>NW_026526832.1:38992729-39592729 GCF_024362965.1 Panthera pardus | reverse complement strand
TTTATATTGAAGACTCTCTAGGAATCTGAATTAATGTTGCTGAGCCAGACCAGCTAACGGGAGGAAGGTTACCGTGCAAAGTCAAGAATGCTTAAGCCCTCTCAGACACAAAGATCAGCTTTTGACATTAAAGGTTTAGAAGAATCATCAATTCCATCAAGTTGCATTGTTTTACATGAAGGGACATGATTTGGGGGTTTGTGTTACTGAAGTATACAACATCCATTAGTAAAATACAAAATCATAATTTTATAGCATATGGTGCAATGAATTTTCTCAAACAGAACTCACCTGTATTTATCAACCCTTACTCAAGAATCAAAGTATAACTCCTGCGTCTCCTGTGTCTGCCTCCAAGGTAACCATCATCTTGACCCATTTCCTGAGTTGTTGCACAAAGTCTGGGATGCCCTGTCACCATCACCTCAGAACTCTGTTGTGCAACACCACAATTTATGGACCCGTCGCACAGGTGCTCTTTTTCCAGTGTGTAGCCATTCTGGGTAGCCCCGTTCACGATGTTTTTGTACAACTGCCCGATTGTTTTCCAAAGCTGTACCGAGTCACGCTTTTGCCAGAAATGTATGGAGCTCTGGTGGTTCTGGTGTTCGACATGACTTGGCTTAGAAAGGCTTTCTTCATTTTACCTCTTCTGACGGTACTCGATTGTAAAGTTAGTTTGCATTCATGATGATGAATGAAGCTGAGCATCTTTTTATATATTCATTGGCTGTTCGATATGGTTTTGTGAAGTGTCCATTTAAGTGGCTTCCCCATTTTTCAATTGGCTTTTTTGTTGTTACTGATTAGTTCAAGTTCATTACATGCTCTTGGTGTGAGCCTTTTGCTGGATAGATGTATCTATTCTCCTTCTCTATGTGGTTTGTGTTTTCACATTTTCAATGATATATTTTGATAAAAGTGCTCGATCTTGTTATAGTCAATACACCACTACGTTGTTTATAGTTTTTGTCTCTTTAAGCAGTCTTTGCTTACTCCTGCTCATAAAGATGATCCAGCATTTTCACCTGAAAATTTATTTATTTATTTACCTATTTATGTATTTTAAATGTTTTACTTATTTTTGAGAGAGAGAGCACAAGCAGGGGAGGGGCAGAAATAGTGGTGGGGACAGAGGATCTGAAGCAGGCTCTGTGCTGACAGCAGAGAGCCCAGTGTGGAGCTCGAACTCATGACCTGTGAGATCATGACCTGAGCCAAAGTCGGACCCTCAACCAAGGGAGCCACCCAGGTGCTTCTAAAATTTATTTTTAATATTTCACTTTTAGAGCTGCATGTATAAAAATTTATTTTTGTGAACTGGTAAGGTAGGAGTTAAAATTAATTTTTCCACGTATGTATCCAATTGACCTAGAGCAACTAACCAAAAAGTGTCTTATTCGTCCACTACATTAAGTAATATATTTTTTAATCAGTCAGGTCACTTTTGTGGGTGGAGGGGATTCTGTACTCCATTTTGTTCTGCTGGCTTATTTACGTATCCCACCATTCTGCCTTAATTACTGCAGCTGTATGATAGATCTTTCTATCTGGTACTTACATCCCCCGGTTATGTGTTTGTTCTTTCAAGATTGCCCCAGCCGGTTGTATTTCCAAATGGATTTTAGCAGCAGTTTTTTAATACTCCAAAAAACAAACAAACAAACAAACAAACAAATCAGGCCCTGATAAAACTTTGTCTCAACAGATCAGCGTGAGACAAGTTGAAATTAATGTAAATGCTGATTTTTCCAAGCCTCGAGCATGGTATGTTTCTCCGTCTACTTGATCTTTTAAATTTCTCTCAATACTGGTGCATCATTTTCAGTGTAGAGGCTTAGGTTTGTTTTAAATATGTGACGTGTTTTGATGCTTTCATCAGCAGAATTTTCTACTGTGTACTGTTTCCATATAGGAATTTGATCAATTTGAGCATCTATGACCCTATAACTAGTAATCTTGCTAACTTGACTTTGCAATTCTGATAGTTTACCTGCGGAAATATTTTGAATTTCGAGACACATCATCATGGTAGCTGCAGAGCAGTGTAGTTTTAACAACCAAATACAGCGGCTTGTTTCTAGGCGAAGACTGTTCAGACATATAAGGCACAAAGAATGCACATTTTCTCTTACCTACGTTTCCTTCTGGAATCTTTTCTCTCCTCGGAAAACACAGAGAACAGACAGACACACACAAGCCCACAAAGGGGGTCGAGACTACCTGTGTGCATGGGCACACCCAGAAAGGAAGAACCGTGGAAAGTAGACAAAGGAGACGATATTTTTAATCAATCAGGTCACTTTTGATGTCGCGTGAGTGTGAGGCTGGGGCTTTCCTATTGATAACCTTTTATGAGCATGGTTAATTAGAAAGGCAGTAAGATTTTATAGGTGAAATAAATGATATGTGCTGTGACTGAGAACTGCATGTTATCAATTTGTGCATTTGTAAATTACTTTTAATGGCCGTAAAAATGATTATTTAACGGATTCATCTGCACGTGAAAACTATTCTGTTTCTCATGAACAGAGTAGTGAATAACCCCACAGTCGTTTTTCTTCTTGTTTTTTATTAAATGTCCTTTGGTCTCTTTGTAACAAAGTGATGAAGAAAAACACATGAGAATAATATTTCACTTAAAATTAAAGGAAATATTAATTTGTATGCTTCTTGGGGAAAAAAATGGTTGAGTAATACGTTATGACTACAGTACACACAGGATATCAAATTTAAGTAAAGACCAGCATTTCCAAGTTCCTATAAAACCTCATGTTTCTGTTATAAAACGAGAATATTTGAAGAGGGCGATATCTTTCTGTTATTCTGGCTCATGATAGATATTAAAGTCATTGTATCACCTAGTGTCCTATAAAAATATCATTGACTAAGAACATTAGTATCGTGAGCCGCCAGGTCCCCCAATGGTCCTGGGCAGGACTGTGGGCCCCGGGTGGGGTCAAGTGACCAGGATAAGCCCAACTCCTGCTCTCTGTCTGTGGTCCTGATGTGGCTTCTCAAGCATATTGACAACTGAAGGAGGCAGAAGACAGAAGAAATCGTAATGGAGGCAGGAGGTAGACATCAGGGCAACAAGGGAAATCTGGGGAATGCTCATTCCTAGAAGGTAATTGGAACCACAGTAACATCAAAAGAGTGAGGAACATTGTTTTCTACAGTTTTCCCAATGTCTGCTCTATCCCTACACCACAGCCGACTGTGAAGTGTCAAATGGTAGAAATGGGGGCCAGTGGAAAATAAAGCAATAATTTGATCACACACAGATATAAGAAATAAAAAGTAGCCATGTTTGTGGCAGAAGGAAGGCACCACCAGACCACACCATCTGGCATGTGAACTGTCTTCTAGAACATTTTCTGCAGATGTCCCTGGAGGCCCATCACAGAAGGCCATGAATCTTAAATAATAAAATCTATTATGGACCAATAGAAAATGTTATATTTTTGTTCATAAAAGTAACCGGACATTTGAGGCATGGGGGGAAGCCATGGTTTAGATATAGCATGTGAAAAAAAAAAGATGATTTTTTCAAGGTGATTGTCTATTGTGGCATCAGTGGGATATAAGCACCAAAGAAGTTACTGCTTTTTAAAATTTTTTAAAGGACAGTGTAGTAAGAGGAGAAGAGGAAGCCCCGTCCCCCTACTTTGAGCTGGTCAGAGCTCACCTCTGGTGTCTGTCTTCATCTCTGATTAGGTACCAGAGATCAGAGAGAGTGGAGTTTGAGGGTCAAGGCAAGATGCTGAGGAAAGGAGCTTAGAGGAGGGTGGACACAGGGGGCAATGGTGGCTCTTATGAGGAAGGTGCATCATTAGACGTATCTACCTCACCCTGGGAAAGGGACCAGGACAAATAGTTATAGGTGTGTGTTAGTGTATATTCTGTGTTCTCCAGAAACAGAACCAACAGGCTGATAGATAGATAAATGATAGGAGATTTATCACAGCAGGTGGCTCATGTAATTATGGATACAAATAAGTCCCACGGTCTACCATCTTCAAGCTGGAGAACCAAGAACGTGAGTGGTGTGGTTACAGTCTAAACTCAAAGCCCTGAGATCCAGGGTGGCCAGTGATGAGATTTCCCACCCGAATCTGAGTACCTGAGAAACAGAGGAGCTGACGTCCCAGCGCAAGAGAAGGTAGACAGGCCAGCTCAAGCAAGAGGGCATATTTGCTCTTTCTGTGCCTTTTGTTATACCCCTGCCCTTAGTAGGTTGGTCGGCTGATGCCCACCCCACTGTGAGCGTGATCTCCTTTACACGTCTATGGATCCAAATGTTAAGCTCTTCTGGAGAGCACCTCGAGGACACCCCCAGGAATCCTGCTTTTCCAGCTCACTGCGTATCCCTTAGCCCAGTGAGGTTGACACATAAAATTAACCATCACAGGGTAGCAGCATGCACCCATGAAAGGAAAAATCTAATAATCGAAGCCTTCCAAGTTGGACGGAGCAACCCTGTGAGCAAAGGCTCATGGCCACACAGGAAGTGGCAGTAACAGTACGGGCATGGACGCCATAACAGGTGAGTGTGAACATGGGCACCTCTGAGTGCCCAGGCACACCATGGGGCTGGGTGGGCTGGGCTGTCACTCTCCTCAGCCTGGAAACTCTTGGGCTGCTTATAAATGGCCAGGGAGACCACTTTTCCCAGTTACCTCTACATTTCCTTTCAGTCTAATTAAAAGTCAACTTGTTTGTCAAAACCACCAACTATCAAAACTTGTATTATTCCCTCGGCAGCTCTTCACTGGCCTGAAAATGCCCATATCTTACTGTCGCCCATCATTTAGGGCACATGTCCTTAAAATTTGATGAAAACTGTGAATTAGCTCCTCAGAAAAAATGCACTTATAAACAAGGGACGCAGGGGCACACACACATACACACACACACACACACACACACACACACACAACTACAATATCCCAAGTAATTGCAGACTTGTTCACACACCCCTCAAGTCCTATGGATCCAAAGCTCCCAGCTCAGCTGCAGAGTTTCTGATATTTTACTAATAAATCCTAAATTTATTGGTGACAAGGAAAAAGCAAAGGAACTTAAAGTCTAAAAACCCTGGGCACTACCAAATGATCCCCAGGTGAAGGGACAGCCAACAAGTCCATATACAAAGATGTGACTTATGCATAGCTTCTAAGGGGACCCTTTTTGTATAAAACGACATTTGAATGTGCTTCTTCCTTAGCTTTGTGAAAGTTTTAATGCTTGCAGTGTGTTAGCCCTGCCTCCACATCTAATTATTGTCCATATTGAAGACTGTCGTGATAAAACAGCAGGTCAGGGAGGCAGACACCTGGCGTGTGGCTGCAGGTCTGACACGACAATGTCAGCGTGCTGGGCAGGTAGCTTTCCCCTGGGCACTCGGTGTCCTCAACCCTGGAGGGACGAGCCTGGAGTAATGACCTGTGGCATTTGTCCCAAATGGGGAATCCGAAGGCTCTGTGATCCTAACTGCCCACCAGCTTGGGAACACAGGCTCCCAAGTCCAAGTGGACCCGCCCCCCTCCCTGCAATGGTTTCCACGCTTATGTCGCCCGGAAAATTGCTTAATCTCAGCCACACCTCACTGGCCTAACCTAAGATATGAAGGTAACTTACTTCTAGCATTCTGCGTGTGGCTTAAGTAAGGAAACGAATGCACACCCTTACCCCAGTGTCTTGCACACCATATGACCTTCATTAAGAGCAGTTTCCAAGACTGGAGTGATTTCTACTAGGATAGATGTTCAGAAGGAAAAAAAGTCATCAGAAACAGCATTATTTAAGCACAGATACTCATCCATCCTAAGATACCAGGAAGGATCAGAAGAATCACAATGCGTCTATGTATATCTAGACTTAAACACATGTATACAAATGTACTGTATTTACACATTAATAATAATGTGTCGTATACATAATAATAATGTGTAATAATAATTATAGAAACAATTACATACATTTGTATGCAAATAGGCTGTGTATGTAGTATGTGTATTTCTGTACGTATCTCACACTGGTTGTTCTTGGTCCCTATAATTTCATTACCTGTGTTCTTTGAAATCCAAACATATTCTGGCCTTTTCCAATTCTGCCCATGACCTCCTCCCTCCCCCTGAAACAGTCTTAGAGGTTTTGTGCTGGAAGTTTCTTATCCCAGGAGGCACTCGTGATCTGGCCCCAGGTTGGTGTCCTTGTCTGTGGCTCCTCTTGGACACTTCTCTCTGTTCCATCCCCCACAGAGTCAGCCTGCCCACGTGCTACCACGGTCGCGTGTCCCTCTCCCTGCTGGACGGTGCCTGAGTGCGCCCTCCTTGCCGCCTGGCTCCTGTCCACACCTCCTGCCCCCGCCAAGCCGCACTGTGGGCTTGTTCCCCGAGATGCCACGGGGCCTTGCCCTGTCCCACACCTTCCCCGAATGCACTGCTTAGCCACAGAGCCCGGCTCAGGCTGGCCCTGTGGGGAAAGTCCTGCAAGTGCCCGTGCCCACCTGACTCTGCACGTGAGTGCACCGGTACTGATGCCCTCCCCAAACCGGTCACTGTTCCACGGCCACTGGGCTCCTGACCATCTGCCTCCAGAGTGCTCACAACCTGGGGCCACTCCACAAGCATTTCTTGAATAAATCAATAAAAGGCAGCTTTGGGGGGGGGGGGCGGGGAGAAAAGCTTTGTGTGGTTTGATTTTTTTGATTTGAGCACAATTTAGAACTGACAAAGCAGTGCCATGATTTAGAACGATGTATCCTAAAAGCTTAGTAACTTATTTGACTGTCACGGAAGGTAGGTGCCTGGTCGCTTTCTTTAGTGAAACCCCGCAGAGAAGAGGGGGTCTGTGACCTCAGCGCTGACAACAACAGACTCCATGTGAGGCACACGATGCGGATTAAAAATGTGTTGATAGATTGATTTCGGCACTCAGGGAAATTTCCTACAATGATTTTGATGAGTCAATATAATTAGTGAATGTCAGCAACAAATCCAATCATTTCTAAATTCTTCTAGGCTTAGAAGCCTCCTAATTCCCATTGTTTAAAACACATTCAGCTTCCTCTCCATCTCAAAGGAGATTAGCAGGCTATGCAGTAACTCCCCGCCCTTACCAGATACACGACGTGAGAGATCTCCCTTTTGTCCCTTTTTGGAGTCTCTTTTGGTTTTGAACGTGAGAGAGTACGTGCAGGACAGATGACAGATGTCGCTATGCCAGGCGTCTTGATCCTGAAGTTCTAGCTATACAATTTCCTTCTTAATTTCCTGAAACTTTAAAAACTGGTATTTCTCCCAACTTTCCAGTTATGGTTATGACCCTGAGGACAGAAAGTCAATGACTCATCCATTCTGGTCTGGTCTGGCTCAGAGACCGTAAAGGTCCGTGGACCCCCGGTCTCTAGGCAGTAGGATGGGCTGGCGTGCTGTGGCAGCCGTGGACAGACAGGAGACTGACCGGTCTACACGTGATGATGTTTTATCGCTGAGTAGGTGTCCTGAGCCAATGCTGCCCTCAGTCACTAGGGCATCGAACCTCCTGGGACCGGAACCTCCGAGTGGGCACAGCATGCTCCCCACTGGGCGAAGACCATCTGTAACTCCAGAAGAGAGATCTTTGGGGAGCTGTTTTCTCCACATTTGCTCCTAAGTCAAGAGATACGAGGACATCCCCCTTCACCAGTTCCCGGGAACCAGAAGAGAAACATTTCCCTATTTCCTTCTATTGCTCTCACTGGTGCTGAGATAGTCCTGCCGAAACCCCACTGCCGGGTAACTGAACACGTCCGGGGGTGTGCTTCCCGTGAGTCGCTGTTGTTGAGCCACACAAGCGCGCAGCTGCGAAGCTCACAGCACGGACCCCGCCTCCGTCCCGCTGCTGTCGGGCCACGATGTCGCAGAAGCACAGGTGTGCTACCCCCAGCGCCACGGGGTCTCGTCCTCGGGGAAAAGCCTGTTGAAGAGCAAGTGGGAAGAGAGGCGGCAGATAATCCGTCTGTCCTGAGAGTCCCCATCTAATTCTAGGCAGAGATGATTGAGAGAGGGCAGCATACACCCCCCAAATTAATTAACACTGGGGATTAATTCAGGTGGAAGTGATGGAAGAGAGAGTGGAAAAGGAAGGCGTTTCTTCCAGCTCTCTCCTAAACTCAGACACAGAACAGTTTAGACATGCCCTCTGAAGCGTGGGCCACGTGACTGGCACCTAGTGGGTGGTCATGACGGGTGGGCCCATAAGCATTTTGAAGATTCATACGATGCTGACTGTCGCTGCCGCCATTACGGGACAATCGTGGGAGGCTCTGCCGCCCATTCACGTGCTCGTCACGGAGAAAACAGGTGTGTGCTCCTCCCGCGTGTCAGAGACGAGCGTGGCTGCTGGAGCCACGAGTGCCACCAAACACAGTCCTGACTCTACAGGCATTTAGAGAACCAAAGAGATTATGGATGTCTAAACACATATGCATAGCCAAATACTGGGAGAGAAGAAAATGCCAGCTGGAAAGAGAGCAGAGAGGAATCAGGGCATGACAGTCAGAAGGGTCAGAGAAATCCATCATCTGGTGTTGCTGAGAACATGAGGGGACAGAGACACGATTCCGAGCAGAGAGGTCGACAGAGCAAAAGCTTAAACGTGTCACCTGCTTCCGTTGGAAACATCCTAGAATTTCTAAAGTCTTTCTGGGTAACCCATAGAAGAGGGTGTATCCTTGTGGCTGAAACAGAATAATTTGATCAGTGCCACCTTTAAAAAATGAGAAAACATTTCAGAGAGGTGGATATGACTTCGGCTCAGTGTTCTCAGGGCAATCATTTCTAGCGTGCTTGACTGTACTACAAGCAAAGGGACATGTATGTCTTCCTGAATGACTTTAAGTTCCCCACAAGATCATTTGAAACCAGGTGAGTTAGGAGGAATTTGAATTCTTCAGATAGTCCTGCTCGGGTGGCCCACCTGACCTCATTCAGTGTAATTCTCAGCCACAAATTCTGCACAGTTGAGATTTTGTTCCATGTGAGTAAAGGTTTGGAAATTTCTGCGACTCGGAATGTCTTTTGCTGGAGATAGTGTGCACTGCATTCTCGAGGACCTAAGGAGGACAGAGTTCTGACTCCAGAACAGTGTGCAAACAATGGTGAAGACGGGTACCCACCATGAGGTGTGGCCAGGAAGCACAGGTGCAACTGTGGAGTTTTAAAAAAAAGATATATTTTTTTAGTGTTTTATTTATTTTTGAGAGAGAGAGAGAGAGCACAAGCAGGGGAGGAGCACAGAGAGAGGGAGACACAGAATCCGAAGCAGGCTCCAGGCTCCGAGCTGTCAGCACAGAGCTCGACGCAGGGCTCGAGCTCACGCACGAACTGTGAGATCATGACCTGAGCCAAAGTTGGCTGCTTAACAGACTGAGCCACCCAGGCGCCCCTGGATCTTCTTGACTGTTAAGAACAACAGTCGCTTTGCTGGTTGTGCAAATCCTAGTCTATAAATGTTTGTCCTTGACTGATAAGCTCTCTGTGTCTCACTATGATTCAACATTTTCATGGTCACAGAACCATGCATAGCCTTACAAGTATGAAAATCTGCCTGAAGTTTATAATCACGTCATGGTGACAAAGAAACCCCAATGCAACACCCTGAATTGCGTCCTTCGGCTGACAGTGATTCCAGCCCTATGAAATGCCCTTTCCAGTTGGTAATGGGAATTTCCAGCGGAAATTTCTTTTTAAGGAAGAAAATGTGTGATGAATTGAATAGCACAAGTAAGATCTGAAGATATTTCAAGGATGAACTTCTGAAATCCACAGAAAATTCTGGAGTAGTTGTTTAAAAATTCTTTCTATATGTGCATTTTAGCTGGTCCTACCCCAACTACAATATGTGCTTTCTACGAATAAAGGTCATAGATACTTTCCAATATTCTTTCCCTTGTTCAATAGTATCCCAGAGTCTTGATAAATTCTCAATAAATATTTGCTAAATCAATTCAGGAATTAACCATATCCATGTTTACAGCCAACGAGCTCTACAGAATGCGTTCTGTGGATAGAAGGAATGGTGTCATTAGGTCATGCAAATTGATTGAAATCCTTCAAAATGAGAAACAAATCTACTTGATGAGGAAGAGAGGGATCAGGGAAGCAACCCATTTATACATGGATAAGAAGAGAGTAATGCCACAGCAACAGGTGTTCAGGGACCTACGAAGGGGATACGAATTTCACATCCCTCTTCTTGTTTTCAGATACCTATGGAACAGAAGAAGGATATGCTTTTATTACTTTTGTTATGATCAAATCCTTGGTATGATGTAGTGTCGTCAAAATAGGTATCATGCCTGAGTCCAAGCTGGTAGGCGACTCAGGAACATTGGGATAGGTGAGAGGCAACACAAGGGTGACCTTCGTCTCCTGGTCCCATGAGTGTTGAGTCCTCCATTGTTTTGCATCCTCAATCATCCACAATTGTGCCCACCATCATCAGTTCTTCGTGAGTCTGAGCAAAGGAAAGATGTGTGAGGCAGTCCTCTTAAGAGACTGGGGCTTCGATAGACCTTTTGGGGACCAAATTCAGCCCATAGCAGGGTGCCGGTGTGGCCTCCGGGGCACCGTGATGGGTGTGGACACTATCGGACCCACCCACCTCACACTTCTTCTACCCTTGCTGGGGCCCCCACTGCAACCTCGGCCCGCATTCTAGAAACACTCCTCGGGCGTGCCGTGTCCTTGGAGGATGCGTGTGGGAGGGGTGGGCTGGGGTGAAGACGTTCAGCCTCCCATCTGGTGCTGGCTCCATGGGTACACACATCTGGAAAAGTCCATCAAGCCACACACTTACGATTTGTTACTTTTATTCTGCCGGTGACATCCCAAAGATGTTTGCAAATGACTCTGGGCCGTGCTAGCGCAGGTGTTCCGTGCGGCGTATATGACAGGATTTCTGAAGTACCCTGACCTGACTTCTAGCCACATCACTCTGCGACATACATGCTACCTTGTGCTAACACATATCGTAATTATTTCTTTGAGTTAATTACGTACATACACTTGAGTTAGCGGTTTATCGGTAATGTTCTTATCTATTATTTATGTACTAATCTTATTAACTTCGCTTATTCATTATTTTATTCACTGTGTGAGCGTCTCCTGTGCCCCAGATACTGCGTTGATTGCTGTGGATGCGAGAATGGCTCAGACCTGGTTCCTGCCGTTGAAACTCACTCTGTATGCACGGAGTCAGACACACATGCTGTCGCACCCACTGTTGTGAGTGCTGTGTCTGAGGGACCAGCAGGGCACCAGAGGGGACAACAGGAAGGTGTCGTTATCAGGAGAACACTGGCCAATGGCAGCAGAGGCAGTGATATTTGAGTCAGGAATAGAGATTCGGAATTCTAATGACAAATGTAGAGGTCAGGCAAGCAGGTGAAAAATACAAAGGGAAGATCACATGACAAGGACACACACACACACACACACACGCGTGCATGAGTGTGTACATGCACAGACACACATGGGCACAGTCACACGCATGCACACGCATATACAAGAGCATATATACACATGCATGCATGCATGAGCCCACACACGCACACAAACACACACGCACCTGCATTGGTCGTGAACCCTCTCCTCCCAGTTCCTGAGGACGCGAGGGCCCTCGTTTGAAGAGTCGGTCAGAACCTTGCTGTGCTGAGTAGTAAGGGACAGAGAGAATGACACAGGGAGCAACTAAGCTGTTTTACAGGGAGGGACACAGGAGGAAAGTGGGAGGAGGGCAGGGAGCGACTGACGGCTAGTGGGGGCGGCTGCGAGGAGGAGACGGGTAAGGACAGGGAAGCTGCCTGTGGGCCCTGAGTTCTGACCCGCCCCACCTCACGCTCCCTGGGGAAGCAGGTGGCCGAGGTTCCCTGTCTCTCGCCCGCTTTCCTCTGCTCCCAACAAGTCCTAAGGCCAGAGCAGACCCAGGTTTGTTCCCGTTACAGTAATAATAGGTGAGTTTTTACATAGCGTTTCAGGAGCCAGGTCCTCTACAGACATGATCTCTAACGTGCAAACAGGCCTGTGAGGTCAGTTTTTAAAACTCAGTCTTGTGGACGTGGAAAGCAGGCCCAGTTGTGGCCCGGACGCCGCTGGTTTGGCCGGTGTTTTGTGCGCCTGCTTGCTGTTCCAGACCGCGCCCACGGGGCCACACGCACAGGCCACTGTCATGGTGTTCACATTCTGAGGAGACTCGAGCTCTGTGTGAGGACCCCTCGCCGCGTCCCCGAGTGCCATGAGCCTCGGATCCACAGGACCACGTTTGTGCTGTTCCCACCACATTTCTGCAGCTCAGCCGGGGTTGTCACATTTGGGCTGAATGTTAAATGTGCTTCTCACGCGAACGTACGGCCTCCCCTTCAGAGGACGCCAGCGCCCGGTGGTTGGTGACAACCCAGGGGTCAAGCGGCAGGTCGCCGTCTGCGGGAAGGACGCTTTACTCTTTACGCTTTACGTCGTGACCGTGGGACTCTCGAGGAGGGTGTCTGCTCGGGGGCGAAGCCCATCCGCAGGCCTCGGTCTGCAGGCGGGGCGGGAGCTGCTCCCCAGGGCACCCCGTGGCCCCGGGCCGCCCACCCAGCCAGGGTCACTCGGCCCTCTGCTGCATTCCGTGCTGTCACATCAACGCGTCCCCGGAGCCCTGACATTAACTGAAAGTGGCCTCGCCACGGAAGGAGCGCAGTGCGGAAACCAGAGCAGATGCCCACGCCCTGCCGGAGCGCAAGGACGACTATGGGGGGCCCTCTCCCTCCCCGGGGGTGAGGTCGGGGAGAAGGAAGGGGCACTTGCTGCCTGCCTGCGGGTGCCGGGCCCGGCACACCTACCCTTCGTCCCAGCGTCCTGCTCCAGGTAAGAGCAGAGTGCGAATCACGCGGCCGGCGCTCGCAGAGGAGGTCTGAACCCCGGATCCGGTAGCCAAGAGCCCTTCCCACTGGCGGCCCCCTTCAGGGCCGGAGGACCTCAGCTGGGGCCCTGAAGTTTGGCTGTCTCTCTCCTTCATAACGAGATCCTGTGCTCCGCCTCTCCCGTTTTGCCCTCCCAACAACGGCTTGTTTATTTTTATTGCTGTTATGCATTGCTGAGAAATTCCCTGAAGGGCCCCAGGTCATACCGGGAAAAGAGGTTCTATCAACGGTCTCGGGGGACATCTGCCACAAAAGGTGCATGAATTTGCTTCTGAGGCAACCCCAGCATGAGTGGCCGTGGCTGGATGACCCTACTGCCCAGGTGGGGCAGGGGTGGGTCATAAAAGAGACGGGACAGCGGCAAAGAGTGTAGTGACAGAATGGCCCCGGGACGGGCTCAGCCAGTTACCACGGGGGTGGCGGCTCATAGAACAGGGAGAGAGTGATGCCCGCTCCCACACACCCTCTCCAAGGAGCGCCTCTGCAGACAGCTGGTCTTCCCCCTCCTGACCCTCCCGCCAGCCCAGGGGCTCCGACCACCCCCACCCCCAAGTGGAGGACAGGAGGCTTTGTGACCTCGGGCCAAGTGGACAGGAAGCCAGAGGCCCCGGACCGCCCAGTGCGGGCCCCCCTTGGGAAGACTGCAGTCAGTCCTTACTTCTTTTCGTATCCTGTTGTCTCCCTTTTTGGGACTAGATGCACACGGGAGTGAAGAAAGGGGGTCTCCCCAACCAGAGGATGTCTGAGGCCTGTGCCGCCTGTGGTGACCGATGATGGGAGATGGGACGATGGGAGATGGGACGATGGGAGATGGGACGATGGGAGATGGGACGATGGGAGATGGGACGATGGGAGATGGGACGGGGGAGCCAGGCTGAGCTGCACCGCGGCACCAGGCCCTGTGGCAGAAGCAGGGAACACGAAGCCCGCCCCCCAGCAGAGTTCCTCACCGGCTCCCACCTGCACATCTTAGGTTGTACTCAATGGAGGTCACAGAGGACGGGAGGAGGTGAGGTCCCGGGCTGTGTGGCTCCCGTGGGACCCACCCTGGAACGGAACAGTTGCCTGGTCACCACCCCGAATCCCAGCTCCGAAGGGGCATGCGTCCATGTGTCCTGTAGCTCATCTGCGGGGACGTCCCGCCTGGAGTGGCTTGTCCATAGCAGAGGCTGCCCACGCTGCCCTCCTCGTCCCCGGGGACACTGCTGGGGTCAGCAGGACAACCAAGGCGGGCACTGTCCATGTGAGCACAGAGCACATCTGCACAGGACAGTGGGGAGAGGGCACGGGGCTGTCTGGAGCACCGTCTGGACCCGCAGCGTCGGTGTTCCCCTGGGACCCTGCTTCCCGGACTCAGACCGTCCTCCCTGTCACCCGTTAGAAATGCAGACCCATGGGGTCAGTAACTCTGGGGGAGGGCACAGCCCCCTGGGCTTCAGCATTTCTTGGGGGTCATGGTGGGTACTCCAGGTTGAGAAGCACTGGTGACCTTCTCAGAGGAGGAGGCATTCTTGCTAGGAGCCAGGCCGGAAGATTCAAGGGCAGCCAGGGGCCCAGGTGGCAAAGCTGAGTGGACAAGATGCCCCTTTCTACCAGAAAATTCTTCCCACAAAACCCCATGGCTAGAATAGGAGTGAATTTTTTTTTAACTCTAATGGCTTTTTTCCATGTTTTTAGACATAGAATTCTTTTACGTGAAATGTTACAGGTGACCCCAATGTGTGTTGGAGCAGATGGCATTGCGGGTGATCTAGTTGTCCTGGGTGAGGGAGGGGGCCTGGGGGGCCCCAGAGCCGCGTGCATGATGGCCTGGGGATTCCTCATGGGCCCCCAGGTTTCAAGGGTTCCCACTTGTCCAGCCACCAAATTCCTGAAATCCCACCGTTACCGCATGAATTGTTCTTTCTTGCCACCTTACAGCGGCTAGCTTGAGTATTTGAAGGGTAGAATGGCCAGACCTCCCTTTACCTACTTCTGGAAGAAACTTGTACTTTCGATCCCTGCAGGAATCTCCCCTTTCAGGCAAAAACACCATCAGAGACGGGGAAGTCACAACCACTCAAACTACTCCCCTCTGTATTTTGACCAGGTTCTCATTGTGTGGACTCGAGGAAGTCATATGTGAGTCTTAATTTGTTATATCTGCAAAATAATAATGACAACGCTGACTACATCGGGTTACTGAGAGAATGAAGTGATGAAGCCAAGTTCAAGTTCTTAAGTTCGTATTGTCTTGTCTGGTCCATGATGAATACGCAGTAAAAGTTAGCTATTATTATTATTATTATTATGCCAAGCAGTTGTTAATGTTGAGATGTTCGTATAGTGGAACTGAAATCTGCATTCCTGAATGCTCCCCAATTTGGGCCCTGTCCCTGGGAGCCATCCAGAATGAACAAACAGAACCCCACAACTTCCCAGAGAAACACAGGGGCTTCCGCTCAACAGCCCTCGCCCTGACACCAAGCTCAGAGCCTGGCCTGGGTCCCCACACTTCCTGGGGCCTGTCTCCTCCCCACCTGTGCCTGCGTGGGGTCTCTGTCTTCCCGGGAACCTCCTGGTCCTCCTGGGGCTCCACCCCTCTGCCAGTGCCCTCTGCGCACCTGCTGTCCTGTCCCGAGAGGTCCATGGACACATCCGTCCACTGCTCCGTCCGGTCCCTCCCCTCCAACATGCCGACACAAGAAATTGGAATTCCCATGAATTCCTCACAACGTGTCCTCTGGATGTCCCTTCACAAGAACAATGGCCACCCTGTTGTTAAACTGAATGGGAGATTTTCAGTTCTTATTTCACTGAATCTTCCAGCAATGTGAAAATATCGATTACTCTCCTGTTTACAAAAAAAAGCTCTTCTCCACAATTCCTTGACACCAAGGGCCCAGGTTTTCACCTTGGCCCGTGTATTACTCTGCTCAGGCTTCTGTAACAAAACACAGGAGGTGGGGAGGGGCTGACACACCAGAGGCCTCCCTTCTCCCAGCCCCGGAGGCCAGTGGCCGAGATCAAGGAGACGGGAGAGTGGGCCTCTCCTGGAGCCCCTCCCCTTGGCTGGCAGACACCAGTCTTCTCCCAGTGTCCTCACAAGGTCATTCTCTGTGTGTGCTTCTCTGGCGTCTCTCTGTGTGTCCAAATTTCCTCTTCTAATAGGACACATGTCAGACTGGATTAGGGCCCACCTAACGGGCCTCATTTAACTTAATTACTGCATTAAAGGATCTACCTGTAAATACAGTCACATTCGGAAATACCGGGGCTTAGCGCTTTGGCACATGAACTTCGAGGGACATTTCGCATTTTTTATGAGCCTCTGCCCCTGCCTGCTGGCTCCCAGGGCCCTGCACTGGACTCCAGCCCTGGAGTGTCCACGACCTCCGTCACCATGTGCTCAAGCACACGATGGATGTGGCTCCTGGCCGTCATGCAGGTGCCAACTCAACACCGTCAACACCAACATAAGCGTCTCTCAAGTTCGTTTCTGCTCCTTGTCCCGTATTCCGCACCTCAGAGAATTCACTTATGTGCCACCCTTCCGTCCATCTGCCCATCCAAAAAATGCTTATGGCGCACTGCGTCTGAACTATCTTCCCATTCCCAGAGCTTGCAGTGGAACGATAATGTCAGGTTTTAATCACGTAGCTCACCAGCCAATGGCGAATTTCACCTGTACGGACAGATGTGCGGACATACGGGAGCATAAGCCAGGGAGGTATGGCCAGTTTACAATGGATACAGAAGTTTCTAGCGTTAGTTTCAGTGCAGTAGGTATGGTTTCGTGATCCAGTGTTCGCTTGACGAGGGGATCTTGAGGACTTAAATGCGCCCAGAGGGGAGGGGACAGCAGACACACATGAGGAGCCTGGTCTGGGCGCATGGGGAGAAGAGGGCCACAGCAGCAGGTAGAGGCCAGGCCGCATAGGTGTCCTGTGGATGGACACAATGAGGACATTTCTGTGTGTGTGAAAATGAAGACAAGCCACTGACGGGCTTTGAGCAGCGGGGCAACATCACAAGACGTTCGCGTCAGGGAGTGCTTCCCTCAGACTCCACGGGGCTTTAGGGGGGTCAAGCGGAGGGAGCACAGGTGAGCCATGACATCATTATCATGGCCCCGGCAAGCGGTAAGGCAGCTGCCACCGGAGCAGTGACGGGAACCTGCAGAGACAGACAGAAGCTTGGGCGACCCTGGGGACTTAAGCCACGCAGCTTGGTGGCGCACTGGACGTGAGAAGTAAGAAAGGGGGAGTTGTCCGAGTGCCTCAGCCTTCTGGCTCGTCCACATGGGTGGCCCGTGGTCCCCGCTTCGAGCAGAGGATGCTGGACGAGGTGTGGGACAGACAGCTGGCCATGCACTTGAGACACACTATTGACAGGGTTGGGTTGGAGATGCAGGTAGTGAGGAAATGCCACATGACAGTATTTTCAGGGGTGTGTGCAGAGATCCCGGGGCCAGGCCAGGCGAGGACGCGGCTCTGAGCCCCGACGCACTTCGACCCCTGAGGGCTCCATAGAGAATGCTGGGCACGAGGGGACTGTGAAGTCACAGCCGTGTTATGGGGCGAAGCAGGGGTCTGGAGCCATGGAAGATGAGAGAATGTGACCCACGTTGTCTGCTGAAGACCGAGCGCTCCTCACCGTGTTCGGCAAGATGAAGGTCATTGTTCCTTTTGGCAGCAGCCGTTACTGGGTGAGACGGGGGCAGAAGCAGACTGTAGCACGTGCAGGAGGAAGTAGAAACGGAAGAAGGTGCTGAAGCCTTTGAAGGAGGGCAGAGCATCGAAGGGAAGCTGGCGTGGATGTGGGCTCACAGGAGGACACCTGTGTTTGGGGATGCGGATGCTGGACGGAGCAGATGTGGACGCCAACCAGTTCCTTCTCCCCCACCCATCTACAGGAGGGTGAAATACCCACTACCCCTCTTGCTGGGAGTGTTGGCGGTTGGGGGCTCTTACCCGAGTCCCCCTCCAGGCACTGCCTCTGACTGAGGAGAGCTGCCTCATCCAAACTCACTTGCCTCCTGTAGGGACATCCTCATCGATGGCGTCACCGTGGGACCGTGAAGTCCCAGTCCCTTCCTTCAAAAAGCGAGCTCGGAGGGGCCGTTGCAGGTTCCTGGGGCTTGGCTGATGGGCACTGTCCCAGGTGCTCGGTGGCCCGCCGCTCCCTCCAGGCGCTCAGCCCTACAGTGCTCCGTCTCAAATCCTTTCCCAGAAAACCTGGCGTGTGACACTTGAAGAGGGTGCCCCTCTGTGCACACTGTGGTCGCTGTCTTCCGTGTGTCCTGGCATGGCATCCTCCGCCTCTAGGATGCCGACGTGATCGGTGCCCCTCCAGCGCACCCCTTCAGCTCTGGTGCGTTAGCACTCGGCCCTGGCCAGACACACGGAGCTTCGTTTATGGGCAGCAGGCAGCCATAAAGTACGAACTGTGCCATTACAGCGCACGTGCACACTTCCTCCACACTCCCAGCGACGTCGCGACCTGGGTGTCCTGAAATCCCACCGTCTGCACTCCCATCACGTGTCTTGCGTCAGGATGAGCACTTTTGACCCGTGACGGAAAAAGAAAAAAAAGCAGTTTTGCAAATAATTTTTTGAATGCGCCAACATGCAATGAAGAAAGCTTGTTAACCTGCGTGATCAAACCCAGGCTTCATAATTCGAGGTGTCTCCCAGTAAACGATCTGAGACTGAAAGATGAAGCCGTCAGGAAGCAATTGGGAATCTGTAGAATTGCTTTAATAGCATGAGGAGCAGCATCCACACCTCCCAGCCTGGGAGTAGGGACCAATAATCACACAAAACGATGCTAGATAGACAAAGCTACAGACTCAGGGATGTTTGTATTGTTTAAAAAGTTACTGCCAGTGTGAGAGTAGATTATCACAACTACTATTTCCAGGAAAGTTACTTCTTTACTAAGCAGAATCTATGTGTAAAATGCTCATCTTCTGACATTATCTGTCAACATAATTGCAAAGTGAAACTTAGAGGGCCAGAATTATCCTTACTTTTTCAGGCCGTATCCTCTAGTACCTAGTGTATAGCTCGGCATGTGTAGGTTCTCAATAAACATTGAATGGGTACATGGGTTATAAATGGATGGAAGGATGAATTATGGATGAACAGATAAGTAGAAGGAAGGAAGGAAGAATGGAAGGGAGGGTAGATGGATGGAAAAGGAAGGAGGGAGGGAGGGAGGGAGGGAGGAAGGGAGGAGGGAGGGAAGAAGGAGGGAGGGAGGAAGGAGGGAGGAAGGAGGGAGGGAGGGAGGGAGGAAGGAAGGAAGGAAGGAAGGAAAGAAAGAAGGGAGGGAGAGAGGGAGGAGGGAGGGAGGGAGGGAGGGAGGAAGGAAGGAAGGAAGGAAGGAAGGAAGGAAGGAAGGGGAGAAAGATGGATGGATGGATGGATGGATGGATGGACGGTTTGATGGATGGATGGATGGATGGATGGATGGTGGATAGAAGAATACGTATGCGTATGTACCCCTTATATTTTGAAGAGTGATTAGCAAGATGAGTTCTCAATGTCAGGCACATACATTCAAATGAAATATGCACATTCTGGTGACTTTTTGGCAAAAAAACTTCTATGAATATAGGCAGTATATGATCGCTGCTGTATGCTAATACCTTAGCTAAAGGATGACCCTCACCTTGGATCATCTCCCATCTAAAATCAACCCAGTTGCCACAACTTTTGATTTATTTCTCCACTCATTCCTTCCACAAGCCATCATCGCCTGCTTACTGTGAGTTTAACATCGGAATAAGTACGAGCTGTGTGTGCAAGCATGAAGATTTGACCCCTGCTGGAAGACGAACTCCACAGCATAGCCTCCACGATGTGATTACTCTTTTGTCACATCTTTGATTTCCTTTTGCTTTTATCTTAGAGGTATGATTACTCTCCTTCACATAGAGATTGTGTGGCCTGCCGGCATTATCACCCCCATGTCTATTATTGTAAAGCTTATTATAAATTATTATGATTTTTATTTTTACCTCCCCTTTGCACAGAACTTATGTTGTGCTAAGTGCTTTCCCAGGTGCGTTACGTACACGAACACGTCCTCATAACAGACAGGATGTCGTCTCCGTAGCTCAGCAGTGAAAGCGGGGACCTGAATAGATTAAGGGCTTATAGAAAGACGTCTACAGGCAGGAGGAGAGCTTGCCTCCACAGAGTCTGATGCCAAGCCTGCAGTTTCAGAGGCTTCATTTTGTTTGTCACCAACGAGGTGAAATTGACACTAGGTCTCCGGGAAGCTGGGGAGGAATTATTAGTCTTAACGGTGTGAAGAGAGGGACCGTAGGGACATAAGCAAATAGATGTGCCCCCTGACTTCAAGGAGCTCACAGGGCGTGGGAGGGGGAGACGAGGCCTCGCCAAGAGAAAGCGTAGCCAACGTAGGAGGCTTTCTGTCAACTGACCGTTTTTTACATGTCATTATTGCAGACCTGCTTTGTTAAATCTCGCTTCTGGAGCGCGATGGTGGACGAGACTCACAGAAGCAGTGCGAGACACGGATAGTGATCCCGCTGCAGGGCCTGTCATCTCACAGCAAAAACTATTTTTAAGCAAACAAATGGCCGTAGGCTCTGTATTCCGGACGAAGATCCAGGGGAGATAAAGTGCCCGTGGCCCGGGAGGGCGCGATTGCGAGGAGGGAAGGTGCCTCGAGGCAGATGTGATGCCTCTTCTTTCCCGAATCTAATCCGTCAGAGTCCGAGGCGCACGCGGCTCTCGCGGAGGGTCCGCCCCCTGGCCGGGCTTCATTGGCTCTTTGGAGCACACTGCCCCGTGTGGTCACACCGGTCGTCTGTCCCGCATCCCTACGAGGGGCCTGCCGCGGCCGCCCATCACAGACCGCCCTTCCCCGAGGCCGCGCGCCGGCCGCATCGCGGGCAGGAGGGCACCAGGTCCACGGACCACAGCGCGTGCTGGCACAGCCCGGTCTGTGGTGGGCAGCCGGGAGTCTTCTGTAGCCCCTGTCACCCCGCTTCCATCATCCGTGCCCGGAGACGGCGGTGTGCGCTCGGGGAGTTGCTGTGGCCCTGGCACGGGCTGCCGTGAGCGAAATTGCTCTGCGAATTTTAGAAACCAGAATAAACTGCATTACCCTTGCCCTTGCTTTGCAACATCATCTACAGAATAATATCTTCGGTCCACCGTCGGGAGCACAAACTTCACGTCGGGCAGGCGGGATCTGAGTGCAAGCGAGAAAACACAGGCTTTCTGTTTGTCCCAGAATTAGCCCAGCCCGGCAAATCGGGGGTCTTTTCCGATGTATTTAGACCGGGTTTCCGTGGCCTTGAACAGCCACACCCTCCCCGAGTGAGCCCCAGGCATGCGTCCTCCTGCAGAGACGCCTTCTTCTCTGCTGTGGCCCCTGTTGGCAGCTCCAGACCCCTCAGTCAACCCTTTTTCCAAGGTCTCCCCAGTCCAGGGCCTCCCCAGCTTAGGTCAAGCCCGCCATCCGCTGTGAGAGCTCAGTGCGTTCGTGAGGAGCTGCCCAGGGGTTTCCCTCCCCTCCGTGGGCCCCTCCCCGTCCCTTCTCCTGAGCCTCTTCTTCCCCCACCACCATCAAAATAGGTCACATCCTGCGTTGGTTCGCAATGTCTCCTGGAGCACTGTCTCTCTTGCCTCGAGATATTGTCTTCATTATTCTGCTTCTGCCCACCAGCCCTTGGTCCCGCAAAATTAGCATTCTCCAGACACATTAACCAGTCACATTTAAGATAACTTTCATCTGAGCCAAATGGGGCCACACACAGAATATCCACATAATTGGAGGTGATTATTCATCACGGCCCCCTTCCACCCAAGGGTGAAGAGCCTGTGGTTTTGTAGCCTGAAAAGACAGAACTTGGACCATGCACGCTTGGTTCCACATCTATTTTAAGGAAGTTTCCGTCCCCACGAACAAGCCCTTCTGGTCCTCGGGCACTTTCTCTTCCCTGGATTTCGTGCTGAATGTAGTGCCCACAGCCATTTGTTTGTTTGAAAATAGTTATTGCTCTTAATGACAGGGTCTCGTTCTCCCCAAGGCAGCTGCCGGGAGGGGCCCGGGGAGGCAGTGCCGTCCGTGCGGGGGGCTCCGCGCCTCGCTGACACGTGCTGTCTCCCGCACAGCACGGGACAGAGCCTGCAGAGGGAGCGGGTCCCAGGCAGGGCCGACCCCGGCCGTGGACAAGTCTTCTCTCCCCCCGGCCTCTGTCTCCTCGTCTGTGAAACGAAGATGTCGCACCAAAGTGTCCCAGCGACCCTCACGAGCACCCGGGCCGAGCCGTCTTCCGAGACTCACAAGTTCCGGCTCTCACTACGTTGCTAGTCTGCGTGCAGCGTCTCCTAAGGAAACACATCGAATCAAGGACAGCCGGAATTTTCCGCCGGCCATCGTCTCTCTCATTCGGTCTTAACGATCACATGAGGTAGTGGTAATGTCATTCCCGCCCACGGACTGGGAAACCGAGGCACGGAGCGATCGGAGCCAGGCTAAAATCCAGGCCCGCTGACCGTGAAGGGCCTTCATACACTTGTGCCTGCTTGTCCTCTCCCTGAACTTGGGGAGCCCCGAGGGTCCGGCCCTGAGTGAACAGCCCCCACTCCGAGAGGCAAAGGCGTGAGCCCGGGAGGAGAAAGTAGGTCAGGCCAGGCTGTAAGAAAGGGGTGAACAGCCCCGGAGGGTCAGCGGGTCAGCCAGGGCAGGGGACCCCAGGGCACCGCGCCGCCCCCTCCCCCCCCGCCCGCGTGTCCTGGCTCCCCTGCCATCTGCAACCTCGGCCATTGGGAGCTGCCAGAAACCCCACGGAGAGACACCTGATTGTCTCTGATTGTTCCCAGACTTTAATTACAACCCGCTCACTCAGCCTGGGTTACTGCTCAGGAGGCTTCTGGAGTGACGGCTACCTCACTGCCTCCAGAGCCTTGGTGCCCCCTCGATTGGTGCACGGGGAGGGCGAAGGAAGCCTCGTGCCCCCACCCAGCGGGCCTCGCGTCCTGTGGCCTGCACCCCGGGACCGAACCTGGGGCGCCAGCCTCCGAGGACGCTGTGTCCCAGTGTCCCAAGCTCTCGAGGGATAGGCGCTGCTGGCTTCCTGGGCAGCTTTTGAGGTGTTGGCACATTCTCAGCAGATACCCATTTTCTGAGTTGAGCTAATGCCCTTTCCAGCTGCAGGCATCTGTCAGATGCGCAGAGGGGTGAGGTTCCACACCCTGGGCTCACCGGAGGAGACCCTTCACGGCCAAGGGCTCGTGCCAGGCTGCCCAACTCCAGAGGCCCACTGGTGGACACACGCCCCACACGGGCTGTTAGCGGGAGCCGCCTGGTCCACGGGACAATGCACACGAGCGTGTCCTGTAGGTCCCCAGATGGATGGGTTGTCCTGTTCCAGAGACGGGGCGCAATGGCACTGAGGCCCGGGGACGGGCTCTTGGGAAAGTCACTGGCACCGTTCCAGCCTCCTAAAGTTAATATGGAAAATGGGAGTGACCACCTTCTCTGGCAGGAAAGCTCTGGTGACGGTCTGACAAGGACACTGTCACAGCCCCCGGCAAGCACTGAACACCCGCTCCTCTGGAGGAGGCCGCACGCACCTGCCAGGGGAGCCGCGTCCGTGGTGCACAGATCTGTGGGAGGACCGGCTTCTCGGGCACCGCCGGCTCCGGGCCGGGGCTTGAGGGCCACAGCACTCGGGTCAGAAGACGTCACACCTTCCAATTTTCATGTCTTAGAAGATGAGGCATTTGGCTGGGAGCTCGTGTTTTCCCTCGGTCCTCCCTCTCAGGATCCCGGGACGGAAATATTTCAGAGAGGAAATAAAATGCGGGAGCACTTTTGCTTCAGCGATGAAATTCGCCGCCCGTGGGATTTGCTGGGGCGAACACACAGGCACCCGTGATGGCGGCTGTTATCAAGCCGACTCGGGGTACAATCTCCCCGAAAATTACTTCGGAAATAATTAGAAATCCTGCGTCGGGTGGGAAGGACAGGGCCCAGCTGCGTCCTCGTGCCTGCGAGGTCACAGACAGGTTCACCGTGGGCCTGGGGACAGGGACACAGATGGGTCCTCCTGCCTGCCGGGTCCCACCTGGCACCACCCAAGGGCCCTCGTTAAGCGCTATTGACACCCAGACTCTTGTGGATGGGACAGAACTGCTAATTCTGGAAGGTTTGCTTAGGAAACAAGCTGTGTCCAGGGACCTGCCTTCTCCGGAGGTCGTGTTCCCTGTGACGGTCCCCTGCTGCGGCCGGGGCGGAGGCATCCCTCCCAGGGGACCAGGCCCACACCAGCCTTTCCCTGGGGGTCCAGGGGGCCCCCACATGCTGCAGGGGTTGCCCACAGAAAGGCCTTTTTTTTCCAGAAGAAACCTGTGAGACAGACCTGCCAGTGGCCAGTGCCTGGTTGGCCGCTGACCGCCAGGGAAGCTGCTGGGGGACACGGCTGCTCCCCGTGACCACACAGCCTCACCACTTGCTGGGGTCTGCAGGCTGCTGTGCGGAGAAGGGCCCTGTCGCCCGTCACCGGGAAGCTTGTTGGAAATGCAGAGCCCCGGGCCCCGCCAACCTGCCACGTGGGAATCTGCATTTTGGCTGGACCCTGGCGATCGCATCCGAGTCTGAAAAGCACCAGCCGGGATGTGCCACTGCCCGCGAGGCCCGGAGGGCTGAGGGTCTGGTTTGTCTTTTGGTTTCCCCGGTTCTCTGTCCAGCCTTTAAAAAAATAAGTGCCATTTTGTATTTTAAACAAAAGTCGCCTTGATGGAAAATTCGCCCCGCTCTGCGCCGGATTCCGAGGGTGTGTGGAGCCTCTGTTTCCCCTCCACTCACACATCACGAGCACCCCGGGTGTCTGAAGCATCTCGGCTACCCCTGTGCAAATCGCAGGCAGTGAGTCTTAGTGCCTGGCGCTGGGCTGGCGTTTCGTTCAGACAGGCGCTCGGCCCGAGCAGTTGGTTTCCAGGCAGGTGGGGCGGCTTCCGCAAGGAGGGGGAGGTCTGGGCCTCGGCTCCGTCATCCCTGGGGCCGAGGACAGGTGGTGGCTGCCCAGCAAGAGGCCTGCACCCCGACCCCTGGCGGTGACTTTCTCCCTGGAGGCCGGCACGCCCCCCTTCCCAGCTCCCCGCGGGGACAGCCACCGTCTGGAAGCCTGTTACCCTGACGCCATGCTCCCCCCTCCCAGTGACCCCTGCCCTCTCCCCCTGCAGCCTGGTGCTGCTTCCTGCCTTCCTGGCTCAGCCTCCTCTTGTGAGTCCCAGCTTGGAAACATCCCCGCTGTGTGTGCTCACAGCAGTAGTTCTCCCTCTCTGAGCTAGCGCGTGCCCTCTTATTTCACTTGTTTAAAAAAAAAACAAAAACCCCAAAACCCTGTTTGGGAGCGGGCCGTCTAACCGACAGGATGCAGGGAAAGCACAGCAGAGGCCTTCGCGCAGGTGCGTGAGGGAGACGGTCTGTTCACCGCCTTCCCGGCCTCCCCGGGGCGTTGGTCAGCTCGGGCTGTTGGGACGGGCACCAGAGAGGGGCTCAAACAGCACACCTCTACTCTGTCACAGTTCTGGAGCCCGGAAGTGCAAGATCAAAGTGTCAGCGGGGTGTTTCTCCGGAGGCCTGTCTTGGGGGGGGCGGGGGCACGGGACGCTGCCCTCCTGCTGTGCCCTCACGTGGCCTTTCTTCTGCCTGTGCTTCCCTTGGGGCCTCTCTGTGTGTCCAAACTTCCTCTGTTCATAAGGATGCCAGTGATATTGGATTAAGCCCCATCCTAATGACTTCATTTTAACTTAATTAGCACTTAAAGGCTGCATCTTTAAGTATAGACACATTCTGAGGTGCTGGGACTTAGGACCCCGACACAGATATTCGGGGGGCACAGGTCAGCCCACACTTCCAATTCCCCAGGCTCCTCCTTGTCCTGGGCCGTCTTGAATTCCTGCTCCTTTTTGCAAAGAACTCTCCAGACCTCATTCTAGCCATCCCTACGAAGACTTACCCATAAATCTTATCTGGATTTCCTCCTTGGAAGCCTTTGGCCGAATTGCAGCCCAGAATAACATCGTCCATCACGATTCGCTACAATAAATCGAAATAAAATCACCGACCCGTCCACCTGTCCGTTGTCCATCCTGTATGAAGCCCCGTACGAAGGACCATCCGAGAAGCCAGCCCTGCACCGGCCATTAGGAAGAAAAGGACCAGTCAGGAACCTCTTTGACCCCTGCTTCTTACACGGAGAAACGCTTTGGTTGTTGGTCTCTGCCCCTTCCAGCTTCCGTAACACTGTCAATGTCCTCGTCGGAAAGGCGGTGACACAGGGAGCCGGGCTGTGCCCGGTGGAGAGCCCCACGTGCCTCTTCTCTGCCGTGGGGCGTGGACCGGAGACAGATTGCGCTCCCCACAGGCGGGTGTGCTGACCGCAGAGCTGCAGGGAATCACCGCGGAAGGAGGTCCAGGAAACGCCAACGTGAGGCCCGGTCGTGTGGTCCCACTCTGCCCCGTGCCGTCCCGTCCAGCCCACGGCAACCCTGTGGCACCTTCGTGGCCCACCACCTGAGGCGAGGAAGCTCGCCTGCGCCCACTCGGCCAGACAGTGGCTCCGTCCTGCCTCCCCGCCACCCCCTCCGGCCCCCCCAGCCCAGAGCACTGCCTGGAAAACGCAGGTCCCCTCTGCTGCGCCCCGGCAAGCCTGAGCAGGGCAGGGCGTGGGGAGGTTAGCCCTGGGGACGTGCCCCCGGAGCCAGAGCGCCTCACCGGCTTCAACAAGTGCCCGTGGGGGCGCGGGTGACCTGCGAGTCCGTGCTTCGTGCCCTCACCGCTCCCCGGCCCTCTTGCCCACCAGTCTCCTTCCCCCGCCCCTCTCCCCGTAGGGTCCTTTTATTTAGACCGTATGTCACTCACTCATGTGCGCCTTCCGCTCTGGCCCCACCCAGCCCCTCCTGCGCTCTGCCGGACCAGGAGCTCCCGGAACCCCAGGTTTGCCCCAGCACACCCAGCACGTGGAGTAACGGGTAACAGGGGCATACGTGCTGTGTGGTGGAGGGTACGTTCCTACCCCCAAAGAATCAGGTTGTTAACTGAAAAATTATTTACAGCAGGAGCCAAAGAGGAGGGAGCCTGCTGGGTCTGATCCGTGAACCAGAGATGGAGAAGGAGAGGGAGAGGTGAGGAGACAGAGAGAGACAGAGAAGCGAAGAGAGACAGAGAAGCAGAGAGAGACAGAGAAGCAGAGAGAGACAGAAAGAGAGAGGCAGAAAGAGAAGCAGAGAGAGACAGAAAGATAGAGAGAGGCAGAGAAGCAGAGAGAGACAGAGAAGCAGAAAGAGACAGAAAGACAGAGACAGAAAGAGAAGCAGAGAGAGACAGAAAGACAGAGAGAGGCAGAGAAGCAGAGACAGAGGGTGGGGAGAGAGATGAGCTAATAGGCTGCAGACTTGAAAAAACCACATTATGTGGTGGAACCTTGACTGACAGCAAAACACGGTTATAAAAGCCAAACACACCGGGAACGCAGAGCGGCCGGCCTGCCGGGTTACACGGGACAGACATGAGCACGTCCCGTCCCGTCAGAGCGGTCGTGGCCCACCTTGCTCTCCTGCCGGCCCTCCCAGCACCCCTCCTTCCCCCCCTCCCTCCTTCACACGCGCACGTGCACACATATGCACACACGTGTGCCCACATATACTCATGCACACACGTGCACTCTCTCTCTCTCTCTGTCTCACATGCACACACATGCACACACGCGCCCTCCACCTCGGTGCCCTCTCTCCCGCTGGCTGCGCCCCTCCCAGCCCCAGCTCTGCAGTGGGCGCGGGAGGAAGATTTATCGCAGCTGAGGTGGCTCCTGTCTCCCAGACACAGGCTCATCCCACACGAAGCTTCTTTATATGGGGTTGTTAGCTCTGCTCTGCTGACTTGGGAGGCTACATATTTTTAATCTTTATTATTTTAATGTGGTGCTTCATCCCTGGGCTCCTGGCTCCAACCACATTCTGACCTCGGAACACCAACAGCAGTAAAGCCACGGCCATTTGTTACCCCCACGCTGATGGCCCGGGGTTCTTAAATTAAAAAGCGTGGGAGGGGACAGATCCCGGTGCTCGTCTGTCTCAGCCCGGTGAACAGTCTATGGCAGGAGACGCGGGCGCTCCCCGGCCCCTGACCGAGCGCCGCGCATGGTGGGCGGCCGTGCTGGGTTTTAACAAAGGGAAAGTCCCTGTCCCCGAGAAAGGCTGCGCAGGGACGCGCGAGATCAGAATGTGTTTAAAAGTGCTTCTCTCTTACAAAGGAGGGCGGGCACAGCGGAAGGGGGACCCGAACCCCAGAGCCCGTCCACACGGTATGTCGCACACCGTGCGGCCCCAAGGCCTGGGGCAGGTGCCAGAGAAGGCCTCCCGGGGTGGCCGGTGCCCCAGCACCCCCCCCACCCCCCGCTGGTGCTCCCTGCCGGCCACGGGGACTCGGCAGCCACGCCTCTGTCTCCTGCCGTGCCCCGTTTCCCCTCATCTCTAACTCCTCTGTGTCTGGAGGGGTGAGGAGGCAAAATGAAGCGGGTCTCTAGAAAGTGCTGATCCGTGGTGGGTCACAGTAGGACCCCGTCCCCAGGAAGACCACCCCAGCGTTCCGTCCGCACATTCACGCGATGGTCCCTCTCAGCCTCACAGCTGCCCCGGGAGACACATTTCGGAAGCCATGGTTTGCCGCATTCTGCAGATGAGGGAAGGACCCACAGCGGTTCGGTGGCCCGCCCACCGTGATGCAGACGAGGAGCCTCTGTGGACGCACCCCTGGCCCGCAGCTCAGCGTTCTCCGCTGCTCAGCATATGCTGCTGCTGACAGACTCAGGGCACCCCCAAACCCACCTCACACCCCGGCGTTGCCCCACGGGGCTGGGTTCTCTCTTCTTCAACAGCTTGAGCTAAAGGAGCATTTGTGGCTTCGCTCCTGATGCAAACACCAATCTAAATTGTGTGCTCCCCACCCCAGATTCCACAGCCTTCCTAACAGAGAAGATGCCCACTGCTGACCTGAGGACGTGGGACAAGAACAGCAGGCGGCCGCCTGTTTGGACCGGTTCCATGAATCCAGGCAGGAATCCATTCCTTGGCCCAAACCTCCCCTATCTGCTCTGCTAATTGGAGTAATTTTTCATTCATCCCTTAGAACTGGGATTTTAAAGAGCAGAGCCTCCTGGGAAAGTGACCTTCTTAGGAGCAGTTCTCCGTGAGTCAGAGAGAAAGTGTTCACGAAGGTGTCTGGAGACACAGGGGAACTTCCCGCCTTGCACCCCCACTGGGGAAGAAGAGATTTCTGTATCACAGCCAAAAACGAAACATGTCCTCCTAAATATCATTCTGGACATGGTGCTTTCCGCTTTCCAGCTTCAGTTGGTAAGATGGTTCTTCTACTTAATGGCTTCTCTTTGATGCCATGTCAACCTTTTTGTCCCTCCAGGCAGGATCTACCAGACATTGTTAGATGGCCGCTGGACGCACCAGCCTCGCCGTGGAGCCCTGTCTACAGAGGGGCTTGTCGGATAACGAAACGCTTCAGGGTGTCATTTCTGAAACAGTGCAAATAGCGTCTTCAGATGGAGAATTCTACCAAACATTTGAAGAAGAATTAACACTGATCCTTCTCAAACGCTTCCAAAGCATGGAAGAGGAGGGACCACTTTCAAACTTATGGTACGAGGCCAGAGTCACCCTGAGACCAAAACCAGACAAGGTCACTGCAAGAAAAGAAAATCACAGACTCGGGCGCCTGGGTGGCTCAGTCGGTTGAGCATCTGACTCTTGATTTCAGCTCAGGTCACGATCTCAAGGTTCATGAGTTCGAGCCCTGCATCGGGCTCTGTGCTGACAGCATAGAGCCCACTTGGGATTCTCTCCCTCCCTCTCTCTGCCCCTCCCCTGCTCTCTCTCTCTCTCTCTCTCAAAATAAATAAACATTTAAAAAAAAGAAGAAGAAAAAGAAAATCATAGGCCACCATCCCTGATGAACATAAATACAAAATTTCTCAACAAATTCAGCAAACCAAATTCAACAGCACATTAAAGGATCATGCATCACGATTGATGGGATTTATTTCAGCGACCCACGAATCAATCAACGTGATCACCACAATGACAAAATGACGAATAAAAATCAGACTACAGAACATCTTCAAGCATCCGGAAAAAAAAAAAAAAAAAATCTGACGGTGTGGTTCCAGGCTCTAAATTTCCATATGAGAATTTGTTAGCATTACTCTTTGTTTTTAATTCTTCTAGGTCAGCACTACAAACAGGTAAAGAGTGAAGGCATAGTTTTTAAACAATAAAACAGTCTCCTGTTTTAAACTGATTAAACTCTGTTTAGTCAATGGACAGACCTTTTGTGAACATGTGTTGTGGGTGACTCTGGGGGGCAGAGGGGGCCCCGTTGACCCACTGCGGTCTCTGCCATGGACCCCAGAAGTGCCCCCCGGCTTCTCTGGAAGCTCACCCATGACTTCTTCCGTCTGAATCAAAAGGCCTCGCCCTGGGGCCTCGTTCCCCTGGGCACCTCGGCTGCATCACATTTTACCAAGTCCCCTCCTGGAAAGACATGTTTTTTTCTGGTGTGCGGAGAATTCTAGAACCCTAATTTTCCTCTGTGCAGCCAGTGGTTGATAGGTTTCTTTGCTGGTGGGTCTTCTCAGTGTGTCTCCTGTTGCCAAGTACGGACAACAGACAGGCAGCTCGGGGCTTTTGCCTGAGCCCCATTTAATGGTTACTTCAAACTTCAGGAACAATAAATACCACAAATGAGTTAAAAGAAAGAAGAGTGGCTGCTTCCCCACGACATACATGCAGAGCAACTAATTTCTGAGCGCTCCCCATATTTGTATCGTTTAATCTTCCCCATAACCCTGTGAGGAGGGATTGATCTGATAGCCATTTATAGGGAGGGGAGGGTCCGAAAGTTCCTGAACTTGCTCGGGGCCAGAAAAGGAGGCCTTCCAAGTCACCTGGCTGACGGGTCAGTGAAGGGTCTGGGGTGGGGAGCCACGGAGGCTTGGCTAACCTGAGCTACAAAGAATGAAAGAGTGAATGGGGTCCCTGGGGGGCTCAGCTGGTTAAGTGACCAACTTCGGCCCAGGTCATGATCATGAGTTCGAGCCCCACATCGGGCTCTGTGCTGACAGCTGGGAGCCTGGAGCCTCCTTCAGAGTCTGTATCTCCCTCGCTCTCTCTCTGTCCCTCCCCTGCCCATGCTCTGTCTGCCTCTCAAAAATAAATAAGCGTTAAAATAAATAAATAAATAAATAAACAAATAAATGAATGAATGAATGAGTGAATGAACGAATGGAGTCTCATTGGAAGGGTTCGGGGCTGGTTCACAGAACCAGAGGGCAGAACTTGCAGTCCTGGGGCTCCGTGCAGGACGTCCACAGGAAGACCTTCTGGTCCCCTCCCACACCCGGGTGTGTCTGTCCTGAGCCCCAGGAGGGGCACTGCACCAGTGGTCACGGGAGTCCAGAGGGCCAGCGGCTGCAGAGCCCTCCGCACACACCGGGACCCGGAAGAGGGAGCCTGGGGCTTGGCGGTGGGGCCCCCGTGCTTCAGATGCTGTGTCTCACAGTCCGAAGGGAAGAGTCTGTTGTTTCATTTACTGTTTGGGAGGCTGCTCTTCTCCAGGTTTGTCCTTTCTGAACCAGAATCGAGTCTCCTGACCATAAAAAAAAAAGGTGACAAATCTGAAGAGCTTGGAAGCTGGACATCAGGGCGGCCGCTCAGGGGAGACGCGTGGGCGTCTGTGGTCTCCATTCCACGGATGGGAACGAAGGCTGGGCCGCGGCCGAGCTTACGGTCACAAGCGTCCTGCTCTCGTGCGAGGGGCACGCGTGTGCAGAGTCGTCTGAGAGCCCGCGGAATATTGACTCCTGCCGGCCCGCTGCATCGCGACGCTTCCTTAGTTAGCATAAGGCCCAATCTCCTGTCTTGCAAAGTGGCCACTGGCCACCAGCACGACGTCCTCTCCCACCCGACAGCAAGCAGAGGTGAGCTTGGCCCCCGTGGGGAGCCAGGCCCCCGTGTCCGCTCCTGCCTGGCCGCCGTGGTGCGTGGTCTCCGGGGGTGGGGACGATGCGGACAGCGCAGAAGGATCGCATGCAGCCGGCATCTCTGTTTTGATGTGACGCAGCCCGCACGTTGTGCGCACAGGACATCCTTTCAGGGGACAAGGGCGGTGAGGAATTGCAACGTTTTCAAAGCATCAGACCCGAGTCAGCCCTTCCCCCACTGTACCTGCAGGAAGTGTTTCTGGTCCTTTTAATACCGACCTTCGGAGCCACTGGCCTAGGACGCGGTCCGTGATGCATCAGATGTCACTGACTGGGGTGCCTGGCCCACCGGCAGGCGGGGTTAAGAGAGAGGACCCCCCCACCGACGAGGAGATCCCGTGGCAGACGCAGGGCCGTCAACCGCTCCACTGAGGCCAGCTCCAGAGAAGGAAAAACACCCCGTTGGTTCTGGCCTACCCACCCACTCTTCCCGTGGGCTGTTCCCACCCACTCTTCCCGCGTGGGCTGTTCTCGTGGACTGAGCCTTCATTTCTTTCCCACTGAGCCTGGGCAAGCGCATTCCCCGCCACACCGTCACTGAAGGTGGCCCCTGGGAGAAGTGGTGTAGACGAGCCAGCCTCTGCCCCGGGACGCTAATGACACCAGCTGCGGAGCGTCTTGAATTCTCTTCCAAAAGAAATGCTACCCATTGTCAGCTGCTTTCAGACGAGGTCAGGCCGGGAAGAGGGGGGTGGCCACCACAGTCGCCGTTGGGCCCTATCGTTCACCCGGTACGTCAAGGTGGATTACAAAAAAGCCCAGCTCAGACCCTGCTGCAGAGGAAGACCTCCTTCCGCTGACACCTGGCCAGAGTCCTTCTCTCCTGGTGGGTGCAGGCGGCCATATATCTGGAGCCCCTCTGAGCCTGGGCTATGGAGAGTATGCTTGTGTGTGTGTGTGTGTGTGTGTGTGTGTATGCATGTATGCACATGTGCATGCTTGTGTATATGCACACACACGCTTGTGTGTGCATGCAAGCTTGTGGGTGTGCATGCTTATGTGTGCAGCTCATGTGTGCGTGCACACATGCTTGTGTGTGTGCGTGGTTGTGCATGTGCATATGTGTACTTGTGTATGTGTGCACAGGTGTGCAGGATTGTGTGTGTGCGTGCTTGTGTATGCGTGCACACTGGTGTGTGTGCGTGCTTATGTTACACACATGTGTACGTGCATGCTTGCGTGTGTGCGCACATCCATGTCTCTCTGGGTGTGCATGCATGTGTGCTTGTGTGTGTGCACACACCCATGTCTGTGTGTATGCACATGCTTGTGTGTGTGCATGCTTGTGTGTGCATATGTGTACTTGTGTGTGTGTATGATTGTGTGTGTGCACGCTTGTGTGTGTGTGTGTGTGTGTGCACACGCACGCACACACTGCTGTCGTACAGAAGCTTGGTGTGGAAGGAGTCTCAGGTCCCTCTGCAAGGATGTGTCCTTCAAGTCAGGCAAGTCAGGCTGCAGCCCGGCCTGGCAGGGACACAGATGGCCACGTTGCGGCCACAGCTGGTGGGAACAGAGCTGCTGGCCCACTGGTGAGCCTGTCTGCCCGCTCCCTGCCTCAGGATTGCTTGGCTCTCTCCTCTGGCTGCCGAACCCAGCCCAGGAGAGACCTGAGCGTCTTAGGAGCTGACTAACCACCTAATTCATTTTGCATATGCTCTTTTTGGCCGGCACAGCCACCAACTGGTCCCAGGTTTGACCTGGTTAGAAGTGGAGGTCGGCTACTCCAAGGTTGCTCACACACAGACACAGTCTTTGCTGCTCGGTCTAATCTGATCATCTATTCAGTTTCAAAAACGGTTCAGTTTGTTAAGCTCTGGACACATTGGCTCCCAGTATTACTAGCTAGGTCTGCAGGTGGAGTCTTTATTTTGACTCTTTTTTTTAACTAATTACATTTGTCATCCATTAAGAGTAGACGCTTGGTAAACGTTAAAATAACTGGCCGACTGCTCAGGTAATTTTTATTAAATAAGGCATTGGAAACAAGGGGCTAATTTCCTCCAAGTTGTTTTATCAATAGGCAAACAACAAGCAGGCACGTCTATCTGGCTCAGTCAGACTCTGGATTTCGGCTCAGGTCATGACCTCACAGCGCGTGAGTTACAGGCCTGAGCCCAGCTCTGTGCTGACGGTGCAGAACCTGCTTGGGATTCTCTGTGTCTGCACCCACCGCCCAATTACTCTCTCTCTCTCTCCCTATCTCTCTCAAAATAGATAAATACACACTTTAAAAAAAACGAAATAAGATGAAGCTTTTAAAAAAATGATGAAAGAACATTTACTACCAGGCATTGGATAGAAATCCAAGTTCTACTGCTCAAACGGAAAGAAATACATTGGTTTATGAAACTGTAAAGATGAAGGAGCCTCCTTCAGGCGCGGCTGGATTCAGGAGTCCTCACAACATCCACAGTTAGTTCTCCATTCTGAGCTCTACTGGTTTCTAACGGTGCTTGTGATTTGGATTTAATTCTCCTCTGCTACAATCACAGTCAATCCACATGGCGGAAAGAAATATTTAAAGGCCAAATTTCCTGCAACTCATGATCACAAAGTAAGAGAAAGCCACCCCTCGCCCTGAAGGGTGGAAAGTCCCCAGGGAAGTCTGGCACGGTCAGGGTCACATGAACACTCTGGGTCAGTGGTCTGCCTGGGGGTCTCGCCTTCAGCTCCTCAGGCTGGGGAGGGAGCACAGAAGATCCACAGCCTCCCTGGGGTTTCGTGCAGTAGCTGGCAGGTGTGCATCCTCTTGACGCCCCTCCTGCCCACACCCGGGGCAAACAAGGCCGCCTGGGTGCATTGCAGGCAGAAACAGGCAGTTGGCAGGTCAAAATGTCCCCAAAGTAAAACGTGAAGAAATGATTACATACATTTTCACCTATAGGAGTTAACACACTGATAATATCTGCTGTCGAACAGAATGTGTCGGGAGGTTGGTGGCATAAAAGCACACTGAGGTATCGCCTCTGGAGACGAAATATCTACCAGTTCAATTTTTTATGTTTATTTATTTTTGAGACAGAGAGAGAGAGACAGAGCACAAGCAGGGGAGGGGCAGAGGGAGAGGGAGACCCAGAATCCGGAGCAGGCTCCAGGCTCCGAGCTGTCAGCACAGAGCCGGACGCGGGGCTCGAACTCACAGACCGCGAGATCATGACCTGAGCCGAAGTCGGACGCTCAACCAACTGAGCCACCCAGGTGCCCTAATTCTTTCAATGAATATATACTTGAACTCAGAAATTCCACACCTCAGAATTTACTATTCTACAGATGGACAGTCACAAGTGTGGAGAAATATATGCACTGTATTATTGGAAAATTTTTAAAGAACAGGAAAGATCGAAATATCCATCCATGGATGTCACGTTAAATTACTCGTGGTCATGCCACAAAGAAGTCATGAAAAGAACAAGTTGATTCTGCTGTTACTGATATGGAAATTGTCACAAGATATATTATAGATGATCATGTTGTTTATTAATATGCAAGAAATCATCCAATTTGTGCTTCTTTACTTTCAGAAATCTTTGTGTGTGTATGAGGGAGACAGACAGGCAGACAGAGAGAGGGAATGTCGAGAAAGACGGACAGCGAATGCATAGCCGTCGTCTGTTTAACTACAACTAACCTCAGAGTGTAGACTTTGGGTTGCTTTCTGCTCTTCACTATTTTGAAAGTATTTTGGATACTTGTGAAAACACACACACGTGCACCCCTCTACTGCCTCAGGAGGATGGAGTGCTGGCAGGTGTCCCGCTGGTCTAAGATGGTGACCGTTTATTTGTGAGGTTTGGATCCACTTTGCCAAAGCCCTTCCGCTGAGACTGGGGACCAGTCAGCACTCATACTCGATAGAAGTGCGTGAGAACACAGTCCTTTCCTTCCCCAAAATGTGACTATTATAACTAAGAGCAAAAGTCTTTAATGACATGGGTATCGCCACGCTAATGCACTTTCCGCACGTTAGTGCTGCTTGTCTATACCGCCAGGAATCTCCCCTTCTAGAAAAATTCAAACCGCTTAGCAAGGAATGATTGACACGGAATGAAACACACGTACTTACAGCGTACAATTTGGTCAGTCTTGACATATGTATACCCTTGCAAAGCCATACAGCCGTACAGAAAATTGTTCCCAACCGTCCAAAGTTTCCTTGCTCTCCTCCCTTCTGCCCCTCCCCCACTCCCAGGCCCCATCAACCGCCTACCTGTCTTCTGTCGGGTTGGGTGAATTTGCATCTTTTAAGTTTTACATAAATGGATCTTTCAGTCTGGATGCTTTCAGTCAGCATAATTATTCCGAGATATGACCACGTGGTGTGTGTCTGTAGCTCACCCCTTCTCATCGCTGCGGAGCTCTCTGTTGTACGGCCACGCACCTGTGAGTGTGCGTGTGCTGATTGGTTATTCCAGGTTTGGGCTATTACAGATAAAGTCACTACGGACGTTCCCGTGCAAGTCTTGGCGTGACACCTACTTAGCCCTTGGAAGAATACTGGGAATAGAATGCCAGCTCACGTACGTGGTAGGCGTGCGCTTGACTTCTTAAGGAACCGACAGACTGTTTCCCTAGGTGGTGGCACCATTCCACGTGCCCTCCAGCGGCACCTGAGGGTTCCGGGTCCTCCACACCCTCGCCAACACTCAGCGTGGTCAGTCTAGTTTTGCGCGTTCCAAGAGGTATGTCGTGGTTTATGCTGTGGGAGGTCCGTTTTTAGCTAGCACTCACGGTCACGCGAGTGTGGATCATTCGTGAAAAGACAGGGTCTGAGAGCCTTGAGTGAAGTCATCCAAATAGCTACTGTATTCTCTTTATCACAGAATTCCATAATCCTGTTGGAAAGAGCTATAAAGTTTGTAGGACATGTGTTTTCTACACTTTTCTTTGTTCGCTTTATTTTAGATAGTGCTTTAAATGTTGTGCTATATTTCCTATTGTCCCACAAGTAGAATTCTGCTTCAATAAAATTGATAAGAAATAAAATATTGCAATATTTATATTTAACCTTTATTACAATGTACAAAATTTATATTTAAATTCCATTAAAGTAGATGCCGTTAGATTTCCAAAAATGACAATATTGGATTTCTTATTTCAGGGGATGTGCAATGGATTGAGTGCATGTTTGGGAAGAATGCCACACGGTCCAGATTGCAAGCATTTGGAAATTGAGTATTTATTTCTGCTGTACCTATTACTAGGTGTGTACATACGTGCATGTGCACGTGAGTGTGCACACTCATGCTCACGCACACGCACAGTTTAACGGAAAGCCCGGTGCCCTCGGCTGAGTAGGGGAGAAGTGGTCTTCCCCAGGATGCTGGTAGCAGTAGACAGACGCCAAGAGGTAGGTCTAGGTGTGCCTGTTTGCAAAGCCTGTGTCTACACGGCCGGGCAGGAAGCGTCCTCTCTGCCCAGCCAGGGAACCGGGAGTGAGGCCAGCACACATACCCAAGAGTAGCTGCTGACGGCAGGGGCTGTCACGCTGAATCGTCACCCAAGGGGCCCACACTGTGCTGTGTGGTGGGACAGCCCAGCTCTGGGTCTGGAATGAGCACTCAGTGTTTGAGACACAAGGAATCAGCCCTACTGTCCTCCTCCTTCTCGCTCTGTTAACACAGTAAGATCTCATTGCCTTTCCTTTTCCCCAAAATGCACTTTTCCCTTGATAGCACGCTTCCACAAAAACTTGGAAGTCACAGAGGATAAGGAGATCCCAATTTGGATGCCGAAAAGGCCTGCTGTGTGGAGACAAAGGATCTGGGGCCAACAGGCCAGAGTGCGGAGGCATGAGTCACTCACCAAGCACACACGCCTTGAGGGCTGAGTGGTTGCTAAACTGGGACCCCGGGGCCGGGGCTGAGGAGGTCACTGATGTCTGGGAGGAGGATCTGAATGGCAGGCTTCCAGCAAATGGTTCAGAAATTGATCTGCATGAACTTTCCGGAAGCACACTCTCTGCCTCCACACCCAGGTGTGCTCAGCATTAAGGCCCGGGGCTCCTCTCCAGCCTGCTAATCGCTCCCGGGCATCCCTGCCGTCTGCCGCCTGGGAACACGCGAGGCTGGAGCCTGGGCTCCTGGGGCCTCGGAGGCCCCCTCCCCAGCCCGAGAGAGAGAGAGAGCTAAGTGAGGCAGTGCATCCAAGCGTCTACACGGAGTCCCACAGACAGCAGGCGCTCGAGGGAGGAGGTAGCCACCACCAGGTTTTGAGAAGCCTCTTACGTATTAAGAACATTTCACACCATCCAGTTTCTTAAATGCATTAATAAAACAACCAAAATGGCACTTGTATTCGTTAGAACGCCTGATGAAGAATCGTGTTTGATGTAAACAACACGTCCATGGCGGAGAGAGCCATCAAACCTGGGTGGTTGCTCAGATACGGAGCCGGTCTCGTTAGATGGGGTGTTGTGCGAGGTTAGCTGCCTGGAAAGGTTGCACCGGCTCGGCCCTCCGGAGCGCGTGCCCGGACGCGGCCAGGAACAAGGGCAGCACGGCCTTTGCATCCGCAAGGGAACCGCCCAACCTTCCTCTGGTCCAAGTTCGGGTTTCTCCACCTCCCTTGCTCGACTTTCAGACACGACTGCCAGCAATTCTGAACATTAGTGGGTTATTTTAGCCGCAGGGACACGTGAAACCCGTGGCCCCCGCATCTCCTGAATATTTCCTTTGTCCAACTGACCGACTCCCACTGTATTTCCTTCCTGCCGTTGTAGGAATGACCGCAAGGCTGGTGAGGACCGTAGTCAAGGAGCCGGCGGCCTGGGGAAGGTGCCCGCTGGGCCAGCTGACCTGGAGACGTCTGGGTCACGAACGAGAGTGCTCTTTGTGCACGTATAATGCTTGACAGCTGATGGCATTTCTGTGGCCGGAAGTGCCTTTGAAACTCACCATCCTGTGAAGCACGCAGGTCGGGAGCCCTGCGCGGAAGGGTGTGTGTGGGGCCGTGAGCGCAGCTCCCCAGGCTTTGTGAAGACTTTGCCAGAGTCCTTGTCCGGACTCCTTCAGGTTCAACAAAGTCATGCTGCAATTTAAAGTATTTTCCTTTTTTTTTTTTTTTGACCCAAGTCTTTGTTCTGAGACACCTAGCTCGGATCGTGGGTACTGTGCTGTCCCTGGAGCCCCCGCCCAACGGAGCGAGCCCGTCCTTCTCCCACAGGACCCTCCTCACCTATTTGGACAGGACCCCCCTCGCCTATTTGGAAAGCCACGACCCCCCCCCCAAGGAAAGAGTCCTTGTCCTCAGGTTCCCCAACTGCTGCCTGCAGGGTGGGGCCTGGGGGCCTGTCCCCACTGTCCCCAGCCCTGCTCCGGCACGGGGTCCTGGCCGAAGTGTGGTGCCCGGGCCGGACCTGTAAAGGGGGCCGTGCGGAGAGCACAAGAGCCGGGAATGTCTGCAGCCCTCACAGCATGTGACTGTGTCCCTGAGACCGGTGGTGAGGGGCGTGTGCGGGCCTCTCTCTCCCCTTCCGTGGAAGGCCCAGAGACGTGGTGACGATACATCACCTGGTCAGCGAAGAGAGCGCCCCAGTGTCTTGTCAGTGCTTACCGTCACTCTGTGTCTGTTCCCTGGACGGGTTTCTGCCGCCCATCCCGCCCATGTTAACTCCCTGGTCAAACCCACCATCCCGGCCTCCCTGCGTCCCTTCCAGCCTCCCACGTTATGTCACCGCTTCTTCCTTACGTGGCTCCTAGTCTCTACAAGGGCCCCTCGAAGCACTGAGGTTTCGAACCCTGTCCCTGTCTTCTGTCACCTTGCTGACGTCTCTCTCTTTCAGCTGAGGCTCTTTCTCCCTCTGGCGTTTTTGCAAAAGGCCCCTTTGAGGCCTCCGCCCCATTTTCTTCGAACAAACTGCTCTGCTGTGTGTGCCCCCGTGCGGGTCTGGGGGGGACTTGGGGCCCCTGTCTGTCCTGCCCTTCGTCTCTCCGTCTGTGTACATCAGCTGCCCAGGCGAGCGGGATTCTCTAAGGGTTACCGGCCTTTTAAAACACCAGCACCAACACCACGAGTGCTGTGTTATGCACTGAACACATGCTCTGAGAAGGGGTGGGGCAGAGCTTCATCGGGGTCTGCCATCACCTGAGGAGGCGTGAGTCACGCAGACCCTTACGGACGACGAGCCCCAAGGATTGTGAGTTACTGTTGGAAAGCTCACTGGGTGCTCTCTGCCCAAAACACTCGGCTTGAATTGAGCCCCCAGACCCTGCATGGAGTTGAACCTACTCGGGAATACTTGCTCCTTGCCAGGCTGGACCAGTGTAGTGATTCCCCAAGTGTGGAGGACCCGCCTCCCAACAGCGCCGTGAGTATTAAGACCCTGCATCCCTCGTGTCCCTCCCATGTCAGCATCTCCATTGATGGGGACTGGAAATCTGGACTTTGGCAAGCACTCTGGGCCACCTTCATCCACACTAAAATGTAAAGGGTCCTATGTAGAGATCGTTAGGGAGAGGTGGTGATATTTTCCAATACGGAAGCAATGACCTCAGGCCCCTGGTCCACTGGCACTATTTCTATGGGACCGTGGGACAGGACAGTCCCTGGAGACCCAGCGAGGGCAGCTGTCCTGCAGTTAGATGGGGGTCCAGTCCATGAAGGGAGGCTGGGGATCGGCCAGAATGGGGGAGCCCTGGGGGGAGTCTGTGCTGGTCCCACCACCGTCCCAGCGGGCCACTGAGGGATATGCATTTGAGAGGGTGTGGTGAGTCCCCAGCCCCGTAAGCACAGGGTGACCTGGGAACCCTCATGCTGGACAAGAGTAGTTTGAGTCAAATGGGGCTTCGGTGATGATCGCACTGGACCACAGGCACCATTTGGGGCCGTCCCAGCAGACTGGGACACACGGTCTGCCCCACCACCGTCCTTGTTTTGAAAACGCACATGTGTCCCAAGAGGATGGCTACATTAGGGGACGACTGAGCACAACACACATTTCACGTTTGTTTACCTGCGAGCTTGTCCAACAGACACACGAGGCGGCTGCACGTCCCCGAAGTGACCCACGTGGGTGCACACCGCGTCCCCGCACTGACCCGGGTGCGCGCACACAGCCGCACGCGCACCTGATCCTGGGGCCAGGAGCCATCCCTGTTCGATGTCACAGATTTGTCCTCTCGTCTCATGTGAACCTCTTCCACCGGCGAGCCTGGGCGCAGTCCTTGTGACCCCCTTCCGCAGTGCACCGCAGGCTTTTCGGAAGGTAAGGTGTTTACTGCAGGGCAAGGCAGGTGTGCAGGTGATGAGTCCTGCTGCAGCCATTTTTATTAGGTTCCTTTTTTCCAAGGAGCCACTGATAAGATTTCTGGGTGTCGTGTCTCTACTCCCATAAGTCCGGGAGCTTATTGCACAATTTTGCACACTGTGGTGATTTTCAGGAGCATGTGTGCTGCACCAAAGAAAACTCCCCCCACACAGAGCCCCCAGCCTCTCTGCGCCCCCCCACAGTTCCCAGCACAGGCCACGGGAAAGGAGGCTGGGAGGAAGGAGGTCACAGTATCTGCAAAACCCTCACACCAAGAGCCTAGATTTTCCTCAGGGTCTTTGTGACCCCGTAAAAGAGTGACAGGCTCAGTGATTTATATTTCTCTTCTTTCCAAGGGAAGTTCATGGTGAGAATAATTTAGGGCACGTTGAGAGCAGGGGCAGGGGGGCCAGCGGGTCTGGCATCTGCACATTTCTGGTTCAGGTACAGCCTGACTGTGCCCTCCCCGCCCCCCTGCAAACGTCCCACCAGGCTTGCCTCAGCCAGGCCTGGGGCCTGGGTCTGTGCAGCTGGGTGTGGTCTCCGGTGGACGGGGAACCTTGTGGACTCCACGAGACCTCAGATCCAGCAGACGACATGGGACTTCCTGAGCGAGCACTCTGGCTGTGTGCAGGGGAGGGTGTGCAGGGGGAGGAGCATAGGGGGAGGTGCGCAGGGAGGGTGTGCAGGGGAGGGTGTTCAGAGGGAGGTGTGCAGGGGAGGGTGTGCAGGGGAGGGTGTGCAAGGGAGGTGTGCAGGGGGGGTGTTCAGGGGAGGGTGTGCAAGGGAGGGTGTTCAGGGGTAGGTGTACAGGGGAGGGTGTGCAGGGGGAGGTGTGCAGGGGAGGGTGTGCAGGGGAGGGTGTGCAAGGGAGGGTGTTCAGGGGGAGGTGTGCAGGGGAGGGTGTGCAGGGGAGGGTGTGCAAAGGGAGCAGGCCTGCTAACTTTCCTTCTGTCTGTCTGTCCCTCTGTCATCAGCTCAGACGGTAAGAGGCTTTGTAAGTTTCCCAAGAAAAATGTCACTCGTTTGCCTGCTGGAAATCCCAGTGAATTTCTAATGACTCCCTTGGTGGGGACCCCTCTCCCCATGCTAAGTGAAGAGTGGAGAAGAGGGGGAGAGGGAGGAAGAGAGAAAAGGAAGGGACACCACCCTGGGGTCCGGGGGCATCGGGAAGACAGGTCCTGCCGGTCACCCAGCTGACAGGAGGTGCGCTGGGCACTTAGTGACGTGGCCGCGTTCCGTTGGGGGGAGGCGCCGAAGAGTTATGACGATGGGCGATGTGCACCCTTAGCGCGTGCGATGTAAACGCTGAGTTTGCCCAGGGTCCTGAATGTCGAGCTGGTGTCTGATGGGCTCCAGAGGCTTCCGTGCCTGGCTGCGTGCTGCCGCCATGGAAGAGGGTGTGGGGACACAGCAGGGCGCCCTCCTGACTTCACAAAGTCTTGCTCAGCCTTGGCACACGGTTCATAGAGCGGCTCACGCTGTGGGCAGTGGCTCTGGAGAAACTCAAGGCACAGGTTCTGGAAGCCCTGGACACGCCCCACGCGGCTCAGGCTGAACGCCTTAATCTGGGCGTCTCTGTGCGTGTTCCTCTCTGCCTCGAGGACAGCCATCCCAGCCATCAGAAACAGTCTCCGCGGATAACGTGGCTCCTTCGGGAGTCTCCCCGGTGCTCTGATTTGGGTCTCACGGTGGGCAGGTCCTCGCCCCAGCTGGCCCCTCTTGCCTGACATTCTCATATCATACGTGGATGCCTTCGTGCCAAGGGACCACCTAGTGCAAATACCCCTCATGTGTCACGACTGGCAACAGACTAATTCAGCCAGAGGTCTTCTGAGATCCCATCTGGGAGAAGTGCCTGCAGACACGTGGCCACGGGTGTGTGGATGCGGGAGGGGACCCCAGGGAGGGCAAGATCTTTAAGATGACTTGGGGCTGGGGGCAGGCTGACGGCACTGTGGGGAGATTAGAGCCCCGCATGCGGGCGTGATTAGAGGCTGAGACAAAGGAGAGGCTGTAAGAAATGCTCAGAAAACAGGGACGCCTTTAGATCATTCAAGAGCTGTGAGGTCCAGAGAGAAGGAGAGAAAGGGGCGGGCCGCAGAGAACAATTAGCAGTCCTTACAGACCATTGCCACATGGTCACCTGTCGGGAGCCCTGTGGGACAGGAGGTTTGCGTTGGCTGGGAGCAGAGCTAGGACTTCCGGGGTCCACAGAGCTCGAGAGTCAGGGTCCAGACGGAGCATCTGCGACAGCATCTTTATTCCAAGTGTCGTGGGGCTGATGTGTCGTCTATTTCCACTGTGTTTGATAGAAAAGTCAGCATTATGAGGGCTAAACAGGGCACAGGTTCACCCCCCAACAGAAGGACCCCAGGGGCAGGACTGGGTGCGGGTGGCAGCCTCCAGGGGCAGGGACACGAGCCCTCCTGTCTGATGGTCCCCCGTGGCACGTGCTCCGGGGTCCCAAACACCAGCTGTTCCGTTTCCTTCTAGAAGGCAGTGAGGAGGAACGGGGAGAAAGCCCCTGGGCTCACCTGAGGTCTTCCAACTGCAGGGCAATGCGTTTGCTGAACCGTCTGCTACAAAAGGAAAGTTTCATGACACTAAAGACTAGCAAAGAGGGCATCAAATACACACATACAGCTTCCAGGCTTCGTGTTCAAGACTCGCCTGTAGCTAAACTGCCTGGATGACATTCGTGGATATAAAAAACAAAACACGGACCCGAGCAACACAGAACGGGCAATGGTCCCGAAAGTTGAGGCTCTTTGACTTTGAGACTGCTTGGCGACGAGAGACCACATCACGGGTCGCGAGAAGGAATCTGCTGTCAGAACAGTGTGTGTTTGAATCCTTGCGCTGCCTCTCGGTAGCTAAGCGACCCTGGGAAGGTCGTCGTCTGGAAGTCAAAGTGAGCTTCAGCATCCTTGGCCGTCAAGTGAGAACAAGAGTAGTTACCTCGAGGGTCATTACGGGGGATGAGGCTGCGTAACTCAGGCGTTTAGCACGGGACCTACTTCCTAGCTAGTATTCGACACCCACTGGCTAAAAGTCACAGCTCCTGTCAAGGATCCGAATTTACGCTCGCCGAGCAAATTCAGCACAGCCCGCGTGTGCCGTGTGGGCAGGACCCCGCGGTAGGGGTTCCGGGTCGGTACCCCCTCCACTGAGACCCTCCCGGGGGGTCCTCCCGGGCACAGGCCAGCCCACGCCCCTCCCCCAGATTTACCCCCTTCCGTGGGCTTCCCGGCCAGGCCGCCCTCAGAGGACCTCCTCCCCGTCCCCCCAGCTCCGGCACGTGCCCACGCGGCCCCTCGGCCACAGGATCTTTCTCCACTGGACCCTGAGCTCTCTGGGGCAGAGAAAGGGCCAGGCCCTTTGGTAGATTTGTTTCTCAAATGCAAACCCCAGGCACCTGCCTGGGAGTCAGCTTACACCGGAGGGTGGGGAGTGTCTTCACGACTCCGGGCACAAAGCCCCTTCGTTGGCCAGTAGCCGCGCTTTGACTTGTGTGACCGTATTTCAATCTCAGTCCTGTTCATCCCTCCCCACACCTTGTTCTTTCCCCACAAGCAGACGGCACACTCCCTGGATTCTTCTGGCACGCTATGCTTACCTAGAGTGGCCTCTTCCCTCCTGCCCAGGCCCCTGGATTCAAGGGGCACAGCTTCCGGGGAGAGGGGGAGCCGAGCCCACCCGAGCCCAGTCCACAGAGATGTGAGGGAGGACGCACCTGTGCCGCTTGTCCTGAGTGACGATGCTGCCACTGTGACGCCTCAGCCCGCCCTGGCTCTGCCCGGGGCACCGCGTGCTACGGCCCCTGTGCTTGTCCACGGCCAGTATGTCCTGCCCCCCTGGAGGGGGCGGTCCTCAGGGGGCCGGGGAAGACTTGACCCTGTGGGGAAGAGCCGGGGCCCCAGCTGGACAATCAGCAGCCCCTTCCCGAGAGCCTCCTGTCTCCGAGGACAGGGCTGGTCCCTCCCTCCAGGACAAAGACGATGGTGGAGTCAGACGGTCAGCCAATCCCAAATCCCCAGATGACCTAGGGCTTCAGAGAACCTAGGGCGCCCCTGGGGGGCGAGGAGGGCTCAAGTCCAGAAGGCCACCCCTCCGTAGGGGTCATTCCCCCAAAAGACCACGGCCAGCAGGACCTTCCTGTCCCACCCGGGCTGCTCCACGCCACGGTCAGACGCCTGTCCTGACCTCCCCTCCTCCATGCGCTGGCCGCAGCACGTCCTGGACGTGAACACGCTTTTGCAAGAGCTCGGCTGTGAGCTGACTTAGGGACTAAGAACCCGGACATGTCCTTCCCTCGCTCCCTCCTGTTTTCCGGGCCTCCTGGGACCAGGCTTTTCGCACTCTCAAGGGGGGCCGAGTAAAAAGCCTACTTAACCACTGTCTTTGGGTCACAGGTGCATGGAGGACTTCTGCTTCTTGAAGTTCGAATACAAGAGACAGGTAACACCTCGTCAGAAGAGATATTCCTGTGTCTCCAAGGCAACCCAGCATTTTCTCTCCTGGGAAGAAAACGGCCACAGGGGAGACTCCATAGGGCTGGCTCAGCTGAGAGACAGACAGAGAGAGAGAGAGAGAGAGAGAGGCGGGGAGCCTGAGGCATTCCCAGCAGCCAGGAAGGGGGGAGGCACGGAGAACACAGGTCCGGAAACGTGAGGGCCCCCACCTGGCCGGGTTCACCCCGGATGTTGTCTGGGATTTGAGGTCAGAAAGCAAGAGGGAGCCTCTGCTGACTGGGAGGTGGCCTAGGATGACTGGATCTCCAGTTCTGCATCTGGAGTCCTGGTGGCCAGACTCCGGTGGCCAGGATGTCCTCCGGTCCCTGCCACCTCGGAGGCTTGTGTGACCTCAACCAAGCCTCCCGCACTAATCTATACAACGAGGGTGATCATAGCCTCTCTCTTGGATTAAGTGGGTGGATGCACATGACTGCTTAGAGGTGCACCAGGCGTTCAGAACTGCTCGTAGCTCCTAGTAATGACTAGTCATGACTCATGCCGTTGTGAAGGTCCACAGAGGAGGTTAGGGTACCTCCACTGATTCTGGCTTTGGTGCTGTTCTGCACAACCTCGACCTGCCTTGAGACTGGGCTGGGCTTCTGTGTATGACTGTGCAGGCGGTGCACTGCACAACTCCAGATAGAGAAACACGTTGTACAGGACGCCAGGCCCGGCTTCTGGTCCACGTGAGTCCGTCTGCCAGGGTGGAGGGTGTGCCCAGCCGCAGGAGGGGCGGGGGCACTGTGAAGGCCCCTTGGGGCCTGGGGTGTGGGCCGGACACAGGTCCCAGGCTCCACGCTGCCTGTGATACGAGCATATTCTGAAGCGAGAGGGGTGTCACAGAGGGCACCTGTGTCTGGGGTCAAGGGTGAGAGCAGCGGGGGCTGGGGACCAGGGTGGCAGGGGTGAACAAGGACCCCCCTCCCCCCAAGAGCTTCTTGGCTTTGCCTTGGGCTGGCCGGGGTCATAGAAGACAGCACGCATCAATCCCCGGGGCATCACAGAAATCCCTTCCCTGCCCCCACCCCCGCAGGTGGCCTTGGCCTCTCGCTCCGGGAGGCCACATCCAGGGCCCCTCCAGGTGGCACCTGGGTTGTGCAGCCTGGGGAGAACCGCCCAGCGTCCTCCCCGCAGGCCCGGAGGTGGCTCTGCTGTCCCCGTCAGCTGTCCCCACCGTCAACTGAAGCTGCAGCTCTCAGCAGAGCGGGGGCTTGTTGTTTTCTCTCCGGAAAAAGAACGCCGTTGGCACCCAGAGCAAATTAAAATCGAGTGCAAAGCCACTTCCGGGTCACTTAAGCACAGCGGGTCACTAGCTTTCCGCGGCTCCCAGCACAGGAGACAGGGCCTTTCTGGGCCCTGCGAATTGCTCAGTGAGAAAGACGTATCAGGATTTGGGGGTTTGTGTTTTTAAAGTACTTTATTACACAGTGCAGGGCACGCACCACGGCTCCACGCAAGGGACTCAGGAATGACAAACACAGGGTCGCAAGGCCTCTGCCCGAGTGGACGAGGCTTCGTTAGTTACCTGCCTCTCAAACTCTAACACGCTCGGGAAACTCTTGGGATCTTGTGAAAATGCAAATGCTGCCCAGCAGAGGCAGCATAAAGCCCAGGACTCCGCACCTCTGACCGCCTCCTGGGCCGGGACTCCACAGACCACGGAAAACCCTGCACGGGCCTCGCCGTCTTTGCGCGCAGAGAGCGGAAACGAGGAACGGCCTTTGTGTTTGTAAAGACAGGGAACAGAGAACAAAGGAAAACACGCAACAGAAGCCGTGTGCCCACAACGCCTGGAATTGTCGCCGTCTGGCGTCCCGCAGAGAGCGCCCGGCCCCCTGGATGGTGCGAGCACTGGCCGTGCGGACGGCACAGAGGCCCGCGGACCCTCAGGGTCAGCTCCAAGGCCTCCTCTCCCTCGTTCCCAAAGCCAAGGAGTCCTCAACCTGTAAAGAAGGAGACTCAGCACGGCCTCCGGCCCTGGGCCCCTGCCCCTGGCTCTCCACACGGCCACCTGCTCTGCTCCTTGCCAGCACGCGTGGACCCTCCCTGAGGGATTAGGACCCCCCGGGGGACCTGGGACGATCTCACTTGGGATCCTCGACTGAATTCCGTCTGTAAAGACCCTTTTCCCAAATCGGTTCACACTCGCGGGTTCTCAGCAGCGGGACACGGGCGCCCCTCCCCACCGTGGTCACTCTCTGGTGCACTGCACACACCTGTTTGGTGGGAGTGTTTATGGAGAGCCCCCCCCCCCCAGCCCGCTGAGCGCCAGATGCGGCCAGCCCGCCTCCAGCCACTCCCTGCTGTCCACACCCCTCCCCGGGGGCCTCACCTCCTCACCATGGAAGGAGGCGACATACATTTGATGCGGGGAAGCCTTGCCTTTGTTCTGTGCCATCTGGCTGTTGATCCCTCGATGTCTTTTCATCTCTGCAGTTCCCAGGTGTGGTGAGTGAGGGGACGCCCCCCGGCTTTATAACTTCATGAAGCTTTTCCCCAAAGCCAACACTGGACTTCATTCCTCCAGCAGGGCTCCAAGGGTCTTGGGGGCAGGCCAACGATGCTCTCCATCCTTCCACTGCACCTGCCGCTCCATCGTGCTCCCTGGTCCAGGTGCCGGTCCCGGGAGCCCTCCCCGGTGCCCAGCTGGTACGGTGAGCAGGGAGGGACACCAAGGTGTCCCAAGCCGGGAAGGTCTACGGGATGACCTCAAGGCCAGAGGGAAAGTGTCACGTCCTGATGCCATCGTGTCAGCTTTCTGGGTGTTTCCCTGGCGTGAGGGGCAAGTTTCAGTGGAAAGTCAGAGCTCGTGTGCCCTCATCGGAGGGAGCAGTTCAGAAAGTTCTGTGGAGAAGCAGCACTTGTACCTCACGCTGGCCACAGCGAACACACACGCTCAGGACACTGGGCATTTTCCTGGAAGGAGGAAGCCAGTCCGGGGCCGACGAACCCAGGCCCGGTGCAGAGCCGCGCAGCTTTTCGGTCGGGGCCGAGCTCCTGCAGGCTGCGGCCGGGGGCTGGCTCCCTCCCGCAGGCCCGGGGCGGAGGTCACCACCGGCTCTTCCGGACCCCAGGCCGGGGCACCAGCCAGAAAGCTCTCGACCTAATGTGACCACCAAAATGTCCCAGGGGCCGGTGGAAGGAGGGGCAGTGGCCGTCAGCTGCAATCACACCGGAAATGGCACTGGGGACCAGATGTAGTCTCACACCCGGGTGTTACTGCCACCCTTCCAGGACGGGGACGGTGCTTGTGCGGGCCGCAAGGACGGGCGCGGACGCTGGGGGGCGTGGAGATTCTGACCGTTGTCCACAAGGAAGGAGAAGGGCCTCCACGGGCGTGTTGAGAATTGGGCCCAGAGCCAGAGTCAAGGCCAGGTGCTCAGTTCAGACCACAGGGCGAGGCCGTAGCAGGCACTCCAGAGCCATCTCTGCTGGGGGACCTCTGGAGACACCCCCACCCCAGGTTTGCCGGTGGAGAAGTTCATGTCGGAATTAGAACCCTGGAGGAACCCAGAGATGAACAGCAGGTCAGGAGCAGGGGACGGGGGGCAGGGGGCAGGCATGAGGAGCTGGGGGTACGTGGGTGTCATTCATAAGCCCCTGAGACAGATGCCCCAGGGAGCCAAGCTGGCCAGAGACCCCACTGCTCTGCCATTCACCAGGGATGCCTCTGGGAACACCCAGGCGAAGGTGGGGGCCCCCCGCCTCAGCCTGGCACTCACCTCATTCCCGGCCCAGTTGCCTGTGGTCCCCTGGTCACCCCACAGCCATGCAGTCCACGGCCCAGTGTCCAGTGTCCACAAGGCCGGGCCCTCAGAGGACAACAGGGGCACAGGCCTGACCTCAGTGCAGCTACCACAGACCTGGTGGTCCCTCATGGCCGAGCTGTCACCCGTGACGGATGGGTGCATCAGGGGGTCGTGGGCCCCACTGTCAGATCAGAAGGGATCCAAGGAGCGCCTCTCAGAGCACCCATGGGAAGTGAGCCGCACCGGGGCCTCCGGGCAGGAGGGAGAATGAGGCGGGCTCCCAGAGGGCCTCCCACCGCCGAGGGACACCCCCAGCTTTCAGACTCGCCCGCCCCCGCTGCACCTGCACACGAGACCCCACCGCCACCATCTGAGAGGCTCTTGTAACCAGAGGACGCTGTGCGCGGCTGTCTGAGGCAACCGGGCCTCCTGGGGCCATGCGCCTCTTTCCCAGGGCCATCGGGCTGCCACTCCCTTCCTCCGTGTGGAAGGCAACGCAGACACAGCCCGCCCGTCTCTTTCCCTCCTTGCGGCTCCCTCCGCGGAATCTTCGGAGCTCTCGCCCCCTAAACGGACGTGCATCGAGTGTCCAGGGCAGGCAAGCAACAGCTACGAGCCTCCTACTCCCGTGTCCCAGTCTGACTCCTGCGAATGTGGAGCCTGAAGCCGCTGTTCCTGCATCAGGGAGCTGACAGCAGGCCCGAGGGCCAGCCCAGGACACCGCCTCCTTCTTCACGGCGCCTCTGCACCAGGACAGGGGGCAGCAAGTTAGATCAACACCGTCTTCACTTTGTGCTGAGAAATGGGCTTTTCCTTCTGATTCACACTGTCCTCCCTGTGGAAAGCATAGCAATGGCTTCAAAGACAATCAAATGGCACATTTTTATAAGAGACAGATGACAGGCGATTTGAAAATGTTTCTGAGTGATTTGATCACCAGGCTTTCCACATGAATGGAGAACACACACACACACACACACACACACACACACAAATATACATTGAAGATTTTTCTACCATTTCTTATATTGAACATGTGGCACCAAATCCCGGGCCCGGAAGCAAACTGTCACTCTAAGTACCACGTACATAGGTGGACTTAGAACAAGTAGACAGCTGATTTTCTCCAGCTCCCCTCTTCTCCAGCCTCCTGAGAGCTGGGTCCTGGGTGAGCGGGCGGATCCCGGGAGAGCAGGGGGGGGGAGGGTGCCTGGGTTCTGGGCAGACAGGCCCTGACAAGTCAGTCCCAGGAGAATAGTTCATTTGAAGAAGATTTGAGATGTGGCCTTGTTGTCATTGCCAGGGCTCAGGATGCTGGCCGGCCTCGTCCAGTCCCCTGTAGAGGGCGCCGGAACAGTCCTAGCTCAGACAGAGGGTGTGGGAGCCCCAACTCCAGACCTAGGAGGTCGCCGGGAGCCTTCTCAGAGCAGCAGATGTGTCAGGGAGAGCGTCAGCTGTCACCGCCCAGAGCCAGGTCCCGTTTCAGAGCCCCCGGCTGGGAGCCGATGTGGGGGTCATGGGCCAGCCCATCAGAACGAGGCCCAGGAGCACCTGAGATGCTGCAGGGAGACCTGAACAATCTCCAAAGGGACTCAGAGACACAGAGCACATCACCACCACAGAGGATGGGCGGGTACCCTGGTAAATGGTGAAGGGTGGAGCTGGAGGCCCGACCCTGGGGAGGTGGGGCGGGGGAGCTGACTGTCACCTGATCTGTGAGACTGAAGCAGTAAGAAAGTCTCATCTGACGATGCCCCTCTGTGCTCATAATTCCTCAGAAGCCCCCCCATCCACAGAAGTCTGTCTCATCCCTCATTTGGCATCTGTGGCCCTCAAACCTCCACATCCCCAGGCCGCTGCTCCCGGGTCAAGGGCAGTGCAAAAGCCACCGGCCCCTGAATGGCAGTGCCTGGCTGCTCCCAGCTCCCCCTGCTGGCGTCCCATCCCTGCCCGCCCTTGAAGGTCAGCTCAGATCCCAGCCCCTGTCTGACACCGGGCCCCCACTCTGTTACCTGTTTGATGCGTGCAGGGCCCCAGGGAGCTGATGTGATGCACTCATCTGGCCCACAGCCCCGGACCCTGGCCTGGAGTGGTATTTGCCCTCAGGATACTGTAAACTTTAGAAAAGGAAACTCTCAAAATCAGAGCCAATGACATCTATTCAAATTTGTATGAAATCACAGCATCTGTGAATATAGTACAGAGAACTGATGCTGAGGAACTAGGAACGGAATCAGACCCGGGTCCTGCTCTTTAAGGGGCTTTCGGTCAAGCAGAGTAATCAGTAAAATTACTCTTAACGTGCATCCAGCTAAGCCTTCCTGGATATGACCCTGCATTCATTGCATTTATGATTTGCCATCATGGTACACTGGGTAACAGCCAGCCAGCCAACGGTTTCCTGGAGCTGCTTGTTCCTGAGAGTTTTAGGGAGGAAAAAATCTCCCTCTACCCTTCAAGGTTCTTCTGTCTGGCCTAACACGTGTCTGCGACACGACACAGAATAACAGGAGAAAACCAAATTTAGTATCATACATACAGGGAAACCACACAGATGTGAGATTCCAAGGACGGTCAGGTATATATGCCATCCTGAGCTAAGCAGAGGGGTCTAGAACTTCAAAGGGAAGGAATGCCAATCAACAGGAAGATGAAAAAGAGGAAACGGTAAACAAACGTCTGCTGGGCCAGTTGGAAACAATGGCACACAGAGAGGAATTTTAACAGCCTCAGCTGGTCCCTGCCCCCAGCCAGAACCCCTAGATCCTGTCGTACCTTCTCACGCTGCCAGCTCTCTTTCTGGAGCAGGACCCCCATCTAAATTTTTTTAGGCAGTTGAGGGAAGGCGAAATGTTCTTCCAGAGCCTTTTGAGCCTTGAATGTTTTCAACTCAAGATAATCTGCACGCAAAAGTGGTCCATCTTGGGGTGACTGATCTGAACAAGAGTCATTGTTACATTCTCAGGAATCTTGGGAGCCAGTTGACATCGTATTGGCTTGAAATCGGCCATGGTGGCAATATTTTCACCACGGGAATTGGCAAATGCTACAGATCAGAGCTTTATTTGATTTATTTATCTATTTTCAGATAGCCAGTTATTAAGCATTTACCAGCATACCACTTAATTAAACTCATCCGTTAATTGATTATTTCACATTGATTATTAAGTGATAGTTCTGTGCCAAGCACAGATGTAGCCTTGTGAATGCACGTAAGAAGTAACTCCTTTTTCCTAAGTGGTTCACTCTTCAGCTTCAGAAGCCTAAGGAATAAAGTATGTCCTAGAAATGTGCCCAGGCACAGGGCGTCTCCATCTGTTCCGGCTGCTATAACAAAATACCAAACACTGGGTGGCTCATAAACAGACATTTCCCAGTTCTGGAGGCTGGAAGCCCAAGATGAGAGTGTTGGCATGGCCAGGTGAGGACCCTCTTTCAGGCTGCCCACTTCTCACTGTGTCCTCACACGGAGGAAGGGATTTGGGAGCTCTGTGGGCTCCCCGCCTTCTTGTCTTTGCTCACCTCCCAAAGCCCTACCTTCTGATACCATCACCTTGCGGATTAGGTTCCAACATATGAATTTGTTGGGGGGGTGGGGCACAGGGGACCCAAACATTCAGACCACAGCCTTGGGGTACATGGAAGTTCTCCGTACCATGAAGAATGGCACACACCTCTCTTGGAAAGCCTTGTCTGACCTCCACAACTGCCCCCATACACATGGTTCTAGAAGCTTCTCGTCCTCTAAGACTCTGAGAATGGCTTCCTCAAAGGGTTCTGCCATATCATAATTGCCTGTTTACTCCTTTGTAAAGAGCAGTTGGCAGGCAGTTCTAGTGGTGGAGTCACAGCCTCAGTAATGGGGTGCAGGGTCCAACCCCACTCTTCCAAAACCTACAGCACCTGGTCTGGGGAGGACCCGGTCTGTGGTGGCACCTGCCTGTGCAATCACCTGGTCTGGGGAGCACGTGGTCTGTGGGAACACCTGGCCTATGGGAGCACCTGGTCTGGGGAGCACCTGGACAAGTGCAGAGTAGTACCAACCTACCTAAAGCAACTGCTTCCCTTGATTGGCATTTGTTTATCCCTCTGATCTCCTAACAGGTGTGTAAATGCCATAAGGGTTTACCATTGGGTTTTCATCATTTGCTGCCCAGTACCAGGACAGAACTGAAAACAACATAGGGTTCACTATTTTCTTGTTGAATAAATGAATAAAATAAAGGTCCAGAGGTGATAGACACAACTGATAGCTGGGTATGTATGAACTGCTCTAAAGAAGACACATATCAGATATGCCGTGCTATCTGAACATGGAAGAGTGAGGAAGAAAGAAAACACATTCTCCTGTAACAGGGATGATTTAAGATGGACGTGGAGAGAACTTCCTTGCCCTAAAGTTGGCTTTTAAAGAAAATAGTGGAAAACAAACACTTAAAAAATAAGTCGTAGCTATATTTGAGATCAATTTCTGAAAATTTGAGGTATTTTTCCCCTCTGAGGCAAAGATAGTGAAATCTTGAATTTTGTGGAGTCAAAGGAGAGCCTCCCTCTGTTCCTCTCTCTCTCTCTCTCTCTCTCACACACACACACACACACACACACACGCCTGATGTTTCTCTCTAGTCAATAGTCCCGTGGTCACTACAAATACTTGAATTCGACACATGCATTCAGATCAGCTCCCAACTGCAACTAAATAAAACAGCTGAGAAATTAGTGCAAACTTCCCCAAAACAGATGCCCAGGACTCCCGGGACCGGTGCCCACAGTATCCCGAGCCACCACCAACAAAAAGACAAAAATGACAGGGTCTAGAACCGAACATCTTCTATTTCAGGATGCACTGAGGAGAAAGGGTGCTTGGGGACACAAGGGACCGCAGCAGCCTGCAATGGTTTCCTCGCGTCACAGCCCCTTTTGCCTTTTCCCAGAAGCTAGAAAAGACAGAACAAAAATATGGGAGAACACACCCATGCTTGGGCTGACGTATCCAGCAAAGGCACTGCGGGCCCCCCTCGCCCGGAGTCGCGAATATTGTTAACACAAAATGTGAGTTCAGAAAGTGGAAACAATGGAGGTTGTTAAAGATGTGCATTGCAGACGGCCCTGTACCGTGTTTAACAAAAGTCACCATCCCCACGGCGCGGTAAAGCGCCTGTCTGGTGCACGGCATCACACGCGTTACAGAGCGCTGAAATATCACTATTGTTTGCAGGAGGACGGCCCAGCAGCACGGGAGCCGTGCAGGGTGGCCCCTAAATCAATGTCGGCAGACAACGCACGACACACCACGGTGGGGGCCACGCGGCCAGCAGATCATTGTCCAAAATGCGCACTTTCGAGCCGGGGTCTGACTCTTTGCTTCTGCCTGTACAGCTTTAATTTCCTCCTGCCCGGAATTTGCCGAAGCGTTGTGGGTTCCGGGGTATGTCCCTGAGATCATCTGAAAGCTGCTTCATGTTCTTTTCTAACACGAGATTCAAATCCTAATTTCTCAGATCCAAAGGCACTATTTTTTTTAATGCCCGAGGCAAGAAGCCAGAAGCATCCCTGCATGCAATTAGCATCAGATCCAAGGTAGACTGATCTCCACCAAGCACACACAACCTTGGCCTTCTGTGCAATATACCGAATTAACAGAATTAAGGAAATACCCACATTTTAAACTACTAGTCCCTAAACTGTTGTGTGTACATGCATGCATACTAATTAATAATTTGTCTTTTAAAACAAATTTTTATTTCGAGATAAATTTTCCAAACGCTAAAACATTTCCTTTTAAAGGTTTAAGAAAATCTCAGGAGTTGGGGTGAAGAGGGTTTCTCCACATGACTAGTAAGATGTGACAAACACACACACACACACACACACACACACAAGTGCATACATATGCACACAGGTGTGTATGCATGCACTCACCTGTATACATAGATGCACATGTGTGTCAGTGTCCCGTGGTATCATACATATGCACACAGGTGTGTATGCATGCACTCACCTGTATACATAGATGCACATGTGTGTCAGTGTCCCGTGGTATCATGCCCCTCCCCTTGGCTCTGCAGCCCTCCCCCCGTCACCTGCATCACCAAGTCCCTCTCCCTCCACGATCTGGATACATTCTGCACGCCAGAGGGACCTTTCTGAAATTAAAGTATACACACCCTCACACAAAAAATAACTGAGAATGCATCACGTATTTGAATATAAAACTATAAAACCTTTAGGAGAAAACAGGAGAAAATCTCTGTGGCCAAGGATTAATTCCTCGACATGATGTCTAAAGCATGACACAGGAGGAAAATCTGAATATGCAGACTTCATAAAAAGTAAAAAAAAAAAAAAAAAAAAATTCTGCAAAAGACCCTGTGCCACAGATGAAACGATAAGCTACAGACTTGAAGGAAATATCTGCAATTCACAAATCCAACAAAGGACTCGTATCCAGAATGTGCAAAGAACTCTCAGAAACTGAGCAGAAAGAAATGAATCCAATTAGAAAACGGGCAAAAGCCTTGAACAGACACTTTTCCAAAAAAAGACATGCAGACGGCAAATAGGCACGACGCTCAGCAGCCTCAGCCCCGAGGGAGATGCGCATTTAAACCACAAGGAGACAGCGCTTCACAGCCAGCAGAATGGAGGGAACGCGCACTCGTCACAGCAAGCACCGGTGAGGACCGGGCGCAGCGTGACTTCTCGTCCACCCTGGTGGACGAGCAGAGCCGTGCAGCGGCGGCAGGGAGCAGCTGGCGGAGTCTTACGACCTCCAGCAGACACTCACGTGACGCAGCAATCCCACTCCTGAGAAAATAACCTAGAGAAATAAAGACGTAATGTCAACACAACATGTTGTAAAGGACTGTTTACCGTAGTTGTGGTCATAACCGGCAAAACCCGGGGAGCAAACAGGTGTCCTTCAACGGGGACGGATACATGAAGCAGCCCGCCCACGCGGGGGACTGCCACTCTGCAGGCGAGGAGGAAACTCGATGCCCCAGGGCCTGGCTGGGTCTCGGGGGCATCTCCTGGGGTCACAAACTGAATGACCCATCTGTGTAATGTTCTCGGAAGGAGACCACGTCCGCGACGGGGAGAAGTCTGAGATATCAGGGGTGGGAGTCACTGCGTGGCTTCCGGCACGTGGTCTGAGGGCGGAGGGGTGTCTGTGTGGTGGTTACTCGAACACGTACGTGTGATAAAATGCCAGAGAACTGTACCCTATGCTCACAGCCCGGGAGAAACACGCATCTAGAAGCTGCGAGAGCCGAACAAGCCTGCGGGTCAGAGTGTGCCGATGTCGGCTTCCCATCCGGGCCACTGTCCTCTGGTTTGCGAGACGGTCTCACGGCCAGGGCTTGGTGAGGAGGACACAGGGGCTCTGCGCTCTCTGGCAACTCCTGTGTGACCCTGAAACGGTTTAAATATAAAAGAGCTCTAAAAATTCCTATTAGATCGCCACTTGCACTCTGATTTAAACGCTTTGAGAACTGGAGCCACCCCCGTCTAGGGACGAGGCCCTGGCACTGCACAGGGACCCCGCCGGATCCGTTCGCTGACTCCTCATCCCCTGGCTGACCTCACGGCCCCCACAATCCGACTCCTGCAGACCCTTCCAGGCTGTTCTTGAAAACCTCTGCTGACCGCACCTCGCCAGCTGAATCCGCTGCCCTTGCTCTGCGCCCACACACCCTGAGCCTGGCTCTGGTGCTGGTCGGGTGCTATGATGGCTGAGGCACCTGTCTGAATCCTGGGCTGCGTGTGCACGTGCAGAGACAGGGACGGAGACTCCCGAGAACTGGGCTGTCAGCAGACGCGCACGAATAGGTACGCAGAAGGTGCCCAGGAATACCTGTTGAATGAACAAATCAGCAGTGGAAACACAGCCACGAGCCCGACGCACAGATGAGAGAGGCCAGCACAGTTCCTTCTCCTGCTTAAAGACCAATCCCTCAGGAGGGGACAGACGGGCAGACACAGTCCCAGCAAGGACACTCAGGACGGCCGTCTTGCTTCTTCGTGCTTCTCTCTCTTCTTTCCATAAACCTTCCCCCAGACATGCTCTGACTGCCGACTCCTGCCAAGCCCACTCCCAGCACCGAGACGCATATGGGGATCGGACAAGGCCCCGGAAGGAATCGCCCAATCCGTGAGCGGACCCCGAGTGCCACCCCAGGGCTGCACTGTCTCACACCAGTGTGGCTCCGTAGCAGCCTTTTCCTACCTGCCTGAGCAAATCCCACGTCCTCCTTATTTTCTCAGATTTTTAAAACATTGTCAGCTGCTTATTTGAGAACACTAAAAGCATCAGTATCTAGGGCATTTGATTAAAATTCCACTTTATTATAAAATTATTTACGAAAGACTGATGCAGTTATAATGTGAAATGTGATTATAGCAAGCTATTCGGGGACCCTGCCTTTCAGATCAGAGCTCATTATCAACTAAAATAGCTGAAGAATTTGCAAGTGGGATGGGGTCAACCCCACCGGAACGTGTGCAGCCAGGGAAGGGCCCCTCCTGAACAAGAACACGGCTGGGACCTACAGCGCACCGGCATGGGCACCCTCGGTGTGCCCTCTGCTCCCCAAACTTTGCCGCCACAGACTCAGCTGGATCTGTCACACATGCTGACAACCGGCCCCACACGGCCGCGGGGCAGAATGAGGTGTGGCGCCTGTCCCCGGGTGCAGGTGAGCGGCATCACTGGTTTCGCTCGCCCACAGCTCACAAGAGAAAATGGAAGTTCGCTAACACGTGGGGACACCCTCATCCGTGGGTCACGTTACAGAGACGAGGCTCGAGCCAGGGGTTCGACTTCACACGCGCTCCCTGAGCCACGCTGTCCTCTTCTCCGGAGGCAGGCGCCCAGCCCCCGGCCCAGGTGGACCTCAGGATGCGGGGAGAAGGGGCTCAGAGGTGCCGTCCCAGCGTGGGTGCACTGAGGGCACAGGCTGACGCCGTGTTACGCTGGCGGGGGCGTGTTCGCTACGGCTAAACCCATTTTCAGTTTGGATTGACGGGACCTTTGTCATTCATGTCCTTGACTGTTGAGTTTGCTCCAACCATGAGCATTTTAATTTCCTGGTGTGTGTTTTGGAATCCTTTCCACCTAGAGTCGTTTTGCTAGAAAAAGCAAAGGAAGAGAGAGGCGAGGGCAGTTGCCAACTTTCGAAAGAAACGCCAGGTTTCAGAAGCAGCCAGTGGCCACAGAGGTCGGCTCAAATCCTGAAACGGCAGCACAAGTGGGCGCCAAGCTGAGGGTCTCTCGGGCCGTGGAGGGAGAAAGCCACCGGCCATCCCCTGGGCTCCCCTGGGCCAGCTCCCGTGAGGCAAGGAGACTGTGGAGGACAGGTGTGCAGGGGCCTGGGCCCCACCATTGATCCATCCAGGGCTCTGCAGGCTGGCGCCCCCGACCTCCCTCCTGCCCTCACTCGGGGCTGGCCTTGTCCTGCCCCTGGAATAGGACAGGATGCCTCTAAAGAACATGACTTCTCAGGGAGAGCAAGGGAAGGTCGGACGGAGGACAATCAGAGCTGCTCAAGGTCAACTTGGTTACAGAGCGGAAACCACTGCCTGCAAAGGGCTGCCCTGCTTCGAAGCCAGGGTGCGGCCCGAGAGCCTCCGAGCAGACCCAGATGTCCCCTTCCCTGGAGCAGGACTCTGCCGGCCGTGGGGGGCCAGGCCGAACGCCATCCCGTCCCGATCTGCCAGGAGCTGCCGCCCAACATGCTCAGGAAGAGCCCCACCCGAAGCGGCAGGCAGGACCTGCACGACAGGGGCAGACATCTGAGATCGTGGCCCGTCTGCAAGCACGGTGACGGCACAGGCGGCTTCCTGGCCGATTAGGTTAGCTGTTCCTCAGCCACGTGCAGAATGACTTCTCAGCGACTTGGTGTCCTGACACTTCACACTACAGGGTCAAATGAGTAAAGTCAGGTGCACTGGGCCCGGGCATCTGGTCACCCTCCGGTGCGGCCAAGTGCCCACGCGTGCGCTTGCGTCCACGCTCCCGGCTACCCCTGTGCATTCAGGGCACGCGCTTCGGCATCGTGTGACAGGTGCACGCCCGGGTAGTTAGTGCGCACAATAAGGAAGGTGATTCGGGTGTTCCCGGTTTTAAAACGGATCAGTTGCTATTACTTAATAACCATACGATTAATAACCGCACTCGATCTTTATCTCGAAACCTGGGACTCCCAGGACGCACAGTCTGGAATTGTGGCCTCACGTGGAAGGATCTGGTTTCAGGGCCACGCTGCACACTGTGGAGAGGGAGGTGTCTCTTGCCGGAAGAAGAGGCGACCTCAGGAAGGAAGAAGCGTATGCCGTAGGACTTCCAGATCCTCATTTCCACCAGGGGGTCTGGTAGAGGGTGATCCCCTCCCCTCCCCGGGCCCTCACACAGGGACGTGTGAGCAGAGCCACACTCATAGCAAACGGACCCAACTTCTGCATGGACTAAGCGTGTCCTCGGCTCTACCCGACCCTGGTGTGTGGGACGCCCAGACTAGGGCCTGACCCGCTGCTCTTCGCCATTCCAAACCCTACCTGTTCTCGCTTCCTACGACTCTGCAGTGTCAGCCCCTGGCGCTCACTGAGCGCCGAACACTCTTCGTCCGCGTGCCTCATGGTCAGCAGAGCTAAATCCATCAGTAACCCTTAGCAGCCGCTCAACACACATGGCACATTCCGTCCACGGCTGTGACCCTTCCACACCCTTGACCTCACCCTAATTTTGATTCTGGCAACACCTGTGAGGGCAGCTGCAAAGGAGCTGTGTGACACCCCACCCCACCATGTCACAGAAGGGGACACCATGGCTGGACTGTGGGGCAGCCAACAGAGGCCAGAGGAGGGTGTGAGGAGGTAGTTCATGTGCCAAGAGGGCACAACCTCAGAGTACGAGGAGCAAATGTCCATGGAAGGTGAACCGCCCCCTTTCCACTCCCTCGCTATGTTGTCATGGGTAGGTCACTGAACCTCTCTTGTTCTCAATGTCTTCGGCTGGAAGGTGGGTGTCATGACGCCTATTTGGAGGACTTGGGGGACTGATATGGATTGAGGCGGGAAGCATGGCTGATACATCCTGAACGTTTGGTGTTCTGGTGATTATTACTTTTCCAGGCTGCCCCTCCTTGTCTCCGAGGGCAGATGCACCTGCTTCTTGCTGGCCACCGAAGTCATAACAACCTCACTTCATGCGGTGTGACTTCAGAAGGTGGGAAGAGACATTTGGCTCGCAGACTCAGCCCAACCGTCCTCTCTGAGCTCGAAGCCACTCAAGAAATCCCCTCCTGATCGTCGGGTTGTAGGTGACACAGGCTTAAAGGCAGACAAGTCAGACACCGTGAAGGTGAGATGGGCAGTGAGTAGGACAGAACGGCAACCACTATGAAGGAGGCAGGGCTGCACCATCTCTCTGGCCTGTCGTGTGTGTCTGTGTGTGTGCACATGCGTGAGTGTGCATGCTTATGTGTGCAGGTGTCTGTGTTTGCACAAAAAAGCATGAGCTTCAATTTCATAAAACTTGAATTCAGACCCTGAGCCCATCGCTCACCTCTAGGGAGATGAGCAAACCACCCAGACGTCCGTGAAAAACAGGCAGGACCCAGTCACACGTAATGTCAGCTCTGCTCGATGCATTTTTATTTTCCTTTCCTTTCTTTCATTTGTACATAAAAGAAAGTCAGCCCTGGAGAACATCTTCACGGCCTGGACATCACTTTTGTGCCAAGTTTTAATTCTTCAAAGGTGCCAGGAAGGGTCTTCCTGCCGAGGCACCGGGCACGCAGCTGGGGGGCCTGCCCTCATCCCCAGTGGAGGCGAGGGCGCTCCGAGCCACGGCAGCGGGAGGTTGTGGGCCCCACGCACCGGGATCCAGGTCAGAGGAGGCACTTGGGCCTCAGGATCTATCCCGTGGCGTCCTGTAACTACCAGAGGTCTCCAGGCTGACACTGTCTTCCCCGGAGGAAGGAGGGACCCTCCCCTCTGGGACTCGGCCCCACCCAGCTCCCCGAAGTTGAGGTCAGCCCAAGCCGTCAGCCAGCATAAGGGCCCGCGAAGAATTGCCCCCGTGATCATGGAGATCTTAGTCAGGGCTGGGCTCTTACTAGCTATGAGACCTCGTGCTGCCGGGAAGAAGCAGGACACAGAGGTCCTTGCACACCAGGTCCTACAACCCTTAATAAGAAACTTTCCAAGAGGTAAGTGACTCACCCGAGGTGGCCCAGAGTTTGTGCTCTAACTTTGTGGACACACGTAGGCCTGGGCATTGCCCCAATGGTCACAAAACCACGTTACTCTCTCCCTGTTCGGTCCGGCCTGACTCTGTGCTCGTGGCTCTGGCTCATCCAGCGTCCTCCCGCTAACTGGATCTTCGCACCTGCCCCAAGAGTCCCCACTGGCAGTGGAGCGCGCCTGATACGACGTGCACCTGACTTCCTCTCTTGCGGACAAGAAGGGGCAAGGTTGCCTTGCCAGGTTTGGTTCTGGCTTCCGAACTTTTCCACAAATAAATTTTCATCCTTAATAGAGATGCGTGCATTTCATTGTTTTAACAATTCGGCTCTGAGATGATTTATGGTGAGCATTTTAATTATGAATACATAAATTACCATTTTTATAGCCTATTTGGATCTGGATCAGCAGAGAACGAACCGCTACTCTATTGTTTCCATTTGTCACTCGCGTTCAGTCCCGCGTGTTTGTAAAACAGAAGCTGGGCTCCAAACAGCAGGGATTAACCCAACCATTGCCCCAAGTCCCTTTGATTTCATCAAACACACAGAATGTCAAGCTTCCACTTAAAAAATGTGTCTGGCCAACCACCCTTGACAGAGAGCCTTTCCCAATTTCCCTCCAAAATGCATGAAAACACAAGAAAAAGTAAGGAGCCACATATATGTTGCAAATGAAGGCTTAACCTCCACACACCTAGAGGGATTTCCCAGAGTGCAAAGGACCAGCGTTTAGTGGAAGAAAGAGAATTCTTTGAGGATCCACAATACAGTCTCAGCCAGCCCATGACAGTTCCAGGACCCCTCTGTCCCCCAAATCCTATGGCTCCTTCCAAATGATGCCCAGTTGACCCCCTTCCAGGGACTGGCAGTGACCCGCCTTCCTCTGAGCCCGAGTCTGTCCACTCTTACCCTGTTGGTGCCTCCTGCCATGTACTAGGACACATGAACAGACGTGGAGTGTAAGTTCCAGCCGGAACACGGTGTAGGGCAAACTGAAGGTCCTCATGGAGCATTTCTGAGAAGGACACAGAAAGCTGAGTACTCACAGCCTCCTGTCGCTCTCCCGGGGCGCCTGAGTCTTTCAGTGTCGGCCTAAGTGGTGGGTGAAGCAAGCGGGGGGTGCCAGTCACTGCAGAGGAGGGCTGATGGCAGGGGAGGGTGGAGGCGTGCGGACCATGTGTCGGGAAGAGGGTTCTGGGGGCCCTGGAGAGAGGTGACAGATTCAGAGGCTTCCCTCTGATAACCATCCCTCCCTCTCTGAGCAGCATTACTGACTTCCTTCCAAAGCACAGTAGCTGGTCTGACCTGACGCGCCAGATTCAAGAGCCCAAAGCTAAGGAGACCTGGTCCCAGGCGGGAGGGAGGAGTCCAGGAGGGCAGCACGGTGAGGCCACCCAGGTGGGCCGGGTGGCCCCGCGGAGCCTCCGCCTGGGGACCACCAGGTCCTTCCCTCCCTGTGTCCTCTGGTGGTGCTGTTATGGCCCCAAGTGCTACTGGCTCATCTGGGACTGGGGGGGGAAACAAATCAGGTATTTCCATCTGATGATGAGCGCCGGGGAGGTACGCATTTGTCCAGGGGCAGCAGGAGCTCTGTTAGGCCTGTGGGCTGACGTTTGGAAGGCTGAACGCAAAATCCCAGATTTTAAGGAAACTGCTTATCTGCCTCGCCCCCAGTTCAGGAGGCCAGAATCTAAGAGGAATGAGCCAAAAAGGGCCATGCACACATCCTTCCTCGTGCCTGAGTCTGAAAAGCTGTCCCTGGACTAGACCAGTCCCCAGCCTCCCCCGGACCCTGGCCTTGTTGGCAGGTGCCTTCAGACGCCAGGACTCCTGATCTCCCCATCCTGCCGGCGGCCCCGCCCCACGCCCCAACCTCCAAGCAGGCGCACACATTCCCGCCGCTCCCCGGGTCCTGCACACACACCCTTTCCCTGCAAAGCTGCAGTCGTCCAGCACACTGGACACACTGCGCTCTACTTCAAAGGGATGCAGACACCGCCTCTCTGGAGAGGCACGTCCAGCCTGTAGCTCCACGAGCCAGTTGAGAGCAGGTGCACGAGAACCGCTCTCCACACGGTTTTGCCGGTTTCACCTCTAAAATGTCAAGGACATGCGTTACTTCTGCCAAGTACCTACAGCATCACTGTCTCAAACACACAGACGCCTGACAAGTGAATTGAAAAATGTGGCATACACTCACGTGTCACCAGGTCTCTCCCTGTCCGGTCAGACCACCGTGTTGTGAGGTTGGCGTGTGTGTGCGCATCCCAGCATCGTGACAATCAGATTAAAGCAATCATTTCCCCGTTCTTCATTATTTCTTTTACAACAATAAAAATGAAATCAATCTGGGAAGAGCCACTCTGGTGATGGCACGGATCCAGAGATTGCCTATTTTTAGGTCCTTTTCTCCAGGTTTTGCTGCTTTGGGGCCATCAGCCTCCAAAGTGATCCCAGGGCCCCCATTTCCTGGGGCTCACCCCCTGCGTCGCCCCCTCCCACACATGCCGGGTTGTCTGACCGGTGGCACACCGCCAAGGTATTGGATGCTGCTGCCGAGATTGCATCATAAAGACGTAGCTTCCCTCTGGGGGCTCCCTGCCCCTCCCATCCCCTGCTCTGGGCAAAGCTGGCCGCCATGTTGTGAGGAGGCTCAAGCAACTCTGGGGAGCCCCTTGTGGTGATTCCTGATGACAATAAATGTGTGCTGTTTGAAGCTCCTAAGTTTTGAATTAAATTGTGATGTAGCCACAGATAATTAAAACAGCTGTGTATAATGGAAGAGCCTGGATATGAAGTTGCATTGGTGCTGAGCCAGAGTCATGACTGCAGCACAGATCGGCTTTACAGCCCTGAGTAGTGACCTATCTCTGTGAGCCAATGGAAATGTACTGCTGGGTACAACTATAAGGAGTCAGTGTGAATATGCACCAGGGCCCTGCAGAGTGCCTGGCACACCATAGCCAATCCGTAAATACTCAGCAAATCAATAGGTATTTCTCCTCTCCTCTCCACACATTTGTTTATGATGTTATTAAGATATTAAAATTGAGACATGCATCAGAAGCATCCTTGGAGCCCTACACCTTTGAGTGATGGTCACCGTGGTTTCTGAGTCACTAACTTCACGGGACTATTTCCTTTGAAGAACATGACTATTCCCCATGGCCGAGTGCACCTTGACCCATTGACGGTCAGTGCTAATGGCCCTATCACAGGTCTTTCTGGGGAAGGTTACCCCATAGATGCCTTCTCTACACTGTGGGGACGCTGGCCCCAGTGCTATCATAGCAATCCTGCCAAACACAGAAAGAAACAAGAAGGTATAAAGTGGGGAAAATAGCCCCCCTGAATAAAAGGAACGGAGACACGCTCTGTGCATTGGAGGGAGGACAGCCCAGTGGGAAGACCTCAGAGCTGGCTGTTTGGACGGCCGCAACATTTATTCTTCCCAACAGTCCAGTTTCCCAGTTTGCGATGGTTCAACATACAACTTTTCAACCTTACGGCAGTGTGAAAGTGGTACACGTTCAGTAGAAACCATATTTGGAATTTGAAATTTGTATCTTTTCCCCAAGCTAGTGATCTGTGGCTCCATCCTCTCTCATGGTGCTGGGGGGGCAGCAGAGGCCATGGCTCCCCGTCAGCCACATGCTCACGAAGGTCAACAACCAAACACTTATAACCATTCTGCACCCACACAGCCATTCTGTTTTCCACTTCCGGAACAGAATTCAGTAAATTACAAGAGATAGTCAACACTTCATCATAAAATAGGCTTTGTGATAGATGATTTTGCCCAATTGTAGGCCAACGTAAGTATTCTGAGAATGTCAAGGTTGACTGGGCTAAGCTTTGATGTTCAGTAAGTTAGGTGTATTAAATGCACTTTCTACTGACGATATTTTCTAGTTGCAGTGGGTTTGTCAGGGTGTAACTGCATCATAAGTCAAGGAAGATCCATGTATGGTTTAAGACATGCCAACGTTCTCACCAGACCTTAATGTTCTCATGTGAAAACGGAGAAAGATGCTGGTTGTTTGGGGAATCGCCTTCTCTCTGAGAAGAGTGCACGCAAACATGTTTACATCAGAGGAGGAAGGAAGCAGGAACAAAGGAATAACTCCAATGAGAAAGCGTTGAAGGGATGGACTTGGAAGGGACTCGTTGGCTTTCCTGGAATTTTGGAAGAGCCGCCATGAGGAGAAGCTGCCATGAGGAGAAGACAGGCCGGCTCCGTGTGGGTCAAAGACTGGATCTAAGCTATGTCACAAGAAGATCCGGTTTGGCAATAACCCTTGTGAATAACGTATACATGCATAACATGTAAGTGACAATGCCTTGGTGAGCATACCTGTCTGAAAGCAGAGGCCTCTGCTACAGGGAGTGTGCAAACACACCACAGGACTATTTGGAGGGAATCTGAACTTTAAATTGGGGCTGGGCCTTGGGGACACTGCACGCATACAGCAGCGGTCACGCAGATGCAGGGGCACTTCTCGCCACGTCTGCCCCGTGATGGCGCCTACCGACGCCGTGTGATGTCCTGCCCAGACCGGTCCGCTGTCTCCCAGCCTGGAGAATCTCTAAGTTCATTACCATATCGTCTGCAGATCTCTGAGCTGCTTTCCAGCCTCTCCTTCCATGAGTCTCTGACAACGCTTACTGCCAGAGACTTGTGCTGGCTCCTGTCAGCATTCATCAAGACTTTGCATTGTGATAGGTCTTTCTGCTTGGACCTATAAAACCGGAATTGATAAAATCTTACTGATTCCGAAAGGAGTTAAATGTTATTTTTCCCTAATAAGAGCAAATAGCTTCCGTTTATTGGGGCTCTACCATTTGACAGGTGAGCATGTATTTGAACATGTATGTGTGTGCATGTGACTGTGTATATAAGCATGTATGTGAGCATGTGTGTGAGTGTGTACGTGAACATGTGTGTGAGCATGAGTGTGTGAGTGTGAATGTGTGTATGTGGGCATGTGTGAGCACGAATGTGTAATCATGTGATCCTGTATGTAGGAGTATGTGTGTGAGCATGTGTGTAAATGTGTATGTGTGTGCATGAGCGTGTGTGTATGAATATGTAATCATATATATGAGTGTGAGCGAGTGTGTAAGTGTGTGAGCACGTATGCGAGTATGTGCATGAGCATGTATGTGTGAATGTATAAACGTGTGTGTGTATGTGTGTGAGCATGAACATGTAATCGTGTGTGTGAGCGTGTGTGTGAACATGTACTGAACAAGCATAACTCTGGTCATAATTAACTCGAATTTACTTCCATGGTCTACCTTTGCCTCTTTGAAAGAGTTTTTCAATGAGAATACTCTTCATTTCTCCTAGAGGAAAACTCTAGAAGGCCATGGCTATTCTGCTCGCCTTCAGGTAATAGACGACGTAAGGGTCACCTGAGTCACAGAGAGTCTCGGTTCAGAAATTAGAAAGTTGTGACCAAATACATCAAAACCACAACTCTGACTTAACACCACCGTCTCCTTCCCTCCCACAGCATGGCCTGGCGTGGACACGAGGGCTGGATTCGGCTTCTCTAGTTCCCTGTCTGGCGCTCCTCCCTCCCTCCACCCAGCGCCGAGACCCCGTCCCCTCCCCCGTCCCCAAATGGAGCAGGGAGAAGCAAGAATGATAAGGAACAGGAACCACTTTCGGTGAACGTGTCCTGTCATGAACCTGCTCCCAACTCCGTTCTCGCAGAAACCGATCCTTTCTCCCTCTCTGAGCCTGGTTTGGAATTCAGCTGGGCCGGGACCTCTCCTCTGCTGTTCCTTCCACCCGGGAGATGAACCTCTGTTCCAGGGCGTTGCTTCTGGCCCCTCCATAGTGCCCAGAGACCCGGTATCCACCCCCAGCTTCTTGGTGCGGGAAGCCCCCCGTCTTCTTGGCTGACCCTCTGGGGACACCTGTCAACTGCCCCATCTCAGCTTTCCCTCGCCCGCACGCTGCACATGAACCTGGTTCTGACCGTGGTAAATTCCGGGCACATGTGTGCCAGCGTCAGTGCGGCTGCCAGAGGTTGCCGGGACCTTCCTCAGGCCTGAGGCGCCAGTGGAATCTTCTCAGCTGTGGGGGACATGCACCGAGCTCCCGCTGAAGCCCCTCCCCCTAGCGTTGGAAACACGCGTGACACATTTCCTCACACCTGCTCCTCTTGTGTTAAGGCTGCTAACCTGGCATGTGTCACCCTCGCCTTGGCGCTGGATAGCTACCCACGATGCTTCCGTTGACACAGAGGCAGGAAGATTTCCATCTTAACACCCTACTTCATACACAAGGCACAATCTCCCATGAAATGTATTTGACGTGATATATAATGTATCTAATAGCAACCCGCCAAAGTGGTTGAATTGTCTCCAGCTACTTACAAAGAACCTCAGACTGTAGAGCTTAGGTAATGTGCCCCAGTTCACGGAGTAAGGGGAGCAGGGGTGACATGCGGTCCCAAGAGCACTGACTCCATGAGCAACCTTGTGCACAAGACAGAGACTCAACTTGGAGCGAGCATGACAGTTGTCGGGACGCACGGGAGAGATGCAGACCACCGGGTGCCCCCCCCCCAAGGTTTCAGACTAGCAAGGCTGGGGTGGGGCCCGAGAGTATGCATTTCTACGGGGTTTCCAGGTGACGCTGCTGCTGTTCTGAGGCCCACACTTTGAGAAGCACTGCATTATACTAACCCATCTGGGCTGGGCTTCCCCGGCGACCTGGCGGGCGGACCCGGACGACATCACTGTGGGTCCCAGGGGCATTCGGTAGCACAGCTGACTGAAGACAGCTAATTGCTCTCTGTGGTGACGAGGAACTTGTTAGAGTTTTCTCATGGGGGGTGGGGGGCTCAGACGTGTGGTTAAAAGGTCGTGGTGGAAACAGAATACGCACCTCATGCAAACGAGCGTTCTCTGAGGAAGGCAAACCCAGGCCGAACGTCCCCCCAGGTTTGCAAGTGGATGACAACGTAATGCGATTTCATTAAATATGATACCCCCACCTCAGCAGACCTCCAAACACACACGCGTGCACAGGAGATGTACCTTCTGCTTTTGCCCATCGGCTGGTATGTGTAAGGGTCACATAAGCAGGTTAGAGGTGAAAAAAACCTGAATAAATAAAAACACAAGGTAATTCAATTTTGAAAACTGTATTCGTTTGGAATAAGCCAATTTATAAAGCTGGAAGTGACAAACTAAAATTAAATGCACTTCCCATTTATTACTGTGTTTCTACACCCTCATCAGCCAATTACACTCTTAAATCATTTAGCAGAAGGATCATCTTTACTCTCTTTTAAAGTAGATAAATTCTTCTTAAAAATCCATTTTAATGTCTGATTGACGGCTAATTTACATTTGTATGTGTCATGTTTGCTAAGCTTTCTCTATGAGGTTTCCACGCAGCATCTGTGCGTCTGGACATGGGGTTAAGCGCCCTGATGAAAAGATAACCTGAATACCACGGAGAAGAGAGATCTACGACGCTCTTTCTAAAACCTGGCCCCGGGGCCTGGGTCTTCACATTCAGGGTGTCTCTACAGTTATGAATGTCTACGGAAGCTACGCGATCCGTCTCTGAGGGCATAAATACCCAATATGACTGAAGCTCGAGCCATATGCCAAACCGGCTGAATGTCTATCTCCTGGCCAGGGTACCGGCCACTTAGGCAAGGTTTATTTTATATAGTGGTTCAGACAGCATTCATTCCCTGTTTACATCAGAGCAATCTGATCTACTTTCAGAAGTACGATTTCAATCGGAGTAAATGTACATTACACTTCCGTTCTGATCTTCCATGCATTCTGCGATCCTGCTGTACAGCAGCAGCCAGGGGCGTCCTGCGGACACCGTGACGCGTGTGTGCGTGTGTGCATGTGTGTGTGTGCGTGTGTGCGTGGTGGTGTCCCAGCAGATCTGCGCTCACTTACCTGGGGACGTTTCTTACCACCTCTGTGTCTGCCAACACCTGCCTTCACAGGTGAGAGGCTCCCTCCTGGCAGGGGCTGCAGCTTTGTCCCTGACCTGGACCAGCGGGGTCCGCCCAGGGCAGCCCTACTGTGTATTGTGGGTGAGCACACACGCACGGCCAGTGGAGGCCCAGCCACGGGAAGGGGGAGCTCCCACTGAGACACAGCCGGGTGTGGCCGTGGCCCTTGTCAGAGCTCTTGCCCGGCACCTCTCCCCATCCCCGGCCATCCTGGGCTCGGCCTCTGCCATTACCCTCCTGGGCGACCACGGCCAGACTCTGTAGCCCCTCTGGGCTTCTGCTTCCTCCTCTCTAAACTGGAGATGGTCAACCCTATCATGCGCAGGTATTAGGAACAATGACATTATGTACAGCAAGGGGCAGTGTGTCCAAGCCAACAGGTTGGCTGCACCTATTATAAATGCCACTCACATGTCTACGCCATCTCCCCGCCCCTTGCCCCCCATCACCCAGAGTACACCCCGCCTGTCCACTGATCTAGATGCAAGCTCTACTTCCCATGCTGCTGGCTCTTTCTCATTTATGTTAAACAAGAAGGAGTGGGTTGTCGCTCCAAAGGGTACCTTCCTCTCGACAGGTCCTCTTAGACACCGGGTCCCCTAATTAAATCATGGGTCCTCGTGGGGGCCGGGGGGGTTGTGTATAAGCGTGGTGGTCAACCAGTTGAAGACGCAGCGTGAAGAATTCCAAACCCATTCCAGGCTATTGGTTTAGTTCGACGGCAGAACATAATATACGAATGTCGAAGAAAAGTTGACGACTGACGTAACCCATGAGATGCCACGGAACAGTGTTGGCAAATAGGTTCCGTCTTTCAGGTCAAACGTGATGCAGTGGCCACGGCGGCTGAGCCCCCCATGGAGGAGAACGCGAACACCACCGCTGTAGTGAGGTGCCTACACGGTGTTGCTGACCAAGGCCCTGAGAAGCAACAGGGGTTCATACAGGTTCTGCCAGCACAGCTAGGGGCTACCCCACATTTTTATGGGACCGGGAACAGAAGCTCTGGCATGAGCGGTGGACACCCGTGTCACGCGAGGGAGATGGCTGGAGAGTCGGCTGGATGGGGGAGCCCAAGCCGGTACCCGCGGGACATGTAGAATAGGGGTGAAAGCGACGGTACGAAGAGGTCTCCCGCCTCAGAGAGCCACGAGGAAACTGCAAGGCACACGTGGAGGAGAAAACCCAGAAAACTACTTGGGGTCAGTGAGGACATTCGTTCGACCAGAGAGAGAATTTTGTGACACGTGAAGTGGGAGGTGACGGCAGACAGCCTGCGAAGGAACAGGGTTGAGTTTAGGGCAGCCTGGGTGCTCCGACCTGCTTCAGTGTGCATCTGGGTCTCGCATTAGAACAGCCACTTTCCGACCACATCATCCCCCAAACGGCTGGGGTCTAAAACATCGGGGAACGCACTGAACCCTGAGGCTCATCGCGGAGCGTGGGGCTCAGCTGGGGGCCACGCATCCAGGCTCCACGCTGCCTGGCTGCGGAGACGGGAGCAGACTCACCTCCTTGGAGACCCGGCAGGGAGCTTTGCCAAGGAAGCGACTGGGACTAACACCCAGAAATAGAAGATGCGGTGATGAACACAGCACCGTGCCTACCTAGGAGAGGGGCAGATGCCTGCTGGGAGGAAGAGGGGGGCTGTACGGTTGACCCCACATCTGTACAGCTGTCCCGGTCCCATACCCTGCAGATGTACACGTCCCACTGGACGCTGGCACAGGAGCACAGCTCACCTGCTCCTGACCCACAGGACCCTGACCCACTCCGGTCCCTCTCGCTCTTCTCTCCCGGCCAAGGACTCTCAGTCCACTTCATCCCATGAACAGACTGGATGTTTCCATCCCTCTAGTTTGCCATTCGGCCTCGTCTCAACCCTGGTTCTCCCGCCTCTGCCTGTCTGACCTCACCAAGCACCCCATCCCGTGGAGGTCCACACTCCCTCTCTCCTGCCCACCGGCTCGTCTCCGGACCTCGCACCCACAGCCGTGTCCGGAGAAGTCCGCCCCTCAAGCCCACGCAGGGCAGAGCTCAGCCGCTTGGGGCTTCTCTCTTGTTTACGGGTTGAGGCTCCTGTGTCCTCTCCCTGATCTGCCTTCGACGCTGCTTTTGAAGAGATGATACCCTCTGCCTCCCCCGAATCCCACAAAAGGTTACAAGTGTGCTCAGCGTGTGTGAGGAGGCTCTGCGGGAAGGAGCTCATTAATTTTCTCATTGTCCCTCTGAGGCATGTGTCAAGGAGCCACCTCTGTGCCTGAGACCCTGAGCACACCCTCAGAATGCTAAGAAAGCCATGGCTGTTCCCACAGGACACGAGCAGGAAACGCTGTCAACCAGCATCTGCAGCACAGCCAGAAAACGGTGGCGACAAGTGGCCAGAAGGCCAGAAGCTCCCTCTGCGGAAACGGAGCCCCGCTTGTATTCCCTCCAGGAGATCGCTCTGCTGTTACGGGCTGCAGGCCACCTGGGGACCGTCCACGCACAGCCACGGCTCGCTCTCCTGCGCTGCGGTCCCAATGTGTGTCCAATGCCCTGTCGGGCCTCTCGCAGGAAACCCGCAGGCCGCACACCAACACAGACCCTTCTTGGCACTGACGTGCATTAGCAGTGCTTTCGAGAAACGCGGCGCTTACCCAAGACCTCACAGCGAGCAGACGGCGGGTCCAGAACCCCCCGCAGCCGCCCGTGTCCCCAGGGGAGGCAGCCCTGCACCAGGAATCAATCAGTGAGTCGATCTGTCTCTACGGCGGCAACGGTCACGTTACACAGAACCCGGGACCTTGGCAGGGGTGAACGAACTCGGGATGGACAGGTGAACGACAGTCAGCGTGGCTGGGACGGAGTTTCTCCGGGAAGCCGGTCAGCGGAAGGCCGGCTCGGCACTCATCATGTTTCTTCAGCGCCATCGCGCTGTGTGGGGTGGTGGCTAAGAGGGACTGGGTGTCCGCCACTGGCCCAGTTCTGAGAGAGCCCTCAAGGCTCTCGCTGTCACCAGCAGACCCCCAGCCCGCGGCCAAACGCAAGTGCAGACCGTGGCCCCCCTGTCTGCTTCGCGCTGGGCCTTTTAACCCTCCTCCCGCGGTGCCTGGAGGAACAGGACCTATTCTCGAGTCGCATCCTTCACAGAACCCGGACCGCTCCCGAGAGTTCTGTGAGCCCTGCCGGTCCAGCACCCGCCCCTCCCGGGGACCTTCCCACCCTCCCTGCCCGGGACCCGCTGGGCTGTCTGCCCTCTCCCACGGGCCGCGAACGCCCACGGCCACAAGGGCATCTGATGGAATCGGAGACAAGAGCAGGGTGGGTATGAGAGCTGAGTCCGCGTGGGGACTGGATCCTGACAGGACAGCAGAGAGGCCTGGGCTCCCTGAGGACCCAGGAGAAGGCAGAAGGGCGGACAGGATGCGAACCCTTCGACTTTCATCACAGGCGGTCTTTTCAAAGGGCATCCTCCTGTGTTTAAAGAAACACACATCCTGTAAGGTGCTAAAAATCCAGACACACTTAAAAAATGTGAAATATTCTCAATCTCCTACCAACCAGATCCTTAATTTAATATTCTGGTATACTTCCCCTCCAGGAAATTTCCCAAGGACAGATACTTTTTAATGAGACTTAACTTTCTGAGACTGGCGGTAGGTTCTGTTTTCTGGAAAGATTGTTCCAGAAGCTTTTCTGGTATTCCACTTCACGAAATGTGTCCTCAGTTTCTTATGAAATTAGTTAATTCACCGTCTAGAAGCCGGTCTTTCTCCCCACCACTTTCACCAGCAGATTTTAATTCTGCTATTTAAATTTCGGTTTCACTGCAGCCTTTCTCTCCGACCAGCTGTCTTCTGGTCTTGCTGACCGACCGTTCATCCGCCTGGACCAGCGGCGCGGGCGCGGCCGGGACACCGCCGGGGCTCAAGTCCAAAGTCCCTGCAGAGCCGCGAACCGGGGAAGCAACAGTGCCTGCGCCCAGGGGGCCTTCTCCGATGCACATCGAGCTCGGTGCTGGGGAGGCACCCGCCCAGGGCCAACACTCAGCGTGGGCCGGCATCGCCGTCGACACCCCGGAAGGGCTGCGCCCGTGCTTCCTGCGGCCAGTTCCTCCTGCGGGGAGCTCCCGGGTTTCTGAATGTCTGTGTTTGGGGTTCAGACGTCAATGGCCTTCGAAGGTCGGCCGTCTGTCTTCTCAGTCCCCAGCCAGAGGAACGCCTTTCTTTGCTCAGCAGCATCTTCTTGGGCCCCACGCTGCTCCTTTCCTTCTCATTTCCATTCCATTTATTTCTCATTTTTGGCTGGTTCTTCCCCACGGAGAACCCATGAGTCCGGGCACCGCGCTTGGCACCGTGGTGCGGTTTTCTAGATGAACCCTGGCGCCACTTACCCTCTCAGGGGTTCATGAAATCACCTTCCCAGACGTGCAGCCAGAGGGCGGGGTACGGACAGCGTGAGGCTCGACCCCCGGCTTCGGCGGCCCTGCGGGCCTGGGAGGGCGTTTCCCCCAGCCCCACGCCCAACTCACTCTCCTTGGAAGATGGCGCCCGTGGAGGACTACAGTCCCCAGCATGCGCCGCTCCGGGCCACCCCCTGCCCTTGGCAGAAGGTCATGGGACTACAATCCCCAGCATGCACCGCCCCAGGGCCCTCCGGCCCGTACGAAGCGTCGGGGAACTACGGTCCCCAGCATGCCCCGGGCCACCGGCGGCTCACACCCGTATTTCCGGGTTGCGTTCTGGGCGTGGACGGGGCCCCAGACGGCGCGGTGCAGCCCCGGGTGGGGGACCCTGCAGGCTGGCCGCCAGAACCGCGTGGCCGCGGGCGGGGAGGGTGCTGGTGTCCGCCCTGGGTGGACGCGCGGCCTCGCGCTCCGAAGCACAGCGCGGACGTTCCCGCGGGGACGCATCGTCCTCCGGCCGTGGTTAAGCGAGCGCAGCCCGCGGTTTAAATATGGCTGCTGGAGCCGTATTTAGAAATGAGCGAGTTCTTGTACAGCGTGGCCATGTTTATGGCAGTCGGTCTTTGTTCCGGGGGCGTCACAAATTGTGTGTGTCCTGCGTCAGGGACACCGTTTGAAACAGGACACCTTTCGTGTGGGACTTGTGCACAGACATCTGTGATTCTGCATGTAAACGCACGTGTGTGAGAGCAAGTCCTCGAGGGTGTGCGCGCGCGCGCGTGTGTGTGTGTGTGTGTGTGTGCGCGCGTGCGCGCGGCTCGTGTGTGCGTGCCCGCGCTACGTGCTCTCCCTCCTACAGACAGTGTCTGCGGGCTGGTGACAGTTTTTACAAAGGAATAGTCTTAGGCTCCTGGGCTGCGGAGGCTGTGACTGCATCTCCCCCGGGCCTGACTGTCAAGACAGCCTGGCCACTGAGCCGGCACGCCCTGCCTGTCCCCGGCCTGTCCCCTGCCTGCTGAGGAGTCCCTCCCCCCACCCGACAGCAGCTCTGCGGAGGTTCAGCGCTCTGGCTGTCAGGTGTCCCCCAGAAGGAGACCCCGGAGGCCACCCAGCACAAGGAGCCTGTCCTTGTCCGGAAGGCATGAGTCTTCAGAGCCCTGCTGTCACCGGAACGGGGACGGCCTCCAGCTGCTTCTCCCGGACAGGATGAGCTCCGCACAGCTGGAGTTACCTGGAGGCGTTCAGCGCCTGGCCCAGAGCGGGCAGGGGACAAGGTCAACCCTCTTCCTCGCTGCTCCCCGGCATCCAGCTGGGGCACGTGCTGTGCTTGCTAAGCTGGTCCTGTGAGCTCTTCCCGGAGGGGTTCCGTGCTTGTCCTTGACTCTAGTTTGTGTGCAAGGACAGAAGACTGAGGACAACAAAACTAAGAGAGTCTCACGTGAACTATAAGTTAGGCTTTATTTTGTCAAGATACGATCAGGAAAAAATAGGATAAAATAGGCAGAGAGGGAAAGGTGAGGACCTGAGGTGGGAAAAACACGTATTTTGGAACAATGCTGGGAGCTGCTGACTACAGCAAACCCCCTGGGGCGTAAGGTTCCTCTTAAGAATGTGACAGACCCCACCTACTCCCCCTCAGGTTCCCCTCAGGAATTTGACAATCAAATACATAACTAAAAAAGTAAACCATAAAACTTACGCTATACGAGGGACAGGATGACCAGTCTGACTCCTCATACAGTGGAAACGAGCCAATCAGGAATGGACAGCCCAGCTCCTGGAGCTATCCAACCAGCAAGGGTAGAACCTGAGAAGGAAGAAGGGGGAAAGAGGTGGGGGCAGAACCGTAGAAGACGAGGACCCTTGCCCGTTGTCACCTTTGAACATCCCCTCTCTGTAAAGAGAGCTTTGCTACTCTTCTCCCTTTCTGATCTTACACTCTAATAAAGTTCTGCCTGCTGCTCATTTGTGTCCCCCTCTTCATTCTTTGAAGCAGGTGACAAGGAACCCCTGGGTCTTGAGGGAAAGAATCCTGCAACAGAGAGGCAGGAGCACACAATCAATGCCTGGGTGGTCCCAGTTCATCGTGATCGGAACCAGTGTCCTTGTGCCAGACACCAGGGCTGGTGGCCCGGCCGATCACATGGGGTCCCCTCTATCACAGGGGGCCCCCTCTCAGGCGGGCCTCACGGTTGGCCTAATGCTCTGCTTTCACTGTCTTGAAATCCTTAATAATTCTTGAACAAGGAGCCGTGCACGTGTATTTTGAATTATTCTCTACAAGTTATTTCTCCGGCCCCAAGAGATGTTTCATCCTACGTGTCTTTTTCTCCTCTGTAAGATGGTGCCTTCTTCAACTCCAGCTGCAGTATAGGCACCTTAATCTAGACCACTTCAACAAGCAACAGACACGGATTTCTCACCGTTCTGGAGGCTTCAAGTTACACATCAAGGCATCTGCAGATTGGGCTTTTGATGAAGGCCCTCTCCTACAGACATCCTGCTGTGACTTCCCACGGTGGAGGGGCAGGGAGCCCTCTGGGGTCTCTTCCAAAAGACCATGAACTCCTTTCATGGGGCTGCACCCTCACCACCTAATCACCTCCTAATGGCCCACCTCCCAATACCATTGCATTGGGGGTTAAGATTTCAACACCTGAATTTGGGGGGGAACAAAAACATTCAGAATATAGCAATCAGTAAAAACACCAGAAGGGTCAATTCTTTCCTCCAGTTTGGCAAAACTGGGCCTGGAGTAAAGGCTGCCCTACACCAGCCATAATAATACTTATAAACAAGCCTTGAGGGGATTGAACTGATCTCAAGGGAGTCTAGCCACCTGCTAAGCCAAACATTCTCCAAAGGAAGAAAACTAAAGCCAAACTCACCCAAGTGGGTGTTCACAGTGCCTGGCAGTCAATCAGATATTAAGAGACAGGTAGAGTTGCTACAAATTATCAAACAGATTCCAGAGGAAAGGAGTCAATAAAAACAAATCAAGAGGTAATAGATACACTGAAATTATCACACACACACATAAAACAGCTATTATAAGCGTTATAAATACACTCCAGTATTTAACTTTTTTAAAGTTTATTTATTTTTGAGAGAGAGAAAGAGTGTGAGTGATGGAGGGGCAGAAAGAGAGGGAGACACAGAATCTGAAACAGGCTCCAGGCTCCGATTTGTCAGCCCAGAGCCCAACACGGGCTGGAACCCACAAACCACAAGATCATGACCTGAACCAAAGTCTGATGCTTAACTGACTGACCCACCCATGCGCCCCAGTACACCCCTGTATTTAAGTGAAAACATGAACATCATGAGGAAAGAAACATAAGCCGTAAAAAATAACCATTTGTTGGGGTGCCTGGGTGGCTCAGTCGGTTAAGCATCCGACTTCAGCTCAGGTCATGATCTCATGGTTCGTGGGTTCGAGCCCCGCGTCGGGCTCTGTGCTGACAGTTCGGAGCCCGGAGCCTGCTTCGGATTCTGTGTCTCCCTCTCTCTCTGCCCATCCCCCACTCATGCTCTGTCTCTCTCTATCAAACATTAAAAAAATAATAATAATAACCATTTGTGCACCAAAAGAAAAAGACAATATCAACAGAGTGAAAAGGCAACTCATAGAGGGGAAAATATTTGCAAACCATGTTATCTGATAAGGGACTAATATTGAGAATATATATAAAAAAAAACTTTAGGACTCAACAACAGAACAGAAGCGACATGATTAAAAAATGGGTGAAGGATGTGAACAGGCATTTCTCCAAAGGAGACACATGAACAGCCAATAAGCCCGTGAAGAGATGCTCAGCATCACTCATCATTAGAGAAACACCAATCAAAGCCACAATAAGACACCATTTCACAAGTGTTACAAAGAATTATATATATATGATTAAATATATATAAATATAAATTATATATATATATATATAAAATCCAAGTGCCAGGGAGGGTATGGGGGAAATTGGAGCCCTTGTGCGCTGCTGTGGGGGTGTAAGTGGTGCGGCCTGTGCGGAAGACATTGTGGCTGCTCCTCGGAAAATGAAACATGAAGTTCCCATATGATCCTACGATTCCACTCATCACGTGTCCCTGGAGTCGTCAGATTGTAGAGGCAGAGAGTGGATGGTGGGCACCGGGGCTGGGGGAGGGGGTCAGCGTCAGTGTTACTGGGGACAGAGCTGCAGTTTGGGAACATGAGAAGCTTCTGGAGATGGATGGTGGGGATGGTTGCACGAGAACGTGAATGAGTCCAATGTCACGAGCTGCACACTTAAAAGTGGTTAAAATTGTTGGGGCGCCTGGGTGGCTCAGTTGGTTAAGCATCCGACTTCAGCTCAGGTCACGATCTCACGGTCCGTGGGTTTGAGCCCCGCGTCGGGCTCTGGGCTGATGGCTTGGAGCCTGGAGCCTGCTTCCGATTCTGTGTCTCCCTCTATCTCTGCCCCTCCCCCATTCATGCTCTGTCTCTCTCTGTCTCAAAAATAAATAAAAAAAATTAAAAAAGTGGTTAAAATTGTAGATTTAATGTTATGAATATTTTACAGTAATGAAAACTAAAATCAAAAATTACCAAATAGAACTTCTACAGATGAAAAGGACAATGTAGAATTAAAAAAAAAAAAAAGTCACAGGCCTGGGATAACAGCAGATCAGACATTGTGGAAGAAGAGAGTAGTTAATTTAAAACCCACAAAGAGAAACCATCCAAGTGAAGTCTAGAGAGAAAAAGAAAAGCAGCAAATAAGGAGGTGATTGGAGTGATAGACAAATTATTTCAAGAAACTATGGCCAGGAATTTCATAAATTTGAGGAAAACCACACACCCACATACAAGAAACCCAGTGAACAACCAAGCACAATAAACACCAAGAAAGACACATAAAGAGCTTCACAATCAAATTTCTGAAAACCGATAATAACTAGAAAATCTTAAAAGCAGCCAGAATAAAAAGACACATGACTTATAGGATGACAATCATAAAAAAGACAACAGACTTCTCAAGAGAATTAGAAAAAAAAAAACAGAAAACAATGGAACAGCATCTTTAAAGCAGTGAAAGAAATAAAAACTGTCAACCTAAAATTCAGTATTAAGTCAGTGTATCTTTATACAAATGAACACGTGTGTATTATGCTAAGTGAAATAAGTCAGGCAAGGAAAGACAGATATCATACGATTTCACTCATATGTGGAATTTGAGAAACAAAACAGACGAACATAGGGGAAGGGAAGGAAAAATAAGATGAAAACAGAGAGGGAGGCAAACCATAGGAGACTCTTAAATACAGAGAACAATCCTAGTGGTGATGGATGGAAGTAGATGGGGGATGGGCTAGATGGGTGATGGGCATTAAGGAGGACACTTGTGGGGACGAGCACCAGATGTCCTATGCAAGAGATTAATCATAGGGTTCTACTCCTGAAACCAAGACTACACTATATGTTAACTAACTTTAGTTTAAGTAAATGACTGGTGTATTCTATAAAAATGAACATGAGATAAATCTCCCATGTAAAGAAAAGGAGGAAGGATGTCACCTGCCAGCAGGCAGGTCCTACAAGAAGAGATCATGACACAGGCATTTCAAGTGCAGAGTGTGATGTCGGATGGGGAAGTGGACCCACATAAAAGGTATGAGAATGAGGTTAACCTTTGGTAGAAGCTGTCAGACTTAACTCAGACGAAAGAATCCTGACTAGTGGGGGCGAGGCTCTGCGCTCTGAAACAGGGCACAGAGTGCTACAAAAATACTGTTTGTCTCCAAATTCATTTATTCACTTATTTTTTAATTTTTTTAAATTGTTTATTTAGTTTTCGAGAGAGAGAGAGAAAGAGAGAGACAGAGACAGAGAGACAGAGAGACAGAGTGTGAGCAAGGGAGAGGCAGAGAGAGAGGGAGACACAGAATCGGAAGCAGGCTCCAGGCTCTGAGCTGTCAGCCCAGAGCCCGACACAGGGCTGGAAGTCGCAAACTGTGAGATCATGACCTGAACTGAAGTTGGACGCTCAACCCACTGAGCCACCCAGGTGTCCCTCTCCAAATTCATCTATGAATTTAAGTCTCTTTTGTGGAAAATTCCAACTGGATCAAAACAATTCAAAATACTTCTGAAGTTCACTAGAAAACAACTAATTTCGGGGCGCCTGGGTGGCTCAGTTGGTTAAGTGTCTGACTCTTGATCTCGGCTCGGGTCATGATCTTGTGGTTCGTGGGTTCGAGCCCAGCATCGGGCTCTGTGCTGACAGCGTGGAGCCTGCTTGGGATTCTCTCTCTCCCTCTCTTTGCTTCTCCTTCTCTCTTTCACTCTCTCTCACTCTGTCTCTCAGAATAAAGAAATAAACTTAAAAAAATTAAAAAAAAAGAAAACAACTAATTTCAATGAAAACAGAACAGGAAGTATTTGTTCCTAACCATTGTACAAACCATACAAAGCCACAGTGATTATGAGTGTTTCACCTGAGCGAGGAAGAGTTTAGCATTGCAGGAGTGCTCCTGCCTGAAAAATAACTAGGAGATAATGGGTTAAAATGTTTACAGAAATGAATGGCCGCATTTAAAAGCAAATATGTCACAAATTTTCAGCGGCCAGTAATGCAGCCAGATATCAAAAGTCTTAAGATGTATCTCTGCTTTGACGCATAAATTCTGCTTCTAGAAATTTACCCCTGGACAACAATCAAACAAGAGGTTCAACATGCCCATAGAAACATGCTATAAAATTGATGCCCATACTGTGAAACCCTGGAAACATCTTAAATGTGGAATAATTATGATTTTTATACCCATCGATATACCATGAACATAATTGTATATAATCAAATGTGCAACTACAATATCTTTTTAAAAATCTGTTTATTAGTTTATTTGGTGGGGAAGCAACGTGTGCCTCACAATAAGCCGGATGCCGGAGTACTGGTGAGTAAGGGGGGTTTTCTGTCCTTGAGAAGCTCAGAGACAAGGTGGGTCCCAGCAAGTGCCGCCCAGGACCTGAATGCCACACCGCTGAGACCCTCCCTGGTGACACAGAGGGGGTGCACTGTGGGCCGGGCTCTCCCAGGGCACTGTCCTCATTAAACTCTGCAACTCCAGGGGGCTCAATCAGCTCACCAGGATAAAGGAGATGACAGAACATGACCAGTGCCCACGAGACAGCCCGAAGTCCCTTCCCAGCCCAGCCCTCCGCCTTCCCGGAACTTCTGGGTCTTCCGCTTGGGGCACCTGGTGGGCGCACCTGCGGAATACCGCCCCGGGAACTCTGATGACATCTTATTTTTGTTTCTATTTTTGTTTTGGCCGATTGTCCCTTTGCCATAGAAATGAAGGGCAATGAGCCCTGAACAGCTAAGTTTCTCGGTTGGTCGCTTTGTTGCTCTGACGGCGGGCATCCCCTCACCCACCTGGACTGTTAGCTTTTGCCAGGGAGGAGAATAGGGGGCGTCCGGGGATCGCCATTGGCTCTGTGGCTTCTGATCGCCAACCAGGTCGATTCCCTCTGAAGGCAAGTGAGGGGACAGAGGGGGCCCAGCCAGGTGGGGACACTGGGAGGAGAGACAGGCTGCTTTCAGACGGCTGAGCCCCTTGTTTTCTGGATGAGTTCTTCAAGCAGAAACCCTCAGCCGCAAGGTGCGTAAGACACGAACCTTTTGTGCGTTCACCTGTTGGTGATCTGTTTCGTGTGTGTGTGCATGCTTTTCTTTGTTGCCGAGGAAATTACACATCGACGTAGAAGGGTTTGGGAGCCATCATGCTCAGGGATTTAAACACAGTGAAATCAGGAAATTTAAAACGATGTTTCACAGAGCCAAAGTACTATGACCTCAAACCTCTGAACAGATAAACACCTCACCTCTTTCAATGGCCACTCACGTGCGGTCTGTGCGGATGTTGTCAGAGTGAACTTCTGTGGCCCACCGTGTAGATCCCCCTTCTTTTCCCGACGTCTGTCATAATGCGAAAGGAGTAGAGAGGGGCTGGGCGCTAGGAGGCTGCCTACTACGGGTGTGATGTTTTGCAAATCTCTTTATGCTTAGACACGTTGTTCATGGGCAGAGTGGGGAAAAGAAAACATTCCCCAGCAGGTTACGGTGAAGGAGACGCAGAACATCCCGATTGGTAAATTTGCAGATTATTTCATGAGCCCATTGTTAAATACAGTCACTATTAAAAATGAAATTATAGAGGGGTGCCCGGGTGGCTCAGTCGGTGAAGCGTCCGACTTCGGCTCAGGTTGTCATCTCACGGTTCATGGGCTTGAGCCCCGGGTCAGGCTCTGTGCTGACAGCTCAGAGCCTGGAGCCCCTTTCGGATTCTGTGTCTCCCTCTCTCTCTGCCCCTTCTCAGCTTCCACAACAAAAGTCATACAAAAACAACACAACTCAAAAGTCATTACTTCCTGCTTACTCTCCTCTGTTCTACTCCTCCTCCGCTCGAGGTCACTGGCATCTGCTGTGTCTGCAGGTAGAAATACGCTGACCCGTGCTGGGCTGCTGCCTGCCTCCCGCAGCATCACCGCCTGAAGTTGGCCGCGGCGGGGTGATGTCACAGCCCACGATTTGGGGCACAACGTACTCCCTGTGCTGCCCCACGGTCTAGACCCGAGGTGGTGAAAAGTGCTGGAAAATGCAGGCGAAGCCAAAACGTGGCTGGCGTCTGCAGCCATCGCTCTGTGAGAAGCCAGAACCCCGAGGAAGCATGGTCCTCGGTCCACAGACTGTTACGTGATTGGACAGGAGGCCACACGCATCACTGACCCTGGAATGAGGTTCTAGCACACACGGTCCCCATTTCGCTTTGTCTCACGTGGTGTGGACCGCACACAGGAGCACAGCAACCAGCATATACGTGTTGTAACTACACTCACTTGTTTGGCCGTGGTCCAAGAGCTTTGAAAAAAATGAGCAAAAGCATTTTGCGAGAATCAAGTTTTCCACGCACCGTTTACACCAGAGTCTTACGTGTGTACTATTATTGGTGAATATTGCACAACACATCCTTGACAGGATCTCGGTTTTACTAAACTATGTGCCCGTGTATGTGCACACATCAGTTTCTGGGGAGGTCCAGGCAGTGAACAAGTGTTGGCACACCACTGTCACCCTGTGTCCGGACGTGGTGAGCGGCGGGTCCTCGGGTCCTCGGGGTCAGGTCTCTGGTGCTGGCAGCGAGGACAAAACAGATACCACAGTAACTGGTCTTACGGGAAAGTTGAGGCCAACGGAAATCAACCCATAACCCTGGTGAGACACGTTCTTGCTGGCTCTGCGTTCGGTGGTTGGTTTTGGCAAAAGCTGTGGCGCGGGTCACGTTGTTTGCCTCCAGAATTGAAGGGGCAGAAAGTCCCCACAAGAGAGTAATCTGCCTCATGCCAGCCATGGCTCAGCTCTTGCGTTTCTCTCTGCTTGGAATGTTCCCGCACCTTCTCTTTCCCTGTAAAATGCTGTCTTATTCCCTAAGACTCACCCGAGCGCCACTCTAGAGTCATCACTGGTTAGATGCGCCTTTTCTTTCCTCTCCTGGCGCCTTATTGCAACACTCAACATGCTCTATTTTGTCTGCCAGTGTCCGAAATTGACTATAATATCCTCAGGGACAGGAACACAGAATCGCTCCTCTCCGTTAGCAGTTCCCAACAATTTCCTATTGAATTGAATAATGGTGACGCTCAGAAGATAAGGTCAAGTCTACGCCCTTCCTTAGTGATTCTGGGCTGTTGTCACCGCATCACTAAGGAATGAGCCCCGGGGGGGTGGGGGACGCCTGTCTGAATGCCTCTCTGCATAGGTGAGGCCTGGGGAAGGGTCATAGTTAAGTCAGGGTTCTTAATGTATTGCCAAGGCTCTTCGTCCACGGGCTACAGAGGAATCGAGATTTACATAAACTGAGTGTTCAGAGGTGTTTTAGGAATTGAGAACCAAAATAGATGTTTAAAAAATTGTCCAGGCTTGAAGTTTAGGAAGAGTTCCTGTACAGAAGGAAGACCGGTGTGGAGTGCGAAGGAAGAGATGTGGTTTGCAGAAATCCCTGGGGAAGGCGTGAATCTCCCCTCCAGGGACTGTTAGGTGCTGAGGCTAGGAAGCAGCATGTGGACGGTAGGAGGTCCACCTGTGTTTTTGGGGGGTTTGTTTTTATCTTTTGTAATCTTTTTTTCCTCTTTTTCTATAATTTCATTCCATTCTATTTCATTTTCTTTTCTTCCTTCTTTTCTTTCTTTCTTTAAATTCACTCTTTCTTTCTTTCTTTCTTTCTTCCCTCCTTCCCTCTTTTCTTTCTTTTTTTTTTTTTTCTTTTTTTTTAGATTCAAGTTAGTTACCATACAGTGTAGTCTTGGCTTCAGGAGTAGAACCCAGTGATTCACCTCTTACATACGACACCCAGTGCCCATTCCAACAAGCGTCCTCCTTAATGCCTGTCACCCATCTAGCCCATCCCCCCACCCGCCTCCCTCTGTCAACCCTCACTTTATTCTCTGCATTTAAGACTCTCTTACGGTTTGCACCTTTGTCATTAATACTTATTGAAGGACCACACAAACAAAAGAGTACACAGATTATGAATATACAGCTTGATGAGGCTTGTGTTTGTTTAGTAAATAAATTAATATCCAATTACTTATTTAGGATTTTTTAAACTTATAATTCTATGGGTGACATAATGTATGACTTAGGTCAAATGAGGTATCATGCAGCACAGTGAATTTAAAGTCAGAAGTCATGGATTCAATTCCTGGCTTGACCTTTCATAGGCTGTGTGCTCTTGGTAAATCACCTGGCACATCTCACAGATGATTGTAAGAATCAAGTGAACTCTTACGTGCAAGGGGTTTGTGAACCACCAAAAATACACACATCACATGATAACGATTATTTCCCCAGCACTATAACATTTCTATACATATTTCTTAGTACGACAGGTGCAGTCCCATAGAAATACATTTCACCAGAAAGGTACACGTAAATGTAATAGAAAACACTGCACATTCTGCTGTAGAGATATATCTCCACAGAATTAAGGCAAGAGCTAGACCGGAGGATGATTGGAGAAACGTCAAGGCAGGACCCGTTACCCCTTATAAAGTCTAGCATAGAACGTTCCCCCTTTCAGCAGCTCAGATAGGCAACGCCCATGACCTGTGAAGCATTGTCCCAGAGCTGATGGGCTCGGAGCCCGAGAGTCTCTCTAAATAACTGAGTGCCTGTGGTATACTCCAGAAAGCATGATCATGTTCTCCAGAATGGGATCCATTTCCCAAGCTTTTTTTGTTTTTAATTCTGGTATAGTTAACATATGGTACTTTGTTGGTTTCAGGTGAGACAACACAGTGTCTCAACATTTCTACACATTCCTCGGTGCTCGTCGTCAGTGTGCTATCAATCCCCTTTACCAGTTTCCCCCATGCCTGCCCCCCTCCCGCCCACCTCCTCTCTGGCGACTACCAGTTTCAAACTTCTCAGTAGTTAAAAGCCTGTTTCTTGGTATGTCTCTTTATTTTCCTTTGTTCATTTGTTTTGTTCCTTTTTTTTTTTTTTTATTTTTTTTTTCAACGTTTTTTTTTTATTTTTGGGACAGAGAGAGACAGAGCATGAACGGGGGAGGGGCAGAGAGAGAGGGAGACACAGAATCGGAAACAGGCTCCAGGCTCCGAGCCATCAGCCCAGAGCCTGACGCGGGGCTCGAACTCACGGACCGCGAGATCGTGACCTGGCTGAAGTCGGACGCTTAACCGACTGCGCCACCCAGTCGCCCCTGTTTTGTTTCTTAAATTTCACATGTGAGTGAAATCATATGATATTTGTCTTTCTCTCACTGGCTTATTTCCCTTAGCATTATCCTCTTTAGCTCCATCTGTGTTGTGCAGATGGCAAGATCTCCTTCTTTTTATGGCTGAATAGTACTCCATTGTATACACATCCCACATCTTCTGTATTCATTCATCAGCCGATGGACCCTTGGGCTGCTTCCATATATTGGCTACCGTAAATAATGCTGCAAGAAACACGGGGGTGCATGTGTCCCCTCGAATTAGTGCTTTTGTATTCTTTGGGTAAATACCCAGTAGTGAGGGTCCTGGGTCATAGGGTAGTTTCAGTTTTGACTTTTTGAGGAAACTCCGTGTTGTTTTCCACAGTGGCCACACCAGTGTGCATTCCCACCAAAAGTGCATGTGGGATTCCCCACATCCTCGCCAGCACCTCTTGTTTCTTGTGTTGTTGATCTTAGCCATTCTGACAGGTGTGAGGTGGTTTCTCAGTGTGGTTTGATTTATATCTCCCTGATGATGAGTGATGTCGAACATCTTTCCAGGTGTCTGTTGGCCATCTGGAAGCCTTCTTTGGAAAAGTGTCTATTCATGTCTTCTGCCCATTTTTCACTGGATTATTTGTTTTTGGGTGCTGAGTTGCATAAGTTCTATATATGTTTTCGATACTAACCCATTATCAAATATGTCATTTGCAAATATCTCTTCCCATTCCATAGGTTGTCTTTTAGTTTTGTTGGTTGTTTATGACTTGATGAGTTTTTACAAAGTGAACGCACCCACATGACCATCACCTAGTTCAAGACATAGGAAAACACCAGTCCCCAAGTAACCCCATATAACCCTCCAAATCAGGGCACCCTCTATAGAGGCACTATTCTGCCACCAATCCCCATATGTTAGTTTCCTTCTCTTATGTATCTGGTTTCTAGCATATAATTGTGTCTGCGACATTCACTGACATTCTTTCATGTAGCAATAGTTTGAGCTGAGTCATTGCTCTGTGGTATCCTATTGCATAAATATACCACCATTTTTATCCATTCTACTCTTGATAAACTTCCCAATTTGGGTTATTATGAATAATGTTGCTATGAACTTTATTGTAGATGTCTCTTGGTGCACACGTGTGCACGTTTCTTTGGAGTATGTACCCAGGAGTAGAATCACCAGGGGAAAGGTAATGTTCCCTTTCTCTACCTTCTTTGATTTAACTAATATTTGTATCTTTTTAATGTTTTACCTGTATCATTTTATAAGTTTTATAAATTTCCCTTTTTAAGAGGTTAGAATTATAAATTCAAGATTATGATATGCATCTTTGATTAATAACAGTCTAGTCTAAATTAATATTACTGCCACCCTTAGCCAATGCTATAACCTTGGGAGACAAAGGCATTTATCTCTCTCCATATTATTATTGTTATGTATTTTTAATCTTCACGTATTTCACAGACCATGTCAGATATCATTATTATCATATGGTTGATATTTATTTGTAACCACCTAGGTATTTCCCTTCTCCCCTTTCTCTTGCATTTATCCCTCACTAGATTTCTGTGTTTCTCTCGGGCATCATTTTCTTTCTTCCTAAAGAATTCTCCTCTAAAATTCTTCTTAAATTTTTTTTTCCTTCCTGTGTATATTTGTTGGCGACAAAATCTCTCAGCTTTTGCTTACGATGGAAATGTGTTTGTTGTGTTCTCACTTGTGAAGGACGAGTTCTCTGCTCCGGCTCGGGCTCCCGTCTCCTCCTCGTGGTGTTTTACAGGAGTCATTCCGTCGTCTCCTCCTTCCCATTGCTTCTGAGGAAAGGTCAGCTTCCAGGATTTTTGGTCCTCCTTTGAAGGTCATGATTACGTGTCCTCTGACCGTGTCTGCGATTTCTGTGTCTTTGGATTTCAGGCAGTTTGGTTACGGTGCCAGGCGTGGCTCCCTTCGGGCCCGTGCTGCATGGGGGCTTCGTCGTTTCTCCGTCTGTGATTCCAGTTCCATCATCCCTTTTGGACAAACCTCCACATTCGCTCTTTAGAGGCTCCTCTGCCCTCTTTGCCTTCACTTCTCTTGCTAACGCCTCGCTAACGCGCCTACTTCCCCGCACTCCACTTGTCTCTGCTGCTGTTTTCCTTCTCTGCCTGGAGCCTGGATGTCTTCTGCTAACCATGGTCTGATAGTCAGATCCTCTCCTCCAGGTTTTGAACCCAACCTTACTGAATTGGATCTTAGTTTCAGTTATTGACATTTTTAATGGCAAAAGTATCAATGGGCTCTTCTTTGTGAATTTGGATTTTCTGATCAAATTCCTCATCCTGGCTATTTTAAAGTCCACGTGTTGTGACTCCAATAAATGTACTATCTTCAAGTAAGTGTTCTTTGTTTCCTGGTTCCCTTTCTTGGCTACGCCTGGAGAACCTTCACGAAATGCTAGGTATTCTGAATGAGAAGTTGCAGAGGGAGTGGGCGAGGTTGTCTTCCAGATGGGGATCCCGACCACGGGCCGACTTCCTTCGTGAGTGGGATTTGGGGCCACTTGCTCACTGGCTGCCTTGTTCTGATTCAGTTTGTAAGGATCCGTGCCCCTCTTCTCTTTTCTCCCCGGGTGACCTCCCAAGGTTCCCGACTGAAACCCTAGACTACTTGCTAACATCCGTCTACCTGCTAAACTCCAATTCAGCCCCATGACACCAAAAATCTCAGTGTTCCAAACCAACAACTCCAAGGTTTTGTGCTTAGCTTCTGAGCATCCTTCCTACCTACCCTCAGGATGCAGCAAACGCCTCCAGGGGAAGCTGCAGGTTTATGACAGAACCAGGCACCTGCCTTTCCTCCGGGGTCCTCCTCCTGCTGTCCCCACAAGCACCAGGAAGTCACAGGATCAGCACTTTGCCGATTCCAGAGAGTCTTAGCCGGGGCCTAGCCGGTTTCTCAGCCTCTCTCCCCTCTCTCTGGGATCATCCATCCGAAGTCTTGACAGCACAGCAGCCCTTCGGTGTCTTCCAACTCACTAGAAAAAAGTCTGACTTTTCAACTTGTTCTAGAAGAAGCGTTGTCCGTGACCAGCTTCTCCATCTTGGCCGGCAGAACCCCTCAGTTGGGTTATGTTGACAAAGCTCAGGGAAAGCCATGACCAGTGTCCGCAGGTCCCACCCCCCGCCTCCGGTCTGTTTCCAGTTGGGGTAGAAGCAGGAACGTGGAGACTTGCCTCCCCGCGGCCACTGCGCCCTCCGCAGCCTTCCTGGTGATGTGGCCTTGGATCCACGGTGTAACCGCAGCGTCTCAGCACACAGCCCGGGGACTTCCTAGGACATCGCCCCCATCCCGCCCCCCACCTAGCCCGTGTGTCTGTTTCGGAGAGATGGTCCCTGGTCATTTTGGCCAAACACCTGCAAACAGTGACACAGCCATTGCCAGACCAGATTCAATAGCTTTTCTCCCGAAATCATGGTTTTCCTGGCCAAGAGCAGACTGACTCCACGCGTTGGAATAGTTTCTATCTCCTCCCCCGGCCTCAGAAATGAAAAGAATAGTACTTGCGACTGAAAAAGAGGGTCATGGAGACTAAGCAAATATTTGTAAAGCAGCAGAGTTTGAACACTTGAAAGAGAAGTGCGATATGAATGGTTATTTTTTAAAGCACCACATGTAGGAAATGCAATCCAGCTTTTTTAAAGAAGTGTTTTGGCGTTTCATCCCAATTTACTGATGAATGGTGACTAATGAAATGTTTGTCTGGGATTCTGAAGAGCGATTCAACCGGGCTGCGTGCACATAGATAACGTCAGTCGCTTTTGATCTTGCGGACCAAAGCATCTTATGTAATGATAAATTATACCAGGTTTCAGAATCTTCTAAATGATGTTATCTGCAGCACCAACGCCTCTCCTTACCGTCTCCCATTTTTATTTTCTCTCCCTGAAAGAAATAGCAGTTTGTAGAGGCTTATAAATTCCAACTCTTATCTTCTCAAATGGTTGTTCCTTTTCCTCATCTTAACATGCAAATAGACTCCCTTTCTTAAGCCTTCGATAAAGACCCAGAGGGAAAGTTCACAAGGTTCTGATACGCCATCCCGCCAAGCCCATCCACTGAACAAGGGTTCCGAGGAACTTCTCACCCACCCGGGCCGTCGTGGCCAGAGCTCCGGGAACTCCGTCCCGGGCCACGAGCGCATCGTGGGAGAGGCTCACAGGTAAAGAAAGAAAGAAGCGGGCATCTGGCAGAGAATCTGGAGTCATAGAAGAAATTTTCCTAATAGTCTTCAGCACCATTGACAACACAGGGTCTGAGAACGCCCTTGAAGGTGATGTCAGGCAAGGCAGCCTCCAGGTTCCCTTGAGCCCTCAATTCTGGCCAGTCCTGCCTTGGCGCTTAACTTGCTCAGCGACCTTGGGAAGGCCCCTCCCATGCGCAGGTGCCTTTCTCTGAAGGTGGAGCTCGGCCTCAGATTTGCCTCCAGGCACTGTCCTGCGCCTCAGGGGTTTGGGGTGTGAGTTTGGGGGGGCCACCAGGGAAGGTTCCATGCCCCGCCCTCCCCCTCCACCTGTACTCCCCCCCACACACACACAAAGCCCCTCCTCTGCCTCTGCCCCACCCCCATGGCTCTGCTCAAGGCCGGTTCCTGAAGCGTGGTCTTTATCACGTTACTTTTCTGGCTCGAAGCCCCCACTCCGGGGCCTGGCCCTCTGTTTCAGGTGCCCAGCGCCTCCCAGGTACCTGCCCCTCCTGCACCAGGCCCCTGCAGCTTGAAACTGCTCCCTCCCCTTGCACCCCCACAGCCCTGCTGCCCGTCCCATCCTGTGTGCTGGTGTCTCTTCCCCTGCAGCTCCACGGCCCCCGCCCACCGACGTCCACACCCTCTCCTCCTAGCGCCCCTCCGGTCCACTTTGTGACTGCTGATGCTGGGATTTTGTCGAAGTCCTGTTTGTTGCTGTTTTATTACCTTGTGTCTGGAGGCCCCACATTTTCGCGTTCGGACAAGGCATTCCTATCCCTCGATGTGGCAAACGGGACTCGCTCAATGCTGTCACACTTACCTTACTTTTGCGAAAAGCAAAAGCAGTATTCGGAGCCTCCAGGAGGCCGCCAGAGGCCTGCCCCTCCCCCCAGGGGCGTTCTTGACCTCTGCTGACTCGGGACTCCCGCGGGAGACCCGGAGCTCCGTCTGGCAGGTGGCTCTGGGCCGTGGTCTTCGTGGAGGGTGTTATCCCAGGTGAGGTTAAGAAAGGCTGATGCTGGCCTCTGTTCTCTGACCATTTCCGTCTATGAGATTCAAGGAGACGCTGGGAGCAGTTGTTGGGACAACGCGCGTAACAAGCGTCACAACGCAGACATAGGCTTTGGAAAGTGTGCGGGTCACCTACTGCCACCAACAAATCCACAACTCAGCATAATGAATACACCTGAAAACAACTTCACTTACTGTGTCCTAGGGTCCAAGGTCGGGGTCGGGCTGGCTCAGCTGGGGCCTGGTGGGGGGCGGGGAGCAGCATGGCTCCTTTCTGGATTCGGGGACTCCTACAACAACCCACAGTTGTTGTCAGGGTGTCAGGATCTGGTTTCTTGTGACAGCGCGGCTGACCTCCCACCTCCCTGTTGGCTGTCGCCTAGGGGCCACCCTCAGTTCCCAGAGGCCACCTGAGGTCACTGCCACGTGGCCCTCACGGGAGCGCAACTCGCTTCCCCAAGATCAGCAGGCGCCTCTGCTGCCTCCCATCTCTGAACTCACAGAGGCCCACCCCTCTTTGAGAGAGCTCTTCTGATTAGGTCAGGCCTACCCAGAGCGATCTTCATTTACTTGAGGTCAAACCCACTAGGGATCTCACTACATCCGAACACATGTCTTCACCTTTGCCATAAATCACCACACGGTCCTGTCGCCTACGCCACGTTGTGGGCGGGAAGGGGCCCAGACTCTGGCCCAGACTCGAGGGGAGGGGGTTGTGAAGAGTGGGGCTCCCTGGGCTCCACTCTGGGGCGTGCTATGACAAAACTTACTCGAGGTCACCCAGAGGATGGCAACCGTGAACGTCATGGGGTCGGGAATGTTAAATTAGGACAGTGGAGGGGGGACAGAGAACAGCGCTAACGTGTGTGGGGAGACTGAGCCCCCAAGCCTCCTTGCACCACCTTGGCCTCACCACTCAGGACGCTTTCCTTGTTTTACAGACCAGAGACTGGGTCCACAGCAAACCGGGAAGCACCGTGTGGGAGGACAGCAGCTGCCCTTCTCTGGACCGTGTCCCGGCCCAAAGCCTTAAAGAGGGCAGCAGCGTCCCCCCCGCCCCGATGCCCACGCCAGGACCTGCACATGGGCCTGTGCCTCGGTCCACGGCTCCCAGAGGAAGGGGTCATTGGGAAGCACACCACAGAGACCCCTCCCTCCCTGTCCCCTGCACCCTCCCCCTCCCTCCCTGCCTCCTGCAACTTGCCTGCCTTCCCTTCCCTGCACCTTCCCCTCCCCCCGGCACCCTCCCCCTCCCTCCTTGTCTCCTCCCCCTCCCCCCCATACTCTCCCCTCCTTCCAGCAGTTCTTGAACCTACCTCTCCAGGTCCCCACTATCACTTCCCTCCCAGGCCGCCCTCCTCCCTCTCCCTGACCTCCATTCCCACATTCCCTGCCTGCAGTCCTGCCCCAAGTAGCTCCCATCCTGTCCCCCATCCTGTCCCCCATCCTATCCCCCATCTTATCCTCATATCCTGTCCCCCCATCATGTCCTCCCATCCTGTCCCCCCATCCTGTCTCCCCCATCCTGTCCTCCCCATCCTGTCCCCCATCCTGTCACCCCATCATGTCCCCCCGTCCTGTCCCACCCATCCTGTCCTCCCCATCCTGTACCCCATCCTGTCCGCCCATCCTGTCCCCATCTTATCCCCATATCCTGTCCCCCCAACCTATCTCCCCATCATGTCCTCCAATCCTGTCCCCCCATCCTGTAGCCCCCATCCTGTCCCACCCATCCTGTACCCCTATCCTGTCCCCCATCCTGTCCCCCCATCCTGTCCCCCCATCCTGTCCCCCCATCCTGTCCCCCATTCCTGTCCCCCCATCCTGTACCGCCATCCTGTCCCCCATCCTTTCCCCTCATCCTGTCCCCCCATCCTGTCCCCCATCCTGTCACCCCCATCCTGTCCCCCATCCTGTCCACCCATTTTGTCCCCATATCTTGTCCCCCCATCCAGTCCCCCATCCTGTCCCCCCCATCCTGTCCCCCCATCCTGTAGCCCCCATCCTGTGCCACCCATCCTATCCCCCCATCCTGTCCCCCCCATCCTGTCCCACCTATCTTGTCCCCCCATCCTGTTGCCCCCATCCTGTCCCCCCCATCATTTCCCCCATCCTGTCCCCCATCCTGTCCCACCCATCCTGTCCCCCATCCTGTCACCCCCATCCTGTCCCACCCATCCTGTCCCCCCATCCTATCCCCCCATCCTTTCCCCTCATCCTATCCCACCCATCCTGTACCCCCATCCTGTCCTCCCATCCTGTCCTCCCCATCCTGTCCCCCATCCTGTCCCCCATCCTGTCCCCCATTCCTGTCCTCCCATCCTGTCCCCCATCCTGTCCCCCATCCTGTCCCCCATCCTGTCTCCCTGTCCTGTCACCCCCATCCTGTCCCCCCGTCCTGTCCCCCATCCTGTCTCCCTGTCCTGTTCCTCCCATCCTGTCCCCCATCCTGTCCCCCCATCCTGTCCCCCATCCTGTCCACCCATTTTGTCCCCATATCCTGTCCCCCCATCCAGTCCCCCATCCTGTCCCCCCTATCCTGTCCCCCCATCCTGTCACCCCCATCCTGTGCCACCCATCCTATCCCCCCATCCTGTCCCACCCATCCTGTCCCACCTATCTTGTCCCCCCATCCTGTTGCCCCCATCCTGTCCCCCCCATCATTTCCCCCATCTTGTCCCCCATCCTGTCCCACCCATCTTGTCCCCCATCCTGTCACCCCCATCCTGTCCCACCCATCCTGTCCCCCCATCCTGTCCCCCCATCCTTTCCCCTCATCCTGTCCCACCCATCCTGTACCCCCATCCTGTCCTCCCATCCTGTCCTCCCCATCCTGTCCCCCCATCCTGTCCCCCATCCTGTCCCCCATTCCTGTCCTCCCATCCTGTCCCCCATCCTGTCCCCCATCCTGTCTCCCTGTCCTGTCCCCTCCATCCTGTCCCCCATCCTGTCCCCCATCCTGTCTCCCCTCCTGTCCCCTTGCTGGGGCTACAGAGCTCTGCTCAAAGGCAGCCCTGACCACCCTGCTCCATTCAGTCCCAGCCTTGACCCCACTTCCTTCCTGGCAGAGTTCACTTCATCCAGCCTTGGCCTCTGTCCTCAGAGCTCTGATCCCTCCTCCCTCCTGCCCTTCCTGAAGGCTCCTCCCTGCCTACACTGCCTTCCTTCCTCCACCGAGATTCTGTGGAGAGCAGCTTCCCAGGAAAACCTTCCCAGAGGACTCATGTGACCCCCATCCACGCTGGACTGAGCCCTGCAGAGCCTGTCCCCCAGGATGGGCCACACCCACTGCTCTTCTGAGGCTGGGCATACAGTAGGGGCTTAGTGAGTGGTCTCCACTGCATCAGGGCAAGCACTCCAGACCTTACCCCCATTTCGGCCTCGGGGTGCCTTCGGGGTGCAGCTGACGGGCCTGTAGCAGCCCCAGCCGGGGCTCACCGTGCTGCTGGGAGCTTGCCCTTGGGGATGTGACCCTCTGTGGCCCTCGGGAGGTCCTGCCTCTGAGGCAGTAGGAAAGCCATCCTGCTGGGACCCTCTGGGAGCATCCCCGCAGGATTCGGGGGTCCTCTGTCCTCATCAAGTCCCTCCCTGGTGCCTCACACAGGTGCAGAGCCCACGGAGCCTCAGGCGGCCCCCCTCCGACGGGCAGGGCTGGGGACGCAGGACCACTGACGCCCCCTCCTCGGCCTGGAGGAGCCACAGAGACTGACCGTGGCAGAGGCCGGTTACCAGGTCACCACAGAACCACAGCCGACAGGGGGGCAGAGACTGAGGTGTTTATCAGGGTGTGGCGGGGCTCCGACAGCCGTATTGTGTGGTGGCCACCCCAGGCCTCCCCAACCCTGGAAATGAGTCATCAGAAAGCGCACAAAGCCGTGTTCTCCTACAAGCCCCACCCTCCTTGGAGTTGGACATTCCAGCCTCTTCCAACGTTGCCAGGTAGCGGGGGCAGGGGGGGCCGGAGCCCTGCGTGCGCCTCTCGGTGTGGGGCACCCTCACGCGACCTTGGGGCCCAGGTCACTGCCGAGGCAGTGGTGATGTTGCTCTCACATCCTCCGTAGAGCTCTACAGACCAGGGGTTCCAGAAGGCTGCCCTACAGGATTGGGGGCATCACTATTCTTATGGAGGTGAAATCCACACAGCATAAAACCAGTCGTGTTCAAAACAGTTTGGTGCATTTGGCGCATTCACAGTGTGTGTGCGGCCAGATGCAGGAGCCTGTCCCTGCCCCCGGGTGACATCACCGTCCCCAGGGCAGGGGTTGTGACACGCGGGGGCAGCCAGAGCCCCACTGGGTGCCGGCTCGTGATGGGCTCCCCCGACAGAGGCCCCACGACAGCAGGACCCAGGGCTCAGGAGGCACAGTCACAGGGGGGGCTGGAGGAAGGGCCCCTCGAGGCCAAGACAGGAAAGGGGCCGCTGCAGGCTGGGGCCTGAGGGGCGGCGAGTCCCTGGAGAGCCCGGGACAGCGGGGGGCAGGTGGGGGCAGTGCCCACGAGAACCTGGGCACCGGGGCACGGGGACCCCCCCCCCCCCATTCCCGTGGCTGCTGGCACGGCTCTGTCTGCTCTGTGCAGAATGATGCTATTCATTTTCCGGAGAGGAGCAGAGCTCTGGGGGGAACAGAAATGAGAACCTGGTGCTGCGGCCAGAAGTGCAGATTTCTCACGCTCCCTCAGCAGAACCCAGTCGGAACCACACCGGCCTGACCTCCCGAAGTCCTGTGCTCTCCCTGGGAGCCGGGTGTTTATTCCTGTCTTCAGCCTCATTCGCCTCCACCCTGCGGCACGAGGCGTGCGTGGTAGTGTCTGTCGATGTGCCATCCTGGTGCTACGTTTTCTGGGAAAATCTGCGCTTCTGAATTTATTACATTCTCTGTAGATGGAGAAGCTATGCCTTTTTTAAAATGAGGGCTATGAGGATGGGAATAAATGTACGAATTATGTATACACCAGGTGCTGTGCATTTGCCGTTTCTGCGTCCCGAAACAAGAAAGGCGGCCAGGCAGCCCCACGGCAGGGGCGCTGGGGGGCTCCAAGTTCCTTGCCGTGGGTCACACAAGAGCGGGGGTGAAACTCTGCGGCCACCAGAGCCCGAGTCTCATTTCGCCCGCGAGGAGGCTGTGGCTTGAAGGTCGTCCAGGACCGCCCCGGGTGGGCCCGCAGCCCGGCGTGGGGTCTGGCCCGCCTCCCGGCCCCTCCGCCCCATCTGTGTGAATTCTCGCGCGTGACCCCTAGCTAGAGCAAGGGAAAGATAATTTTTCCCTAGAGCACATGGAACGTGGTTTATGGTTGCTGCAGAGAGGGCTCTCCGAGAGACTCTAAATTACTGTGCTCTCTGGAACACGCGTGCATGAATAATAGATCCAGCCAGATGCGGGCGCCTCGCGTGCAATTTCTCAAGGCGCCTCAAGAGCCTCTCAAGGGTGCTTGCCGAGGTCACAGCCTACTTGAGCTATTCCGGGCGGGAGAGACGGGGCTCTGCAGGTGGAGACAGAAGCACGACTGATCCGTCACCCGTGTCAGCCCCGCACTGGACCCTGCCGGGGCCCGGAAAGTGGGCGGGACGGCCAGGCACCGGCTCTGCGCCTCCCCACCGAGGAGGAGGCAGTCGCGGGGGCCTTGCAGCCTTCGTGTCTTCGGTCCGTCCGGGTTAGCAGCACGGGTGTGTCCCCGCCACAGGGCGGGCGTGGGGTGGGACCCTGTCGTCCTACCTGCCCCTGGAGCCGGGTTCTCTTGGCCGTCACACGTGGTAGCAGCGAACCTGAGAACCGGGGGTCTGTGACCTTGACCCTGGCTGCCCTCCTGGGAAGCTGAACCTGACACGGGGTGGCCCCGAGCACGTCACTGCTGTTCCTGAGTCACCGCGTGCACACGGACCAGACACGCGCAGCGCCTCCCAGCGCCATCCTGGGCCACACGGGGCACAAAGTAAACGACACACACAGGCCGCGGGGGGCGCTCAGGGCTCCAGCTCCTGGTGGGCACCGGAAGCCCGGCCCTCACACCGAGTCTTGCGGACAAGACGCTGGGGGGCGTGCTCTGTCGTGGCCCACGGCCGCCAGGACTCTCCTGTGGGTTCCGGTTCCGTGACGGCTGCGGACGGAGTGGGCGGGGCCTGTCTGTGCAGTGCGGTTCCCGCAGCTGTGCCGCCCGCCGAGCCCTGGGGTCACGGTGAGGGAGGGGCCGAGCCCGTCCCCGACCCGCCGCGGAGCCCGCGCGTATGTGACCCTGCACGCAAAGGGCTTGCAGGCGTGACGCGGTCAAGGGTCCTGAAGCGGGGTGACCCTGGACCCCAGACACCTGGCGGCCCGACACGACCACGGGGTCCCTCTGAGGGGAGGCGGGGGTGGCGATCCGAGGAGGCCGTGACCGGCAGGGGGAGGAGGCATGGGGGGCCTTGAGCCCAGGACAGCGGGCACAACCCACCAAGTGCTGCTCTTTTCAGCACACACTTCACACCGTGACACGTGGACGGCCCCGCACCTGCCAACGCCCGCACCCTCTTCGCACGGCAGCCGGGCCGCCTCTCCCTGGCGAGCCTCCCCCTGCGCCGGCCGCCCCGCCCAGGGCAGGCCCCCACGGCCGGCCGTGAGCACCCTGCATAAGGACGGCGGTGCCCCCCTGAGCTCCGAGGCAGCCCTGCCCCCGCTCTGTCGCTCCGTCTCCCTGCCTCCCGGCACCCGGAGGCCGGTGCCCAGCAGAGCTCTGCCCAGCGTGACTCCCAGTCCCAAGACCTGCCTCACTCTGGAGGCAGGTGCCCAGGAGGGGGGGTGGGAGCACTGAGTGGCCCCCCAGGACGTGGGGTGAGTCCAAGGGGTCATGGTGTCAGGCAGCCAGCTCCCCGTCACAGCGGGCTGTCCCACCCCCGCCCTTCCCCGCCTGGTACTGAGCTGTCCCCGGGCTTCAGTGCATGCCCATGTCAGGACAGCTCCAGGAGCGTCAGGAACAGTGGCTGCTGCTGGCGATGCCCCCGCTGAAGCCCCCAGACCGGGGTCACCGGCTGAGCGTGTTTGGGGAGCGCCAGCATCCCAGGGACATGGAGGGGTGCGGCAGGCTGCAGGCTGGGCTCCCTCACCTGGATCGCCAGCCGGAGGTGGGGGGTGGTAATTCTCCACTGGGGACTTTAATGACCCTCAGCCAAGAGGCAGGAAGGAGGAGTGAGAGGAAAGCCTTCCTCACGAACGAGCATCATCACTCCTGGGAGCCAGGAGGGTTGTGGGTCACGTGTGGCATCGGGGCAGGGACTTGGTTTGTCTGGGCTCAGACGGGCTCCCAAGGGCGGCTGGGCCCGGGTCTTATGTGTCTCGGGGGCAGCAGCCTCCGGCGTGGCAGTTCCAAGCACAGCTTCTGCTCCACAGGAGACGTGGGCCGCCGAGGGTGGCTGGCCGTGGCCGGGGATGCCCGTGCCCCCAGGATTTATGTAATACCCCCCGTTTTTCTTCCCAGGGACTCACCGGGGCCTTCCCTTGGTTTGCCTGCAAAGCTCATTTTGCTGAAGTTCGTGCCCTTGCAAATCATTGCGAAGGGTGGAAAGCCTGGACGGGGCTGCTAAGACCAGAATAAACTTCAAGCAGCTTTAATTCTTAGAGCAGGCCCGTGTTCCATCAGGGTTAGATTGCACACATGTGCCTCACAACCAAACACACGATCAGGAAAGCAGGCACCGGTCCAGGAAATTCACAAAGATACACCAAGAAGGGTTGGTTTGCTAGAAAATCTGTTTAGAAAGAGAAAAAACAACAACAACAACAACAAAAACCTTTAATGTATTAATTCTTGAAGTAACGCCTTTAAAGCAAGGTTTAGCTGAGGAAAGTTCTGAAGTAAAGCATTTCCTGCACGGCTAAGAGGATGAATCTTACTACTGATTATATTGTATTTATCTGCATTTCAGCAATTACTTTACACGCAGTTCAAGCTCAGCCAGTAGTAATAGTCGGAAGATGTTACCTCTTAAGATTCTCTTAAATGCAGATTGTTTTATATGAGCCTGGGGAATAAGAAATTTTTGTAACAATTTCTCTTCTGCTTAAATTTGTAAGACTTGTTAGGGAGTGTCTAAAGCTTAGTGCACAATTCTAGAATGCTATGGAATGAAAGCCGCAGGACGGGATTCGGCGTGAATGCATCTGATCCCGTCTGAGGCTAACCTGTCCCCTCACACCAGTTGGCCGGTCTGGTGCCCGGCTGGCATCTGGGACCAGACCCTGCTCACTGAGGGCAGGGCTGAGTCGCAGGCCTGTGGGTGGCGGTGCCCGCGGTCACAGCACAGACAGCAGAGCGTCCGGGGACGGCAGCCCTGAGACAGAGCTGAGTGACGCTCACACAGAGACCTGGGGACGGTCATCCTGACCCCTTGCCCTGGGCGGGGGCCCAAGGAGAGGGCGTCTCAGCAGCTCGAGACAGCAAAGTGGCCACAGACTCAAAGCCCTTGGCGGGCGGGAAGGGCTCCTGGCAAAGCTCGGCCTCGCGCTCAGTGGCCCCCAGGGACACGGGACGGGGCCCCCGGCACACAGCGGAGCGGGGCGGGCTGCGCACTGGCACAGACGTGCCCTCTGCCCGGGCATTCATCCCTACAGCTCAGCACCTCCGCTCCCGGCCGAGAGACCCCAGGAGTTCAGCCGACACCACCTGTGCCCCGTCCCTGAAGGCCTGCCCGGGGGCACCAGGTCCAGCAGAAGCGGGACAAAACTTGCCCTCCCTGCCTTTTGTTCTGTTCAAGACCCCAGCGACCGGGAGTCGCCCCCCTACCCCCCCCCCCCAGCCCTGGTGGGCTAGTCCTCTCTTCTCAGCTCACCAATGAACATGCTAATCCTTCCAGAAACAGCCCCAGACACACCCAGACATAGGTGCCCCGTCGCCCTGGGTGCCCCTTGGCCCGGTCAGGTTGGCACAGAACACCGGCGTTCGCAGGGACTTGCTTTTTTAAATCGAGGTATAATTCACATGTCCTTCTGGAGGTTTTTAAGTCTAGACGGACAGAGGAGTTAGCCTTTCTTCGTGCTGAAGGGCAGGAAGGGGCGGGGGCAGCTGCGTCTCAGGGACGCGAGGGGAGCAGAGGGCCGCCGGCCCCAGCCGGGCTCCACTGCCCTTCCACGGACGCCTGCGGGAGCTGCAGAAGCCCACCTCTGAGGCTAATCAAGCTTACCCTGGATTTTCGTCACTCGCAACGGTCCTGTAAATCCTCAGAGGTGCCCTTTATTCTATTTCATTAGCCGAAATCCTGACAACCATAATCTCCGCCCTGACTCGCGAGTGATCAGATTAACACAACGTCCTCGGTGCCGGAACCCTCTCCCTCTGCCTCCGTGTCTGCGGCTGTCATTCATTACTCTTTCCCTCTGACAGCCTTTTCCGGGGACCCCCTTTCTCCTGCCATCGCGTTCGTATCACTGCACGGTGTCCGCTTCTGTCCGATCACCTACTGTAAGTTATAATAACATCATTTGTTTGTATGATTGTTGTCTGTCTCTCCACATTTTGGGGGATAATCTCAGCTGCGTAACAGAGCGCTCAAAACAACTGGGGCTTAACAAGATGAAAGTTCATTTTCATTTTTATCGCAAACTATGTGAGTTCAGAGAGAAGCGGTCTAGGGCTGGTGTGATAGCCCCACAAACATCAGATTCCCCACAGAGGATTCCCCACACTTCAATGAGGCTGCTGGAGCCCTGCCATCACATTCACATTCCAGCCAGCAAGAAGGGAAAAGGGACCAAGACATTTATGTCTTCTCCCTGAAAATGGTGTCTTCTAGAATTTGAACACAGTCCTTCTGTGATGCCCCTTTGTAGCAAGAAAGCAGGGAAGTATAACCTTGATTTCAGATGGCCGTGGGGCCAGCTAAGAATTTGAAGTTTTACAATTAGGCAAGAAGGGGAAAAAGGATATTGGGGAAAACAAAACAAAAGCAAGATCTCTGACCATCCCCACGAGGAGACAGTAAAAGCTGGAAAGGAAGGCCCTGTGTCTACTCATCTACACACACCCGGCACCAAGCAGAGTCTGCACCCACAGAAAGATGTATGTTCCATAAATGGGCACCACCCCAAACTGAAGCCGGATGCAGGCTGTTCAGAGGATCGGACAGTCTTACCCACTGGGCAGCAACCTCTTACAGCACAGGAGTCAGAGCGGAGACCTTGCCTGGCTGTCCCCTGCTGTGCCCTGGGGACTGCCCAGGTCAGGGCAGGGACCGCCCTCCCCCACCCCGGCTGGTGGTGCCTCTCCCACTGCTCCCAACCTTCTTGGTGCCCCTGCTGTGGCCGGCCAGCCTGCCAGCTCCTCGGGCCCCGTGTAGCTGGGGCCTGGGGACCCTGCCTGCTGGCACTCAGGGTGGACAGACTGAGCACGTGGCCAGACGGCACGCTTTTGCCCGTGCGGGGACACTGTTTCATGGACAGTGTTTCTGCGCAGTCGGGCAGGGCCACAGCCACGCGACAAGTGATACTTCTGCCCGTTAGCAGAAGAGGACAGCTGGGGACTCCCTTTTTATTAATCGGTCACTTTGGAAAAGAGAGGCTGCCATTTGAGTCTCTAGAAATTCAGCAGGAACCCATGGGAGAACCTGAGAAGGCAGAGCCCTGACCACACTGACCACCAGACCACACTGCTGGCCTCCACAGGCCTCTGCCTGTCCCTCGATCGCCCTCCTGCTGACCTCCATGAGGTCACGCTGTGGCGACACGGGGCCACCGGGCAGCCCACGCCACGTCCACCTGCAGATTCGCACTCAGCCCCGTGCTCAGAGCCCCCCACCGCCACACAAAGTAGCAGCGTGAGGACGCGGACGCCTGTCGCTTTGTCTCCACGCAGAGTCGCCCCTCATCGGCCCCCCGTGCCCGCCACGCTCTGCTCCCGCTGCGCGTCGGACGGCGGGCCGCCTGCAGCTCACGCTCACGGCCTGCTCGGCGTTGACCTTCAGCGGGACGAGGTCGAGAAATTCACCTCTGTGTCCAAGTACAAGCTGGCGCCGTGCCGGCGCAGGTACGTCCTCCGATCCCGCCGGGACGCAGTGCCCACGCGGGTTCCTGCAGACCGTTCCAGGGCCGGCCGCGCCTCGCGTCTTCCCCGCGTCCATGGGGAACTAAGAGCCGGCCGCGTTTACGGTGGTTCAGGGGTGGTTTCGCGACCCGCTTCCGTAGGGGAAACAGGGAGGGCAGCGCCCACGCTGAAAAGTGCGCCGGGGCAGGGGCAGGGCCAGGGGCAGGGGAGGTGCGCCCTGAGGGAGGCTCGGGGCCGAGCGCCACGAGGCCAGAAAGACGCCCGGGGTGTGTGAGCAGGGCCGAGGAAGCACAGAGCCCGCGGGCCTCTCCCGGGAGGCGGGCCGCCAGCGTGAGGAGGGCGGGCGGGGCGGGGTGTCGGTCGAGAGGAGCAGCGGGGGCGGAGTCGGGGCAGAGCACACTGGAAGGCCCCGCAGGGAAATCGGGGAAGACGCCTCGCTCGTTCGGGTGAATCACAACCAAACGCGCGTTCATCACACACACACACACACCTTGTGTTTGCGTGCGCACGGTGCAGGCACGGTGTGCGTGGTGTGTGCTTGCATGCTACGTGTGCACACGTGTTTGTGTTTACGTGTGTGTTTGCCGCGTGTGCGCGTGGTTGTGTTTACGTGTGTTTGCCAAGTGTACACGTGTTTGCATTTACATGTGTGTTTGCCGCGGGTGCACGTATTTGTGTTTATGTGTGTGTTTGCCGCGGGTACACGTGTTTGCGTTTACGTGTGTGTGTTTTCTGCGTGTACACATGTTTGTTTACATGTGTTTGCCGTGTGTACGTGTATTTGCATTTACATGTGTGTTTGCCGCGGGTACACGTGTTTGTTTATGTGTGTGTTTGCCGCGTGTATGTGTGTTTGTGTTTACGTGTGTGTTTGCTGCGTGTACAGGTGTCTTACATGTGTGTTTGCATGTACACGTGTTTGTATTTACGTGTGTGTTTGCTGCGTGTACACATGTTTGTTTACATGTGTGTTTGCCACGTGTACACGTGTTTGCGTTTACATGTGTGTTTGCCGCGGATACACATATTTGTGTTTACATGTGTGGTTGCCGCGGGTACACGTGTTTGTCTACATGTGTGTTTGCCGTGTGTACACGTGTTTGTATTTACGTGTGTGTTTGCCACCTGTACACGTGTTTGTGTTTACATGTGTTTGCTGCGTGTACATGTGTTTGTTTACATGTGTTTGCCGCGGGTGCATGTGTTTGTGTTTACATGTGTGTTTGCCACCTGTACACGTGTTTGTGTTTATGTGTGTGTGTATTTGCTGCGTGTACACGTGTTTGTGTTTACGTGTGTGTTTGCTGCGTGTACATGTATTTGTGTTTACGTGTGTGGTTGCCACAGGTACGCGTGTTTGTTTACATGTGTGTTTTCTGTGTGCACACGTGTTTGTGTTTACATGTGTGGTTGCCACGGGTACACGTGTTTGTTTACATGTGTGTTGCGTGTATGTGTGTTTGCGTTTACGTGTGCGGTTGCCGTGGGTACACGTGTTTGTGTTTACGTGTGTGTGTGTTAGCTGTGTGTACACGTGTTTGTTTACCTGTGTGTTTGCCACATGTACACATGTTTGCATTTACATGTGTGTTTGCCGCGGGTACACGTATTTGTGTTTACGTGTATGTTTGCCATGTGTACATGTGTTTGTGTTTACCTGTGTGTTTGCTGTGTATACACATGTTTGTTTACATGTGTGTTTGCCGCGGGTACACATATTTGTGTTTACGTGTGTGGTTGCCACGGGTACACGTGTTTGTCTACGTGTGTGTTTGCCACCTGTACACGTGTTTGTGTTTACATGTGTTTGCTGCATGTACATGTGTTTGTTTACATGTGTTTGCCGCGGGTACACGTGTTTGTGTTTACATGTGTGTTTGCCACCTGTACACGTGTTTGTGTTTATGTGTGTGTGTGTTTGCTGCGTGTACACGTGTTTGTCTATGTGTGTGTTTGCCATGTGTACACGTGTTTGTGTTTACGTGTGTGTTTGCCACGTGTACACGTATTTGTGTTTACATGTGTGGTTGCCACGGGTACACGTGTTTGTTTACATGTGTGTCGCGTGTACGTGTATTTGCATTTATGTGTGTGTTTGCCGCGGGTACATGTGTTTACATGTGTGTTTGCCGCTTGTACACATATTTGTGTTTACGTGTGTGGTTGCCACAGGGACACATGTTTGTCTACGTGTGTGTTTGCTGCGTGTACACATGTTTGTGTTTGTGTGTTTGCCGCGTGCACATGTGTTTGTGTTTACGTGTGTGTTTGCCAACTGTACACATGTTTGTGTTTACGTGTGTTTGCTGCACGTACACGTGTTTGTTTACATGTGTGTTTGCCACCTGTACACGTGTTTATGTTTATGTGTGTGTGTGTCTGCCGCGTGTACGCGTGTTTGTGTTTATGTGTGTGTGTGTTTGCTGCATGTACACGTGTTTGTCTACGTGTGTGTTTGCCATGTGTACACATGTTTGCGTTTACGTGTGTATTTGCCGCAGGTACATGTGTTTGTGTTTACGTGTGTGTTTGCCGCGTGTACACGTATTTGTGTTTATGTGTGTGGTTGCCACGGGTACACGTGTTTGTTTACCTGTGTGTTTGTCACGTGTATGTGTGTTTGCGTTTACGTGTGTGTTTGCCACGGGTACACGTGTTTGTGTGCGCATATGTACGAGCGTGCATTGCTGTGTGTGTCATTGTGTATATGAATGTGTTTGTGTAGTGTGTGTGCGTGTGTTAAGTGTGTTTACTGCGTGTTTGCACATCCCGTGTGCACGTGGACTAGTGCATTACATGTGTTTTGTCTGTGCACAAACGTGTGTGTGCTGTGTGTGCACGTGTCATGTGTGTAGCGGTGCCACGTGTGCATATGTATGAGCGTACGCGGTGTGTTTGTGTCACGTGAGCACACACGTGTGCCGTGTGTCACGCGTGACCTTGTGTGTGCGTGTGTTCGCACATCAGCACCGTGAGTGTCCACGTTCCCACTCGGAGGCCTAGTGACCTCCGCGGTCTAAGGTCTGGGGACCGCGGGGAGTCCTTAGCGCAGATGTCCTCAGGGGCACACGCGGCCCTTGGTGGCCCAGAGCGGGGGTGCGAGGGAGGGAGCGGCCCCTCCCCGGGGATCACTCGACGCGGATGCGAGTCGGCGCCCCCTCCCCCCCCGAGGAGTGCCGGGAGGCGGCCGCGGGCAGGCGCGAGATTGGAGCCTGCAGAGCACAGAGGGGTTAGGGGTAGGCGCTCCGGCGACCGGCGGCCTCCTGCACGGCTTGCGCTGGGGCTGCCCTGCTCTGCCTTGGTTTGGCCCCGACGCTCCTACGGGAGAACGGCCAGCGTCGGGGCTTTGGAGGCAGGGCCGAGCCGCCCCCCGGGGCCTGGACGGTGAGTGGGGGACAGGACAGGACAGCGGGACGCCTCGTGGGAAGGAGGAGGGCGCCAGGAGCCCCGGGCTGGGCACAGGTGGGAAAGCCGCGTGTGCGCCCGTGTGTTCGCACGCACCCTCCCACACACGGTCTGCAAAGACCGTTCCAGAAGCACCACTTCCTGGGACGTCAGCCTGCGAGAGTCCCGCTGGGGACTGGCCAGGGTCGCCTGCAAGGACGTCCTAAGGGCCGGCGGGCAGCTTCCTGTGTGCCAGTGTGCGTGCGAATCCGGAGGGAGAGCGGGGTGCCTGTGGGATGGGACGGCCGCACTCGGGGAGGGTCTGTCCGGGGCAGAGCCGCCTCCTGATTTGGCCGGAAGACACACGGCCCCCTCCTGGGGCCCTCGGGTGCGAGCCGGGGAGAGGCAGGCTGGTGCACGTGGGCCTTTCCCAGCCGCACAGGCCACCGGGGATGTGTCTGCGGCTGCGGCCAGTCTGCACCGTCTGACCCGAGCTCCCATCGCAAACCACCCGTGAGACCATTCGACAGTCACCCCAACTAGACCACACACCACGTGTCAGCGTGCAGCCAAGCGCCCAGCCCCTGTCCTACAAATATCGACGACATTGGTGAGGTTGGGGCCCCCGCCAAACGCTGCTCGTTGCGACGATCAACCAGCCGACTTGGCGCCTGCAGGCCATTCCCGAAGCAGCGTAAGGAAAGTGCACCAAGCAGGGGAGTTCAGCGACGCTTCCTCATCACTTCGATGTCGGGGGCAAGTCGGGTCGCGTATCCCGGGTCGCGACTTCCCACCTCCTGTCTGACAACGAGCATCCCCTTCGGTGCGAAACTAGAAAACCCAAAGCCACGTTTCTTGGAACAGCGGCGCCGTCGGCCGAACCTCATGCCAGGCTGCCGGGCGCCCAGCACACTTCACGGCCGCTCGCCCACCCCGCGCTCTCCTCGGCGTTGCTTGGGGCCATGGGTCCGAACGAGAGGCGTGAGGGCGCAGAGGGGGAGGAAAGCCGGCCCTCACCTCCCCGGGCACAAGGTGCCGGAGTCACACGTGGGGCTCTCCCTCCTGCCGCCCACGCAGAATCTCCCAGTGAGGTGGACGAAGTGCACTCTGGCCCCCGCGTTCCCAGGGAGGAGCAGCGGCGCTCGGCTCTGCCCGGTGTGGGGTCTCCCAGGACCGCGCAGGTCCTCCGCCTTGATGGGCCCCTGTTGCCGCCAATGTTTCCCTGCACTACTGGGTCGGGTGACAAGATCAGGTTTTGAAAACATCCAGACTTTGTCCCAGTGCGACGTGGCTGTGAGACAAGCCAGGGAGGACGCAGCCCGGCAGAAGATCCCTCTTTTTATTTCACGGGGGAGAAAGGATGAGACCTTTAAAATTTGCTCTGGTTTCCTTGAAACAATCACAGGGTTTGAGGTGATATCAGTAGAGGGATTAATAAGGACAATAAAGCGTATTTTGTAGACCGAGGTGAGACATAAAACCCGGGGCGCAGCGACGAAGGCGGAGGGTGTGGGGCCGGAATGGCTCTACACGGCAGGTAGCGAACATATGGACTCAATGAAGAGACAAGGCAAATGTAGCAAAAAATTAATTCAAGCCCCTGACTTATTCCGGGGGAGGGGAGGCGTGGCGACAGATGGTACAACATCAGAATGGGGGATTAAGATAAATTTTAAGAGGACAGGTGTGCAGGACAGAGTGGCCTTTTCTGGTTCTGAAGTGTTCCCCTTCCTCATTTTTCACCGCTGGTTAGGTCCCAAGGCACGGCCCCCAAAGGGCCCCCGTCCGATACGCCCTTACAAACGTGCGCTATATCTTGTCTCCGCCGCGGGGACAAACTTCAATCTGACCTGAGGAAGATGTATGGCTCCCTCCCCTCTTTTCAGCAGGGACGTTCGGGTCCTAAATTCAGGGAGGAGCTCCTCACCTGGAGAGCCCCTCTAGCATAGCTGGGCTGCAGTCAAGAGTCAGAGCAACGTGTCTGTGCGGTCGTAGAGAAAGGCAGGGGCGCGTCTGACCGCACACAGACGTAGTGATGCCGTAAAATATCCTGACAGTTAGTGACAAAGGGCAAACAAAAAACGTGTGCTGCCTGTAACAGGCCAACCAACATCCTTAAGAAATAAATAAACCCAACGAAGAAATAAGAAACACGGGCACTGATAAAATACACAGGCGGCTGCAAGTGTAGACGCTCAATACATATGCGAAGATTTCCCGTTTCATTACACATATTAATCAAATTAAGGCAAACATTGTACAGTGTGTCCATAAAATGAACAGAGACGCGAAAAAATGCAAACAGGTATTTGGGAAGAAGTGAACAGCATAATTCTCTCCTACGCGGAAGGTAAGAACGTAGGCTAATTTGGCCATTTTTATCAGGAGGTACGTAAATATCCATCCTTTTTTTTTTTTTTTTACCTAGAAACAGCGCATTGAAGAATGTGCCCTAAGTCCACAGCAAAATACGCTCAGAGATGCACGCACGGGGGGATCACTGCACAGCACTGAGCCGTCTGCCCCGGGAGACTCGTTCCATCCATTCACTCCCACAACAAATGTTTGCTGAGTGTCTATTATGTGCTGCGGAGTATTCTGTGTTCCAGAGATACAGCAGCAGACATCCCAGCAACGCCGTGTCCTGCTGAGGCCCCATTTTGGCTGAGGCACAGACAAGAGGCGATTAAATACCTCATAACGTGTCTGACAGATGTGCACACCGTGGAGAAAACTGTAAAAGGAAAAATCGAGAGGGAGGGCGTGTTCTCCAGCGGAACACTCAGCAGCCACTAAGATAATGTCGTAGGGCCTATTTAATAAGGACGTGGAAAATACTCCAGCACATTTTAAGATATAAAAGGAGGTTATAAAGCAAAAAAAATAAAAGTGATCTGATTGCGGGAACACCCCCACGGCCACTAGTTCCGTTCACCAGAAGGGGGCGCGCTCGCGGAAAGGCTCACACAGTCAACTCTGGGGGACAGGGTCACATAGGATTTTTCTGAGCTACTGCTTGTATTTTCCCAAATCTCTCCTGGATTGTATACTTTTCCAATGAAAAGTTTCCCTCACAAGCTGGGATAAAGCTCCCTTCTATGTGAGTCGTTGGTGCAAGGGGTGACGCGGTACGGCTTGGGGTGTGGGGGGGAGGGGTGGAGAGGGCCAGGGTGCGGGGCTCTGGAGGGAGCCCTTGGGCACCTGCGCAGTCTGTCTGGGGTCAGCATCACTTGCAGGTGTGGGCGAGGCCCGTGTGAACCGGGAGCCTCCGGCGGTGTGGGCGCAGCTCTGTCCCCGGGCTGCGGAGGACGGGTGGGACGTGGGCCTCTGAGGTGACCACGATGTGGGGAGCCCGGGGGCCGCTCCTCAAAGCCCAGGGTAATTTCCAGGCTACGCACAAGTAAGACTGAAGAATGTGTTGATGGAGACAAGACTTCCTTTTATTTTATTTATTTATTTTGTGTGTGGGGGGGGGTTGGGGAATGGAGCTTTTATTTTTATTTTTATTTTTTTTAATATAACTTATCGTCAGGGCGCCTGGGTGGCTCAGTCAGTTAAGCATCCAACTTCGGCTCAGGTCACAATCTCACGGTTCGTGAGTTCAATCCCCACATCGGGCTCTGTGTGGACAGCTCAGCGCCTGGAGCCTGTTTCGGATTCTGTGGCTCCCTCTCTCTCTGACCCTCCCCCATTGATGGTCTGTCTCTCTCTGTCTCAAAACTAAATACACGTTAAAAAAAAAAAAAAAAAAAAAAAAATATATATATATATATATATATATATATATATATATAATGTATTGTCAAATTGGTTTGCATACAGCACCCAGTGCGCATCCCAACAGGTGCCCTCCTCAATGCCCATCACCCATTTTCCCCTCTCGCCCGCCCCCATCAACCCTCAGTTTGTTCTTAGTTTTTAAGAGTCTCTTGTGGTTTGCCTCCCTCCCTAACTTTTTTTCCCCTTCCCCTCCCCCATGGTCTTCTGTTAAGTTTCTCAAGATCCACATATGAGTGAAAACATATGGTATCTGTCCTTCTCTGCCTGACTTATTTCACTCAGCATAATACCCTCCAGTTCCATCCACATTGCTGCAGATGGCAGGATTTCATTCTTTCTCATTGCCAAGTAGTATTCCATTGTATATATAAACCACATCTTCTTTATCCATTCGTCAGTTGATGGGCATTTAGGCTCTTTCCATAATTTGGCTATTGTTGAAAGCACTGCTCTAAACATTGGGGCACATGTGCCCCTCTGCATCAGCACTCCTGTATCCCTTGGGTGAATTCCTAGCAGTGTTACTGCTGGGCCATAGGGTAGATCTATTTTTAATTTTTTGAGGAACCTCTACGTTGTTTTCCAGAGCGGCTGCACCAGTTTGCATTCCCATCAACAGTGCAAGAAGGTTCCCGTTTCTCCATATCCTCGCCAGAATCTGTAGTCTCCTGATTTGTTCACACTGGCAAAGATGAAGTCAAGCTTTCACTTTTTGCAGATGACATGATATTATACACGGAAAACCCGACAGACTCCACCAAGAGTCTGCTAGAACTGATACATGAATTCAGCAAAGTCGCAAGATACAAAATCAATGTACAGAAATCAGTTGCATTTTTATACACCAATAATGAAGCAACAGAAAGAGAAATCAAGAAACTGATCCCATTTACAATTGCACCTAGTACCATAAAATACCTAGGAATAAACCTAACCAAAGATGTAAAAGATCTGTATGCTGAAAACTAGAGAAAGCTTATTTAGGAAATAGAAGAAGATACAAAGAAATGGAAAAACATTCCGTGCTCATGGATTGAAAGAATATTGTTAAAATGTCAATACTACCCAAAGCAATCTACACATTCGATGCAATCCCAACCAAAATTGCACCAGCATTCTTCTCGAAACTAGAACAAGCAATCCTAAAATTTGTGTGGAACCACAAAAGACCCCGAATAGCCAAAGTAATGTGGAAGAAGAAAACCAAGGCGGGAGGCATCACAATCCCAGACTTTAGCCTCTAAGACTTGCTTTTTAAGAAACGAATATGCAGTGACAGCCTGGTCACAAGAACAAAGCCTACTCCCAAAGCGAGTAGCGTTAATACTATCTTGATCATTCTGATTACGTTCGCTTGTACAATCTGTTCACATCCCCAGTCAGATTTATCTTCCAAATACCACCGTGTTATCCGCCCTTGCCAGAGGAAAGGGACCCGCAGACGGGCGGCTACCCCCAGGGACCCTGACTTGGCCGCGGCATGGCGGTGACTCTGGAGCCCTGGACGGGGGGCTCTTGGTGCCGGCTTAGCAGCGGGAACACGTGAGGAGAAACCGTGGGGTCTCCTCCAGCGTCCAGGCCCAGGGGCCATCTCTCCTGCACGTCTGTTTCCCGTGGGATTGGATTTGGCATTTTAAATGCCGGTCACAGCCTCTCAGGGCTCAGTGTGAGGTGATGAGAAAATGGCTCTGAAGCTGGCCATCACTCTCCTCGTGCGTAGGAGGAAGCATCCAGAGAAGGCTCACCTCTCCCTCTGCAAATCCACGGACCAGGATGGCTACAGCCTTCCCCGTGGGGCCGCCTGCAAACCTCGTTGCCTTGGAAAACCGCCAACCTCTGCAGCTACTTAACGCTCTGTGGGAGGTGAGTCCTGTCACCACCTCGGACACTGCGAGAAAAGACGAGAAAAGACGGGACGGTAGGCTCACAAAGCCAGGGCGGGGAATACGGTAGGAACCCTACCCGGACCTACCTGCAGAGGGTCCGCACGACCCTCTGTGGGCGCGAGCCTTGACTGCCCGCACGGCCAGGCGGGGCGTCGGCCTCGCCCCGGAGCTCCGAGTTCTTCCCAGAGTCCCTCCTGCGCACCAGCCCCCAGCCTCCCTGCCCTGCCTGGGGGCCGCCTCTGACGCCTCTGGGGACTCAGTCAGCTTTTCAGTCTTGCTTGTGCACACCAGGCCAGGAGGAGATCGCCACTGTCACGAAGCCCTCCTGGGGGTGGCTCTCAGCTCTGCGCCAGGCCCGGCTCCGTCCACGGCCCCGGGCCCCTGACCCAGAACCCTTCCACCTGGGTTCTGCTCAAAGTCAGGCCAGGGGGCGGGACTCACAACCTGCTCCCTGAGCCCCCTCTCTTCCCGTATGTGTGCGTGCCACTCTGTGCCCTTTCCAACGCGACCCGCGCCCTTGAACACACGCTCAGTTCAGGGAGCTGTCGCTCGTCCTCGAAGCTGCCCCACTGAGGAGGGAGAAAGCGTGATTCAGAGGGGTTGTTGTGTCTGCCCAACGTGCCAAGGAGGGGCCCACTCTGGCTGCATCCCGTGCAGCCGGAATCCACCATGCACGCTGGGTCCCCACACGCTAGGGGCCCCTGGCCCCCCACCTCCCACGGGAACGCACCTGCCCCCGCCCATCGGGCCCGGCCAGTCCCCGCCCCCAGGGGCGCCGCCCACCCCGCACAGCCCTGGCTCAGAACTGAGGGAGCCCTGCCTGCTCCCCGCGCGGCTGCAGTGGTCCCGGATCACAAGTCACATCCAGAGTAACAAGCACCCCAGTTTCAGAGCCTGCCCTCCCACCATCTCAGGGGGAAATAACGTTGTTCCTCCTCAAAGGGGTGTCCACGGACCGGCGAGATCACAGAGGAGACAAGTCCTTGGACCACAGCCATTGTTCCGGGATCGTCCTAGCGAACCCCGTGCCCAGCTGAGCCCCCGGTCACGTGCCCTGTGACACTCCGGCTGGCTCCTGCCGGTCCTCACCTGCACCAGCACGTCATGATAGCCCTGACCCTCTGTGCAGACTGTGGGGCGTCGGCGTCTTAAGACATCAGGGAGAATGACAATAAGGGCCTGTGGGATGCTGCTGGCGCCCTTGGCGGAGTTCGGTGGCAACGGCTGGCCTGGACAACTATGTCAATTAATACGTTCAAGTTCAAATAGTCATTTCAAAATGGAAGTAACATCCTAGGGGCATATGACTTTGCAGCAAAGCAAAACAAACAAACAAAAAATAAAACCAAGAAAACAAGTGGAACCAAAAATAAAACATGGCGGGAAAAATTGGTTCAGATTCACAGAAACCGATGTCTATAAAATACCATGGAAAGGCTGGTGGGTCCTTCATCCCGAGTCCAGAAACACACTCACGTGTGAACTGGACACACATCCAGCCGCACCAGGGTCGCCCCCGAGACTGTCCTGGAGCCCAGCAGTGTGGCCAGTGCCGTCCCGGGGACCACGGCCGCGTCTGGCACACAGGGGTCCCACGGGGGCCCTGCCAGGAGTGTCTGTGCAGGAATGCGGACGATGAAGAACCCAAGTACGAGACCGGGGACAAGCTGGGCCGTCATTCCCACAGCCGTGCGGGAGTGACCAGGTGGCTGGCCGGGCCAGCCCTGTTTAGGGCCACAGGAAGGGACCGGTCCAGTGACAGACCGTGACATCCATGAAGGCACAGTGGCAGAGAAGCCACCGTCGTTAAATTGTCATTTGCCTATTTTCCGCGCCTGCCTGGTTTCCTGCCCGCCCCAAACTAATTCCCCTGGGAGTGGCGCACAGCCAGCCTGAAGGGTTGAGTTGAGTTGTGTCCCCAAGAGATAATCCGAGAGATAATTGGATAGTTGTGTCCCCCAAGAGATCATCTGTCAAGATGTAGCGTGGGCCTAAATCCACGCACAGAAGAGGCCTCACGATGACAGGGGCGGGCGCTGGGTGGTGTGGCCACAAGCCGAGGGCGCCTGGAGGCCCAGAAGCTGGAGGCGCAGGAAGCCAGCTCAGGGCCTGTGGCCCTGCCACACCTCATCGGGGGCCCCTGTCCTCCGGACGGCGACGGAGCGAACTCGTGTCGGGAGCTGCAAGCTCTGCACTGGCCCGGCACGGCGGCCCTACGAAGCCCGCACCGCCCGACCTCGCCTTGGTCCGCTGCAAGCGTGCGCCCTGACACTCAGGCCTGAGGCCTCCCGACCTAGGGGTCAGAGTGAGACCCGCGTCACCACCGCTGCCCAGAAAACCCACCAAGGCCTGACCCAGATGCCGCCCCGGTCGCCCTCCGGACGACTCGGGAAGCCCTTCTCTACCCCTTCCCCAAGCCGCCCTCAGCCCCCCAGGATTCCACCAGCGACGGGGAGCTCACTCCACAGGCTGGTCCGATTCCTACGCTGGCGGCTGTGAGGGCTGAAAGCTCTGGTTTACTTTGATACGACGCCCGGCTGGCCCCCCACACCTGCACCCCCACCCGTGACCCCACCTGCACCGCCCCCAGCGACCCTAGCTGTCCTGACTGCAGGGCCCCAGGTGGATTCAGGGTCCAGGCTGCAGCCGTCCCTGCAGCCCCGAGCGGCCACACTGGTTGCAGGGACAGGAGTGGCTCTGTTCACGAGACCGCCCTCGCCCCTGGGGACAAGTCCTGTGTGAGATAAGAGCAGCAGCTTGGGAGACGACTGGTTTCCCTCCGCTGAACAGCTCAGAGGACATGTGACTGCACGGCGGGGGTGGAGGGACTGTGTCAGTGGCCCATCGGGGACTCTCCCCGCACACCACGACCCGTGTCCATTCTCTCCCGTGTCTAGAGCTCCTGCGGCCATCCGCCCCGCTGCCCCTGACCTCCAGGCCACCCTGAGCCCCACCTGTGCTAACAGAGTGTGCCTGTGCGCTCCTTCCCACACGTTCCTCCCGGGGGCCCCCAAGAAGGGCAGCCCCTCCTTCTCCAAGCGGCCCCCCAGTTCCCAGAGCTCAGTCTCCGGGAGGGAAGAGAGGAGCAGCTGTGTGCAGGGGGGAACTTGACTGTGTTCCCATAAGTAGAGAGTCACGGGGTCCCCTGGCTACGCCGGGCTCCTGGCCAGCCCCGGAGCGTCACCAGGAGCGCCGCTCAGAGCTGGCGCGTCCCCTGGCACCAGAATCCCCCATGCAGGCGGCCTCCCCCCACAGCCAGTGGGTCGGGCGCCGGCCACGTCTCCCCAGTGTCCGTGGCACGTGGGAGACAGGAGGTGTCGGCAAAACTTCTACTTCCTCTCAGTGCAAATAGAAGAAAATGCCTCCCGTCCTCGGATCACGAAAGCATAACTCAGATCCGTAACCCGACATTTGTTGGAAAGCAAAGACACCGCATGAAAATGTCCTCTCAGTGAACGCATTCTACACATCTGCCCGCACTTTGGGGGCGTCACACACGGATGCCAAGTTGAGTTCCCACCTAAAACCCGTGTCTGGAGCTTAAGGAAGGGGGACTGACTCCCCAAGTCATGGGATTGTCCCCCTGCCACGCCAGGATGCAGGCCCGCTCTCCCTCCAAGCCTACTGGGGGGCCTGGCAGCGGGGGACAGGCAGGGGGAGGACGCAGCCCAGTCCCACCCCACACTTCCTGGCCCCCCAGCACCCACATGAACCCGAGGCTGCAGGGCATGCTCAGCTGGCCTAACACACAGATTTCCAGGAGGCAGGTGTGCAAGGCAGAGGAACCTGCAGGCACGCATGTGCTCACACACACACACGCACCTCACCTCACACACGCACGTGCACATATGCACACCCCTCACACACGCACACTCACACACACACACACCACATGCTCAACACTCACACACACATGCACACAGCTCGCGGGCTCACATCTGTCCTCTGAAACGGCCACTCAGGGCAGAATTTGTGCTGACTTTCTCCTGCCCCGAAGCCCTCCCACGCCTCCTTCATTTCCCTGCATTGGATGATTTCAGGGGTTTCACCCTCTGTGTCCCCACGGGAATGGCTGCCTTGCTCTCGGCGGTGGGGGGACCCTGTGATATCTGCTGAGTCCTGCATCAGACATGCCACGGGATGACCAGTCAGCGTGCCACAGGGCGCCCAGCATGGGTCCAGAGCTTCATCATGGACGTGTGCACGCCAGCAGCTCCCGGTTTCCACACCCGCCCACGCCTGGGGAGGTAGAGCCCCGGCCTCGCGAGCCAGCGCCCCAGCCGGCCGGCCGGCTGGCATCAGCCCGCTGCCTTGGGGCCGTCGGTGGCGGGGGGCCTGCCAACCTCACTGCTCCCGACATTTTCTGGGGGCCGTGCGTGCGTCCCTCTTTCAGAGAGGTCCGTTCTCCCCGGGAAAGCCGCCAGCCCCTAGCTCGGCGGGTCCAAACCCCCCACCTTTCAGGGCCCAGACGATGAGGCCTCCTCCTGGAAGTCTCCCTGGATTCCCTCCTCTGCTTTCATTCGTAATGCTCTCTACCGTCCCCGGCCTTGCTGCAGACACTCGTTTGCCCCGGGCTCCTAAGCATTTGCAGGCGAGCCTCAGGTTAGACCCCCGTGGCCCGAGCCCCTCCGTGGCACCTTCCCTGCTGGGCTCTGGAGCAGGTGCATCTGGGCTGTGCCTGTCGGGAGTGTCTGCGGCCGCTCCCCGCGGGGGCTGGGTGAGTTCTGCTGTTTCTCTGGGGCCTTCGTGAGCCCCCACACGGCAGCTCCCCACAAGCAGTCACTGGACCAGTCGCACTCACTGTGGGGGGAAGTTAGGGGTGCCGGGGCGGAGCCAGGCCCCCAATGCCTGCGGGATGAGCACGGGAAGCTGACGCAGCCCGCCTGACACGCGGCTGGCACGCACGGAGCTCTCCCTTCCCTGTGGGTTTTGTGCTCAAAGTGCATCTCCCGCATTTCTCGTTTTCCCTCATGAATTTATCCTCCACTGGCAAAAAGATCGTGGCACATTTTAGACCGAACAAAGCCACAAGAAGCTTTCTATTACTTACCGAACAAGAAATGAGCTCCACATTCTCCCCAGACCCAGATGTGGGGTATGTTCACACACAACATCGAAGCGTCTGGGTTTCGGGTGGAAAATAACCACTCGCACGGTCATGCAGAGGTATCCCTCCTCCCACCGCCCCCGGAAGGCCCAGCCCCGGCCCGACCTTGGGGTCATGGCTGCCGCCCTGACCTCGGGACGTTTCAGTCCACCGCCGGACCTTGGAAATAGCCGTTAAGAGTCTTAGCTGATACTCTCCTGCTTCAGACAAGTGTGGGTATTTAATTGACCCCGGTGGAGAACTGAATGCAAAACTGTGAACTGCATTCGATTTTCCTTCTCGGGACGCAGAGGCTGCATGGAAATGTGTTCGCCTACGAAGCCCCATGCCTCTCGGCAGTGTGCTCACGGTGACCCCCTGGGGACCGCCTGGGGCGCGCGGCCGAGGTCAGGCCAGGAGATGGGGCGGAGCCTTTCCCGGCCGAGCCCCTCCTGAGTGCTCTTCAGACCGGCCCTGGGGTCTGATCCCAAGCACGAGGAGGCCGGTGGACAGCCGTCAGAGCTGCACGAGGTGGTCCTGACGCAGCAGGCTCGCTGTGGAATGAAGGCCTGGGCCCCAAAGACGCCCTCCATTACTGTGGCCCAGGGCTGGGACGGTAACACCGCGGCAGGAAGCCTCAGCTCTAGGGCCCAAGGTGTTGGATTTGAAATGTCCTCACAGCTATAAGTGCAGCTCTCTGTGCCTCGGCGGCTTGCGCGTGAGTGGGAAGGTAAGAGCCTTGCACCCTCCTCGACGACATTAACTGCACACAGCCCGGGGCCTCCTGTGCCACAGAAGTCCCGGAAACAGCAGCCCCCGTCCCGGTGCACACCGGCCTGGCTGCTCGGGGCCCGATCCCAAACCAGGCAGGACCTCTGTCTTGGGCTCAGCCCGTCAGAGCGGCGGCCGGGCCCTGCCGGCCTGGTGAACCTGGCTGTGCCTGGGTCCCAGCCGCGGTCCGGGTACCACACGGTCGTTGCCGTGTGATGAACGAGAGGGCGGACGTCCAGTGAATTAAGGGAGAGTGTGGGCCCTACCTAAGTCAGACCACAGCAGGCAGCGCCCGGAACCTCAAGGCAGTTCGAAAACCACGCCTTCAGGGGCGCCTGGGGGGCTCAGTCAGTTAGGCGTCTGACTCTTGATTTCGGCTCAGGTCACGATCTCACGGTCCTTGGGATCGAGCCCCACGTCGGGCTCTATGCTGACCACGAAGTCTGCTTGGGATTCTCTCTCTCTCTCTGTCTCTCTCTCTGCCCCTCCCCTGCTTGCTGTCCAGCTGTCTCTCAAAATAAATAAAAATAAACTTTAAAACAAACACACAAGGAAACACACCAAGTCTTCAAAGGACCAAGATCCGGGTCACCTCGGATTGCTTTATTAGCGCCTGCAGCTGCCGCTGGATACGGACACTCGTCGTCCTCCGGGAGGGAGGCCAGTGAGCGCTGGGGGCTGTCACCGCCCCAGAAGTGAGGGAGGAGGTGTCTCCGTGCAGCTGACCGGCAAGTGGCCCCAAGTGCAGGCCAGCCTCAATCTGTGACCTGAGCCCCCTCTGGGTGGTTTCTCTTCCCCATGGGAACTGTCCTCCGGATGGACGCCACGCAAGGGGAGGGGCCAGAGAAGCGACCGAGGGGCTTCCTGGGTCGCTGTCCACACTGAGGTTTTGCGTCCTTCAGGGAAGGAACACCACCGGATTTGCTCAGAGGAATCTGGATTTGCCCAAAAGAAGGTACCCTTGCCCTCAGGAGGACACAGATCTTCAAGCCGCACCAGTGACCCTAGAGAGCCGAAGGCATCGGCCACCGCTCCTTCTCCAGGGGCCTCCGTGTCAGGCCCCGAGGCCAGAGGTCTGCCCAGCAAGCAGTGTCTGTTCACCAGCCACACTCTGCCCGTCCTGCCTTTTGGGGCCTCGACTCCCCACAGCTCCCAGCCCTCAGGGCCTGGGCTGCTGTTCCCACCCGCGGATGCTGCGTACCAACCGTGACCTTCAGTAGCATCTGCTTGTGGCTCTGAGTTAATCCCAGCGATTCACACCCCGGTTCCCGGATAACGTGAGCACCGACCCTCACTGGGCACTGGCCGTGGGCAGCCCTCCGCCCACTTCGCCGGTGACCTCGTACAATATCCACAGCAAGCCTTTGAGGAGACAGCTGTTACACCTCATCCTCCTGCAGATTTAAAAATCCAAGCACAACATGTGAGAAGGAGAGAGGATGGAGAGGGGGTTTGCGAGAGGCAGCGGGAAGGGCGGAGCAGAATCCTGCCGGGCAAGCAGGGTGGAGATCAGCCTCCTCCAGACCTGCCCGCTGGAAGGGGCCTCTCCACCCTGGTGAGCATCTCCCCAAACCCTCCCTGGGGTTCCCTGCCACATGGCCAGCTGCCCAGGACAGCAGGCCCTTGGCGGTCGGCCCCCTTATAAAGGGGTTTTAGGTCTGTCCCCCTCTGTCCGCCACGGCCTCCTGCCGTCATTGGTGCACGGAGATGATCTGTCCCCAGTACCGCCCCGGCCGCACCCCCAAGCACCTGTCACCTGCTGCGGTCGCTGCCCCGTCACCACACCCGACGTCACCAGCCAACCCAAGAGCCCGGGATATTTTCCTCGTGTCTGATTCGTGAGTGGTCACGACAAGACTCCGCCCTGTGTGGTTTGTGATACATAGCACAGACCAGACGAACGGGAAAACTACAGTGTTTGTGCCGAGGTAACGCGTGCTGTGGAGACGCTGTAGAGGGGTGAGGACCAGGGGTGCACGGGGCGGCCTGAGGTGTGAGACCCGCCGGAACGGGCACCGGCAGTGTCCCCCGGGGGGAAGCCTGGGGGGCGGGGGATAGAGCTGCGGACACATCTGGGGGCGGGGCTACCCGCAGATGGCCAGGCACGCGGACGCCCCGAAGGTGGGCCCCGGGCGCGACTCGGGGGCGGGGTCAGGGAGGAAGGGGGGCCGCAGCGTTAGGGGCTCCGGGCCACTCCAAGGGGCTGGGTGTTGACACCAAGTGCAGACCACCTGGGGACGTGGAGCATCGATGTATCACCGACTCCCCTTTTCGGGGAGACTCCCTCTGCCGTGTGCAGCGCAGAGCACGGTGGAAGGGGATGCGGCCGGAGGCAGCGGTGGGCCCAGCCGGCCAGGGTGGTCATGGGGTGAAGCCCGTCCCGCCGGGTTCCGTGTGACAGACAGAGAGGAGTCGGGGTCAGCGCAGGGGCTGAGGCTCCAGAAGGATGAGGCGGCCCCACCGGGGGGGCGGGAAGGTCGGGAGCTCGGTTCCCGGCACAAAGCCAAGGGCTCTGGGACAGGTGGTAGCATACACAGAGGGTAGGTGGGTTCGGGCTGGACGTGAGCCGGAGGGAGGGCCTGTGAGCCCCCGTCTGAGCGACACCGCAACCGGGGAGACGGGGTGGGGGGGGCCCGGCCGGCCAAAGCGCTAGTCCCAGAGGTGAGGAGAGGCCGGTGGAGGGTGAGGAACGGGCAGGGAGGAGGGGAAACCAGGGCAGCCAGCTGTCCCCAAGCTGGGGACGTGTGTGCACCAGGAGGAGAGGCCGGTGGGGGGAAGGACAAATCAGAAGTTTCCATGGCCTGTGAGGCCCTCGGGCGCCGACTGGCCCAGCCCCTTCCTTCTGGGAACGAGAACAGAATCAGAGCAGCGAGGGGACTTGGGGGTTAGCAGAGCAGAGCCCAGCTCAGAGGCGGGCCTCCAGCCACTAAGTCATGGCTCTGACCTCAGCCTGCAGCCAGACCGTCAGACTGCACTCTCCTGGTGTGGAAGTCCCCACTTACCAGCGTGCATATGGCCCGGAGGACAAACTGGCTCCCTGCTGGCTCCCAGAGGGACTGGGGACCACGTGGGACTCAAAGGTCACCACCGGCCCACGTCCACGGGGCTCTAGACCACACCTCGCTCATCCCGCTTCCTTCTTCGTCCCGCTGGACCGGATGCAGCCCGCCCCGCGACTCACCAGCTGGGGGAGGACGGACTGAGGAAACAGCTCTGCAAACTGAGGGACGCGAAGTTTTGCCCCCTTTTCTCTCCTCCGCCTGCTTTCTGTGTGTTCGCACCACGTTCTGCACGGCAGAACGCCACGGGCCCCTCGCCCACCTCTCGCTCCACTCGTTTCCCTCCCCTGGGTCCCCTCACCTTGTGAACTATCGGTGTTTGGCAGGGGCCCCGGTGTGCGGCAGCTGGGTCTGAGACCATTCCTCAACCGAGAGCCCGGGACGCTGTTTTAAATAAATGTGCAGATTTGGAAAAAGGACAAATACCAAGTAAATCTTGTCTCTAATGGCCCATCAAGCATTATTGCTGAAGATCAGCTCCTAGAACCCGTGAATCTCAGAACGTACAAATCACCTGCTTTTGACGGGTAACACATATACATTTTGTTTAAGAGCAAAATGTCAGGAAATTCATTTCTGGAGATGTGCGAGGAGTCACGCACACCAACCCCTGCCACCTCCGTAATAAATTTGGGAATGCGAAGTGCAGACCCTGCCCTTGAATGTCTCACACCCTCATCAGCAGCCTCAGCGAGTCAAGCCAGGGAAGGCCTGGCCGGTAAGCCCTGCGGCTTTTCTGGAGGCCGCTTGCACCTCAGGGTCCTGTCTCCCGGCCCCGGGCTCGGGCTCTGAAAACGGGGAGGGAATGCGGAACGGAGAGGGGGTGCGGACGCTCCGGACGCAGAGGTGAGAAGATGGAGGCCGGCTGGGGCTTCGCGCGGGTCGTGAACGCGGTGTGGACGCACGTGGGGACCCCCTGGGCGGGGAGAAGCAGCCCCGTAAGCACGGCTGCGTGACCGCGTGTACATCAGCCGTGCCACTGCGCGCACTGAAGGGGACGGTCCCGAGAAAATGCAGGTGAATCAGTCCCGTTCCGGCCCAGACTTGAACCGAAACCCACAGAGAGATACCTCCTTCTCCACTTAAAATTTTGGGAAATTTCTAATTCTTATTTTTGAGACCCTAAAATCTCTAACCACTGCCCCCGAAAGCCTTGGACTCGCGCTCCTTCTTAGGGGAGCAGCAACGACGAGGGACCTTGTGACGGACTCCCCAGGGGGCTGGCAGAGGACGCGGCTGCCTTGGGAACACAGACCTTTCTAAGAGCTGGGGTTTGGTTTGTTCTCTCTTCGTTTGCAGTTCTCCTTCCTTAAGGAGTTTCTTCGCACTCAGTCACTTAACCAACGTCTGTCCCTACTACTGCCAATGACAACGGGGGCAGTGGCTGTATTTCCTGGATTCTCACAACGTGCCGGACACTGTGCTGGCGGTTTCTTGCAACGGAGCTCGCCACTCTCGAAGCAGGTGTTAGGTCCCATTTTCCACCTGGGGAAACCTAGGGTCACACTGCCAGGCGCCGGCCGGCCGCCGTGGGGGTCGGAGGCTGGAACACAGCTTCTCACCCGGCGACAGGTTCCCCTTGCTGACCCGTGCGGGCACGCGAAGCCGAACGTGAGCTGGGACCGTGTCAGGGAAGCTGGTGCAGGTGGAAACCACCGTGGTGCAAGGTCAAAGCGACACAGGACGTGAGTGTCCAACGTGTGGTCGTGGACCCGCCGAGGAGCAAGACCCCTTCCCGCGGGGATCAGGGGAGGCCTGAGGCGGGGGCTGGAAGTGAACGGGACGGAGCCGCGGAGCCGGGGCTTGGGGGCAGGGGCCCCCCAGAAACAGGCGAGTGCAAGGAAAGCAGCACCTGCCAGTTGTACGAATTCACCCCGACAGAGTGACGGGAGTATAAACACAGATACACAGGCGAAGGAGGTTGTCAGCCAAGCCGTCTGATCGCAAGAGGAGATTCACACGAAGACGTTATGATGCAGCCCAGGGGCGCAGCGAGTGGGGGAGCTGGAGGTCACAGGAGACCCCCCGGAGCTGGAGAGTAGGACATGGGGGTCACCGCCTCACCCGGTGAGGGGGCATGTCCGCCGGGGGGCGCCCTGCTGCCTTCACCGTCATCCCGCACATCAGTGAGCTCAGCAAAGCGCGGGAGGGAGTCAGGCAGCCCCGGGGGAGGCCCTGGGGCCAGACCAGGTGGGCAGAGGGCAGGGTCCCTTCCGGATAAAGAAGGAGAGCAGCTCTTGGGGCCTGGGGCCAGTTCTGGTCTCAGGTGCTGTTCACGTGGGAGAGCGAGTACACGGAAACCCTCCCGCCACGGGGCCCGGCACGAGCTGTGGTGGCACATGAGGGGACAGCGTGGCACCTGGGAGGGGACTGGCCAGGAAGGGGGCCGCCCAGAGCAGAGAGAGTGACAGACCGTCCCTACGGGTCTACTCTGCACGTCCACGTGCACGTGCGTTTCTGATGATGCCGTTTGGTATGGAGTCCACGCCAGCCACGGCCGAGCGCTCGTGGCTCGTGCTGTCCTGACCACTCAAGCCCCCGGGCCTGGTCCCCCAGGACACCCGCCGGAGGAGGCCCTGCTTCCCGCTTGGGACACAGAACTCGGGGAGCGTGTGGCGCGGATGCTGTCATCGCCAGGGCAGGAGCGTGGGAGGGCAGAGCCCACAGAAGGATCTCTGGGAAAATTTCTGACCTGAGGGATGAGGAAGCACCATGGGACAAGTGTCAGAAAATTAAAGCAACACAGTTGACAAGAATAAACCGTTGAGGTGAGAGGAGATTAAATTTTTTAGGAGTCAAACTCAAGAGAAACTCAAGTCTTGAAATATATTATTGCAACTTAAAACATAATCATGTGACCTGGGTGACCCCAGGTGACCCTCAGGACTGTACATCCTACAGATGGACACTTTGTGTCATCGGTGGACAGACATGTCCTGGGAGGCCCCTCTTCTGGGAGTGTGGAGGGACCTGTGACCTCTCTAACCAACAGACCGTGCCACGATGGGGGAGAAGCTTCTGCGACCACAGCACCTGTGTGAGGCTTCTTTTTGGCGGGTGCTCTGCAGGTGACCCTGCCGCTTGCTGAATTGTGGGGAGAGTCCACATGGTGAGGAGCTGGGGACGGCCCCTAGGAGCTGGGGACAAACCCTAGGATTTGGGGACAAACCCTAGGAGCTGGGGACAAACCCTAGGAGCTGGGAACAACCACTAGGAGCTGAGGACTGCCCCTAGGAGTTAGGACCATCCCTAGGAGCTATGGATGACCTCTAGAAGTTCCATGACCTCTAGGAGCTGTGGGTGATCTCTAGTGGCCACAAATGGTCTCTAAGAGCCACAGTGACCTTTAAGAGCTATGATGATGTCCAGGAGCCATGGTTGACCCCTAGGAGCCACAATGACCTCTAGGAGCTATGCATGATGTCTAACGGCTGCAAATGACCTCTAGTGGCAGTAGACAACTTCTGGGAGCCGCAGAGTACGTCTGATCGCAGAGGATGGCTTCCAGCTGACAGCCAGAAGCTGGGTTACTGCCCCTCAGACACAAGGAGAGGGACTCTGCCAGCACGCTGAGCGTCCTTGGGAGTGGGCTCGCGCACAGATGAGCTCCCAAAGGAAATGCAGCCTGGCCAGGTCTTGACTGCAGCTCTGAGACCCTGAGCAGGAGCCCCAGCTAAGAGCCATGGACGCTGTGAGACAAGAAGTGTGGGTTGTTTGAAGCCACTAACTGTGGGGTGGTTTGTTAGACAGCAGTAGTGTCTGGAGAAGCAGACCCAATAGGAGGCATGTGCATGTGCATGTGCACGTGTGCGCGTGTGTGCGCGCGTGTGTGTGTGCGTGCATCCATACACAGAGGGATTATCAGGAACTGACTCCCAGGTTATGGAGGCCGAGGAGGCCCAGATTTGCAGTCAGCAAGCTGGAGACCCAGGAGAGCCCGTGGCCAATCTGCATTCTCTGAACGGAAGACGTGCCCCTCCTCGAAGACGGGCCGGCCGAGAAGCGCTCCTCACCCGCCCTTGGGTCAGTGTTCTGTTCCCATCGGGCCTTCAACGGATCGGGTGAGGCCCACCCATGCCGGGAGGGCCCTGTGCTTTACTTGCCTGTAACTCAGATATCACTATCCTCCAGGTTCCTCAAAAAATTAAAAACAGATCTACCCTGTGACCCAGCAATAGCACTGCTAGGAATTGACCCGAGGGATACAGGAGTGCTGATGCAGAGGGGCACTTGAACCCAATGTTTATAGCAGCACTTTCACCAATAGCCAGAGTACGGAAAGAGCCTAAACGTCCATCAACTGACGAACGGATAAAGAAGATGTGGTTTATGTATACAATGGAACACTACTCGGGAATGAGAAAGAATGAAATCTGGCCATTTGCAGCAACGTGGATGGAACTGGAGGGTATTATGCCAAGTGAAATAAGTCAGGCAGAGAAGGACAGATATCATATGTTTTCACTCATATGTGGATCTTGAGAAACTTAACAGAAGACCATGGAGGAGGGGGAGGGGAAAAAAAGTTACAGAGAGGGAGGGAGGCGAACCATAAGAGACTCTTAAAAACTAAGAACAAACTGAGGGTTGATGGGGGGCGGGAGGGAGGGAAGGGTGGGGGGGATGGGTATTGAGGAGGGCACCTGTTGGAATGAGCACTGGGTGTTGTATGGAAACCGATTTGACAATAAATTTCACATTAAAAACAAACAAACAAATCTCACTCTTCTCCAGAGGTGCCCTCCCAGACCCCCAGGGTACCGTCTGGGCAGGTATCTGGGCACCTGCGGCCCCGTCTGGCTGACACATCACCACAGGCAGGCAGCTCGACAGCCGAGAACAGCTTTACCAAGTGTTCCTCACCCCATCCCCTCCTCCGAGAAGCCCTCTCATCAGCAGCCCTCACGTACAAACACCCCCAGCCCCAGGTCAGAGGGCTTCCGCCCCTGCCGGGTGCCTGTCCCGGCCTGGGGAGATTCTTCATCCTGCCCTTCCGTGGGGTGGAGCCCCCCTCCCCAACTTTCGCCCTCTCGGCCCCTCTGTGTAGACGGAGACACGAAGGAGCACAGGCCTCCCTCAGGACAGTGCTTGTGGCTGGCCCCGTGGCGACCACACGCGGCACAGCCTCTCCCAGCGGGCCGCTGGGTCGGTGCCGCACTTTCTCCTGCTGCATTCACGTTCAGGTTCCGGAGCCTCCCCTCTTGGAGTGAAAAAAGGCGAGGCGCTGTCTAGACAAAGACTTCCTCTGCGCGTGAAGCTGGTGGCCTTCGGGTGGACGTTCTCCACGCGGTCCCTGAAGACGGTACACTGGGGTCTCGCGGAACAGGGTGTCCCCGTCGGAACAGCGCAGGGAGAATGGGGGACATCCGAGGCTGCTTCCGGATATGCCCCACCGCCCCCAGGCCGCACGCCCTCCCTCCGTTGCCCGGGCCTCGCCATAAGCCAGAGACGGCGCGGGTGGACCATCGGACGTCCCCCTGGCGGCATGGAGTGGCTCCCTGGCTCATGTCCTGTCTTTGCCTCGTCTGCTCCCGCGGCCCGGGAAATACCGCGGCCTCCCCAGGGAAGCCGTCCCGCCGGCCGGGGCCACTCACCACCTGCTTCCCGGCCACTCCCCCGCCTCGCCCCGTGACCTCCGGATCAGGCGTGAGGACGTGCTGACAGTGCCTGTGACCCCACTGTGTGGTCCACCGCCGGGTGGGTCTCCCGTCTGCGTGTCCCATGCGGTGATGCTGGAATCAACACGGCCGCCGGTGGACTGAGCCCGGGGGTGGGCGGTGCCCTGCGTAGGGCAGAGGCCTCACCAGGACCCCGTGTGACCCGTCTCCATAGCGTTTGGAGAAGGGAATTAATTGCCTCTGAACACAACTGATGCAAAACTGATGTCACCTGATTTCCCTGGTGACACCAGCTAGGTGGGGCTGGGGGGCAGGGGCCGGCCAGTCCTGCCCATGGCGACCATCCCAGGGCACGCGACTTGGCACGGAGCCCTGCCGACCATTTCTGTGTTCCGGGACACGGTCTCCTGCCCGTCGGGCTCCCTGGGGTGACATCTCCAGCCTCCTGGGCTCCTGCATAATCGACGTTCCTCCTCAGGCGGGGCAGGGCGCTCAGAGGCAGGCCAGGCCGGACGTGTCCCTTCTGGGCTCCAGCCCCTCCGACCAGCGCTCGGGGAAGGGATGTCTTGCAGGCCTGGCCTCGGAGATCCTCCGTAACCTTGCCTCGAAAGCACACTCCCGCCTGGGCTCCCGATCCGGCGAAGTTGGGGGTGACCCCGGGGCTCCTCCTGTTCTGGCCGGTGCTCTAGCGGGCACACTGTTGCACTCTCAAGCCCAGCACCTGGGCCCCGTGCAGAGGGGCCAGACGTGGGGTGCCCACGCTGTCTCCACTGATCTCAGGAGGACCCAGAGGCACATCCCTCTCGGGCGCATGGTCCCCGCATCCCACCCTCCGTGGCCCCCGCGCCCCTTTCGGGAGCGTCCCCCCACATCTCCCGCAAGCGGGGCCGGGCAGGCGGGAGCCCAGGGGCGCCAAGCATGGCTGGCCGGGCTCCAGCTGCACGGGTCGTTCTGCCCCGCACAGGCCAGGTTCGTCCTGACTGCAGGCTCCCTCTCCTGCGGTCTGCCTTCTGACTCCCACTCCTCCCCCAAAGGCACTTTCACCTTGGGCACTGTTTGCACCCGGCTCAGCTTCTCCCGCCACCGTTTAGGCAAAGGCTTGAAATGCCATGGGCGGATGGCTTTGTGGTTGGTGCCAGCGGGTGCGGCCCAAGCAGCGTGCCTGGGACCCTGACGGCCTCCCAAGAGGACGCTACGGTCACGCAGAAGCCACTGCAGCAGCAGAGACGGGCGCTGACGCTTCAGAAACTGCCCGGGGGGGGGGTGGCTGGCCGCCCTCCCAGGAAGGGACAGGGAGCGGGTGTCGCCAGGTGCCTGTGCCGGTTCGTCCACTGTGACCGCGAAGCCGCCAGGCCCTGCCCGCACCACGGCTCCTCTGGCCGACAGCCCCAGGAGCCACCAGCCCGGCACGACTCGATGACATCCGCGGGAGAGACGCATGTAGGGCGTGCAGACCACGCACTGGCTGCCTCATTTGTGCCTCCTCGTCCCCGCCCGGGCGTCTACTGGGGGCTGTGAGGGCTTCGCACACACTCACCTTTCCTGCCTGCGCCTCCCCTTGCAAGGTCTGTTGGCGTTCCATCCTCTGACCCAGAACCGCGCTCTCCCAGGAGAGCATGGTGTGCAGGGAACCCCTTCTTGTTCTCCAGGCGAGAGGCGGGCACCGCCCTGGGACAGCGCCACGGGCTCCTGCGGCTGAGCGGCGCCCCCCCCCCCCCGCCCCCGGGCTCCCTTGTTCGAGCCAGCACTTGTGACTGGGACTGTATTTGCAGACGGCGTCTTTAGACGGGAGACAGAGGTTAAATGAGGTCACTAGGGTGGCCCCGATCCTATCTAGCTGGTGACCTTGTTAGAGCGGGGGTAGAACACAGGCACACGCAGAGGGACCGCATGGAAACACCGGGAAAGGACAGAGTGTGCCCGCCGGGGAGGGAGGCCACAGAGGACCCAGACCCCCTCCCCCGCCCCGCAGTGCCCCAGTCCCCGACCTCCAGCCCCCAGCACGTGCCCGGCACGTTAGTGTCGCGTAAACTGCACATCCACAGGACGTGTTCTGACGGCCCCAGGAAACCAGCTCACAGCCTGGCCAGCCCTCATCATCTCCTTCCCCAACGTGTGTGGACAGGACGGGGCTGCTGTTTTCCTGCGATTCAGTGCATAAAGGGCCACTTACATTTCAGAATTGCTACATAAGTGTTCTTCTAGCCGCCGGGCCTGAAACTCCCCCTCCTTCTATCCTTCTTATAGAAGCAGTAAAACGGCCCCAGCCTTTCTTTCTGCTTTGTCCCACCTGAGCCACCCTAGAGGCGGGAACTAGCTTCCGTGAACTGTCTGGCCGGTCAAGCTGCCCCCCGATGCTCCAGGACTGGAGGTAGGACCCTGAGTCAATTTCCCTCGCACGCGCTGTGTAAGGGCTCAGGCAGGCACCTCGAGGTGTCCAGGGGCCCGGGTGCAGCCTGGCTTGGAGAGCAACAGGGCGTCCCTCTGCCGCGGGTCCCGGGTCAGTCCTGCCAATAACCCATGGGACACCTGTGCTGACAGGGAGGGACCGCTCCGAGAGCCAGAGAAAAAGGGCATCCGGCCCCCAGCCCCTGCCGCAGCCAGTGCACGTGGGGGGCCTCAGCTCTTCCCTTTACTTCCAGGGCACAGCCGTCTGCTCAGGGCACCCCCGGAGAGGGACACAGCAAACCCTGCAGCAGGGTGATGGGCGAAGGAGCAGGAGTGCAGCCCCCGGCCAAGAGTGGGACGGCCGGCCTGCCGGACCTCAGCCCTGATGGCCCACTGCGGGGAGGTGGTGGCCCCGGCCACCTGGGTGTGGACGGGAGCCCTCCCCAGGGACCTCTGCCAGCCGCCCGAAAACCCCAAGACCGTGGCGCCCTCTCCAGCCCCGCTGGCCCCAGCAGAGCCTCCAGTGGCCCAGGTTGCCCACCCGATCAGGGCGCCATGACCCGCACACGCCCTCCTCCTTCACCCACCGCCCCATGCAGAGAAAAGCCCACCCAGAGGCTGCCGTGGGTTAGGAATGGCATCCTGTCTGTGTCCTGGGATGTCAGACCCTCGTTTTCTCTCAGGGAAGAAGACGCGCTCTGTCCAGCCAGAGGAAGGAGCCTGCATGGTCCTGCAGCAAGAGGGTCAGACGGACCTCCTCCCAGCCCGACTCGGAGCCACCGAGGCCCGGCCTGGCAGAGCGTCTCCCTCCGGCACTTGAGGGTTAAGTGACGCAGCCCGTGGATGCCTGGCACAGGGGCCACGGAAGGAAGGGAGTCCGCGTGGTCAGCAGTGGCTGGTGGGGGCTCAGGTGCCGGGAGCCATGCGGGACCAGCCCTCCTTGCCCTGAGGCAATCCTGACATCCTGAGGCTGTGCTCCCCCCTCGGCCGAGTCCCCCTCTGGAAGCAAGCCCCTGCTGTTTGCCCCGGGTCACCCCCGAGCAGGCTGCTCTCTCCGGGAGCCTGGGTGTCCTGGCTCAGCCCAGCTATAGCACCGACAGATGGAGGGAGGCCCGGCCCTAAAGCCTCTCGCCTCCCAGCTGCCCACTCGAGGAGCGCGGAGGGCCGAGGCGGGACAGGGCACCGCGGGGGACGTGCTGCCCCCACGAGCCCCAGTCCCCTGCAGGAGAACCACAGAGGCCCCACGATAAGGGCTCTCGGTCAGGAAGCCTGAGCTCCATCCCGGATAACGCATCGTGCATGTGAGCGAGGCCACTTCCCCTGTAAAAAGCGGGGACAGGACTCCCAGGAAGGATGGTGCTGCAGGGGCCTCAGGGCCTGGGCAGGGCTCCAGGGCCCCCACCCACACGACAGCAAGGGCCCCACCCGCTCAATGCCATACATTGGGCTCCACTGTTTACAGTTTGTGTGTGAGCACCGCGGGAGCAGGTCTGTCCTGAGGCCTCCCTGGCGGGTTTTCATTCCTGTCCTCCCGCGTCGCTCCAGGAGATAGTGACTCCCTTTTCTGGTCTGACCCACCCCTCCTGACGTGGCTCAAGAGCCAGCGTCCCCAAGGCCCCCTGGCAGGCGGGCAGGCGTGTGTCTGTGCCCGTCCTCGGCGCCCACAGCTGCTGGTTCCGGGGCGTCCTGGATTAGGAGCTCAATAAACGTTTGTGGGATGCGTTGCCCTAACAACAGCCGAGGACGACATGCTCCCTGATCTCAGAGTCCTTTCGTGTCTGACCTCAGACAGGCAGGTGCCACGGGGCCTGCCTGGGACGCCTTCTGTCAAAGTCCTTTTCCAACGTTGTGTGGAAGCGATGCCTCCCTTGGCCGAGGGGTGCGTCCAGTGCCTCCAGGCTGGGACAGCAGCCCCGTTCTTGGCGGACAGAAGCCGCCCACGCAGGTATGTGGAGCAGAGACTCAGGTGGAGCTCAGCTCGCACGGTGAGTGATCCATATTTATGTCTCTGAGCATCTGCTGCCTCATCTCAGAAACACCCTCGAGAAGACGGTTGGACCCTGAAGCCGTGCGATAGACGCTTAGGGCTTTGGGGATTGGACACCTGCCTGTGTCGACCTTCCTTCCCAGATATAGGTCTGTCCACTCGGGACAGTGACGCTATCCTGCTGGACCGGAATTTCTTTCCCTACAAACCAAAACGCTGACCTTCCTCTCCCAGGCGGGACCAGGGTGGAGAGGAGAAAACGTGGAGCTCTGGACTCCAGCGTCCGTATCCCTCGGACCGTGGCTGCCGGTGGGGAAACGGACCAGTAAGGCAGCCAGTGTGGGCCGGGCACGCAGGAAAGATGCTCTGACGGCCAGACTCCTGTGATTTGATCCGGTTATCCGCTGCGTAACTGCTGTGCACATTCGGGCTCTTTGGAGATTTTCCTGCCAAGGTCGCTGTCCTTGAGGCTTCCTCCAACTCCGCCTCCAGTTTGAAAGCAGGACTTCTTCCCCTGCCTCCCACACGTGTGTCCCCGAGGGACAGATTATGTAAGAGAAACAGAGAGGAGATGGGGGGGAAGACGGCACCGGGACTCAAACACGTCCGTGAGGCGTCCGGGGAAATCCCACTGCAGTCTGCTCAGAGCGCTGCTCCGCGGCCACGGGGACCCGCGAGGTGGCCCAGCCTGGCCTGCGGGGCGAGGCCGGAGCAGCCTTTCGCCTCCTCCCTGGCCACTCTCCTCCCGGGGCCTTCTGGACTCCTGCACCCCTGCTGCCAGAAAGGAGAGCCGGGCGCAGCCTCCCACCAGAGCCGGGCTTCGTCCGCCTCACCCTTGACCTCTCTTCACCTGCCAAAAGTAAACCCACTTTCGTCGGCTTTGGGGGCTCCCGGGATTCCCTGTGACTCCAGAACTCCTTCCCCGTGTGGCCCCACCTGCCACCCGGGAGGGCTCAGTGGCCACAGAAAGTCCTCAGGGACAGGTCCTGCTGATTCTCCGCTTTGGTGGCACTTTGTGCACCGTCTTTGGTTCTCATGGCCACCAAACATCTACACGATAGGCCTACACACATCTGCCTGCAACACCCGCGCTCGGGTGGGCTGCCGGTGGAAGGAAGTTCACCGACGCACCGTTCGGGCATCGGCGTCGTGGCCCACGGCACAGGCCGCGGTCTCGCTGCACTCAGTCTGTGCCTCTGATGCCCCACAGCGAGGTGCACCGGTTGAAACACTGGTATCGTGCTCTGCCTGGAGAGTAGAACCCGCTCTCGGCCCAGAAAGGAAAAGCAGCCCTCGCGTGCACCTGCTGCTAAATCCATGCACTTTCCGGGTGGGCTGTTGGACGGCAGGACTGGCCTCCGGGCCCCTTTTGCCCTGAGGGTCGCCCTCCTGGGAACGCATCCTGAAGGGAGGTAACCGGGGGGGTCTGGGGGGTGTGGGGGACGCACCACTGTCTCTGTGCCACCTTCCACGGTCATTGGTGCTTGAGGACAAAGAACATCAGACAAAATGAGAAAACACCAGAGCAGGGAAATGAACTCAACGTCTGTCTGAAAGAGGGGAAGTGGGAAGGCTGGTGGCCGCGGCCCGGGGAGCGCCCCGTCTGCACCCGCCCCCCGGCCCAGAGACGACTCAGCGTCCCACGAGGAGCAGTCAGAACCACAGAATAGGAGGAAGAACAAAATGAAGAAGACAGCCGAGATCTGGCTCCCACCACAGCCCTTCCACCGTTCCTGCTGGGGCTTCTTCTGGGACCTGAGCGTCCTTGTCCCGCCCCAGAGACCGTGAGTCAGGGATCGCCCAGGGAACAAGCGTCGCTTCCCGCGGAACTCTGAGAAGCGTCAGGTTCTGCTGGGCCTTGTCCGAGTCTGGCACCCTGCCAGCGTCCCAGTTTGCAGTGGGAGCACAGACAGCGGTGGCGGGAGGGCCCCGGGGCGAGTGTGGGGAAGGCCGAGGTTCGGGCGGCTTCCCGGAGCCCACGGCAGACCAGGCCGGGTCCTAGACGTGCCCTGCTGGGTGGACGGAGGACAGCGGGGGGACAGAGGACGTGGGGCCGCAGGGGAGCTGGGAAACAGGAGGAGTCCCTGATGTGAAAGACTCAGGGGGACAAGGAAGGCCGGCGTTTGGAAGACAGGGGAGGGCCGTGCCGCCGATGGCCCCACCGCAGGGGCTCTGCCCTGCCCTCCCGCCTGGTGCCCGCCCTGCAGTGTCAGCGGTCTGTGAGCCAGCCGTTCACAGTAAGTCCCCCGGTCTCGCTCGCTCTGTCCCTGGTCTCTCTCCCTCTCCGGGGTATGCGTGTGTACACGACAGTCACAAGGACGGGAGCAAGACACATGTGCGCAGACAGGGAAGGCGCTGGTTGCGTGCAGCGTCTCCCTACAAGATGGAGAAGGAGTCACTGGCCGTGTTGCCACGCCCGCCCCTCCAAAGCCACCTGGGGTGTTCCGGGCTCGCACCAGACCACAGCGCCCTCCGTGTTGCAGACCCACAGGCACTCGAAGGAAACGGGCAAGCGGAGATCGGCGCTGCAGGTGTGCCCGTGTCTTCCCACGGCCCCTGTACCTGGAGACGGACGTGGCGGCGTCTGCGGCTGTGCTGTCCCCGTGTTATTCCTGGGGGGGGGGGGAGGGGTCCCGTGCTCATCATCGTGTGCAGATGTCCCCAGAAACAACGGAAGAAAACCAAAGTGCAGTTCCCAGACCTCTAAGTGTTTCCGCCAAGACTTGAAGGGGCCCCTCATGCTGTGCTCGTTCAGAAGCAGCTCTTGCACACCCACTGTGCGCCGGGCTCTTGCACACCCGCCGTGTACTGGGCCCTGAGAGCCCCGAGGCCACCATCTGACCTCGGGGAAGCACAGAGATGTGTGCAGCTTGCGCTTTGTGCAGGCGCCTGACAGGTAAGGGACGGCTCCCAGGCCACTCGGGTACTCGTGTCCCCCCCCCCTCCCCGCACAAAGGAACCAGAGGCACCTGCAGGGGCACAGACTCCTGCAAGGACAGCGGGCACGATTAGGTAAATTCTAACCAAACTCACCATAGCAGAGTCAGGCGTGGAACTGACTGGATTGCGGGCTCGCGGTGGGCTAACTCTGCCTGGGGGTCAGGAGGTCTCACCGAGGGGAACGCTGGCAGAGTCTCCATGACTAATAGGACCTCGAAGCCAGGGGGCCTCCACACACAAATACTGGGCCCAGCACACCCGGGAGACAAGGTCATGAGTGCAGAGCTCCCTTGGGCCCCGGGGGGGGGGGGGGGGGGACAGGAGGCAGGAAAGCGGGCTGGCCTGGATCCTGGAGGGCTGGCATTCCCCGTGGGGCCGCAGGGACACCCAGGAGGATGACTTAGGGCCCCACCGCGCTCCTGGAGGAGGCCGACGAAGGCCGGGCTGCAGGGTGTGTGGCACGCACTCGGGAGCAGGGGGAGGGACCTGGCCCTGCCCTGTGCAGCGCAGGCACCCACATCTGGAGCGAGAGCCCCTTCCCTTCCCGGACTCAGTGCTGCCAGCTGGCAGGGCGGCAGGGAGGCACCGGGGATGCGGTGCCCCACAGACAGCTCCCCGCTCCTCCCGCCCCGGGCTTGCTGGCCTCTGGTTTCCTCCCCCAGCCCTGCCCTGCCTGGTGGCCCTGCCTTCAGCCCCACACCCCGGGGAGGCTCCAACAGGAGCCGCAGGGACGCCCCCGCTCGGTGTTCGGAAGGACACGGTCAAAACACGTGCCCTGGAGACAGCACGCCTCTCCTGTCTTTTCCTTTCCTCTCCTTTTACTATTATGATTTTACTTCTCTTTTCCAAGGCTGGGGGCCGAGTTAGTAAGATAATAGCGGAATATACGAGGGCAGGAAGGACGCTGACTGCCAGCAAGAGGAGACACCCACCGGCCCCAACTGCCTCTGCTCGTCCGCTTGTCACGGGTTCCTGGGGGTGTGGGCGCGGGACCAGGAAGTGGCTGGCAGGAGAGAGGGCCACGGGCGGCGAGCCTGGCTGATGGGACATTGCTTCACCGTCTCCACGTACGCAGGGGCCCTCACACGCGCGGGAGGAGCCCATCTGATCTTTCTGCCGGACAGTCCCAGGGCCGTGGAGGTGGGGGGCTCCCGTGCACCTGCAGGAACACGCCTGCAGGCCACACGGAGTCAGCTGCCCGGCTCCTGACCAGAAAGAGCTGACAGGCCTCCCTGTGGAGGGCCCCGGAGGAGGGCGGCTGCCTCCCCCGCTCCTCCTGAGTTCCATTTGCTTCCGCCTTAGAGCTCCTCTCCTGCTGCCCTTAGAAATGCAAAAAGGGCGATTAATAATTAATAGGACAAGAGCCTCTCCTCTGCATTATTAAATGCCCAAATGCTAGGACAGGCCAGCCCAGTAGCTGCAGACGTGGGACCCCGCAGCTGCACTTAGAGGCGTCTGCTGTCTCTAATCTTTCCTCCCTGGAAATAAGGGCCGACCGAGGGGTAGTGCTCCCCCGGGACAGCCAGGGCGGCCGTGCCCGGGCACAGCCGAGGGGCCCTGGCCGTGTCGGGGAGCCTCGGCCATCTGCTGGCCAGGGCGCCCCTGGAGGGCTTGTGGACACCCGCACCGCCTTCCGGCCGCTGGGCCCACACCTCACGGCCGGTGAGATGTGCAGCAGGGAGGGATATCGCTGGCTCTCCCATCTGACACACGACTACACCGAGGCCCAGCCGAGTTTCCCAAAAGGACACTGGTTTACCCAAAAGGACACTGCTGTTAAGGTGGCTCCTCAGGTCCAAGAGGCACGTTTTCTTTTTCACAGGTGCACATGGCCGGCACATGGAATGTTTCTGATGCCGTCTTTTTAGAGGAACGTTAAGTATCTCAGGACCAATGGAGGTAACTAGAGGTCGCTCTGGGATTACAGCCCCCCCCGCCATGCCCCGTTTTCCTTATCCCGGAGCCACATTTACTGAGAAAATAGGGAAACAAGAAAACGTCAGCCCAGGCGAGCCCTCCCTCCCTTTCCTCCACCCTCGGGCAGCCTGCTTTTCTCCAAGGAGGCAGCGAGCCGGTGGCGGATGTGAAACCCGGAGCCGGTCATCAGGCCGGATCCCGACTTCCCGCCACCTGCCGCATGGCCGTGGGCGCCCCGGACGACTGAGTCTGCACCTGAACCTCCCCTGGGCGGCTGCGGAAGCACAGGTCCTCCTCTGGCATGTTCTCCGCGCGGCGGGGGCAGTTCTGGGGGGCCGTCTGCCCCGGCTGTGAGCTCCCCGAAGGCAGGGACCCACGTCGCCCACACCTACCTCCCTCGCCCAGCCCAGAGACGCTAATGGCACCCCCTGCCGGGCCACTAGCTGGAGAGAAGCTCCTGTTCACGCTCTTTCGAGTCGCCTCTAACCGTCCCGCGAGAGGCGGGGCTGCCGCCAGCCTTCCAGGACACTCAGGCGGCGTGCGGCCAAGCCTGGCATCAGGACGCAGCCGCGGCACCGGCCGGAGGGGTCCCCGCGCTGCCAGCTGACTCCGCTGCCCGCCGCAGACGCCCCGGCCCCCCTCCCCCCAGAAGGAGCAGAACAGCAGGGCGGGCGGAGGGTGAGCGCTCACAGGCCGGCGGGCCCTGGGCGTGTGGCGCGTGCCCGGGTCCCCTCTCTGTGCACAGCGGGCCCGGAAGCTTCCCCACCGATGCCGTCCGGGGAGGGGGCCCTCGGCCTGCAGTCAGGGCCCAGTCACAGCCAGCCCTGCCCTGACGCGCGTCTCCCGTGCTCACCTTCAGTGCAGAGGGCGGGTGATGACACCCACCTCACGGGGCTGCTGAGAAAGTACGGTGAGAGGGCGCGTGGGGGAGGCGCCCCTGCTCTCTCGCCGTCTGTGTCCCGGGGCCCCAGCCTTCGAGAACGATGCCGGCCACCAGCCGCGGGGACGCGGGCGGCTGGCCTCCCTGGCTGGGCCTCAACCCAGCACGTCAGCCTCCATCCATGCTGGAGGCTAACGTGGCTCCCACTGGCTCCTCCCAGAGGTTTCTCAGCCCGAGGTGGGATCAATCCCAAGACACTCCGAACGATGCGGTCAAGGCCGGAAGCAGAGAAACACAGCGGCCGTGCAGAAATAATTAGGTGGAAAAAATCCCCAAATCTGCTCCTCTCTGAGAAGTGCAACTCTCTCTCTCTCTCTCTGTCTCTCTCTCTCTCACACACACACACACACACACACAACTACTGAACCCTGCACGTAGGAGAATCTGGCGAGCCGTGTCCAGGCAGGTGGGGGCAAGCTGCCTTGACCACCCAGACGGCCATCCCTCCCTCCCTCCCCAGGCTCTCCCTTCTTCTGTGAATGTAACCCTATCCAGGGAGCAAAACTGAACCCAGGTACCCTATATGGAAGTGAAACGACGTGTGTTTTGAGTAATTCCCATGCGTCGGGCTCTGCTCTGGGCACCTGGAGAGCCGGGTCCAACGTCCCCACCCTGCAGGTCAGGGGGCTGGAGGATGGAGAGGTCACAGGACTGGCTGAGGCTGCGCACTGCTAGGTGGGGACCAACCCCAGCCTCGGTGGCTCCACGGGCTGGTGGGCCCTTCTCAGCACGCCGAGCCCCCGGCCCCGCCGGGACACCAACCCTGAGCGTGCTGACCTCTCGGCCCCCCCTCTGAGCGTCTGTGACTCCCAACGCCAGGAGTGGAAGGCGGGTGGACACCACCCAGGACGTCCTCATGTGACGCCGGAGCCTCATGTGGGGCCTGGAGACCGGGGAGGTGGGAAGAAGGCGCCGAGGCCCTTGGGAGGCCCTAGGGGTCCAGACAGACCTCCACGCCGGGGAAGCCGCCCACCCCATCACTCCCGTGCACCATCCTGTTTGCCCTGAAATCCCCCCCCCCAGCACACAATGCGGGTCTTCGTGCAGGAAACGCACCCCCTCCCGGCCTGCGCACAGTCTCTTCTGAGCAGCAGATCCCAGGCGTCCACAGACAGGCGCGGTGACAGCAGCGAGAGCCCGAGGCAGGAGCGGGAAGAAGGGGAGGGGCCCTGCGAGGAGCCGCGCCTAGGAGAATGGAGCCTTCGGTACTTTTCAGGTCCGTCCCTCCAGCCTTTATGCAGCTGCTTGGTGCCTCCCTCAGCAGGTGCGGGGGGCACAGCACCCACTCGTGCTTCTTGGTCCAAGGGAGTCAACTGGGCACAGCGACGCCTAGAAAATGCCGCGGTTGCTGAATAACTGATTGGGGCAAAATGCTCTGAGTGCTGGAAGGAGGAAGGAGGCAGACACACCCGTGTGTGAGTGTCAGCCCCAAGGTGGCCTCAGCACCCAGTGACGGGCAAGTCAGGCACCTGCTCCCAGGACCACAAGTGCTCTCTCATGAGGAGACAGAGCACATCGCCCATTAGACACCACAGCCTGGCGGTGCCGTCGTGGTCTCGCAGGGCCTGGGGGTGGGGGGGGGGGGGGAAGTGAGGTCAGCAGGTGGGCAGGGAGGGCCAGAGCGCCTCAGGGTTCTGTCCACTGGTGTGGGGCGTCTGTCTCTGCCATAGTCTCTGAGTTCCTCAAGCGTGCATTTTGGGCAAAGGTGGGCAGCCATCCGGGGGAATCCCTGCGGGGGAATTTTGAGCAGGAAAAGACAGGAGGACGTAGCTCAGGGCCTGAACTCAGACAAGAGGATGCCGTCGGGGGGGCGCCTTGCTGTGTGCCGTCACGAGGACCGTCCTGTGTCCTGTGTCCCAGACACGGGTCATTTGAGGAGCCCTTAGTGAGAGGATCCCATCCAGAGGCACAGGTGGAGTGGGAGAGTCAAGTGCCCGGGCTAGTGGGGGCGGGGACCTGAACTGTCACCAGAGCAGACGGGCGGGGCTGCAAATTCAGCAAAGGACCCCGCAGTCCACATCTGAGTCCTCGGAGCTTGTGAGTTTGGTACCTTGGGGGCAACAGGGACTTTGCAGATGTGATCGGGTCAGGGATGGTGACACGAAAGGAGGTCCAGGATCACCTGGGGCCCGGCCACAACCACAAGGTCCTTGGAGGAGGCGGGCAGCAGATCTGAGTGAAAAGAGGAGGTGTGAGGTGAGAGCAGAGGTGACGGGCGGAGAGGGCGGGACGGAGATTTGAAGGCCCTGCTGGCTTCGAAGGGAGGGAGGGCCCACAAGCCAAGGAGCGCAGGAGGCCGCCGGAAGCTGGAAAAGGCCAGGCAAGCCCCCTCACCCCGAGGAAGCCAGCCCGGCCCTCGGCGCCCAGGACCGCGGCCTCCAGACGCGGAGGGCCAGTGCGCCGTGCGGCAGCGGCGGGAAGCACGGCAGCAGGGATATCAGAGTCACATGTGACACGCACCCCTCTCCCGCTGTGAGCCCACCCGTGCTGCCCGCGAGTGGCCGGGACCGCAGCCGGAGGGCAAGGGGTGCGGGGACCCAGTGCAGAGCGGGGCGGGTGGGGCAGGGGGGCGGCTGGAAGCCAGCCAGTTCGGGAGGACACCAGCGGGCAGAGAGAAGGAAGAGTGCGTCTGTGACTGGGGACAGCGGACTGGGGGCCGCACCTGGCCCCAGCTGTGCTGCTCCATGAAGGTTGGGATAAAACAGAGCCTTTCCCCAGCAGTGGGGCAGCCGTGCACCATCCCCAGTGTGCGCTCACACCGCAGGGGCTGCGCGGGACCCAGGGCTTCCAGGATTCCTAGAGTGGGTGCCTCTGGCCTCCCCGCATCCCGTCTGCTGCCTTTGTCACTGTGGGAGCGGGAGGGAGCAGAACTTCCCTGCATTTTCCACCATTGCGACACGTCTGAGGCCATCCCGGGAACCGACGGGTGTTCCTTGCAAAGCCATCAGCTGTTACACTTGAGAGCTGAGGGTGTGCAAGGGCGTGTCTGCACACGGCAGAGCCAACCGCGCACTCTGCACCCGCCGCGGAGAGGGCTGTAGAGCACGGGACAGATGCCTCAGCGACACCTGCATCCCGGGGAGGTGAGAGCACCCACCGTCATCACCGGGAGCAGCGGCTCCTGAGGGCAGGAAGGATGAAGGGCTTTCTCCAGCCACAGTTCCCAGGACAGCAGAGCACCCACACCCCAGGCTCGCCGGTCCTGGCGTGACCCGCGGCCCCTCTCCAAGTCTCCCTCAGCACGCCGTGCCTGGCACACCTTCCCTGTGAGACAGCAGAGAAATCCACGGCGGCGGGCGACGAGACTCCTCGAGTCTGTGGTGCTACAAAGATGGATAAAGAGTAAATGGGAAATCTCATGCACACACACACCCATGTGCTAGAGCGTGCACACACACGTGCACACATGTGTGCACACGCACACACCCAGACTCACGTGTGTGTGCGCACATACACACGTGCACACACACATGCACGTGCACACACCTGCACACACCCCCACGTGCTAGAGCGTGCACGCACCTCTGCACACACATAAACACACCCATGTGCTAGAGTGTGCATGCACATCTGCACGCACATACACATACCTATGTGCTAGAGCATGCACACACATGGGCACACACCTGCACACATGTGCGTGCACATGCACACGCAGACTCACATGTGTGTGCGCACATGCACACACATGCACGTGCACACACCTGCACACACACCCACGTGCTAGAGCGTGTGCGCACCTCTGCACACACATAAACACACCCATGTGCTAGAGCGTGCGTGCACATCTGCACACACCTGCACACACGCGTGTGCACGTGCACAACCCACACCCAGACTCACATGCGTGTGCACACACACACACATACACGCACGCACACCTGCGCCCACCCGCACACGTGCACACACAGCCCTGGACAGTGTTTCCTTCCGTGTCGGCAGCCTCCTCCCACGCCTTCCGCTGCAGGCATCCCTATCAATTACTTATGTTCACAGATGTGATCTCGGTAAACTCACCCTCTATCTGTCATGCGGAGAGAATGGTTAAGTGACCCCAGGCAGCTTGGCAGGACACCGGGAGATGTTTTTAGAACAACCTCATTTGCATCGAGCAGAATGCGTCCCTAGTCAGTGCAGAAAATGAAAGTCTGCCTCTCCCTCCTTCTGTTTCCCCTATTCAGACATCTGACCAGGCACCTTCTTTTATCAAAAAGGAAAAGAACTACATCAGCAAACTCTCTCTCTCTCTCTCTCTCTCCCCCAAAGATTCTTTGACTGCATAATTGAAACCAAGGGAACAAAAATGCACAAAAACAAGTGGCACAGATGTTTTCATCACAGGTACCTCAAATAACTCCAAAGGGCCCTAACTGGGTAGTGTCTGTGAATATATTTCATGCCTGGCTCGCCGAGAATTCGCATTGGAAGTCATTGCTGCGAACGCAGCGGGCTGGATGGGTTTCAATCCAGTACAGAAACCAGCCACTTGTGTTGCTGGCTGTCAGCCGCGGTCACATCACCGCAGATCTGCTTTGCAAGACCAGCAGAAGCCGGCGTGTCATTTTTGACACAACTGCTTGTCCCTTTTCACTGCTCAGCTGACAGCACTCCCGGAGCCCGCCTGTTGCTGCGTGTTGAACAGACCCAGGTGCCCAGGCTCGAAGCTCTGGGGCTTCCCTGGAAGATGTCAGCTCCGCTCTGTGTCTCCAACGGGAGGGCTGCCGGACCAATCGATTTGCCTGCCAGCCGCAGCAGGCACCCAGGGGAGGGACTGCCGGGAACATCCCCGGCATCTTTCACAGGACAGTCACACTGTTTCTGGGAAGAAAGGAGGTCATCAGGAGGCCTGGCCTTGCCAGCGCTGAGATGATGTCTCACGGAGGACGCCTCTCGTCCCCCCTCGCCCCTGGAAGGGCAGGTGCGCCGGGACCTGAACGGGGGTTGCTATGGAGGTTACTCTTGGCAGCCCTGTTTTTCACCCCTGCCACGCATTTTCAGATGCTAATTTAGGCACCATTTTTTTTTTTCATCATGTGAAGAAAATACCAGCGTGGAGGGAGGGGAAATATTCACAGATAAGTCCATCATCGTCTCTTCTCTTTCTGGAAGGCTCCACAATCAGAGGAGGAAGTCCCCTCATCTTTTTAGAATGGGCTCTGGACAAAATTCTGGGCTAAGAGGTCAATGGAGCGTCTACAATGCACTCAGTACTTTGGAGACAGGGGTGAATGAAGCCCGATTCCAGCCTGGGGGGTGCCGCTCCTACGGGGATGAGCCCACGGGCTGTCTGTGTACGAAGTACCTGCCTGAGTGCGTGCACACGTGCGTACACAACCAACCGCGTGCACGTGGAAGTGCCCACATGATGCTCACGTGGTCTTTGGAATCTGATCAAGGACCAAGTCCACCGCTGACACGCTATGTGGCCTCAGGCACATCATGCAGTGACGACAAGGACCCGCCACCTGGTTGCTCTGGTGGCAGAGAAGGCTCACGTGCGGGTCTGAGCCCGGGTCTCCCTCGGTGCCCCAGCACCGTGACCTCCCCGCCTGCTGTCAGCCCACGAGGCCACTTCATGAGCTGCGTGGACGGCTCTCTTGTTCTCTACTCCTTGGGTTGGACTATGCAGAGCCCTGCAAGGAGATACAAGGACAGAGGGGTATAAGGGGGGAGGGTTTGCCCCCTGCCCCTGGCCGGATGTCCCCTGGTAACCACCTGCCTTGACTAGCTGGTGGTCAGCAAAGCACAATCCCTTCCACCCCACGCACACATTCCTAAATGCACCGTCAACTAAGTGTCCCTTAACGTGTCTTCGTTTCTATCATGCGTCTGCTGTGGGCCCTGACGGTCGCCGGCAGGGAGCTGGGCGGCTGGGGGTCAGGGGACTCTCGACGGACTGCGAGTCTTGGGCAAGTCCCAGCCCCGCCCCCCCCCCCAGCACCTCCGCGCCATTGGGAGCGCAGTGAGGGGCGCACCGGGCATCAGCGGAGGGGCAGCTTGGCACCGCGTGGACGCCCCAGCGGACCTGTGAGCGCCTCGCCTTCTCCACCGGGCCTTGGGCTCAGAAGCCCTGCCTCTCTGCCTCGTCTCCCCGTTTCCCCCCAAGCCACGCCCTCATGCTTTCACTTGGCTTGCGCAGTGGCCGCGATAGGCGCCTGCACGGTGGGTGCCTCCAGGCCCCGTCCTGCTCTTACCGCGCCCCCGCCTGCCCCACGGCTCAAGCCCCTCCCGACGGGCTGCTCTCCCTTAACGGGTCTGGGCAGCTCCCCTCACTGAGGCACCGAGACCTCCTCCTCCTCCTCAGTGTCCAGGGGGTGGGGGTGGGAAGCAGGGGCCGGGGCTGGCAGAGGCCCTGCCGTCTGCGTGTGTCGGGGAGACCCCTGGCACCCTCCACCTCCACGGGGGGCCTCACTTGCGAAGCCGCCGTTTCAAATCCGACGCGAAGCATGGAAAACGGGATTTGCTGTGGATTTCCTCTCTTGGCTGGAAGCGACTGTAAGTGTCCCCAGAGTCGTGCTGGAGAAAGTTAAATAGCATGTGGGAGCAAGAAGGGATACTCTTGGGGGGTGACTCCCGGCCTGCCATCGCAGCGCCTCAAGTAAGTCCTGGCAGGGGCCCTAGGGCAGGTGGCCTGGGGGGCGCTGTCCCACCGCCCGAGTGCCCGGCTCCCATCCAGACCCCCGCCCTTTCATCCACACGTCGGGGGCTCATCCAAGGAGATGACCCTCCCAGCCATGGCTTCCTTCTTCCTTGGCAGAGGTGGGGAGAAGAGTCCTCGTCAACCCAAGATCAGAAAGAGAAGTGTCATGTTGCCTGTTGGGATTCCCCTCGGGAGCGTGGGTCAGACTTTGAGGGAGATACGGCAGAAGCGCATCCCCACTTTCAACGGGACCCCCATACCTTCCCATGCACCCAGCTGTCCATACAGCCCTGCAACTTTCGCAAGCTCCTTGGGGACAGGGAAGGTTGTGTTTGTGACAGAAGGGGGCCTTGCGGTGCGAGTCAGCTCCTGGGTCTTCAGACTTGTCCTCTCGACCTGCCCTTCATGGACCTCCTAAAAGCGACGTCTGGTCTCTCTTGTGCAAACAACACCCGTCAACACAAGGCTGTCGTTCGTAGCAACCATCCTCTATCCCTTTCTGGTTTAAGCTGAGCTTCTGAGCCCAGCCTTCCATTCCATCCAAACACGGAGGAGGTCACCCCTGGCCCCACAGACGCCAAATCCACTAGACCGCGGGCCCTTCCTGATGCGGTGGCTGTTGGGATTCTGTCTCCAAGTCTGCGTTCCCAGGCTTCCACGCGTCAGGGGCAGACGGGACCCGGTAGTGTTTGCAGCCTTCCCCCTCCCGGGCTTCCGAAGCAGATTCTGTGACCTCACCTCCCTCCTATTGGCAGACGGTCTAGGTCAGTCCCCGAAATAGTGGGTAACCCCTGCAGGGCGGGCACAGGGGTGTGATTGGCCCACGAAGGGTTCGCCGACGAAGCTTCGGGATCTGGAGGGATCGGGCAAGACGGGGACGGAAATGCTGCCGGGTGCGTGGTGGGTCGGAAGCGGGCACCGTTTGCACCTCTCTGGAAAACCCAAACGCAGGACTGGAGTAATTTTGCACACATGCACTCGACGTCTCTTGGGGTGTGGATGGCGGGCCCCTGGTTTGCAGAAGACACGCAGGTAAGCGTTCCCTGTGGAGTCTCCTCCTTCCCTTCCCTTCATCCTGGGCACCCACAGCAGGCCTGCTGCCCGGCTGTTCACAGCCCCTGATGCCCCTCCCCACACCCCCCACCTTACCTTTCCTCTTGGGTCTAACCCTGCCACCTCCACGCTGGCCCCCCTGCGTGGCTACCTCTGGCCCGGGACAGGGCCCCCAGGTGCACACCTTTCCCCCTCCACGCCACTCCCTGCTCTTTGCCCCTCACTCATGCTCTGCTCTCCAGATTTTTGACTTGGGGTTGCGTCTGCCCCTGTGATGGGCAGACACGTGGGCATCGTTCCGTGCTGGGCCCCATCTGTCCAGTCATCGAGTGCTGAGGACAGGACCTCCTGTCCCTCCTCCAGATGCGTGCGGCCCACTCCTCCTGCCCCTGCAGTCGCTTGAGTTGACATATCTTTTGTTTTCCTTTGACAATCCACATTTATGACTATTGTTCTGGCATAATTATTAGCAGTGCCCTTTCCAGGAGCACATCCATGCGTGTCCTTGTTTGGAAACAAAATAGGAAGTGACCAGAAAAATAACACCCTGAAGAGTGTCTCTGCCTCCAGCCCTTCCCTTCCAAGCAATCCTACACGTGCCTCGAGTGTGAGCTGTTCGAACGGAGGTTAAGCTCCCTGCTTACAAACCCCAGGCTTGTGAATCCCCGTTTACAGCACACCGGGCCTCACTTCTGTACGTCCCCAGCGTGGTGTGGCAAGGTGGGGCTGGCCAGCGCCGAATGACCGCAGAGGGGTTCACTCAAGTTCGCCACCGCTGACACCAGCACCAGAACCCCCACCGGGATGTCCCTTCCAGGTGGCTGTCCGGCCGCTGGCCAAACACTGACGGGAAACGCAGATTTCAACACACACGTTGCGTCATTTGTTCGCCCGTGAACTCTGTGGCCAAAGAGCAGCGACGTTCCGGCAGTGGGCGTGCTTGGCATCTGAGGGACGTGGGGTTGAAAGGCGAGATCCCTGCTCTCGCGCTCAGAATCTAATGGGAAAGTAACAGCTGTAACGCAGAGTTAGTGCAATGACCACCTCGACAGCAAGATGGTCTGAAGGGAGGAGAGGCAGCTAGGGAGGCTTGGTGAGGAGCAGACGTTTCCCTGAGCCTCTCCACGACGAGCAGGAGGCCAGATTTCCACGTGTCCCCAAGGAGTGAGAATTAAACCGTGTCCCTTCCTCGGCGCACACGCACACACACATGCACGTGCAGACACACGCACGCACACTCATACACACCCTTACACGTGCACGCTCATGTGCACAGTCACTGGCGCGTGTGCACACATTCATGTGCGTGTGTAAACATACACGCATCCATACACATGCACACATGCCCATGTGCACACACTCGTGTGCACATACATGTGCACACACATGAACATACATTCATGCGCACACACGCACACACATTCATGCGCACACACGCACACACATTCATGTGCACACACACATGCACACATACCCACACACATGTATACTCACATCCATAAACACACATGCGCACACATACACATGCATGTACATGTACACACGCATACTTACACACATGCACACGCACACGTGACCCACATGTACCTATACACATATGTGCTTATACATGCACATATATATACATGCATGTGCTCACACTCATGCAGCCACACCCACATGTATCTGTATACACACATGCTTATACACACATGTACAGACACACATAACCTTACACATGCATCCACTCCTCCCAGGGGTGCTCCTCACCCTCATTTCCAATGTCATTTGGCTCAGATGACATCATAGAGCTGCTTACTCTGACAGGTCAATGTGACATCGAATCGCACACAGTGCCCAGCACTTCTAAACCCGGTCCCCACTCAACCTTCTCTTTTTATTTCCCCAGAAAGTAGCTTCTAATGCCCTACAGAAGCCCCCTTACCCACAGCTTCACTCTCCATGGTGTCACTTTCCGAAGTTCTGGTACCTGTGGCCGACCCTGGTCCTCCTTCTGACGTGTTGTCAGAAGGTGAAAAAGAGGGGTTCCTGGGGGGCTCATTCGGTTGAGCGTCCAACTTCGGCTCAGGTCGTGATCTCACGATTTGTGAGTTCGAGCCCTGCTTCGGGCTCTGTGCTGACCGCTCAGAGCCTGGAACCTGCTTCAGATTCTGTGTCTCCGTCTCTCTGACCCTCCCCCACTCACACTCTGTCCCTCTCTCTCTCTCTCTTAAAAATAAACATTAAAAAAATGTTTTAAACAAGGTCAAAAAGAGCCTAATGCTCCATCACAATGTCTGGTCACCCACCTCACTCCCTCTCATCACATGGGCGTCTTATCATCTCACGTCGTCACAAGACCCAGGAGAGAACAAAACGAAAACGACGAGGTATTTTGAGAGAGACCTACACCCATGTAACTTCGATCACAGCATGCTGTTAAAATTGTTTTATTTTCTTACGCGTCATTGTTGTCAGTCTTTTACTGTGTCTATCTTATAAATTAAACGTTGTCATAGGTATGCATGTAGAGGAGAAAAGACAGCGAACACAGGGTTCGGTTCGTCCACAGCTCGGGGCAGCCACTGGGGTCTTGACACATCTCTCCGCAGGTAAGGAGGGGACATCGCATATCATGTCTCTTGCTCATTGCCTGTCTCCCCTCATGGCTTTGGGTGTGCGGTTCCTTCAGATGAAAACCCAGCACTTTGGAAATGACTGTTTTAACCTACAGTCTTTCCCTTCTGGTTTCGCCTTAGAATTTTGAAGGATTTTTCTAAATGTCGCCCTGTCACCTCTGTGATAAGAGGAACCAAGAAAATGAGATTTCGAGGGAGCAGCGGGACCTCCCAGAGCATGCGTGGTGGAGCTCTGCCAAGAAAGGTGGAGTCTGGCACGGCTTCAGAACGCGGTCGTCACACCCGGGGTTTTCTTGGCCCTCCAGTGCCTTGTTCGTGCCTTATCGAGAAAGCGTGTGCTGTCCGGCTGTTCCCTCTGCCCTGTCGCTCTGACCCTTCTCCACGGTTAGACTGTCCACCACCTACCACGACCTCCTTCCTGATGGACGCGGTGCCACCACGAGGACTCTCGGAAGCATCGAATGCCAGCCCAGCCCTCCAACTTTGTCAAGAATCAGACCGATGTTTGCAGCAGGGATGTGATGGGGGGGGGGGGCGCATAAAATCTTAATTGTGGGATCCCGTGCCGCTGGTGGCCTGCCGCCATCTTTAGTAAGAAATTCTGGGGTGAGGAGCCAGTGCCAGCCAAGCAGCTGGGAGGGAGGGATCCAAAGCCCTCAGCTCCCCGTGTGTCAGTCTCCCCTCCATTAGATCGATCCACGCAGAGTTCGATGGTGAAATGTTAAAAGAGAACACACAGGTGTTAAAGAAAAAGAGAGAGAAGCCCCAAAAGAGAGACATGCCGCATGTCAAATTAGAAGTTCTATTCCAGGTCAGGGACAATTTTTGCATTTTTATTATGAATCTCAAAAGATACTATAAATTAATGTATTTTTCCAGAGGGTTCCACGGCTGTCATTTGAATTCATAATTGCCCTATGCAGCAAGCAGAACTGAGACCATTAAACACGTTATCCTTTGAGGAGACTGACCACAGGGACTCCAAAGTCACAGACTCAGGAAGCAGCCCGACTGCTTTCTCAGTGTCCTGCATCCAGGCTCGGGAGCACAGGTGCTGTGTGGCCAGAGGGCCAGCCCCTGATACACGGACTTCGCAGGGAGAAGGAGAAGGGTGGCCAATGAGGGTTAAAGGAGGGTATTTGGGGCGTGTAAAACCAGCTCAGCTTCGAGGGAAGGGTGCTAGGGTCCAGAATGACGGCAGTTATGCACCTTTCCAAATTGGCTTTGTGTAGGTAGGCTCTAGCATTTCCAATTATCTTTAGTGAAACGTGGTATCACTTAAATAGCAAATCTAACCAACTAAACAAATTGGAAAAACAGAACAAAACAAGAAAAAATAAAACTCTCCAGGGGTGGAATCCAGTCTTTCTGTTTCCAAGTTGTAGTTGTGTCAGGTCTGAAGAGCAGAAAACCCAGTACAAAAGCCTCTGCTGTCTCAGGGTTTAGGGTGACCCCAAGTCCCACGCGGCCAGAGCGTCACTGGCCCACATCCTGGCAGACCGGTCACTCGCACACGTGCCACAGGACTGCCTGGAAGACAGACGCGTTTTCTGAAGACTTCTTGTCAAGAGGTGAACCGCTCTTTCATCTGGGCTGGACACACCACTTGATTACGCCAAGAGAAAGTGGCAGAAGTGATGCTGTGTGTGCTCCTGATTCTAGGGCTTCTTCTCCCGCTCCCGATGCCCCAGCTGCCATGCCATGAAGTCGTCCAGGCTAGCCCCGGCGAGGTGAGGAAGGAGGAAGACAGACCAGATGGAGGAGGAGGGAGTCCCTGCCGTCAACACGCAGAATCTACTGCAGACGCATGCCCGGGGCCACTGTGACTTTCATCCCAGCTCAGTTCATCCTCCAGATGAACACAGACTCGTGATCCAACCTAGAAGAAACCATGAGAAATAATAAATTGTTGTTCAAAAACCCTAAAGTTATGCAGTGGTTTGTTGAACAGCAGAAGCTGAGTGAAATTGTGCCCAGTTTGGAAGAAAACTTGTACAGCCTTCTTAGACACGGTACAGCTACAAAATCGTAGACCCTAGGTGATTCCAAGAGGCCGAGCCTCCTCTCTCCAGTGACCTGTGGTAGACATAAAGTGTGAGTCACGTGCGACCTTCCTCACTTAAACCATCAGGAGCCTGGCTTATCCTGGCCGATACATGGTGCAATCAGACACAGACGTTTCCCACTTTGCAGTAGTGATTATTTTCTGAAAATCATGGTTTGTGTGAAAACACTAACCCAAAGTTTCTTTCCCATTATTTTAAATTGAAAAAAAAAATGTTACTCGATCGAAAACCCCTGGTTGATTTCTTCAAATGAAAGTAAAACACAACAAAACTTTTCTTTATAAGTAACAAGCAAACATACCAGCGTGCAAAATGTTTACTCGGGTCTTCTGCGTCCCCACAGGATGACCGTGGCTGTCAGCAGGCAGGACTCTGTGCGCAGTGACACAAAGTCTCATGGCACCAATAGCTTCGTGAGAAACAAAGTCTACACCCGGTGGAAAGCATCTGTGTGTGATTCTGACGTTTGAATGTAATGGGAGACTTTTCCCAAAAACTGAGTTTGTTTCCCAAACACTGAGTACCCCACTGAGTATGGGGTACATAAATACAAAGTTTTCCTCTGTAAACATCAGCAGAAAAATACGTCAGTAAAGTTTGGGTTGTAGTAATCAAGAGGTATTCCATCGAGAATATTAACGTGAATCCAGGAGATAATCTGACATCAGTATATCAGATGTCAGATACTTCCTGAGGAAACTCGGAGGTAACAGGAGAGCCCAGCAGGCTACAGCAGCGAAGGAGGCAGGGCCTGGGAGAAAGACGGGTGATCGGGATGGGAGAGGCAATCAGTGCACTTGCTCAGGAAGTTTCTGCTCACTTGTAGCAGGGAAACAGTAAAGAAACAAAAACCACACTTTAAATGATAAAGTGTCAAGTTATTGAAATAATGGCATGTCATTTACCAAAAATTTAGAAGGTATGAAAAATGGTAATTTTGAAACCTTGAGGACAAAAGTGAAAGATATGGAAACTTTCTCGTCTTCGACAGCATGAGCGCCTGTCACGTTCCCGAGACTTAAAACAATTATTTGAGCCACAGGTTACTTGCAGTGTCCTCGCCTTGATTAGCATTTTGGGGGAGTCTGCAGTGACTCTCAAGGCCTTGGACCCCGAACCGTCCAGGCTCTCGGCCAGTGTGATGCCGCTCTCGCTGGCACGGTGCAGCCCGCCAGCACCGGCTGCCGTTCGCAAGGTGAGTCTGGTCCAAGGTCAAACAGAAGAGGTTGCAGAGCCAGGATTGGAGATTTGTCTTTGTGGCTCGGAAACCCACGAGGACTGTGACCCTGGAGCTTAATCGTGTTATCCTCTCTTGCAGGAATTCGCCCCTAGCTTTGGCGTCTCAACATCTTTGTTGTCCTCTGATGTGACCTCTTCACGGAAGCCTTTCCTGCCCCACACTCCTCCCACTGCCGACCTTCCACCACCAAAATCACTCCTGGCTGTTTTCCTGGACGATACTATTTGTACCTTTGTTAACATATATTTAAGATAGATATTTTTCCACTAAAGAAATGTGCATACACTACATATTTTTATTTGAAAAGAAAACAAATCACCCGTGAACTAACCACCCCAAACAGCCAACAGCTGGTCTTGAGAGAAGAAAGATAGATCCTATTGATAACTTTGAAATCATGAGATATCTAGGCCTTTTAGTGTAGGGAAAAATAGCCTAACACAGTCTCAGGGCCCTTAAAAGTATCTCTGTTTTATAAGGTGGAATCATCGATATTTATGACCATCAGTGAATGGTTAAATTACATTTCTCATGTTCTGTATACAAGAAAGTGTGCTGCCCATTTTAGAGATATTTCAATTCAGAATTCAAAATGTGTGTGTGTGTGTGTGTGTGTGTGTGTGTGTAAGTTTTGCTTCTCAACTTGGTAAACTTCAGTTATCTGCAAAATTAATTTAGTACACACCTTGCCACCCCTTGATGCTGATGAATGAAGCATTCCCTGAACAGCACTAAGCAATGGGATGAATAGCCATAAAGAAGACATATTTAGACCCTAACAAAGTGTCAGAGTTTCCCTGAAGCTGATTATAATTGTATTTAAAATAAATACAGTGTTGTGAACTGTGACTGGCCACAGTGTTCCAAGCAGAGGATGTGCTCCTGGCTGGCATGGGAGTGGCCTCCCTGCCACATGCATCGGTAGCACACCAGGCTGCACTTGCCATTTTTCTTAATGATCTAGAGGAAAGAACCAAGATGTCGTTAATGTAAAGCACCGATTTCAAGATTATCCAAGAGGCTACCGTGCTGAAGTGATGGCTGCTGACATTGGCAGAGGGCTTTCCGTGTTCCTAAGCACATTCTCTGCCTCTTCCTACCTTGCTTCTGTGAGGAGGGAGGAGCAGGTGTCACTGCTGTCCCCATAAACAATCTCACGTGTGGAGACTCTAACATTTGCCTGAGGCCGACAGCGTGGCTGGAGCTCAGATCTTTGCTCCCCGTGGACTTGGTCCGCTCCACAGAGTGAACACAGAGGTCGAAGATAACCTTTGAGTCCTGTGTGGAGTGAGGTAGGGCAACCAGGGCGGGACCAACCATCACCATGTGCCTGGCAGGCGGGCGCTGTCCGAGGTACTGACTCTTGGGCATCGCATCTCACCGCGCGCTGAGCGAGTGTACCTGTCTCCTGTTCAAGATGGGGAAAGAGGGACCCAGAGAACTTACCTATTTTCGAGTAAACCGTGTCACTGTTTAAAAATACAGACTTCATATATTGTAATTAACTAATGCATTCTGTCATTACCTCTGTTGAAGCCTTTTAGTTTTTTACAGGGAGCAGGCACTACTGGGCGTTGAGACACAAGAGGAAGGTGACACGTCTGGTTACTTCCTTCCTCCTGGGAGTGGGAGGTACAAGCGGGCAACTGAAGAGCAGGGTCTTGGAGAACTCAGAGCAGGCGAGGGGGCAGCAGAGCAGTGCCTGGAAGTCAGGGATGGGACTGGGGACAATTGGCTGTGCTTTCCATGGAGTGTGGATGGGTGTGAGCCACAGAGCTGAACGGGTCGCACGGGGAAGCCAATGAGGTTCGAATGAACAGGGGCATCGTCGCTCCCACAAGAGACTGAAGATTAGATCCTGGGGGCCCTGGGATGGCCTTGAAGTGATGAGGGACATGTGGAGAGACCACCCCCAGTTTGGGGGAGGACAGTGGCATGAAAGGGAGGAAGCATGGAGACAGAAAAGCCCATATGGACGCTGACATATCATTTTGGGCGGCAGTGTGTGTAGCTGAAGTCAGATACGGTGGAGGAGACACCTGGACGGACTTACCGTCACTGCACACCTGGCATCTGGGACAGAGCTGGGTACACAGTAGGTGCCCAATAAGTGTTTGCCAAAGCAGGAAAAGAGATGGTGGTCAAACTTTACTGTGTATCACGCCCCTCTCTGTCTTTTCTTTATTGCTGGAGGTAGGAATGTGCCATTGGTATGGGGATAGCCGGGAAGGCCTGTGGCCTCTGTTCTGCTATCTTCCTGTGGAGGCTCTCAGCCGGGAGGAGAGGGTGACAGACCCACACAGTGAGAACGACAGCACAGGCGCTGGACAACTGTTTGTGCAGCTGGGGAAAGGAGTATGGGGGCGGCTCCTTGGCCAGGGCCAGCTCGTCAGTGTGGGTGTGTAGTGTGCCTCCACCTTGACTGACCTCCCCCCTGCACCTTCCCCACCTGGACCCATACCTCCCCCCCTGCACCTTCCCCACCTGGACCCACACCTCACCGCCCCCTGCACCTTCCCCACCTGAACCCACACCTCCCCCCCTGCACCTTCCCCACCTGGACCCACACCTCCCCCCTGCACCTTCCCCACCTGGACCCACACCTCCCCCCCTGCACCTTCCCCACCTGGACCCACACCTCCCCCCCTGCACCTTCCCCACCTGGACCCACACTTCGCCCTGTAGCTTCCCCACCTGGATCCACACCTCCCCCCTTGCACCTTCCCCACCTGGACCCACACCTCCCCCCCTGGCACCTTCCCCACCTGGACCCACACCTTCCCCCATGCACCTTCCCCACCTGGACCCACACTTCGCCCTGCAGCTTCCCCACCTGGACCCACACCTCCCCCCCTGGCACCTTCCCCACCTGGACCCACACCTCCCCCCCTGCACCTTCCCCACCTGGACCCATACCTGGCTCCCTAGCACCTTCCCCACCTGGATACACACATTACCCCACACACACACCTTCTGCATCATTAGCTACAGAGTGGGTTCCCGAAGGGAGCTAAAAAATACTGACACCAGTGTCTCACCCCCAGAAATCTTGATTTAGTTGTTCTTGATTGCAACTTGGACATTGGGATTTTTTAAAGATTTCCAGTGACGTTCCTGGGTAACTGGATTAAGGATTACTGCTCTGGGCCCCCATAAAACATCTGCTTATAAGCAGGGCTCTCCATCCAGCTTCTCACCAAGTTCCAGCTAATGTCTTGTTACATGACCAATCTCTGTCTTCCAGATCGGCTTAGATTCCGTGTCCCCATTGCTGATACCATGCCTGTATTCCCAGCTTCACAGAAATGGATTCATGATTCACCATGATTTACCATCAAAGTCCTGCAGACACGAGCACCTGCCCAGAGTTCCCAGTCCCAACGGCCACCTGTCCTTTAAGACTTCCTCGAGTCAAAGCACATCTGCTCTCCTGACCTGCCAGAGTATCCAGCGAGATGGTCCAGGGAAAGCACACAGCACTGAGCGTGCAGCAGGGGAACACCTCAATGGAAGAACAGACTGTGGAAAGTCCTGGGATAGATGTGATGCCACAGAGGTCCTTAGCCAGCTCCCACTGTCACCCGCAAATTAATTTGCAATTGTGCATTCATGAACTTGTGGGAAAATGTTAATAGTTCTAAATCACATCCCTGAAAAGACTTTGCCCCTGTAGTACTTGAGGAAAAAGAATCGTGGAAAATAGGTACTAACTTCAACTACAATGAGCTGTGGTTTATAAATGTGTAATAACCTTCCCAAGATCAAGCGGCTATGAATGAGGGGAGGGTTAGGTTTCCAATGCAGACACATCTAACTCGGAGGTCAGTGTGGTTTCCATGAGGGGCATGTCCACACGGGGCTCCGTGTGCTCGGGTAAGAGATGCTTCCTGACAAAGAGTCCTGCATCCCGACGGTCAGCGGGGTGGGGACGAGCTCTCCTGACACATCACCTGCCACTCCCAAAGGGATGTCGCAGCCACAGACAGAGCCCTTCCTGGGCCTGGACATCTGAGCCTTCCCCAAAGCAGGACGTCTGCCCCCATGGCCCTGGGCTCCCCATCGGCCGGGCTTGTCCTGACGGTTATGAAGCCTGCTGCAGTCGGCAAGCACTGATCCCGCACCTTTGCTGTAGTCGGAGGGCTATTTTTCCCGGTATTGAGAGAGTGAAAGAGCAGAAGGGAGAGAGGGAGGTAAGGCGGGGGAAAGAGGGAGAGGGAGAGAGAAGGAGGGGGAAAGGAAGGAGAGACAGACCGAGGAGGAGGGAGAGAGACAAGAGGGAGGCTGTGCAGGGGGCTGGGGCTGAGGACGGAGGCTCTGGCCCCTGGGACTCGGGGTGGCATCCCGCCCACCGCACAGGCTGCCGTGTGCCTCAAGGACTGCCCGCAATTCCACGTGGAGTGCGTCATGGCATTTCCACCCTGAACTAACGCCCTAATGGCACAAGTACAGGAAAAGCAAAGCATGGCGCTCGGGTGCAGGTAGAGACCACAAAGGGGCCGTGTCTGTGTTCTCTGCGCTGTTGAGGACTCACAAAGCCCGTCTCTGGTGCAAGAAGACGAACTGCAAGCCAGGCACGTGCCCTTCCCACCGGCTGTGTCGTCTTGGAAGGTCCCTCGATCCCTCCCAGACTCTGCTCTGTCATCTATAAAACATAACAACCCACGCCTGCCACACTAGACATTGTCAGCAGCCACTGAGCTCATGTGGGTGAACACAGCCTCAGAACAGTCACCTCCAGTCCACGCCGCTCCCATCTCCCCCTCTAAGGTGAGGAGCTGTAGGGACGCTGAGGATGCTGGGACCCCTGGATCTCACACTCACGTCCCCCGGACCCCCCGCTGGCCCCAGGCTGGGCCCACCCTCCCCAGACCCCTTCTGTCTCCCTCCTCCCTACTGCTCTCGTTTCTGTGGGGGCTCCCCGTCCACGCCGAGTGCCTTCATGCCTCCGGACAGGCAGGGCCATCGGCGACTCTGGGGTTGGATGGGCACGCCCTTCCCTGCCTCCCTGGGGCCCTGGCCCGTGTCCACAGGCCACCCTGCAGCCACTGGTCTGTTGTTACCCAGGGGCACTTTGGACCTACTGCCTCTTGGCCCAGTTCACACCGTCTCCATGCCCCCGAGGCCCCGGCCCCACGCCCCGACCAGGCTGCGCCTTGCTCCCCGGCTGCCAGCAGGCCCTGGGCCTGGCTGGGGGCAGACCCCCGAGCCGCACCTGCAGACCTCAGGGGTAAGAGAGGAGGAGGGAGGGGGAATGTGAACGATCTCCTCGAGAGTCTGCCTCCCGGGCAGCTGTGCACTGAGATAAGCCCACCACTTTGGGGCCGGCCGCCCCCACCGCCTGTGCTCCCAGCCACGGCCCCTGTCGGGGGGGAGAGACCCCCAGGGCGCTCACCGCGGCCAACACGCAAACACACGCACGCACAGCACCTTCACGCCCATGGCCACACCCACACAACACATGATAGACACGCATCCCACACACAAGTACATCGCACGGGCACGCCACGCCCACCTGTGCGCCGGTTCCCAGCGGTCCTGACCATTCTCCCCACTTGCTGGTATGTTGATGCCACACCTGGTCCTCGTGCCTGGGTCCCGCCGGGGCTGGTCTCGCGGCGCCCGTCGTGGCACCCCAACTCCCAACTGGTGGGAAGCGTGTCCTTGTAGAAGGATCTCCGAGCACGGACTCAGCCTGTGACCGGGATGCATGCTGTGCCCGCCAAGCTCTCCCGCTCCCGAAGGTCCCGCTCAAAGTCCACCGGCTTTGGCTCCTGGCAGGGTCACGGCTGCCTCTTTTCCTCACCTCCCTGGGCCCCTCCCTGCTATGAGATCCTCCTGCCCCAGCCCTGGGGGGGCGCTACTCTGGTCCTCGTGTCCCCGTGGCCTGAGACAGCACCACGCCTCTACACCACTGTCCTAGGTCACTCTCTCTGGGCCTCATGTCCCCACCTGAAGACAGGTCACCGTAAGGCAGCCGGGGCTTCCCAGCTCTGGCCTCCCAGCGTCCAGAATTCCTTGAACATCTTTGAGGAAAGAGCTTTCCTGGCACCCGCGTTCTCCTCCAGCAGCCTGGCACGGGCACTCCTGCTTCTAGGGCACCCCTCCTGGCCCCGTGGGAGAGTGACACGAGGTGCCTGTGCCCTGCTTCAGCCCTCCCCAGCCACCAGCCCTGGAGGGTGCCCCCCCACCCCGCCCCGACCTCTCCAGGAAGTGGGGAACTTCAGGAGCCGGGCATTCCCGGGCACAGAGCAGCCCCCACCTTGCCTCTGCCAGGACGGCTCATAGGCCTGGGGACCCAATCGAGGGCACCAACTATGAGCCTCGTGGGAAGGAGCCGCTCCTTCCAGGGGGGGCCGGGAGTGAGCCCCCCCACACACACCGCTTTCCAACAAGCAAACCCACCTCCAGCCTCCGCCACAGAACAAAGTGTGGCACCTGTTGGATGGAGGGGTCCTGCCGTTCTGCCCCCGCTCTCCTGCCCAGCAGACGCCAGGACTGGAGGCCGCTCTCAGACGCGTGCAGACGTGTGCACTGAAGCCCGCCACCTCTCCCGGGAGGACACGCAGGGCCGCCCTGCCTCACTAGTGCCTCGCTCCCTTCGCCCGTGGGCTGGCCTCGCTCCCCGATGCGTCGGCTCTGGAGCAGGCTTGACTTGCTCCTCGTCGGGACATTCCAGGCAGGCAGTGGGCGGCAGGGGTGGCAAGGGGCGGGGGGCTCCGCGGCGGGGCGGCCGCGGCCCTCCTCGTCGAGCTGCGTGAGCTTGGCCGGCTGCTTCTGTCTCGGAGCCGCACCTGCTTCCTCTGTGAAGTGGAACCACAGTGATGCGTCCTACAGATGCTCAGAAAGCCGACGACGTGGTGTCCACAGGCAGCAAGCAGTGCATGAAGCCGGGGGGCCCTTTCCAGACCTTCCCCCACACCCTCGCCTTCCTCACGTGCTACTGGAGGACGCGGTCCTCACGGCCGATGTCACATGGCGTGCGTCCACGGGCTGCCCCACTGACAAACAGCTTCTCCGGTGGTCAGGTCAGGGCACCGTAGCGACCGCGGCACAGGGCACCCGCATCTGGTGACCTCAGCCTTGAACGACACAGCTGAGACCCAAAGTAGGAGCCGAGGGGCCCGGAGCAGTCGGCAGAGACCCCAGCTGTGCTGTCGGCCCCGGAGGGGTCCTTGGGGCGTGCGGACTTCCCGCGGGCTCTCGTGTCCAGCCGTTTTGTCCGCCTGACTGCACGGGGTCACACACAATGCTGGAAAGATGGCCAGGCTGATGGCAGCGAGAGAAACGAGCATGGGAGACAGGTGACAGAGGGCAGGAGCGCAGCGCGGGGCTGTGAGGGGGGCGTGTGGAGCCACGGCTCGGGAACACGTTCTCCTAACCGAGCGAGCGCTGGGACGGTGGCCGGGCCACACGGCAGCAGCGAGGGCTGCTGTGATGTGCGGGGGGATGGAGGGGCCGCGCGAGGGGCCACGCGCTCCAGTAAGACGCCAGGGAACGACGAGCAGACTCAGCAAGCGTCTACGGCCCCGAAAGACAAGGTGACACGTGTGACATTCCACGCGGATGGAGAAGATGCACCCACGCGGCCTGGGAGAGATGAGGGACAGCTTTCTCTTGTCCCCTGGGTTTCAGAACTCTCCTCTGGGTGTGGAGAGGATCCAGCGTGAGGTCCAAGGCCCTGGGTGGGAGTCCTGGTCCCACCAGACGAGAGCTGCACCAGCCTGGGCAAGATTCGGTCTGCCTGAGCCTTAGTTTCCTCATTTATGAAGAACACAGGTGGCGTTCTTGTGTCCACGAATTCCTAAGTTCGTGGGCAAGTCAACGGAGAGGTATTTTCTATCACGTAAACTGCTTTGCAAGGGTAAGAGTCATAATTGTACAAATAAATGCATCCAACACGTCCACTCAGCCAGCAGATGACACGCGTGTGTCCGTAAGTGCAGACGGGCAGGGGATGGACCGACCACATCTTCCCCACCCTTGACGCCCCGCCCAGCACCGCCCACCAGGGTTCTGTAGGAGCACAACTAACGTGGCATCTCAACGGTCCTTGTCTCAGTGAGAGGCGGGGCATCATCGTGACGTATCGTGAGGTTCTGCCGATGGGCGACTACAAAGTATGTCATTAGCTTCCTTCACTTTGCCTCGTTCCCCAAGAGTAAATGGCAAATCCATTGCGGGATACAATGACACACAAAAACGACGAAAGGAAAACAAAACCCCCGATTCCTTCATGACAGCAACAATAAGAAGCTAATCGCAAAAGTCCATTTAATTCAGACGGCTTGGTGAATAATTTCTCATAAAACAAAACCGAGTATGAAGCTGGGAAGCGTCCCTACAGACCATTCCACAGCCCAGGATTCCACACAGGTTGAGACTGAGACGCTGAGGGGCTGGGTCGCACCTATCATGTTAAAAGTAAAGCCAGGACACGTGACTGGAAGGGCGTAGATGGGGACAATGATGGTGACCCAGGTTGGTCACCCGCTTGCATGCCCAACACTGTGCTGAGTGCCACTCAGTGTGATGTTACTCCCTCGAGAGACCCGGGCCGTGGGGCTGCCTCCACATGGCAGGAGTTGAGTCATTGGTTCAGGGCACACAACTGGTTGATGTCAGCTCTGGTTTAAGAACCCAAGGATCCCCACCAGCTCAGTGCCTTTTCTAGCTCATGCAAACCCAGAATCAGTTGTGTGCCAAGATGCTCTCCACACGGGATCTCATTCCCAACGAGCAGTGACATGCTTCTGCCTTGGTCCCCCTCACTGTCCCCCCATCATACGGGAGGGACCCCCGGAACAACTGTAGGCCACACATGCCCAAGACAGCTCATCGGCTCATCACAGGTCCTCACGGGCCCCGACAGTATGGCCTCCGCCCTGCAGACACCTTCCTCCTCCCTGTACTCGCCCCCATGGACTCTGGTGTCCCCAGGGTCTCCATGATATCACGCCAAGCCCACGGGGAGCAGAGGTGATGGCATGGCCGTGCCTGTAGACCACCTCTCGAGGGCTTTACAAACACCCGTGGCAGTGCCATTATCCAAGAGCAGTCTGCAATCCCCGCCCCAATGAAGAAGGAAGTCCCTTGTTTCGAAATCTACACTCATGGATGCACTGATTAAAGTATGCAAAATACAAACCACAATTACTTTAAAACTCGTAGGGATGGTCAGTGTGGTATAAGGGGAAATTATAGGCATCAGCTTTCAATCCCAACTACAAGAAAGTATTTAAATGACTGGAGCTGAGCCGAGCTTCTCCAGCCTCCCTTTGTCCCTCCCATCCTCCTCCAAGACACTTTGTAGGACAAGCGCCGGGTTTTCGCTCCCGGAGCCTCCGGTGCAGTGACGGCCAGTTCCCACCTGCAGACCTGCTTCCGTGCTGGCCCCGTTCCTGCCACAGGTGAGCCGCTCTCAGCACGCCCACGCAGAGGAAGGTGCCCGCGTGTACCTCACGCCCACTGGACGGCTGCTATAAAAATCAATCACACAAAATAACAGGGTTGGCGAAGATGTGGGTAAATGAGAACCTTACGCTCTGTTGTTAGGAAGCAGAAAACAGTCCGGCCTCTGTGGAAACCGTCTAGAAATTCATCAAAAATGCAAAGGTAGCGTCAGCATATGATCCAGAAATTCTACTTCTTGGTAGATGTCCCCCCAAATGGAACACAAGACCTCAAAGAGATACTTCCAGAACAATGTCGGTAGCGGCACCATTCACAACGGCCAAGATGTGGACACATCCCAGGTTTCCGAGGACAGGTGACTGCATCAACAAAACGTGATGTCTCCATACAAAATGGAACAGTTGCAGCCATCAAATGGGGGGAGATCCTGGCACACGCTACCCCACCGACAAACCTCGAGTCATTGTGCTAAGTGAGATAAATCGGCAAAAAGACAAAACTGTGTGATGCCTTCACGTGAGGTGCGTAAGAGTCATCCAGTTCGTCAAAGCAGAAAGAATGGTGGGTGGGGCTGCGGGGGAGCCGGAGGCTGCTGCTCAGCGGGAACGGTTTCATTTTGCAAGAGATGGAATGTTCCAGACGTTAGTGACACAACGACATGAGTGTACTTAACCCTCTGAGCTGTACACTTCGCGTTTGGGCTTTCACTGCCGTTTAAGAAAAAGAGACCATCACGTGTCAGTTGGGGAAACAATTCTCTGCTACGGATGCCTGGAACATAGTAAGTGCTCAGCAAATGGCTGCCGTTGTAATTTGTAATAATCAGAGAGCACAGCCAGCGAGCCGGCCCTGGGGGTTGAGGGAGCCACTGTCACCTCAGTGTTACGTGCCCAATCAGGAGGGGGACTCCAGGAAGTAGCCTGATCTGATTTAGGAGGTAAGCGCCAGTGAAATTACAGTCTGGAGAGAGAAAGTCACAGCTGACATCTGGGCCACCTGGACACGCCCCATCACTGGGCACGCTCTTCCGTTTGTGTCCTGGGCCAGCCACCAAGAGCAGCAGAGAATGTGTGCACACGCCTGAAACTCGCCCGTACGTGTGCACAGACAGGGAGAGGCCCGGAGGAAGCAAAGACCACCAGACGGACAGAGCTCGGCAAGGGCATTTGAAGTGCCATCCGCCTAGACCCTGCACAGCCATCGCAGACCCCACAAATAGAGTCCATTTTTAGAAATCAAATAGAGAAATGTCATATGCTCAGTCCTTCCCTCCCCATCTGGTAGAGACAGCGTTTTGCCTCCGGGCACAGCTACTAACCCCAAAAGCTCCGTGAGAAAAACTTCTAGAGCAATCGCTCATAATCCTCAAGGAAACGGAACTTGAGCCATGAGAAGAGGTCATTTAGAACCAGCTCAAACATCACAGGGTTTTTTTTTGTTTGTTTTTTGCTTTTGGCCCTGGAGGGCATAGACCTCTTGCAATGCGGCTTCAACAGTAGGAGCGGCAGAAGGTACTTGAAGGTAGCCCACTGGTGGTCACAGAGCAGGTCTCAGCTGCCGTGGCCCCAGGATGCAGGGATGTGTGTGGTCAGAGACGGAGGGAGAGACCCAAGTGCAGACATGTGGGCCGGGCTGAGTTCCCCGTGCACACCCCAGGAGGCCCCTGGCCCCACAGGCCCCTTCGCCTCAGTCTGGAGGAAGGGACAAGCCGACTGAAACAAACATGACCAAACAGGAGGCTTTAGACGGAAAGTAAGAATGGCAGCGGGCAGGGTCTCCAGGCTAAGAGACCCCCGGCACCAAAACATCCAGTCTGCTCCCAAGGAGGGAGAGAAAGTTCTCCCAGGTCTCCACAGCTGAGCCTCCTACTAGTTTGGGTCCGGGGAGGCGGACAATAGAGTCCTGCTCTCACGGAAGCAAACCCAGAACCAATGGGAAGGGAGCTGCAGCGTCGTCAGGCTGGCGAAGGGCCTCGCACGCCCGCTGGTCCCTGTGTTGGTGGTCCTTCTGTTGTTGTGTGCGGTGCTCACATCGGTGCTCCCCAAGCTTGCCCACAGCGGCGCGGCAAATCCTGGAGGCCGTCAGTCCAGCTCTGCTGAGTGAGTGCTGCCTGAAATGACTTTGGTCAGCTAGTTGACTCTAACTACCCTATGGGGATCTGACTGTCAGGCGACAACAAACTGTCTACAGGGTGTAGATTTCTGGTTTTGATTTTGCTAATGAGGAGCCTCCTGTGGGACAGGGGTTCTCCCGGCCCCGCCCTAGTTACCAGGTGACTTCGCTAAATTCCCTCCATGCCTCGGAGTCTCACTTTCTCATCTGTGAGATGAGGGTTTGAGCTATGAAACCCCTCCCACCTGAACCGTGCATTGTTTGCAAAGCCAACAGACAGGTGTGGACCACAGGAGGCGGTAAGTCCTGGATTGCGGGTCTTTGTGCAGCCCGAGCTGGCCCGTGGCATGTCCAAGGGGAAGTCAAGGACAATCGAGGAGGACCAGGACGCACACGGACTGGCAGGGAGGCTGTCGCTCAAAGGGCAGGGAGACACATGGGGGACGATTGTCAATAGCAGCTAATGGCGATTTGCTCCAATCCTCCCCAGTGACGGTTAGTCTGCACCACACTGCTTGCTCTGGCGATGAATATTTAACAAGAAAATATGTCATCAGAACAAGCCCCCACAGCAAACGGATTAATATTAATGGGACAAAAATTGAGCCTCCTTTTGAACCCTTGGAGAAGACTGTAAAGGCAGTGATTATTAAAGAACCCAGCAGTCTCAGAACCGACCTTGACCTGGACAGGGCTCAGCAGGAGCCACCAGAGAAGCAATTAAATATTCCGCGTGGTTCTAGCCTGGGTTAGGGGCTTGGAGCTCCCGACAACGTGCGTTTGAAAACCGATCTGCATAGATGCTGACAGGTCAGGATGAGGCACAAGGAGGAACCGGGGAAAAGAGCATTGAGCCAAGAGGCCGGCGGGTGGCTGGATATGGTCCTGGGGCCCGAGCTCTCCTCCCGAGGACGGGGCAGTCACTGACTTCCTCCTGCCCCGATTAGGAGCAGGGCCCACATTTCTTAACAAGCTTGCGTCTTTCAAATGTCTAAACACGTCCTTGGCACAAAGTGGGTGCCGAGTGAGGAGACCACATCTAGCCCCCCTCACTTCCTCTGCAAAGTGAGGGAAGGAGGGGATGCCGAACTCACTTCCTGCAGCAAATCCAGGCGTACTTTTCGGCACCACGAGTGCTCGGGGCTCTCCACCCCACACGTGGCCGTGTGGACCCTGCCGCCCCGCCTCGAGGACTGGCGAATGTACTGTCAGGTAAGGACAACCCGGCAACTTTGATTTTGTCACACGGCAGGTGCTCGGCAATGGACACGTGTCCATCCTCTTATCCATTCAATAAATATTCACTGAATAGCTAATGTGTGTAACTACTGATCTAGGATTCAAAATAGACCAAAATCATTTTCCTCATGATGTAGGGGATGGGAGAATGAGAGGTAACGAGCATGCACAGCTCTTTCAAGGGAACTGCGTCAACGGGGTGTTGGCTGGAAGACAGAGAAAGGTCAAGGGAGTTTCTTTAAAGGAAAAGAAACAAATAATGTTTCTCTTTTATTGGAAACAAAACAAGCGAGGAGAAATGACAGCAAAGGAGTTAGAGTAGAGAGTGTCTGGAAAATGTCTCTGAGGAGGTGAGGGAAGTGGGGTCTAAAGAACAACATAGGAATTGCACTTAGCTGGACACATAAAAGGGTTCTTCTCAGTGAAAGGAGACATGTTGGGTGGGTGAGTGAGTGGATGGGTGGAAGGAAGGAAGGAAGGAAGGAAGGAAGGAAGGAAGGGGGAGGAGGGAGGAAGGGAGGGAAGGAGGAAAGTAAGGAAGGAAGAAAGGAAGGGAGAGAGAGAGGGAGGGAGGGAGGAGGGAAGGGAGGAAGGAAGGGAGGAAAAGGAGGGAGGAAGGGAAGGAAGGAAGGAAGGAAGGGAGGAAGGAAGGAAGGAAGGGAGGAAGGAAGGAAGGAAGGAAGGAAGGAAGGAAGGGTGGGGGGAGGGAGGAAGGGAGGGAAAGAGGAAAGTAAGGAAGGAAGAAAGGAAGAGAGGGAGGGAGGAGGAGGGAGGGAAGGAGGAAGGGAGGGAGGGAGGAAAGGAAGGAAGAAAGGAAGGAAGAGAGGGAGGGAGGAGGAGGGAGGGAAGGAGGAAGGGAGGGAGGGAGGAAAGGAAGGAAGAAAGGAAGGAAGAGAGAGGGAGGGAGGGAGGAGGGAAGGGAGGAAGGAAGGGAGGAAAAGGAGGGAGGAAGGGAAGGAAGGAAGGAAGGAAGGAAGGAAGGAAGGAAGGAAGGGGGAAGGAGGGAAGGCAGAGGGAAAGGAGGGAGGGAGGGAGAGAGAAGGGAGGAAGGGACGAGGGGTGAATAGAGATGGATGGGTGGATGGATGGTGTGGTAAACTGAATGGATTAGTGAATATCTAATTGATTTTGTGGGATCTCAGGCCTTACTTTTAGCCTCTGATCCAGAACAACCTAAAAGCTCAAGGATCTAAGACCTGGAGAGATTTCTCAGACGTGGCTGCCGAACCCTTAGCAGCTTACGGGGACGAGAGGTGAGGCATTGCTTCCCGGAGACATACCAGTGACGTTATTTGTGGAGAATGGGATCAACACTCAGCTGTGGTTCTCTGACTTCTCAGAAAATCGTCTTTCTAGAATGCCAGCCTAATCGCATCACTTCCTTGCATAAAGTCCTTCACTGCCTTCCCATTGCCCTCAGGGTCAAATACACAATTCGTACTGTGACCTGTACTGCCCACTCTTCCAACTTCTCTGTGAGGGTGACACAACATTTGCGGCCGAAAAGCCCACTCCAAAATTCACAGTCTACACGGACAGTGAGTCTGAGTAGCCGCGTGGGTCTTCTCAGGGGGCCTAGGCTCGGCCGATCCCGGCTGCGCTCACACCCGAATCTGTGTCAGCCGAGGGGTCACGCGGGGGCGGGCTGGTCTAGGATGGCTGTGGCTTGTACGTATGGGCCTCTGCCTGGCCTCCACCACAGGGCTGGGGTGGAGTGGAGGAGGGCAGAGAGACGGGAAAATCTCACCGGCCTGTTGAGATGTAGGTTCAGAACGGCTATTGTCGCACTCAGCACAAGGCCGGCGCGGATTCAGGGGCACGGGGGCACAGGAGCGGGGTTCCAGCTCCACAAAGTCACAAGGGGGAAGGCTGTGGCTGCCGGGAAGGGTGGGGCGTCGGGGACGGGTCTGCCGTCGGCGCCCTCAGGTCCTGCCTCTGCTCCCCGACTTGTCCGCCTGCCGCCCACCTTGTCTCTCTCCTTCCCGCTCGGAGCCTTGGTACACATTTCTGTGCGTGCCTGTCCCTTCTGGGCCGCACCCCACTCGAACCCCAGCCCTTCTCACAGGTCAGCCCCCGCTATTCCTCCTTAGCAGGCAAGGTAGGAATCCCTTTTCCAGACCCGGCCTCAGTGCCACTCACACACTGACCATAATTCCGTGTTCAATGTCCGTCTCCCCCCGAGAATACTGGCCCAACGAGGGAAGAGTCCCCAGCTCCTAAGACAACCGCTAACATCTGATAAAAGCTCAGCAGATATTTTTGCTATTATTGGGTGAATTAAAAGGGGAGGACCCCTCTTAGCACAACAGACAATGAACCCTGTCCTTATTTCCATCGGCGGCTTGCCCACTACTCTTTTCTCTGCCCTCCTACATTAGTTCTCCTTGGAGAAAGTTTGGCACGACTTCTTTCCTCGAGGGTTCCACCCAAAGCGAGTACGCCGGGGCGTACGGATCCGATATCCCCCCCGCACCAACACCACTGGAGATACACCAGTGTAGACGATGTCGATGATGGTGGAACTGGCATGCCCGGGCCCTTCACTGTGTGGATGTTGGTGGAGGCTAGTCCCAGCGAGCCTCGGTTTCTCCTCCAAGGGGCAATGAGCCCGCTCTTTCTCAGGGTCTGATGAGCATCAGCAAAGCCCATCACAGGCGGGCACTCCGGCGGTGTGGGCTCCCTTCTGCCCGCCTCCCCGGCTGTCTGGAAGAAGGCCCCGCCCAGGGGAACGTTCCCTTCGTACCTGCAAGGCTCCCCGAGGCCACTCTGCCGTGGGTGGCAACGGAAGGACCAGGGGACATGCGCTTGGGACGAACGGAGTCAGCTCGGCCTCTGGAGCACGCGGGATAAGAGGAGGTGGTGAAACACAGACTGTGGTCGGGGAGCCGGCTGGGCCCGCTGGCGAGACTCGAGAGGAATCTGCCTGATGGTGGCAGTCGCAGCACCCGCAGTAGAACCGAGGCTGGAATGTTCTCAGCTGGAGCTCTCCTGGGCACAGAGGGGCGGGAAGGGGGGCGGAATGTCTCTGTCCTCCTCTGGCGCCAGCGTCTCTGAAGAAATCCTACTGCATCAGGGGGCTGACCTCACAGCTCCCTAAACGGCTCACGGCTCCGCAGTGGTCGAGGAGCCCCGGTTACACGGCTCAGGACGCAGCGAGGAGTGGCCTCTGGCAGTGTGGACTGGACAGCGACAGGTGAACACAAACAGCGTGTGGCCGCGAGGCCTCCGGCCCTTCTGCACTGCAGCGGAGGTCTTGCCTGACGGCTAGAAGGTCTGGGTGTCTGGATTCCGGGGCCGAGAGCTGCCGCTCTGGAAGAAAGAACGCGCCTTCCCCCTCGTCTGTGCCTTCATCCCTCTCTCACCTTTCTACTGTCCGGCTCCTCCCGTCCCCGTTCCCGAGGCTGTTCCTGGCCCAGAGAAAAGCCCATCGATGCCAGCTAGGGGTTGCAGGTGGCCTTTGTCATGTTCCTCGGTCTCGGAAGCCGCTGCGAGATGCTGACCCCGCGGGTGGAGTGAGTGCCGGGCCAGGGGGCTCGCACAGACGGCCCCCGAACCCTCCCTTTGGACCACGGGACTGCTGTCCCCCCCGTGTCCACAGCTCCTCAGGGCGCTGGGCAGTTTCCTGCGGGGAGTGACGACTGGGTCCGCAGGGCACGTGAGCATCCACACCGCTCACCCCCCAACTCGCTACGTGGACGCTCCCCTCTGCACCGTCTAACCGCACATCTCACACGTTTCCTCTTATTTGACTCTATCGTGGGTCCTATTCCTCTTACGACTTCAAGAGAACTAGAAGCAGATTCTATCAAGACACACGCTGAGGGGCGCCTGGGGGGCTCAGTCGGTGGAGCGTCCGACTTCGGCTCGGGTCATGATCTCGTGGCTTGTGAGTTCGAGCCCCGCGTCGGGCTCTGTGCTGACGGCTCGGAGCCTGGAGCCCGCTTCGGATTCTGTCTCCCTCTCTCTCTGCCCCTCCCTTGCTCATGCTCTGTCTCTCTCTCTCTCTCTCTCTCTCTCAAAAGTAAATAAACTTTAGAAGGAATCTTTTAAAATAGTTCCAGTTTTACTGAAACGTTGTGAAGAAGGTACAGGACGTTCCCAGGGCCCTGACCCCCACGTTGTGCCCTGTACGGCCCTCTCAGAGCACTGTAGGACACTTGTCACAGTTAATGGGCCGATATTGATACGGTATCGTATGCAATAGGCTCCCTCGTATTTCCTTGGTTTCTCGTTCTCAGTCCCCGTCTCGGATTCCACAGCGTCTGTCCTGGCGCCCGAGGCTCCCCGGACGGCGGCAGTTTCTCAGAACCCCCCTGTTCCCGTCACTGGCGGCCCTAATGTGTTGGAGGGTACCGGTCAGGTGTTTTTGTAACATTTCCCGCAGTGGGGATTTGTCTGATGTTTGTCTCACGATCAGACTGGAAAGCGGCTCTTCCTTCCCGTCTGTCCGGGGCACCCACAGCCAGCGCGACAAACCCCTTAGGGTGGGCCTGGCCACCTGGCTGAGGTGAGGGTCAGCCGTCCCCAGTGTGAAGTCACCCTGTCCCCGCTTTGCGGCCCGTCCTCTTAGGACACACCTGCTGCCCTCCTCCACGGCGGACTGTCTGCCTCGACCTGGATTCCCCGGCACGAGAGACTCTCTGTCCCCCGCCTCGCGCCCGCTCATCGTGGCGTGGAGACCCTTATGAGCCGGCGGGAAGATGCTCGGTGCTTGCGGTCGCGATCCAATACCACTCTGTCATTCTGTGGCTCCCGCCGTCCCAGCTCTGACCACGGAGCTCTTTCCTCACCTCCTGCGTCCCTACATACCTCCGGCCTCGGTGCTAGAGTGAGCCGTTTCTGCGGGAGCGAACTAGAGCCACGCCTCCTGGGGACTCACCAAGGGGGGGGTCAGTGACGGGTAAGATGACCAGTCAAAGAGGGGAGCCCTCGTGGTGTCACCAGGGCGGCTCTGCCCAGCGCTGTTCGGCCTGATTCTCCCCAGACTGGCTGTTGGGTCTGCGGCTGCTGGTGCCATAACCGACGAGTGTGTGTCCGTGTGAAAGGAGGCCCTGGAGCCTCCAGCACGGACGTGCGGGCCGCACACTCTCTCCCCCAGGGCACAGCACGGACTTCTCGGAAGAATCGGCAAATAAATAAGCTGACCCAAATTGCCTCAGATTTTTCAGTGAAACAAATGTTTTGGATGTGACTCTGTCTTTCACTAGCTTTGACATTCGGTGAATCACCAAGCCTCTCAAGAGCACAACACCCTCATCTTAAGACAGGGGCAGGCGCGCGTGTGTGTGTGTGTGTGTTTGTGTGTGTGAAAGGCGTCATGAGGAATAAACTAGAACCTACGACCCAGGCACCGAGAAAGGACCTCACACGCACAAGATATGCAATGCGCGCCCAGTTGTCATACTTACTACGAGTATTTATTCAACCCGGAGGATGGTGCCTTCCAGTCACAGGTGGGCGTGAGAGGCCCCGGCGAATCCACGGGGAGCCTCATCTCAGGAGGAGGGGACAGAAGTCACCCCTGGGCGAGGAGCCAGGGCAAGAACAGGTGTCCGAGCTGCCCCACGATGGGGCCTCCGTCCACGCTGGTCCTGGAGGCAGCCGGGGCCGTGGGACGTCCCAGCCCAGTGACACCGGTCAGCCTCTCAGTCCCCATCTGCTCGTTTGCAAGAGGGAACGACTGGCGGGGTTTCTGTGGGGAGGGGTCGGGCAATGCGCAGAGGGCCTGGCACGCAGCCCCGGTGAGGGAAGGGGCTGGAGCCTTTGTCGCTGTGCCAGGCGCACCTGGGACCCCCGACTGCGGCTCGGCGGCCGTACTGCCCTTGCCACGGATGACAGCACCCGCCACTTCAGCCGAAACCCCCATGCGGGGGCGCAGCCCAGTTAGCTGAGGTCCGCCAATGCGGGGTCTGCTCCGCCGCAGGCAGGACCGCCGTGCAAAGCTTCCTCCTCGGGTGAGTCGTGCAGGGACAGCCAGCGTCCCCCAGATCAGCCAGAGCCCCGCCTCCCTGCAGGCGCCACCCCCCCCCCCCGGCTCGGGGGCTGGGGCAGCGGGGGACGCCCTGACGGGAGCACGAGGCGAGGCAGGGGGGCCCACACCCAGCCGTGAGCACCCAGCTGGGGTGCAGAGCAAGCCACGGGGAGACTCGGGGAGAGCGGCGTGCCGTCACTGGGGGGAGGCTGACGGCCCGGAGCCCAGGTCTCGGTGGCCCCCCGCTGCCACTCTGCAGGGCACACATGAAGCCAGCTGTTGCCACAATATCCCCACCGTCCTCCCCGGCCTTGTCTGCTGAGCTCTGCGGGGGGGGGTGGGGGGGGGGAGGGGGTGTCTCTGCCTGGGGGGAGGGGACACCACTGCCCCCAGAAGGCCGTGATGAAGACGGATGGGGCTCACTGTCCCTGGCACACGGGCACCACCTGGCTTGCGGGTGGGGCGTTCCCAGGACCTGACACCAGCGTCCTCGAGCTGCACCGAGGACCCTGAGCCTCCCAACCACCCGCTCATCGCAGTTTCGGCGAGGCGTTCACCGCGGGCAGGAGCCTGGGCTTGCGACCCAGGGTCCGACTCTGCCAGGCAGAGGGTTTAGCGACCCCGAGGCCACACGGCCTCCGGCCCCACTCGGGTCCTGGAAGCCACTCCAAACTCAGGCCTCTGATCCTGCACCTTGGACGCCAGCCAGGACAGCACATGGGTCCCCTTCCTGCTGAACGTCTGTGAGTCCGGGGATTCCTCGTCCTGAAGCCGCACGGGGCTTGGGCAGCTCTGCCTCCTGGGGACGGAATCGGCTTGTGACACTGTGGTCCTTTATCAGCGAGTGTGTGTGTGTTATGGTGCGTTTTGTGCGTTTTTGTATTTATGTGTGTGTGTGTGTGTGAATACGTGTTGTGTGTTTTGTGTGTTTGCGTGTGTGTTATTATGTGTGTGTTACTGTGTGCATGTTTCGTGTGTGAGTATGTATGTGCTGGTGTGTGTGGGGGGGGGTTGGGCGGCATCTTCAGGGTGGACGTCGAACAGTTAGCCACCTTTACATGGCCTGAGTTGCCAGCCACACGCGGGCACCCCTGTGGTCAACTAAGTCGGCCTCGTGGGGTAAGGGAGGCGTGAAGGGAACAGACTGTCCAGGCCCACAGCTCAGCTCTGCAGACATCGTCTCATGTAAACATCATCAGATTCCAGAAGACACGCTATGCAACCCATTTAATAGTCCTTAAGAGGAAACGCGCTCAGAGATTCAAACTAACAGTGGGCCGCGAACCCCCGCACATCCGCGGGGGAGGCGTCGTGAGCAAGGTCTCTAGGAGGCGGCAGATTGATTCGGTGACACAGCAAAGAAGGGACGCCTGCGGAGAAGACAAGCAAAGAGAGGGGAGGCTCGACACGGAGACACAAGAATCTACCTGAGGAAAAGCATCCACCGACTCGTCCTGTTCACCCGGAAAATGTCACCATAGAAACAGGAAATCTTCTGGACTCTCCTAACTACAATGCACAGAACCAGTCCCCCGGGTGCTCCTCGATCGCTCCAGGTCCGGGCTGCCCTTTCGAGGGAGCGGTGAGCCAGGCGGCTGCAGCTGGGCATCGGGGCGCACGCGGGTGCCCTGAGGGCTGCAGACACCCATCACCTGCCGAGAGCCAGCGGACGGAAGCAGCTGGGAAGAGGGCGCAGGATGGAGGGGCGGGAGGTCCGGGATAGGGGACCGCCAGGCGCGTGCGAGGGTCAGGGACTCCCGCTCCTTCCCGGGAACGGGGCTGACGAGGCCCTGCCCCAACACAATAACTTAGGTGTCAGCTCCTAAAACACGAGGCCTTGGTAACATGCTCACTGATAAAATCACCTGGGGCAAGGAAAAGACGTGGAGGGACCTTAAATACACATCGTCCAGGGAAAGAAGCCACTCTGAGAAGGCCACACACGGCGTGAGCCCGACCACACGACGTCCTGGAAACGGTAAAGCTATGGAGACAGCAGGTGAGAGGTCGCCAGCGGCTGCGGGGGAGGGATGAACAGGTGTGGCACGTGGATGTTCAGGGCGGTGGACACGGTCCGTGCGGCCCCGTGACGGTGCTACGTGCCCCCGCGCATTTGCCCAAACCCACGAGCGTACAAGGCACAGAGCCCGAGGATGAAGCGGGGACTTAGTGATAACGCACCACGTCACTCGGGCTGTGAGAAGGTCACCACACGCACCAGGAGGCAGACGACAGGGGAACTGAGGGGGGCGGGGACTGTGTGTGCGAATCCCTGAACTTCGCGCTCAGTCTCTCTGTAAACTTGAAACTGACCTGAAATTACAGGTTTAAAAAAATAGAGCGGAATTAATTTTGGTTTTGCGGGAAAACGGAGCCTTTCCTTCCGCCCGTCAGCCTCCAAGCACAGGCTCCACCAGCACCTTGACGACGAGACGGTTTTCCTCCAACTCCAGATCTGCGCCTTGTCGCGGCCCCAAGGCCGAGGAAGCGGGCTCAGCGCACGCGGCAAGGGCGACACCTGAGCCCCGGTTTCCACAACGCCACGCCCATGCCGGCTGCAGGGGACCCCGTCCCATGAGCCACCGACAGGTCCGCACGTGTCCCGGGGGCGCATCCCCACCGTGTTTTCACCCGCTAGGAACCCGGTTCCCTGTGTTGTTTCACCGCAACACCACCTCTTCTCCCCGTCCTGCTCCTCTGGTCACTGCGCCCCCAACCTTCCCAAGCCCTCGGGACCCCTTGCCCTGGACTGAGGCCCCCAGGCGCCCTCCACCCCCACTGCCTGGCTCCTGCCCCGTTTCCGTGGACTCTCCGGGGTCCGCCAACATCCTGACGCGCCATGTCCCCCCCGTGCTGCGGCATGGCACAGAGCCACTCCCTCCCAGCAGGCACTTGGGTTCACTGTTGTCATCATGTCACCACAATCACGAGTCCCTGCAGCGGGCAAAACGCCAAGCCAGGTGCCGGGAGCGACGGAGATGATGGGGTGCCCCTGACTCCCGGCAGCAGCAGCCTTGGCGGGCACGCGATGTGGCAGGCGGAGGGTGACCATAGGCCCCTCGGGCTCCCGTGGTGACTCATCCAGATCCCGCCAAGCCCCCATTCGCTCTCTGAAGAGGCGTGACTTCTGCCAGAGGGAGGGGGACCAAGAGCCCCAGTGCCTTCGCTCAGGGGGAACTGAGTCAGTCGCTCCCTGTCTACTGCTGCATAACAAATCACCCCCAAACTTCATGACTTAAAAAGCATCATTTTGGGGTGCCTGGGTGGCTCAGTCGGTTAAGTGTCTGACTTTTGGTTCAGGCTCAGGTCATGATCTCCCGGGTTCATGAGTTCGGGCCCCACGTCCGGCTCTGTTCTGTCAGCGTGGAGGCTGCTTGGGATTCTCTGTCTCCCTCTCTCTCTCTCTCAAAATTAATAAACGAAATTAAAAAATTTTTACATACGCTTTTTTGTATCTCATGATCGCGTAGAGCTCGTGAGGGTGATTCGTCAGCTCCACGGGCCTTGCCGCCCACCCGCCTATCTTGCCCCGGGGGACACCCTGTTCTCTGGTCACCTCCATCGGTAGCCCGGCGTGAGGCTCCCCGGCTGCCGGTTCCACGGTGCCACTCGTCAGGTGCGCTGGGTCCACCAGCCGCTGACAGCGGTCCCTGGAGCAGCCCACCCACGCCTTCCCTGGCCCACGGGGCAGGTTCACACTGAGCATCTCCAGGGCAGCGGGACCCTCTGGCTGCGCTGACAGGTGCATCTTGGGGGCCTCCTGCAGAACACAGCTCTCTGGGTTCGGCCTCGCAGCCTTAGTCCTCCTGTCCTCCCCGTGAGCCAGCCTGTCCCCAGTCCTCCCCATGAGCCAGCCAGCCTGTCCCCTGTCCTCCCCGTGAGCCAGCTTGTCCCCAGTCCTCCCCATGAGCCAACCTGTCCCCAGTCCTCCCCATGAGCCAGCCTGTCCCCAGTCCTCCCCGTGAGCCAGTCTGTCCCCTGTACTCCCTGTGAGCCAGCCTGTCCCCTGTCCTCCCCGTGAGCCAGCCTGTCCCCTGTCCTCCCCATAAGCCAGCCTGTCCCCAATCCTCCCTGTGAGCCAGCCAGCCTGTCCCCAGTCCTCCCCATGAGCCAGCCTGTCCCCAGTCCTCCCCATGAGCTAGCCAGCCTGTCCCCAGTCCTCCCCGTGAGCCAGCCAGCCTGTCCCCAGTCCTCCCCATGAGCCAGCCTGTCCCCAGTCCTTCCCATGAGCCAGCCTGTCCCCAGTCTTCCCCATGAGCCAGCCTGTCCCAAGTCCTCCCTGTGAGCCAGCCAACCTGTCCTCAGTCCTCCTTGTGAGGCAGCCAGCCTGTCCCCTGTCCTCCCTATGAGCCAGCCTGTCCCCAGTCCCTCCCATGAGCCAGCCAGCCTGTCCCCATTCCTCCCCATGATCCAGCCAGCCTGTCCCCTGTCCTCCCCATAAGCCAGCCTGTCCCCAATCCTCCCTGTGAGCCAGCCAGCCTGTCCCCAGTCCTCCCCATGAGCCAGCCTGTCCCCAGTCCTCCCCATGAGCTAGCCAGCCTGTCCCCAATCCTCCCTGTGAGCCAGCCAGCCTGTCCCCTGTCCTCCCCGTGAGCCAGCCTGTCCCCTGTCCTCCCCGTGATCCAGACAGCCTGTCTCCAGTCCTCCCCATGAGCCAGCCGGCCTGTCCCCTGTCCTCCCCGTGAGCCAGCCAGCCCGTCCCCTGTCCTCCCCGTGAGCCAGCCTGTCCCGTGTCCTCCCCATGAGCCAGCCAGCCCATCCCCTGTCCTCCCCGTGAGCCAGCCAGCCCGTCCCCTGTCCTCCCCATGAGCCAGCCTGTCCCCTGTCCTCCCTGTGATCCAGACAGCCTGTCCCCAGTCCTCCCCATGAGCCAGTCTGTCCCCTGTCCTCCCCATGAGCCAGCCTGTCCCTAGTCCTTCCCGTGAGCCAGCCTGTCCCCTGTCCTCCCCGTGAGCCAGCCTGTCCCCTGTCCTCCCTGTGAACAAGCCTGTCCCCAGTCATCTCCGTGATCCAGCCAGCCTGTCCCCAGTCCTCCCTGTGAGCCAGCCAGCCTGTCCCCTGTCCTCCCCGTGAGCCAGCCTGTCCCCTGTCCTCCCCATCAGCCAGCACGTCTTCAGCTGGCCTGCATTTTTGCTTCAGTGGTACCTGACCTAGTGCCAGCCAGGTGGCCAGGAGGTGCCCTGGGGCAGACCCTGGGCACGTGTTGTCGGGGGAGAGGCCTCTGCATCACCTCCAAGCCAGGGCGGAGTCGCTGGCCCTCCCCAGAGAGGAAGGGCCCGTCATCAGGCCCAGGGGCTCAGGAGGGTCTGGGCGCTCAAGGTTCTCCGAAGCGTGAACCTTTGCTGGCACAGCAAGCCAGCCAGGGCGGGGCTGAGCCCTGCAGGGAGCTCGCGGCTCCTGCGACTCTGTCCTAGGCTGCCCCTGTCCGCTGCATCCTGCCCACAGCCTGCACGACCCCAAGGGGAGCGCTGAAGCTGGGGTTTGTCCTGAGTTGGGGGAGGGCAGGGGTCCTGGTCTTCACAACCCCAGGCGGTGGGATCTCTGGACATGGGCTGCCCGGGAAGGTGGCGTGCCCTTGACCAGGCTGGGTAGGAGCTGAGAGCGTTCCCAGCAGACACCTGGGGGTTCAGGGTCACCCACCTCCAGGAACAGCACCTTGGTCCCCTCAACAAAAGGAACAGGGAACAAGTTCGCCCAAACCGGGGCAAAGTACCCCAAGTGTCAGCTGAGTGCGGCCCCTTCCCTGCCTGGCACGGCTCAGGGCTCCAGGACCATTAGTCGGTTAGTACGTCTGCTTTAAATCAGCTCCCCTTCAACGTAAAAATCATAAAAGAAACTTTATGTCATTATCATAAATACAAAACTGGTGCCTCTTGCCCGATGTAGAAAGGAATCTGATAAAGCCAAAACAGTATCACCATTTCTGGCCAGAGTCCCGCTACCAAAGGACCGAGCCCGAAGCCAGCAAGTCCATCTTTGGTTAAAACGGGAAGATGGCAGGTGTCAGAGGGGCGTTCGAGACCGCGCAGACCCCAGGCGAGACTCTGCCAAATCACAGAGCCCGGGGAAACTAGAAGGGCTTTCCCTTCTGCCGTGGCTTCGATATCATTTCAGGCGAGCGTCTCTCACCGCCTGAAATCGTCCTGCTGACGGCCGGGCCGCATTCCCGCACTTTGGCAAACACTGACCTGGGAGAGCGGTGAGGAATATATTTCCCCATAAAAGTGATTGAGAGTCCTTGCTGGCGATGCCCGTACCTGAGTTAATCATCCCGTGCCAGCATCAATTTCCTGCTCTCGACAACGTCCTGTGGTTAGATATCAGCACGGTCAAAGCTGGGTGCGGGGCCCACAGGAACCTTGGCCTGATTTTTACAGTGTCTGGTGACTATTAAACCGATTTCAAAATAAAAAGTTGTAAAAGCAAGTGCTGGGTGACTGCTAACCGGTGCAGAACGCTGGAGGGAAGCTGGGGTACGGCTCCAAGCAACCCTAAATCCGGAGGCAGCCACAGCAGCTTGGACCACGGTCCCTCAGAGCTGGCGGGCGGAGTCCAGAGCAGCCCCGCCCCCGTTCTAACTGAAGCCACCTTCAGAGCGCTGGGGCAGGGAGGGGGCGCTGGGGTCTGGCCAGCTGAATGCATGCCAGCTGCGAGGATTTTCTGGCCATGGCCAGAGCTGCCTCTTAGCTTCCAGAAGGGAGGGTACGTGCAGAGCCAAAGGATCCAGAAGACCCCACGCCCCCTTCCCCAGGCATCTCTGGCTTGTCATCTTAAAAGTCCCTCCAGGACCCTCCAGGGACCCACTTCCCCAGTGGGGATGACAAGGAAAGGGTAACAGGCCCCCTCCCGGGTCTTCCTTCACAGCCTCCTCATGACAAGTGCACAGCGATCACCCCACTGCTGCTGGCCCCCCTCCCACAGGCGGTAGCTGCTGGAGGACAGGGGCACGTCTAGGAACAGAGTCCCCTGCCCGGGCTCCTCTGGGCGATTCCTCTCTTCCTCCTTGTGGACTGGACCACAGGGGAAGGACGGGCCACTCTTCGTGGGAAGCGCCTGGTTTGGGAGTCAGAGGAGAAGCACGTGCCTATTTCATGATAGCTACGTGGCTTCAGCATGCTGGAGAGCCTCACTGCGACACGGGGACAATGGTGCCCTAGGACATTTTCAGTCACGGGCAGCAGGCACCTGCACCAAAGTATGCCAGAAGAGCAGTGCGTAGTGATTTCTACAACCGAGGGCCACCAGCATGGCCCGCGAAAGTGCAGAATGTGGGACAAAATGCCCCAGGCGACTGGCGGGTCCCCTTGCTGTCACCACAGCCCCCTCTGCCTCCACCACCAGCGAGCTGCCCGCTTCTCCACACTCAGAGACCCCAGTGGAAAATAGCACTTTCCCCCTCCTGGTCTCCATGTATCAGTCCCACAAGACTTGTAATTAGCCGTGGCCGGGCCCTGAGCCCAGCTGGAGAGCCACTGTCACCAAGGATACAAGCACGGTGGTTCACGGATGTAGATCAAGCAACCATCTGTGGTCAGCACCCTGTTGCCTAAAGAGAAAGGGGTGTGAGGTCTGCTGAACGAACCCCAACCGTAGCACCACCCCCACGACACTTTGGATCGAATGGAACAGAGCACGTGTAAGGGACGGGATGCCATCGGGTCTCGTGTGTGAGGACGTGAGCGGGCTCGGGCGTTAGATCAGGGCCAGGTTGGACGAACGGGGACACGTGCCCAGAGCCCGTGCAGAGATACATCAGGCCCAAAGGTACAAAATGCCACCGGGGTGAGTCCCATGAAGCTGGGGCTAGAAGGAGAGCATGAGGCTGGGGGAGGAGAGAAGGCCGCAGGGCCAGGCAGCACCTGAGGGCCCAAGGCCAGGGGCCAGGTCTGCGCCAATGCCCATCGGCCTCCCTGATGGCCTGTGTCCCGGATCCCAGCAGGGGTCCCCCAGGCAGGGCACCTGCACCGGGGACGCACTCAATATGCGCTTCTTAGCTCGCTGTCCTGCAGGCTCAGGAAGAGAGTGGGAACAGGTCACAGGCCTGCACAGGTCCATATAGATGCCAGAATCTGGGCGACATCTTAAATCCAGCCCTGTCATCGGTAGCAAACACTATACATCTTGGGGGAAGCGGGAGAAAGGACTGTACATTAAGGGCAATTTTCCCAAATTACCTGACGAAAAGCGAACATAAGCGTCTTCTCTCCAGGATGATAGGAACGGACAAGAACGAAGACCAAGCCTGTGTGTGGCTAACGCCTCCTCTGACAACACAGAAGCTTATTTCAGATGCTAACACTGCACCAAACGTCTATGGAAATACCTAGAAAACAACTCGTGGTGAACGCGTTGCCTGAAAGGCGGTACCCCTTGAACTGTGGACCGAAGCTGTGATCTGATTAGACATAGACCATTAAATATTAAGCCAGCTCAGCCCGTATAATTTCAACATGCGGCTCAAAATTGTATTTGTAATATGTCCACAGGCTTACTTGCTGTAAAATAAAGTATCAAATGTCACCAAGTAGAGAAGGTGGATGTTTGGTTGGAGAACAAGGAGAAAATGTAGCTGATTTGATTTTCCTTCGGGGACGCGGGCGGCCCGCGGTCTCTGTCTCGTTCCGTCTTCCACGTGGGATACTCACTACCTCACGTACTGGCTGCACGACCCCGGACAGGTCCTTCCCTCACCTCTAAAGTCAGGGGCCAGCTCCCCTGCAGCTACCCCACTCCGCTCTAACTGAGGAAGGAAGATGCTTTTCAGTGAGGTTACAGAAAAACCAAGTCACGTGATAAGTCGCCTCTCTGCCTGCAGAGCAGAAACATCCTGTACTTCGAGGATCAAACCGCCTCCGCTTGCCCACGCCTCGTCCGCACACAAGCAACGACGTGCCGCTTCACTCAGCAGACATTCCCAGAGCCGCGTCTGCGGGTAGGGCCGGGAGGGACAGGCGAGCCCAGGGACAGAAGCCCCCCAGCGTCTGCGGCCCACCCTGTGGGGAGGACACATGCGATAAATGTTAGGTATGCTGGCTCTGTGGCGCCACACGCGGGGGCTTGGGACAACGCACTGCCCGGCGGTTTCCGCGGCCAGGAGTCGGGGCGTAGCTGAGCGGGGTCTGCCATCCTGCTCACTCTGGCGGGGGCCAGGCCGTGTTCTCATCCGGAAGCCCAACTGGGGAGAAATCCCCAACCTCTCTCTCGCTCACGCTCTGGCAGCTTTTCCTTCTGTTTCCACACGACTTGGTTATTCCAAGCAAACAGTGGAAGGCAGGACACTGAAGTGACTTGTACAGTCTTACGTGCTGTAAGGTGTGGTGATGACAGAGCAGCCAGCCAGCACCTCCGGCGCATTCTGCACGTGGAAGCAAGCGCAGGTCCTGCCCACAACCAGAGCGGGCGTCAGGCCCGGACGTGAACACCGGGAGGCGGGAACACTCACAGCCGCTCAGCCACAGAAGGTTCTGGGTTCTGTGGAGGAAGTCAAGCCAGCGAGGGTGGCGGGACTCCCACGGGCGGGCTGCAAGACAGGGAAGGCGTCGGCTACTCCGAGTCTGGGAGGGGGGAAGGGGCAGGTCACAACATCTGCGGGTCCAACGCAGAGGCCCCATGGGAGTTGTGACCTGCTGTGTTCAAGGACAGCAGGTGACTGTTCTTGCTGGAAAGCAGGCCCCATGGGAGTAACCAGATATGTTCAAGGACAGAAGGTGACCGTCCTTGCTGGAGAGCCAGTCCCCGTGGGAGTAACCAGATGCGTTCAAGGACAGCAGGCGACTGTTCTTGCTGGAAGAAAGACCAGAAGAGGCGTAGATGAGGCCTGGCAGTGGAGGGTCCACACTGGGCAGGACTCTGGGCCTGAGGACTTATTTTGTGTTCACTGAGTAACACACGGGCCCTTGGAAGGCATCCGACAGAGGAGTGACAGGTCTACCTTTGTTTCTAGGGTCCCCCTGAGCGCTGGTGGAGACAACACCGAGTGTGTAAAGTTGAAGCAGGGAGATCCACGGGGACGCAGTTGCAACAGGCCATCTTGGTGATGATGGTGACACTGACCAGGGTGGTGACTCACGTGTCCTTGAACACAGCATGTTGACCTTGATTTGAAGGCGGCCCCAGTAGGACCCTGCAGATGAATCAGAAGCGATCTCTTCATCGGTGGGGACCCCATAACGCCCTGGGGCCTTGAACACGCGCTCCTTCCCTCAGCTCTGTCCCCGCCACGGCCGGCCAGCGCCCCAGCCTGCAGGTGACCCGGTCCAGTCCTTCGTGGGCATCGCACAGCTTCTACCGTCCAGCCTTCCCGCTGAGAACAGAGCTCACTCCTGCCCTTATTCTGTGTCCGCTTCAGGCACCCGTCAGCTCACGGGACGCTCTTGTCCGGGACCGGAGCCCCTCTGTGGCTCCTCAGCACCTCCGGGCAGGGCCACCGGCAGCGCCCTCCACGTGCTCGTCACCCGCGTGTCCGTCACCCGGCCTCTGAGGGCACCAATTGTGCCTTCGTCACCCTGCGTCTCAGCCGCCAGCATATTGCCCGACGGAGAGTAGGCGCTCTAAATATAATTACGGAGCGCCGCCGTGGAAAGGTTAACGTCGTCACGGATGGTTAACCGGCTGACTTGAGAGCTGGAGCTGGGGTTCCCGGCTGGAGGCGGCCAGCCTCAAACGCTGGACCCAAGTATCTACCCGGAAGGCTGTAGAGGCCGGGGGACTTTGGCGAAGCAGAGCGGAGCCGGGAGGCGGGACGGGAAGGGGTGGGTCCAGGGGGGCTCTGTCCACGTGCAGCGTCCAGAGGATGGTAGCTGTGGAGTGTTTGTGGCAAGACCTGGAAGGGCTGTCCGGACCACGGGGGGATCGGCACCCCCGGGCCAGGCCACACGCAGCCCCTCCGAGAGCCCCCGGTGGCAGGGGCCGATGCGGCGGGCGGAGGGCCCCTCGGCCTCCATGGGGTGGCGGCCAGGCTCCCCCTGCCAGGTGGTATGAGAAGTCAGGTTTGCTCTGAGCCTAGCATTGTGGGGCCGGCGGCCGCTCCCCTGAGCACCCCTGCCCGGGCCCCATGCCCCCAACGCCTGCCCTGAACATCCTTGCGGACAGAACGCTGTGCCCCCCTGGCGTGGGCCCCTGGGGCACTAACTCCCATCTTACTGAGTCACGTGGTGAGCCTCCTGGAGGGCCCTCCCGGAGCCTCCTGGGGAAGTGCTCACACAGACCACAGGCCCTGGATCCTGCGGCTGAGGGGGGCTTCCGGGAAGGAGGAGCGGGCAGGACGTGGGCAGGTCCCTCCGACAGTCGAAGCCAGAAGGGCCCCTGAGACTTCCTCCGTCTTTGTCCCCGCAATGGGAATGCCGATAGCCAGTGACATGATACATGAACCCATTTCTCCCCGCGGCGTGGCTCATTTATCAGACCCACCAGCCCCCGCGGGGGCCGCCGACACTCGTCCTGCAGGGGCCGGGCCTGGAGCTCTGTCGGCTGCGGGTCAACGCCGCCCCCGTCTGAGCCTCAGCCCCACACCGACAAAAGGGGCTGGAGCCTAGGAGCCCCAGGCCCCTGCCTCCTAGCGAGTTTCCATTCCGGGAAAGGATTCGCCAGCGCATCCCGGTCCTGAGACAAGGCCCTGCTGGGAGTCTGTGGGAGCCTGTGTTATGCAAAGAGAACCCCCGTCAGACAGGACTACAGGCAGTCTCTGGGGTGTCCCACTGGCGGTTTCTGGTCTGCCGCTGGGCCCAGCCTTCCCCCTCAGTTAAAATGACCAGACTTGAGGAAATTGTTAGTTGTGACTGGTGGTGACTGTGCAGTCAGAGGTCAGGCGACTGCCCTTGTGACCCGCACGGAGGAAGGGGAGGGCCCCAAGGTCAAGTGCCCGCCCTGTGACCTGCACAGAGGAAGGGAGGGCCCCAAGGTCAAGTGCCCGCCCTGTGACCCACACGGAGGAAGGGAGGGCCCCAAGGTCAAGTGCCCGCCCTGTGACCCACACGGAGGAAGGGGAGGGCCCCAAGGTCAAGTGCCCGCCCTGTGACCTGCACAGAGGAAGGGAGGGCCCCAAGGTCAAGTGCCCGCCCTGTGACCTGCACGGGGGAAGGGAGGGCCCCAAGGTCAAGTGCCCGCCCTGTGACCCGCACGGGGGAAGGGAGGGCCCCAAGGTCAAGTGCCTGCCCTGTGACCCGCATGGGGGAAGGGGAGGGCCCCAAGGTCAAGTGCCCGCCCTGTGACCTGCACGGGGGAAGGGAGGGCCCCAAGGTCAAGTGCCCGCCCTGTGACCTGCACGGGGGAAGGGAGGGCCCCAAGGTCAAGTGCCCACCCTGTGACATGCACAGAGGAAGGGGAGGGCCCCAAGGTCAAGTGCCCGCCCTGTGACCTGCACAGAGGAAGGGGAGGGCCCCAAGGTCAAGTGCCCGCCCTGTGACCTGCACAGAGGAAGGGAGGGCCCCAAGGTCAAGTGCCCGCCCTGTGACATGCACAGAGGAAGGGGAGGGCCCCAAGGTCAAGTGCCCGCCCTGTGACCTGCACAGAGGAAGGGAGGGCCCCAAGGTCAAGTGCCCGCCCTGTGACCTGCACGGAGGAAGGGAGGGCCCCAAGGTGAGGGGTAGAACGAGGCTGCATGGACTCATGGCCTCGGCCCAGAGGCTGCAGGAAAGGAGTGTCATCTGACAGTGACAAGCACCCCAGCGACACCCTCCTTCCTCAGTCCCCCTCGGAGCGCGTGCGGCTCACGGCCACCCTGGCCGCGGGCCGGGCTCCTGAGGGACAAGTGTTCATGTCCGGGGGGTGGTGTCCAAGTGGGCCTCGGGCCCGGGTTCTAGGGTCGGTCCTCCGGGCCTCGCCAGCCCCTCTCCCAGCAGGGGAGGCACGTGGAGCTTGAACTGAGTCCCACCCACGGGGCTGAGACCCTGAGAAGGCTGGAGAATGGCTCCCGAGAGCGTCCACACACGGGATGCCGTCAAGAACCTTCTGCTCCTCAGCAGTGCTGGTGCTCTGCCGGCCTAATGTATCTCTCCATGAGTCAGCATGTATTGAGTGCCTACGGTGTGCCAGTCTGGGCTTAACCCTTTTCACTCAGCCTGTAACGTAACCCGAGGAGCTACATTTGTTTGTTTTCATCTTTCTGTTTTACAGGTCAAGCAGCGAAGGCTCCAGATGGCCGACTCCGCTCATCAGACTCCGGGGGCTCAGCCGGGACAGGGCTGGGAGGGTCTGCTGTGTCCCAGCCCAGGGAGCCTCAGCAGGTAGCTGAGATGACCTTTCTTTTGGTTCCCGGGTCAGAGGTCCTTCTGGATGGGGGGTTTCTGTCCGCCTGGCGTCGGGGGTGCCTCTTCTTGGACTATTCCCTGATCCCTGGCTCAGCCGCAGCTGTGACGAGACAAATCAGGGGCTCTTCTGAGCCTCGGTTTCCCCCCACAGGACACCACTCCTGGCCTGTGGGGCTCCTCCTCCTGGGTGAGCGGCTGGCAGCCAGGCCCTCCCCTACCCCAGGACGGGTCCTGCGTGCCCGACCTCTGCGTCACACCGTCCTCCAAAGGGATGTGAGACTCGCCTGCACTCTGGGCACAGCCCACACGTCCCTCAGCCCGGCTCCGGCCCTGCTCCCGTCCTCACCCGGGCCCCAGCCCCCACGTCCTCAGCCCGACTCCGGCCCTGCTCCCGTCCACACCCGGGGCCTGGCCCCCACGTCCTCAGCCCGACTCTGGCCCTGCTCCCGTCCACACCTGGGTCCCGGCCCACATGCCCCTGCATGGCCAGCCTGCATGGCCAGGTCCTGCTTCTGTCGGGCAGGGTGGGAGGTCTGGCTCCAAAGCAGCAGCCGGGCCTCCCGTCCCCAGTAACTGCTTCCCTCGCCGCACACCCCGCCCTGGGCCTCACGTTCTCTTTCACAGCACAGCCTCTTGGGCCGGAGTTACAGGCCCATGCATCTGTCCCCTCCCCGCGTGTCTGTGGGGACATGTCTCCAGCATTTTGGTTGTTTGAACTCTCACAGCACGGGATGGGTGGCCTGTGCTAAACGGATGTTTGTGGAATGAATGAACCGAGTGAAGGAATGAAGAAAATTCTTGTGCTGGTGGGAATTTCCTGTGTCCAGGAAGGGTGTTAGGGTGAAAGCCTGAGCCCCTTAAAATGTCAGCAAACGGGCAGGTGGCTCTGGGGGTGATAGGGCAGGCCGACGCCGGTGGTCCCTGGGGCCGCCTCGTTCCCACACACGTGTGCAGGGATGGGCACAGACCCCTGTCTCAGGCAGCAGCCCAGCTTTGCCCGTGCGCTGTGGTCACCATTCTGGGCCCTGGCTTCCCACCCAGAGACCCCAATTCACCTGCTCTCAGTGTGGCCTGGATAATGGGGATCTGGAAGCTTTCTGGATGGCTCTACAAGCAGCCGAGGCTGAGAACCACAGTCCACGGTGAGCTCCCGAGGACCAGGGTCACCAGGGGCCATGACAGCCTGTGTCTTTCTGCAGGCCGCCCTGCCCCCACGTCACTGTCCATGTGCAGAGAAGCCTTGGCCTTCGCACCACGGCAAGGATGAAGGAAGGAGAGGCCAGGGAGGGCGGACGGGAAACGTCAGGCCCGGGCACAGCGGGTGTGCAGGCGGCTGGCGGGCGGGAAGGGGCAGATGACGGCAGGCGTGGGCCTGCGGTCCTCCCTCGGGGCGGCCCCGGTTCTCCCCGTCAGTTCTGACAGTGAATCTGACTCCTCCAAGCTTGGCTTCCAGCCACGTCCAGAACACTGGGGATACAGCGCTCTAATTAGCGGTGCTCATTAATCAGGGCTCCAACTGGGCAGAACTGGAGATGGGGGACCCACAGGGAGAGGAGCGTTGGCTGCAGCAGTGCCGGTGGCAGCAGGCCCCGGGTGGGGACAAGGCCTGTCCTCGGTCAGAAGGGACAGGAGACACAGACTCTGACCTCGAGAGAAACCACGGAAGCATCGCTATAGGAGGCTGGCAGGCTTTAGAACATAATTATGTTCTGTTTGCTTCGTTGCTCAGAACCTCCCAGCAGCTCCCCGCCGAGAGCGGAATAAAGCCCGTGCTCGCGCTTTAATACGGGGTGCCCTGGCCCAACCTCCGTGACCCAGTTTCTCCTCCCAGCTCCCCAGCTCCGCCCGCTCTCCCTCTACAGGCGCAAATAAACACACCCCCACCCGCGCTCTCTGCCCCCGCGGGGCACAGATTGTGGAGACTCTACTGTGTCTCTAGGAGTTTGACTCCAGCCAAGCCCTGAGAGCGGCAAAAGACCCTTCCCCGCCGCCTCTCACACGCGTGTGCACCCTCGCACATGCACATCTGCACACACGTGTGTCCACGATGCAGGTGCACACGCACACGTGGGCACACACGTGTATGTGCATAGTCGCACATGCATACATTTGCACACAGATGCACACACGCACGCGTTTGCACACATGTGCAGGTGTGCAGCCACACACGTTTGCACATGCACACATTTGCACGCACAATGCATGTGTACGTGCACACACTTGCATGTTTTACACACATTAACACGTGTGGCGCATGTGTATGGATGTACACGTGCACACCCCTGCACACATGCATGCACATTTGCACACACATGTGCCCACATGTACACGGTTCGTACACGCGTGTGTGCACACATGTGCATCACTGTACACGTGTACATAGTTGTGCACACATCTGCATACATTTGCACGTGTGCACACAAGTGAACACACTCGTGCACACACATGCATACACACGCGCACACACGCATGCCTGCACCAACAGACTCTGCACTTGCTCACTCTGCCTCCACTGCTTAGCACTGGCCCCTGCATCTTCCAACGTGCTGCTTGAGCACACCTTCCCTGAGCCTGTCCCGCCCCAGAGGGCTTCCTTGGAACACCTGCAGAGTCCTGCATCATAACATCGCCACCTGCTATCACATCCTGTCGTTGCTGTTATTATGTAAAACCATCCTTTGTCCCCCAGGGTTTAACTGCCCTGACGACAGGCCCATGTTAGACCAGTTCCCCCCCCCCCGTGTCTGAGTGTCCAGCACAATCTCCCCAAAAAACAGACATAAATGAATGTGTATTTAAGGGTCGTTATTTTTAAATAACCAAAGCTCAAGGGTTTACATGTGGGCCCATGTTGTCCCAAGCTCTGTCTTATTTTCTGACATTGTGGGAAAGGAAACACTTTCCAGACAACCTTTGCTCATCTTGAAGTCTGAATGAGCCCAGACAGGCCCATTTTACAGGAACGAAAGGCACGGTGGAATCATCACTTTGCACGTTTTTGCTTAAAAACCGTCTCTCCCCGGCACACCGATAGCTGTGGACCAACGGAGCTGCGCATCTACTGACAGCGTCCTGCGTGGATTTGCTCCTGTGTTTTGACCGTCTCCGCTCCGGGGCCGCCACTGAAGTGCAGAACGGGGTTCGCCTAACCCCAGAAGCCGACACCGGACCGGACTGATGTGGGACTCAAGATACGTCCGTGATCACATGATGTGTCTCTTTCTCCTACAAGTAGAGGGCAGCCTCAAATACAGGTTGATGGAAATGTCTCATTATTTCTAGATAATGGGAGCTTCTGATAGATCTCTAGTAGACACGCGTTCACCCCACAATAGCAGCCAGATCTGCGTTTAATACGACGAAATGCCAAGTAGCACATGATGCTTTGCAGAATTGTTTTAAGTGGGGAATCATGGGGAACCACGGAATTCAAGTCAAGCATCAGCCGAGTGCTGGCTGTGTCGTTTTCTCAGTGGGAAGAACATGCAAGACTATGTGTCTTTCAATCTCACTTTCCCAATCTGTAAAATGGGTCTAAAGACATCTGGTCTACTTATTCTGTAGCCCTGCTTCAGATGTCACGGTCACGTGAGGGTACCTCTGCCGTCGGAAAGAACGGTAACGAGCCAGCAAGGTCACCGGCATGAGCGGGTCCCCAGGACGCCGGTCCTTGACTTCCACTGTGTTCCGGCAGGACTCGGCCCGCGGCTGGCAGCAAGCAGGGAAGGAGCGAGACTGGGCCTGGTGTCTGGCGGGAGCCACAGACAAGTGCAGAGCAGGAGGCAAGAGCAAAGCCCCCGCTCTCCGGAGCACACTCTGACTCCCGAGGTCCCCGGCTCCCGTCGTGCCCAGTGCATGCCCAGACCCACGACCCTTGCCCACCTTGTGTTTTGTTTTCCCCTTTCTCCTTTCTTGTTCTTCGATGTCTTAGCAACACGAGCAAGAGAAGACGTGTCGGTCGGAGAGGGTCCCTGCAGCCCTCACAGCCCCCAACGGGACGAAAGCCCCCAACGTTGCGATGGCATCTAGGCCTTTTACGGCCTCGGGGTGCACGCCCCACAGCAGGTGTGCAGTAAGAGCTGGAGAGGACACTCCGGTCACCCGGCCCCGACCGCTGCCCCCTCCCCGGCTGTGATGGGGGCGGAGGGCAGGCCTGTGCAAGTGCCCTGTGCCTAGCCCGCCCCTCCCGGCCCACCCGGCCTCCGGGCCTCTGCTCCTCTTTCTGTCTTCAGCTGACTCATCAGACCGCATGGCATTTTTCTTTTTAACCGCAGGCTTCCTCCTGGCCGCGGCTCCTGGGGGACAGTGACCGCATTCCCGTTACGTCAACGACAGTCAACAGCAAACATTCGCCCCTTTGTGCCCGGAGCGGGTTCACCACGAAGCACTTTCTGTGTGTTCTCGTTGGGAGCGGCCGAGGAGCGGGGGACGGGGTGGAGGAGGAAAGCTGCTCAGTGACGCTCGGCCAGGAAGTGACAGCTGGAGCTGGCGTCCAGGCACAATCTTGACGCCTAGAGGCAGCCAGCACAGCTCCCGTGCGGCGTGGCCATGGAGGCAGTTGCGGCCCAAGCGCGAGGGTCGGTGCCCCGCACGCTGGCTGACTCAGGCAGGCCACAGGTCACACCCCCTCGTGGCACCCGTGGCCGACGCAGTGCCTCCGGTGGCGACGAGTGGAAGTGCAGCCTGAAGCCCGTCTGGGGACCGAGCAGGGCGCCCAGAGCGTGGGCCCCCAAACGGCGTGTGGACGAGAAAGGGTCTGGGATTTGACGTCGGATGCACACGAGCCGGGCCGTATGATTGTGCGGCCGCAGGGTGAGCCTGCCTGCGTGTGAGAAACAGAGAAGCAGGGCCCCCACCGGCTAAGCCGTCGGGGTGGCTGGTTACCGCTGCAGGGGTGAGGGGCGGGGAGGGTGCGGCCAGGAAGAAAATCACTCTTTCATCGGGTTTATTTCCATGTGCAAGCATCACCGTCAGTGTGGACGAGGGGCCCGTGCTGGTCTGACCCCACCTGTGTGGGGATGTAATCTCAGCCCGGCCCTCCCCTGGCCCCGGGCCCGGCATGCTGCGAAAGCTCGGGGCCCCTCCATGCACCTTCTCCCTTGAAGTTTCCTCCCCAGATTCCTCTCTTCCTGCTCCTACCTCTGAGCTGGTTCACGTTCAAGATTAAGCCTGAACCTTCAAAGTCCTCCCTTGAACCCGACAGACCCTCTCCTTTGTCCTCACAAAGCACCTCAGACCCCCTTCCCAACCAGGACCTGCCCGGGTCCCGCCACAGCGTTCGGGGCTCCTGAGACCCGCACTCGGGCCTCTCGGTCTGGATGCGGCGAGGGTCCTGCGAGGGCAGTGGGACAGAGCCCACATACGACAGAAAAACAAGCCACCTCCCTCCCAGGTTTGCAGGGCAAGGTCAGGGCCCTGCGCTTAACATCACAGGCTTTTGCGAAACCCCCTTCTTCCTCGGTAACTATTGTCTTCCTATCTTACAGAAGCTCCTTCTTCTTCCTGAAACAGGCCCACGTGATGTCAAAGTAAATTCTGGGCCCAAGGATGCCCAGGGGACACGAACATTACTTCATCATACGGCAGCTTTTCCTGAGAATGTCCCTGGAAACGCCCGGGCTCTGTGCTGGGGGATCCAGGTTTTGTGCCAGGAAACCTCGCAGGAAAAGAGGCGTAGGGAAGCTGGGGAGATGGGCGGGCCTTGAAAACTGCAACTGTAAGATCAAAGCACGGGTGTGAGGGCTCTTTGCGGTGGGGGGTGCAAACGACCCCAGCTAACCTGGAGGAGGGGCTTCCGGGCGGCCGTCTGACTTTGCACAGGGGCCAGCGGCCCGAATGCTCACAGAGGACGTAACCAGACGCAGGCAAACCCAGAAAAACATCCTGGAAACTGGAACCTGCCGGTGCAGGCCCCTCCCCGGGCCACCCACGGCCGGGGGTGTGCTCACCCTGGCGGTCTCGCCTTTGCCTCTGCCGTGGGCCGAGCCCGGCTCTGGGAAGAGCCCACCAGACCCGGGGGCAGGGCCCTGGGTCCAGGTCCCGCCAGGCGCATCCTGACCAGGTGAGCCGCTCGGCCTCCCTCCTCAGCAGGCGTCGCCCGGGACCGCCGTGGGGCTGCCGGGACCTGAGTGCCAGCTCTGCGCGCAGCCAGCGCCCTTTACTGTTATGTCAGTCTTGGCACCCTGGTGGCTTAGAAATTTTGCCAAGAAGCAGAGCTGTTTCCCGAATTCATCGACTCACTCATTCGTGGGCTCACACGCCTTGTCACCCCGCATTTAATGAGTGTTGAAGGGTCCTGGGGGAGCTGTGTGACAGGCAGACACCAGGCTATGTTATGACGTGGGAGGGGACAGCGGGACGCAGGGTAAAGACTGTGGGCGTGGCAGCTGAGCAGACCCACGGTCGGGTCCTGCCTGTCCCTACGGGGTGGCTTCGAAGAGGGCTGACAAAGCCCCATGGGCAACATGAATGTGTGCACGGACTTGTGGTCAGACGACGAGGAAAGCGGTGGGGGGGAATGCGTCTCAGGGGCCAGGTCCCGCGGTCAGTCTGATGGTGCCACAGAGACACCAGCTCACTGTCCTCCCGGCCTCTCGGCCCCATTGCTGCGTCCTTGCCCCCGGACCACTCTGTCCACCCGAGGAATGCCCACGTCTGAACTTGCCTGCTTAGCTCATCCTCAAATGGCAAAGCCAGATTTCTTCTCTAACAAACACCCTTTGCCTACAGAGCAAAATGTACACTTCTCATCACGGTCCACCAAGCCCTCCACGGGCTGACCCTGCCCTCCCCCCTGGAGCACCTTCTCGCCGCACGGCCACCCTGATGGTCATTCTCTGTGTCCCACGGTCACTGCTGCCGGCATGTGCATCCACCGTGTGGGACAGTCCTTCTCTCAGCCTCTGCCCCTCATCCGGCCAGCTGTTCCTAGACCTCACCCCCTGCCTGGCCACCACCTCCAGGAAGCTCTCCCTGAATCCCCCTCCCCCCCCCCCCAGGAGGCCAGGTGCCCGTCTCCAACTCAGAATTTCCCTAACTCACCTTTTTACTGGGAGGCGTGTGACCCTCCTTTGAGGACCACAGGGTCTCTTGGGAGAGACGCGACATCACACTTCACGCTCGTTCCTGTGTCTTTTGTGTCCTGCACCCTGGAGGGAGAATGGTGAGCGTGGGGCAAAAAGTCGCGGGACTCGGTCAGGAGCGAAAAAGAACCAAACGGCCATCGGCCAATTCGGGGTTGGCACAACCTTCGTCCACTTGGAGCCAAGGACTGGGTGCCTCCCCACGCCGCGGCCAGGCACTCGCAGAGCCATCCCGCGGTTACTGTTCCTCGCACACCTGCCTCCCCGCCGGACCGCGAACTCTCCAGGGTGGGGGCCTGTGTCACTCACCACCGCGTCTTCCCGCAGGGCTGCCGGGGGCCTGGGGCCGGGCGCTCGCACGTGGGGGCTCGCTGAGCCAGGGACGCAGCGGTCGGTCGCAGCGGCCCTCGGACACGGTGGCCCACGCCTGCACTTTCTCCCCGCTTAGCACCGGGAGAAGGCGCCCCCGCAGGAGGGCACTGGCTTGGGGGCCAGGCCTGGTCCAGCAGCAGGACTCTGGGCCCCGGGACGTTCACTCACCCGTCTCTGCCGCAGCCCGCAGGGGGCCGTGCAAAGAGCTCCCGAGGGACGTCGTGTTGCCGCAGAGGCCTGGTCACTTCTCTGCCCCACATTCCGCCCACGATCGCATAATTGATACCCCGACACCGTTCGTTCGCTGACACGCAATCTGCTATGGTTCCAGACCTTCCTACTTACAGCTCAGCCTTTGCAGGATTCATTAGGTTCGGTTGTTCAGAGAATCTGCTTAATTTCCAGCCATGCCCCGTCCTGTTGAAAAAAAATTATAATCTGTAACAATTACACAGTTCAGTTGTTTAATGGAAAATAAATTTGTCATCATTCTCTTGCTGAAAATGACTTTACCTACAGCGAATGCTCTGAACGTCCCCGCAGTGGCCCTGGCGTGGCCCCTCGTGAGTCGACCCCACACCAGCCCTCAAACCCGACGTCCCTCCCCCGTGAGTCTGTCTGTAAACAAGCTCTTGCTGGGCGTGTCACACAGAATGTCACTCACGATGACCATCAATGAGTGTGAAGTGAAGAAAGGGTTCTGTGACCAAATAGGTTTCAGAGAAATTGGATTTTGAAAGCGTGCATATTTAATGCAATCCTGATCCGAGTTTTATATGCAAAGTCTCGACATTTGGGGCTATCTGAAGAGGAACGTAGGACACGGTGCCTCCCAATCCTGACCGCGTCCAGAAGCCCCTCCTCGTCCCGGTACTTGAGAGGCGCGGGCAGGACGGTGGTCAGGAGAACCTCCACGCAGGGCACGTGCTGTGTGCTCACCTCTCCGGCCACGTTCAGAAGGCCACACCGTAGCCACGTGGTGGGACTGTCTTCCACCCCACGGCTGGCTCTTTCCACACCCAGAAAGAGCTGGTTCACTTGTTGATCCCTTCATCCAACCGCCCACTACTTCCCGACAGCTCCTGAGTGCCCAGATGCTCCCAGGCCGGCTGTGGAGAAGCCATCCTGGACGAAGAGGTCCGTGTGCAGGCGACGGTTGATGAGGTGCTCCCAGGGGAGATCTGCGTGACAGGCGGGAAGGGGCCAAGCATGGGGCCCCTGGGGACGGTCCCTCACAGGGTGGCTCGAGCTGGCCCGGCCAGGAGGACGCTCAGGGGAGGCTCGCCGAGGTTCTCACGAGACACAGAGGTGGGTTTCCACGTGGCCGTGTCTGCAGGACAGCGGGCCTTCGCCGTCAGGGACCATCGGCTCACGGGCGGTGACAGCAGCCTCCGGTGGCCCCAGGACAGACCTCTGGACCAGGGCTGGCTGTTGAGGCAAGGCGCAGAGAAGGGGAGCCGCACAGCAAAGAGCAGACGCGACGAGGAGTTTCAGGCGGGGCAACGGCCTGACCTTCCCCCGGGACACGAAGGTGGCCGGGCAAGTCTCATACCGATTCTCAAAGCCAGTTGGCCACCCTGCCCCTGTGCCCACTCTGCTCTGCCGGCCCGGCCGCTGCGATGCCCTCAGCCCCCGGCCACCTTCACTCTCGCATCCAGAAGCCCCTCCCAGAAGTCGGCGAGGCCTCCCACGGCCCTCCAGGCCCGCCGTGCCTCCCCGTCCCCTTCCATCCCAGAGCGAGCGTCCGCACAAAGCCTGGATGGTGGGAAGTGAGCAGCCCGTGTCCCGAGGGAATGAAGGGACGACGAGTGGGCAGAGGGCCTCTGCAGGGGGCTTCGTTACCCCACCCGGACAGCCAGGCCTCACTGAGAAGCAGCAGGCCCTGGAGACAGGATGCTGGCCATCAGATGCCAGGTCCTCCTTGTCCGTGTAACCTGGAACGAGCCACCATCTGCGTCCGTCCTCTCATCCACGAAGGGGCCACCGAATGGGCTGACACGCCCGAGTGCTTAGAAGAGTAAGCCCCCGGCGACTGTTAGCATCATCGTCCTCTCCGACGCCGTCCAAACGAACCAGAAGCAAACTCAGCACGGCTCCCGGGTAGCTCTAAGTGTGACTGCTGTGGGCTCCCCGGAGCCCGGCCCCGTCCCCGTTCACGCACGCGAGGGCCCGTCCCGGCCGGACGCGCTCCCACCCCCCACCTCACAGGTCACGCTGCCATAGACGGCCGTTCGCCTCTGCCCCTCCGGCCTTCACGCCTTCCAGCAGAGCGCCTGCACGAGGCCGGGGAAGGCGGGAGAGTGCGCGGAGTGGAGGTGATCGTAGGGAATGACGATTTCCACCGTGAGTCTGATGAAGAGCTGCCTTCATCACCGTGGCGTCTAAGGAGCCAACCGCAGCACAGAAGCGGAAACGTTTTGGTGCCACGTTGCCAGTCAGCGAGACCTCGGGTTCCCGCGTAACTGCATTCCTGAAGGTGTGGAATCATCAGAAGACCAGATTCGATAATTCGGTTCGGGGGCCTCAGACGTACTTGGAAACCAAGAAGAACTCATTCAGTTTTGTTAGCGTTTCTCAGAAACCTGCAGAAGGCTCCCAGATACGTCAGACCGGCCCAGACTATCAGCAGGACCGTCCTCCTGAACCCACACGGGAGTTTTTTTTGTGTTTTACAGACAGAGCCGTCCACGATCCTGTTCCAGACAGGAGAGCGCCCCCAAATCCAATTTCTGCCTTCGCGAGCTCTTCCCGGAAGCAGCTCTGGGGCGGTTCCCAGCACACACGAAGCCCCAGGGAGCCCTCAGGGGTCGTGAGGAGACGGTGGGGCTCCAGGGGCCTGAGCAAAGAGCGGCACTGACCCGGAGCCCCCGGGTGTCCCCTCACCAGCCCTCGGTGCCCATGAGCTTCGGGGGAAAACTGAGCAACTGCAAAGAAAATGAAAACAGGCACATCCGGCAGGTTCCAGCTCCGCCCAGACCTCGCCAAGATCTTCCCCTTGACACGTGGCACCAAAAGGACTCCACCCAAGATGGCGCCCCAGACCGACGTTTATTCACCTCACGCTGGGCTCCTGCCTGATGGGAATTCGCTGCAGGGCTGCAGCCCGGGAGAAGACAGTACAGACCGGGAAGAAGACGGTACACACGAGGGAGAAGATGTACAAAGCGGGGAGGAGACGGTACAAGCCAGGGCCCTGCGTGCACCTGCAGACACCGGGTCCGAGGACGGGGAGAAGACGGTACGGACCGAGAACGCAGACCCGTGAGCACAGAGCACCGGTCCGTGGTGCCGCCTTGCAGAGCCCGATGGGCAGCGTCCAGGCTCGATCGGGGAGGAAAGGGCCCGAAGGGGAAGGCAGCAGCCGCAGGGCCTCCGGTGCGAGCCTCCCACCCGTGTGAGGGGGTCTGGAACTCAGGTCGAGGACTTGAGGTTTTAAAGAAAAAGGAGCCGCGCGGGAGTGTGCGAATCGGGAAAGCAGTGTCGATGTCATCTAGTGTGTGTACCGCGGGGAGCAGACCGCGGCCCGAGATGGGGGCGGAGGCCGGAAGGACCCCCTAGCTGGGTTGGGGTCACACCCCAAGGGTTGTGCAGGGGCGAGGCCAGGGAGAGGAAGGACACGTGACAGTGTTCGGTATTTGGTGAGGGAGTCCCGGGCTGCTGGCGGAGTTTGACCCAAGGATGGCGAGACGTTTTCAGTTCCCGCGGCTCAGGGGGCGCCAAGACCAGCCCAGGCTGGAGAGGACAGAGAGGACGCCGCTCCCGGGGTGCAGTGGGTGGCTCCGTAAGCAGGACAGAGGTCCTCTGCTCCTCGGGAACAGGTGTCGGAGGGCGAGGGCCCGGGGCCTGACCTGGAGCACGCGCAGGCTGGCCTGGGCCCCATTCCTGGTCCCCCCCGCCCCGGGTGACCCGGCTGTGTGTGCTCAGTGCCCAGCGGGATGGCAGAGAGACGATGTCCCCGCCAGCGAGAGCGTCCTCACGTCCTGCTCTGGGTGCGGTGGGAAGGGGATGCAGAGGCGGGGCTGAGCCTCCGTAAGTGGGGACGACTCACAAGTTTTCACACAGAACGCACCCCCCCTCCCGCCCCCGTGGCCTCGGTGAGGCGGGAAGAAGCCGGTGAGGAGCAGAGAAGGAGAAGCCAGACTCCGGTGCAGCTGAGGACGGAGCGTGATGAGAGCCGGGAACCGCCAGTGGTAGGGAGGGTGGACTTTACACCAGCCAACGGCGCCGGCAGAATGGTCCAAACGCAGAGGACTCAAACCCCAGCTCCCGCTTTCCTACCACACGCGAAACAGAGCACGCGTAGAACAGAATACAGCCCGAAGGAACGCGAGGCGTTTCCACGCGGTTCCGGAACGGCCCGTCAGCGAGGACCGCGTGGGGCGTGGGCTTCGCGGGGCCCGCCGTCCGCGACATCGGCGGCCCGCTGAGCATCCCCGACCCCAGCCCCCGTACGCGGAAAAGGACGAGAACAAAGACTGAGTAACATGCTGCATCCAAAGCACGTGGCACAGAGCGTGTGGCCGGCGTGTGACAAGTGCCCACTGTACCCACTGAGCTGTTTTCATTGCTGTAATTGTGTGTGTTTCATAAGGATTTTCAACAGTAGCGAAGGAAATGCTTCTTTTCCACAGACAGCCCTCGGACCTTCAGAACATTCCGTGTCTCAGCGGCCCGTTGTTCTACGGCCAGTCGGGCTCCCCTGTCCGCACACCCGATGCCCACTCCGGGGCCCGTACCCCGCAGGCAGCAGCCTCGTGACGAGGGTTCCCTGGGGACTCTCCATGGCTGGGGGGCGGGGGAGCTCAGGTCACACGTGGCGGGGGGGTGGGGGGTGGGGGGTGGGCGGGGTGTCGGTTCACACACACCGAGTCCCAATCTCCGCTCTGGCTTGAGGACAGAGGTTGTCCTCAGACACGTCCTGGTCAGAGGGAGTAGGAGGAACAAACGGGGAGGAGGGACCCCGTGGTCGGTTCTGAGCTCAGTGACTTACAGACCGAATGCGGCTAAATCTCCATGACAACACGCCAGGCGGCCCGTGAGTTCCGCTGCCCAGAAGGAAGCCGAGACTAAGCCGAGTAACCTGAGATGGGTCAGAATTGAGCACAAGGAGGAGCTGAGACTTGATTCGGAAACACCTGCCCGGCTCCCCAGCTGATCTCCTCCCAGTCAGACACACTCGGCGTCCGTGCGTCTACACGGCGGATGCTGTGGCCGAGCGAGAGCCAGGAGGGCACACGGGCAGGGCCCACGCCACCCCCCAGCCCGGATCCGGCCACTGTGCTGGAGGAGCGCTCAGACGTGCCCGGGTGCCGGGGGCACAGCCGGGGGCACAGGGCAGCACTGACAGCCGGGGTGCGAGGCGGAGAGGGTCAGGAAGGCTCCCGCTCCAAGAAAAATGTTTCGAAGGCAAAAGCTAAGATTCCCTGGAAAAGAGAATTGTATAGTCGTGCAACAGGCCCCCGAAAACATACAGATGCCGTTCGCGGGCAAGAGGGCATGGTCTCCCCCAGGAGCAGCTGACCCCTGCCGAGCCTCCGTGAGGGCAAACAGGTCCCCGCGCCCTCGCTTTCCCCCGCGACGAAAATCGGGGCAGCTCATCCGGGCTGTGCCTCGATTCTAAGACAAACTGGAGAATCAGTAGAGCCCACCCGGGGTGAAGGGTGAAGGTGACCCTGTAACCTCATCCCCGACTTCTCATCACCCGTCCGCCGGGGGCTGAAGGACGCGCGCGCAAGCACCGGCCGCCTCCGCAAGAGGCTGAGGGCGCATTCCAGGCGCCCATGGCGCTGTGCTGGCACGTCAGAGAGGTGACAGCCTTTGAGGACTCCCAGTGGCGGCTTTACAACCAGCGTCTAAGCTGCCCCAGCGGGGGGGAGTGGGGGGGTGGTGAGGCCTGTCCGTGGCCTGAAGAAGCCCCCCGCGGAGAGCGGCGGGCACAGCGGTGGCCACGCAAGGGCAGGCGGCTCCCGCTGCGAGCCAGGCCACCAGCTGTCTCCCAGATCCCTCTCGCGGGAGTTCCGGTGAGCAATCTGGCTTCCTACGGGGGCGACTCATCAGCCTCCCGACCCCACGGTCTGACCCAGGGTGTCCGTGCGTCTCACTCTGCTGGCCTGGGCCACTGGCACAATCTGTGCAACAGGAATGACCTTATTTAAGAGATAGCATCTTAGAACTTACGGAACTGCAGGATGGCCTATCTGAACATGACAGATAACGACTTTTCTGTCAACTACACCACGAACCAGTTTTCCACCTCATTTTTTTTTAGATCAGAAGTAAATGAAAAAGCGGAAGATGGTATGAGATCTGGGTGGAAGCGGCACCCGCTCCGCGGGAGGCCGCGCGTACTCACCGGTGCGGCGAAGACGGGGAGGGGGGGCTCTGGGCCCGGCCCCCGGGGGTCCACGGTCTACGGCGCACGGCAGCCGGCAGAACTGGGGCGCGGAAAGGGCGCAGAGCAGCGCCGAATGCGGCGAGAGAGGCCTCCGTGTGCGGCCGGAGCGAGGACACACGGACGGACACGCGGGAGCTGTCGGGGTGGCGACGGCCGCCTCCGGGACTCAGCACACTCCGTGGAATGTGACTCTGCTCCACTTGTAGAGGATCAGCTGCCTGCCGGTCACTAAGACACATGCCCTTTGCAGACGTCCGAAGGAAATGCGCCCGAGAGATGGCTCAAGGCCGAAGCCCAGATCTGACAAGTCACGGGGCTGCTGATGGGGGTTCCGGTAAGAAACAGCGGGCTCTTGGCGGCTAAGAGCTCCGGCCTGGGGGGCTGTCAGCAGGCTGTGTCACACCTGCCCCACGGACACAGCGAACAACAGGTAAGCTCAGGTCTGAGGGCGGCTGATCAGTGCTCGACCTTGGGCTGTGGGCCTGGCCGCTGTGGGTCCCGCAGGCGAGGGAGACGCCGCGGGACATTTGCACACTACAAAGGAATGGGAAGAGCTGGGATACCTCGGTTCTCAGCCTGGGAGGGAGCACAGGCTCTGGGCAAACGCCGGGGGGAGCACGAACGGCAGGAACCTGCCCCTTCCAGGCTGGGCGGCCAGGAGGCGCCTCCGCACCACGGCCAGCCTCTCCCGTAAGGTCTCAGTGGGGCAGGAGGACTGCCCTGAGCGGGCCTCATCGCCTCCTCGGGGCATCCGTCCTGCTGGCGGTGACGCCCCGCCATCCCGGGGGCCCCCGTGGAGGCTCGTCTCCCCTGACGCACACCAGACGTCACACACCCGTTCCCATCCGGACACACCCATCTCGGCCAGAAAGGCTCTGCTGACAGAAGCAGCTGTCGGCAGGCGTCCTTTCCCCCGACCCGTGGGCAGCTCGCCCCAGGCTGTCCCTGCACACACTCTGTCCCCACAGGCATGGAGACAGGGGACAGCGCAGAGTCCCTTGGTCTCGGCCACCTCCCGCCTTGTGGGGGCTGCCTTCCAAGAGGCCAGCTGGGAAACGCCGGGAGGGCGCGTGTGCCTCCCGGTTCACTACGGGGTGTGTACAGGGCGAGGCAGCAGACCCGCGCGTGTCACGTGGCCTCCCCCTTGGGGTCCCGTCGCAGGACGATACCCCGGGTCCTCTGCGGGGCCCCGCCCGGGACACTGCACCCCCACCCTCCCGCCGCCCGTGCCGTGCCCGATCCTGCATAGACCACACTCCTACTTCGCGTCTGCTCTCCCCTGACCTCTCTATGGGAACGGCGTCTATCCCGCCATCCGGGACCAGAACTCGCACCCCTGCCCCACAGGGAGGCCCCCCTTCCGGCCCCAGAGCCCTCCGGCCGGCACCGTAACCCCTGGTGCCACACAGCCTTGTCCTTCCACACCACGGGCGTGGCGGGCTCATCCTGTTCTCCGGTATCCGCTCTGTGGTCTGGCCCGGGCCCCACGCACAGTAGGTGCTCCAGAAGCGGCGACAGGTCACTGGAGGGGAAGGAGCAGCAAATGACCATCTGAACCTCAGTCAGAAGCACCGTTTGTGCGGAGGGCGGGGTGAGGGGTGGCTGGGAGAGCACGGTCTTCGCTCCTTCCAGATCCGCGGGGGGCGGGGGGCCCGCGGGAGGGGGCGTGGTCCCCACGGAGCCCCCGGAGGAGGCACACAGACCAGGAGCCGGGCTCAGCTGAGGAGCAGAATGCAGATCCCAGCACACGTAGGAAACCGGTCTCCATGTCAAGGGCGTCGGGCTCGTACTTGGGTTAAACTGGGCCCGGGAGCGGGTGCTTGGAGGCTCCCCTCGACTTCGGAAGTGGGTGAGAACTCACTCCCGACTCCACGAAGCATAGCCGAGGAGAAGCTCGTTCCTGCGGACGGAGAGCACGCGCCTCTGTGATCATCCAGACGTGATCCGGGCTGAGGCTCCCTTGCCGAGAAAAGGGGCTCGCCAAGCACATTGGTGGCCGTTTCCTGGAGGGCACGGCCGGGTGTCCTCGCCGCCATCCCCCTGCCGTCTCTAACAAGGCTCCGGGAGGAGACAGACTTGCAGAAACCTCTGGGAGCTCTCTCCAAGCTCTCGCAAGCTGTTTCGTTGGGGCGGGGGGCAGGCAGGAATTGACCCGTCCAGTTAGCGCTCGCAGCCCAGAGTCAGAGCCACTGTTTACTGGAAGGCCCCGCGACTCAGCCACATCCCTGGGCGTCCGTCACCACGCTGGGGCTTCATGGCGACGCGGCCGGCAGGCAGGGCGTATTTCGAGGCCTGGGCCAGATCACGTGACCCCAGGGTCCCACAGCAGGGTCAAGGAGCAGCCGGCCGAGACTCATCCGCTCCACAGGCTGCCACAAGGACCCCCCCCCCCGCCCCTGCAGCCAGAGAGCCGGGCGCCTCAAGCAGCGACGCTGCCTCACCCGCTAACCGGTTCAAGTTCTGCACGTCGGGGGAGGGGAACGGCACGAACATAATAAAACACAAACGTCGAACGGGCCCCTGAGTTACTCAGTAGCCGCAAAGCCCGGGTGCCGAGCGCAGGAGCCAATGCCGGCGGGGTCCTGACTCCTTCCCTCGGGGGCCGAGCGGTCAGCACAGGCACAGGGCCCCTCGGGAGCCGCACGCGCAGGCCGGACCACCGAGCGGGCACACGTCTCACCAGGAGCCCTCCAAGGACAAAGGGAAGAAAGGATGTGTAAGGGTCACAGCTGCCGCAATGGCAGGCTGGATCTTCTAGATTCCCGTGAGGCCCTGGTGAAAGCTCTTGCTGGAAATGGTGGCACAGCGTCGCTTTGGTGACCATCGAAGTCCGCCTCTCAGCTCCGTGACTGAAACGGCAGGCAGGACTCGGCCTCAGATGGGGCGGGGTCCCCTCTGCCATCCAATCACCGCCCTTACTTTGCAGGTGACACAACTCAGGCAGAGCCAGCGGCCCTAGGGCCCTCGCTCCCTGGGGGACCCAGAGCTCGCGCTGCCGAGGTCCCTGCCGAGGCTTCCCGTCGGCCGTGACGCTTCGTACTAGACCAGGAAGGACTCGGGGTCCAGAAATTCTTCCCTTCCCCTCAACATCCATGAAAAATCTGGTGTCTCTTAACCCGAAGTAGACAGACTGTAGGCTTGCGGCTGGAGTCACGGTTACCGGGGAAATGCTCGTCTTTCGGCGGTATGAACATTTCCTCCTTGCTCGGAGACACGTGAAACCCAGGGCCTCCCTGCGTGGCCGTGGACGCCACTGAAAGGCTCTGACATTTTCCACCAAGGATGCGGAACAGAGAAGAGGTGGCGTCGAAGTCATGTTGTTGCTTCACGAACACTCGGTCCCCTGCACCCCCCACGGGAAGACGCCAGCTGCCTGCCCCACCGATTCTGGGCTTTGGCCGCCGGGACACGAGCACGTCCACAAGGAGGTCTGAACGCGCTTGTGTGGTTTGGCGGACCTCTTGTCCAGCGCTCTGCCGTGGGAAGAGCGTGCAGGGGGACCCACAGCCCAGAGCAGAGATCCAGAACCTGCCACACACCCCAAATGACAACTGGCTCTGTGCACCAGCCACAGGGACAGCTGACCGCATCACAGGGGCAGGAGGGAGCAGGACCAGCAGGAAGAGGGGAGCACCTGCACGGGGCGTGCCCGGCTGAGACTCGCTGACTCACACCGGCGTGGCCTGTGCCCCCGAAGGTCCCCCCGAAGGGGCCCCCGTCTAGACAGGTCTGGTTGCAGACAACAGGCTTGGAACCGCCCGTAAAAAAACAGCAAAGATCATCTGTGCGTTTTACGGACCTGAGCTGTCTCGAATGCCGCGTCTGCAATCCAGCGGAGAGAGTTCGAACCAGAGAAAGACCCACGGCACCGTCGGCGATGTACCACGGAAGCTTCCAGGACAGGACAAAAGTACACAAACTTCAGGCTTTCCACATTTCAGGGCAAGGCCGAGAGCAAGCCATTTAATTCAGAGCAGGTTTATTTCCCAAGGGCATCGCTGTGCACGATGTGATAAATCAAGGCTACAGACATTACATCACGGTCCACATTCTAATTTTGAAGAGGCAGAAATGGTGAAATTGGGCTGGATTATGGGGGTTTTTTAATTATGCTTAAAATAGTTCATCTCAGTGAACTTGGAAAATGTATTTGTCCAAAGTACCTTCTTCCTCACTGATGCTTGGCAAAGCCTGTGTTCGGTCCAGCAGCAAAGGCTCTTCTCACCGAGTCTTTGATCTGGACTCCTGTCTTAGGTCCCTGCTTTTGGGGGACGTGGCGGCTGTTCCCAGGGAGACGTCTAAAGGACTGTGAATGGCTTCTAGGTTTCACTGAGATGTTTCTCCCTCCTCTCCTTGAGGTCACACAGTCCACAGACGGGCACCTCGTCGCTCCTGCAGCTCGGACCATCCAGGTGTCTTACCAGCACTACTGACATGTTGAGGCGGGTGACTCTCTGCGGGGGACGGTCCTGTGCATTGTTGGACGCTTACCTGCATCACAGGATGCTCCCACCAAGGGACAGCAGCGTCCCACAAACTGGGACAGCCTAACATACCTCTAGACGTTGCCAAATGTTCCTGAGGGACGAAATCACCCCTGGCTGAGAACCAAAATATATTGACGTCTTGGAGCCACTTATCAGACTGACTTAAGGGCCATGTTTCCTATTTTGGCCAATAAAAAACCTGTCTCAAAACACCCAGGGCAGGTTCCTAAAAACAGTTTTCTAGGGGCGCCTGGTCGGCTCAGTTGGTGGAGCATCCGCCTCTTGATTTTTGCTCAGGTCGCGATCCTGGGGTCATGGGATCGCGCCCTGAGTGTGGCTCCACACTGAGCGTGGATCCTGCCTGAGATTCTCTCCCTCCCTCTCTCTCTGTCTCAAGAAGAGAAAACCCCACAGATTTCTAGTCTCTACCCCAGATCTGCTTCACGAATTCCTGGCATCTCTGCCGAATGGAATGCCCGCACGGTTGGACAGTGTGACTGCTGGTTTGGTGACTGCAGCACTGGAAGACATGACAGGGCGGAGTCTTCCTTGGCCAGGGGTCATTGTCATTCCCTGTATGGGAGGGAGACACATCAAGAAAGCGCACCTTCTATCCCCCTTCTGCTGTGTGCTGCCCGTCAGCACAGGACGGGCAGCTCTTGGGAGGCAAGAGGGGGAACAGAGGTGAGCAGCATTTCCAGGCCGTTCTGGAGGGACCTGGGTGCTTTCATTCATTTTCAGGAGCGCTCGCCCCAAACGTGTGGTTTCCAAGATGCTTAGAACACCCAGCATGGGCTGGGAAGGAAATTGTATCAGGATGTTTTCTGCCACGACAAACAGAAAACTTACCAAAAAAAAAAAAAAAAAGGCAATGCACAATATATAAAACGATAAAGCTTAGTAATTATTCCGTGTGACCACCATGCTGGTCGCATTGCAGCTCCGGGGTTACGGGTGTGAGACCTCAACGATGCTCTGAGGATGCCGGCTCTTTCTGCCACCTGCGGTGTGTGGCCTGTCCCCCCAGGACGCCCCTGCTGGAGGAGGCAGGGAGTCCAGAGCGGTCCAGGTACCGCTGTTGATGGCAATATCCAGAAAGCTAAAAGGGGGCACGGATACCGTGGCACCTCCTTCAGTCTTCGGTGACAGCCCGGCACAGAAGTCTGCCGGGGGTTCTGCCCCTCTTGGCCAGATTTCCTTACGACCGAAGTCTAAAGCCCCCTCTGGCTGAGGGAAGGGAATTGGCTGGGGCGGACTTAGACCACCGTGATTCACCCCTGGGGCTGGGGAGGAGTCTCTGTGCCCCAGAACGTGAAACCAACCCGCACTTTCACCAAATTGGGGATCTCTAAGCAGGAGAGGACAAGGACAATAGCCACGTGGCCGGGGTGTGGTATAGAGACCAGCCTCCTTGCCGAGACCGGCTTCACATAGTCCCCCTGCCCCCAACCTCAGCACATTCCCATTTCCGTACGTGGACGCTCCTCGTCTGGGAGGGTAAGTGATCTTCCCAGATGATATGCAGCTAGTAACGAAGGCAGAGCTAAGATGTGAGCTCGGGTCTGAGCAGCTGCAAATCCCACAGCAAAGTGTGGACCGACAGGCACGCATTGCACGTGGGAAGGTACGCATGAGCTTGCTTTTATTTTGGTGATTATGGATTTCCTAGAAGAGGTGTCTCCAAAAAAAGCTAACGAGCAGATCAAACTCCCATAGATAGTATTGCTTTAGACTAGGGTTCGTTTGTAAAACTTAATTTTAAGAAAAATGCTGGATGAATAACAGAACGGCGACGCATGGATGTGAGAAAACGGGAAGCTGGCTCACAGGTACATGCCAGCGAAGCCGAACAGTCTGCCTCCAGGACAGGAGCCATCCTGACGCCAGGTCCCAGAAGGACATGGCTAGGTGAGTCATTGTCTTTTTGTAAGTTTATTTATTTATTCTGAGAGATAGGGGGCCTGAATGGGGGAGGGGCAGGGGGAAAGGGAGAGAGAGAATCCCAAGCAGGCTCTGTACTGTCAGCACAGAGCCCGACGCGGGGCTCAAACTCCCGAACCATCAGATCGCGACCGGGGCTGAGATCAAGGGTCGGACGCTTAACCAACTGAGCCACCCAGGCGCCCCTAAATAAGTCATTTTCAAGTCTCCATAAGGGGGAAAGGAGAATGTGGGATTCCACCGATGGATCTGCACCCCAGGAGACAGTCTGCCCTCAGCGGATTCACCGTTCACAGAGATGCTGGATGTCGAGGGGACCAGGGACAAGGAAATCAGAGAGAGGCCAAACTGGTGGTCCTTTGAGAAAGTGACTTCTCTGACCTGGTACTCAAAGGTGACCTTTTCCACGGGCCACTGCTCCTGGGGACACAGTCGTGGAGGTAATGACTCCAGTCGCTTCTCCACTCTGCCTAGCCCTGGGCCCCATTTCCAGGACACACAGAGACCTGGGAGGCTTTCTCCACCAGCCCACGTACTCCGTCCTCAGACCTGAGATGCGCTCGGGTCCCCCCTGCTCCTTCCTCTCACTTGGGAAGCAGTTGAGCGAGGGCTATGATAGCCACATACATAGTCACCATCTGAACATGTATCCTGTGCCGTCTCACGTCTAACCCCAAACAGCTTCCGCGCCCCCACTTAGATTGTCGGGTTCCCTGGTTCACGTCACGGGCTCCCAGGCCCGGGTTGGCTGTCCCCCGCGTGTGGGCGGACACGTCCCGTCTGCTGGGAGCCCTGGGCCCCCCAGCGTGGTGAGCACATCCGGGGAAGGTCCACGCCTGCAGGCCCACGTTCCAGGGACTCTGTTGAAGGCCGTACGTGAGGTCGGGTGGCGTGGACCCAGGGGCGGATGAGTTCCACGGTTCGGTGCGGATTCTGCCCCTCTCGGTCACTGACCGGCCACATTACCTGTCACCGCACATCGTGCTCCTCTGTTGTGTTTTGCCGCATGGTACGCTGATTGGACTCCAAACAATAGCTGATTTTGGATGAAAACACTCTTGTATTTTCAGATGAAATAATATTAATTTGGACAGTGAGCATCTGATCAGAATTCCTTGTAAATATTTAGATCAAGCGCCTAGGGAAGAAAGAGACCCAGTTAATTGTAATTAATCGTGGATAATTCATTACTTACCGTACATATCTCGGCTGGAGCTCCATTGGGCTCAGAACCCTAAAGGGGCTGCAGACTCCGAGCTGAACCTGACTGGAGAAGGGTGTGCCTCGTCTGTGCTGCCTGACAATGACGGATGGAAACGCGGGGACGGCCCGCTCCCCCGCCCCCGCGGAGCGCGAAGGAGAACCAATCACCGTCGCGGGTGGGTTGTAAGTCATCTTGAGATGCAGCTCCAAGCACAGAGGTGAACAAAGGACCAGCTGCACCGCCACAAAGTCTCCCCCCCGATCTTCCGTTTCTGCTGAGTCTTGACAAGGGCCGTCTCACGCCCAGACCTCCGCCCCCCTGCCCGCACCAGGCGGCCCCCGGGGGTGGTAGGACTGAGCAGCGTCACCCGTCACCCTCGGGGCGCAGGCATCCGATCCATTAATGGCAGGAGTGACGGGTCTGAAGGGCATTGTCCCCAGCGGCTGAAGGAAGGAGGCCCCGGAGTGCGGTCACCGCATCAGTGGACGGCTGAGGGGAGGTCCGCAGCCGCTCAAAGGGGCCGTGGGGGGACGTGGGGGGACGCGGCCACGCTGCCCGGGAAGAGCCCAGGGGCCGAGGGGTCTTGCAGAGAGGTCTCAGGAGAGGCAGCGTGGTGTCACCTCAGGTGTGAAAGGGGGGCCCCGGGAACCACGGCTGGAGGGCTCGCCCCGAGGACCCCCAGAAACCCACCTCTGCCCTCAGCCCCCACGTAGCCTGTTGGCTCCGCCCTCGGCACTCGGCCAGGCCCCTCCCTCCAGCCCTCTGGGCAGGGTCCTGGCAACAGCCTTCACCGGGTCTCCCCAGCTCTGTCTCCTCTTCTAGTCCATGCACACAGCCTCCCATGACTACGATGCAAGCCTCCTCACCCTCTCCTCTTAAAAACCCTTCCATTCCTTCCCATCTCCTCTACTAAGAAGGCCAAGCCCCCGGTTCAGGCTCACAGAGAAGGTCCCTGAACACCATGTCCCCCGCTGGGACCCCACCCTTCACCACCACGCCCTCCGCCCGGCAGCACCCGATTCTGAGTCACTACCCGGGGCTCACAAGCGCACCTCGTATGGATTCGATCCTCCTTACTCGGGACTCCGCCCGTAACGTACAGATTTTCCAGCTCACCAAAGTCTGGTAGCAGCCCTGGGGTCAACACACACGGTGTTTCCGTGGTCGTTCTGGAGGAACACATACAGGCGACAAACTTGAGGGGTTGGCCCGTGTTCCCGGCTGAGATGAGCAAGATAACAGTCGCCTTCCTGTCCCAGCTCCCGTCCTGTAAACCAGTGTCCTTTTGTGGTCTATCTAGTGCCACGTTTTCCACATTTTTGTGCTTTTTGTCGATAACTTCGCTGCTTTAAGTGGCCCCGTGTTAGGCTGGAGTACTGGCTGGTGTTTGACCGTGCTGCCCCCGGATGTGGTGACACATTACTCTGGATGTTTCTATGAGGAGGTTTCTGGATGGAATTACTGTTCAAGCTGGTGGACTACAAGTGAAGCAGATTGCTCTCCCTGCTGTGGGTGGGCCTCTCCCAATCAGCGGAAGGCCTGAACAGAACAAAGACTGATCTCCCCCAAGCAGGAGGGGATTCTGCAGCAGACAGCAGGCAGACTTCAACCGCGGCACGGGGTTTCCTTGGGCCTCAGCCTGATGGCAGGTTTTGGACTTGCCAGCCTCCGTAATCTTGTGAGCCGATTCCTTAAAATAAATATTATTCCGCGTGTGTGTGTGTGTGTGTGTGTGTGTGTGTGTGTGTGCATCTCATCGGTTCTGTTTCTCTGGGAACACCGACTGCACTAACCCCGTGTTTCCCCCAGGGGCAACGGTTCAGCATGCCCCAAGTCAGAATCGGTGGCCACTTCATGGAACACAACTACCGTGGACAGAGCAGTCGGCAGCACTGTCCTCCCGGCGGCTGCCCTCCTCCCACTTGCTCACCGGGTTGTGGTTTCTCAGGTCGTATGATTTTTCTAAGCACCCCTCGCCTCCCCCCACATGGTGATGCTCTCCCCGGCCCCCTGGGCCGCCTTGGGCCCCCAGGACCTGATGCCTCGCCTCTGTCACACCCCACACAGGAGAGACACCTGAGCGTTTGGAGAGCCACCTGTCCCCTGTGGCACGGCCTCAGGACCAGCCAGACTCCTGGAACACAGGGGGCTGTGGGCGGTGACGTGATGCACGGCCAGTCAGAGAGGCCGCCGTTCCCCACCGTGGGGATCACGGGCCCTCCAGTGAGATACCCGTTCTGTGCACACATACGTGTGCGGGGAAGGTCGCGCGAAGGCCCTCGGACAAAAATGCCCGCCTCCCGTCACAGTGCTGGAAACACCTGAGTTAGTTCTCTTGATTTTGAGGACGATGGCTGCAGTGAAAACAGATATTTTCTGGGCCGGGAACCATGCAGAATGCCTCCCGTTAGCACTTGGCTCCTCAAATTAGCAGGCCCGAGCAGATGAGTCCCAGCGAAGGCACCTCGCGGCTCATACGCCAGAAGACGTTGCCAAAACTTGCGAGCATTTGGGCTAAAATGTCCGAGGACTAGAGGAGCATTTTGAGGATAACCTGGCAGGGGGTCTCCAGCGACGGCCGCTGCTTTTCTCCTCCGTGCTGCATCCGGCCGTGGAGCCGCGGAAGAGACGTTTCCGGACCAGAGTCCGTGAGTGGTGGAACCCTCTGGTGCGGTGGGAGAGTGGATGTCAAGAAAACAGGATTTGGTTCGCTTGCGCCCTAAAATCACTGTTACGGGTCATGCCAGCTGTTCAGAGAGGCAGTGTCGTCTGCAGGTGAGGAGGGCCCTCCTACAGCAGGGGATGAATGGGGGACCCGAGGCCCCGGGTCCCTTCCGACCCTGAGACTGGGGACGTTTCCCAGCTCCCTAAACACAGTGCCTGCACCTGTCTGAGCCTCAGCACGTTGCCGCGGCAGCCTGTGCCCCCCCGCCCCCCGTGGCAGAAGCGAGTGTCTCGGGGGAGAGACACGGCCAGGCCCGCTGGAGCGGACGGCGGGTGGGGGGGACCCCCGGCACCTTGGCGCTCACCCAGCCCCTGGCTCGGCCGTCCAAGTGCAAGCAACATGGCCCACGTCGTATTCCACCCACGTGTCCCGTCCGACCTTCCCGACTCGTTTCATCCTCTGGCCCAAAAACTTACATTGACATTGAGGACGATTTTACATGGCCGGCGACAAGCTTGGGCAGTTTAAGAGTTGTAATGAAAAGGTCCTCCAAACACAGGCTCTGGTCCTGGGCCACGCCTGCACGCACACACGTGAGCTCGCCTCTCTGCCCTCAGGTCCCCGACTGTAAAACACACACACGGACATGGGGTTTGCTGGGACACAGACCACTTTGTACGCCAAGCCAGTAGGAACCGCCGTGCAGATGTCCCTTCATTCATGGAAATGGAACCACGTCGGCTCATTCCAAGGCCTCTGGTCCACGCACAGAACGCCCCTTCCTGCCAGATTCTCCACCCACCTGGGGTGGAAGCCTGGGGCACAGTCACCCGGCATTTTTACATGGTGACCAGCGTCTGTCATATTTCTTAGACTTAATTCACACCTGGCCAACGTAACAATCATGTTGGGAGCTTTAGCGTCTTGATATCTGACACTTTTAAGAATCCAGATGTCAGATATTTTTTGCGTTTTGAGAAGCCTTGCTTCACACATTAGTTTACAGCTGGGCTCTAAGAAAATCTCAAGAACATTCCATTTGTTTGCAAGTTTTCCTCTGCCAACTCGTGGACCCCAAATGGAGGTGATGACTGTATCCCCCAAGAGTGGAGTTTGTCACAACGCTTCCCACTAGGAGCCGCTGGTTTCTGAGTGATATTGGTAAAAAGAATAACCATAATAATGATCAAGGTCATCGCTTTGTGAAGCGAACAGCTATCGGTAATACTGAAACACCAGATAGGCTTCGATGACACTGAGGGAAAACCTTATTACAGCTCTGATTAACTGTAATCTGATGTGCGCTACAGAGAGGTCGTCTGTGGAAATCACATGTCCTGCAGACACGTGCACTTTAGGCTAAGTCTACCTGCACCAGTTACTAAGATACGACCCCGAAAACACTGCTTGTCTGTTCCAGCCTGCTTCCTGTCTTGAAAAAACGTGGGGTCAACACCATCACAGACATCGGTAAGCTTTAAAGGGCTTAACAAATGTAGAGTTCCAAGCTCCGTGACTGGCACATCCTGGCACGCCCAGAGGATTAATTCCCCGTCCTCTACGCCAAACACGGAGAAGCCTTTACAAAAGCAAAGTCTGAGCATGCTCATTGCGCACGGCTCCAAAGAAACGTCCCCTCCAAAAGTAGGTGGTGATACCGATCTTACGGTGGCCTCGCCATCTGTGTCCAGGGCCATCAGGGAAAAGTGAAGGGGAGCCAGGCGCCTTGTGCTGGATGGAGCTCCTGTGGGGTCATCTGGGTGGAGGATGGAGTATTCGGAGGGGCCAGTGCGTCTTGGTGGGTGAGGACTGCGGAATCGCCATACCTCGGTTTGAGGACGAATTCTGCCACTGACTAGCCGATAGTCTCGGGCAAATCACCGAGCTGCGCCCACGCCTGAATCTTCTCACAGGATTTGTGAAAGGATTACATCAGTGTAAGCGTGGATAGTGCTTGGAGGGAACTTGCTAAGATCTCGTTAACACTAGCTATGTGTCCATTCAGGCGTCGGGAGGCTCCAGCCACCCGTCTGTTCATATAAAGTTCCTGGAGCACAGCCCTGTTCGTTTGTTTACATGTGTCCCCGACAGTTTTCACAGCACAACACAAGAACTGACACTTTGAGATCACGTGCCCACAAACCTAGGATGTTGGATATCTGGCCCTTTACTGAAAAAGATTGCTGCTCCCTTGAGATGGCTAATTTCATACGTCAACTTGACCGGACTGAGGGTGTCCAGATACTTGGTCAAACGTTTCTACAAGGGGTGTTGTAGATGTTTCTGGATGTTTCTACAAGGGGACCTGGGATGAGATTAACATTTAAATTGATGGAATGAGTAAATCAGATTGCTTTCCCCGGTGTGGGTGGGCCTCATCCAATCAGTTGAGGAAGTGCTTAGAAGAAAAAGATGAGCCCTCCCCACGACTGAGAGAGAACTCTCCAGCAGATGTCTCTAGACTTCATCTGTCACATCGGCGCTGCCTGGGCCTCCAGCCTGCTGGCCCAGTCTGCACGTGGGACCCGCCAGCCTCCGTAACTTGTGTGTGCCAATTCCATATATACATACCTCGTTGGGTTTGTTTCTCTGGAGAACCTGTCCTCAATTTATCATGCCTTAAGTCTCCATTCACAGGGAGGGCTCAGGATGTGGGAACACAGCCCTGGGATTGTCATAAAGGATCTCTTGTCTTTCAGGACCCCCGGCCAAGGAGACTCGAGGCCACTGCCGTCCCAAAGGATGGAATCCCAGCTGGGCTGGACTCATGGATGGTGGGGGAGGGGCTTCTGTCTGTCCCCACACGTGACCTAGATACCAAGGACGTGATGCCCTTCAGATCCCACCTGCTCTCTCTTTCAGTCTTTGGAGCTGGGACTTAAATAAAATCTGAGGCCTCAAATATTCTTAATTAGTTTGTCTAATTATCACATTAACACTTACTACTTTTTGTAAAAATATTTTAGTTTTTATCATCTTTTGTGCCATTATTCCAATTAATTGTGTTGGAAATGCTCAGCCTGAACATCAAAGGATAAGGTGCTACTTTTTGAAGTCGTGTTGTTTGATAACAGAGTCTTCTCAGATTTCAGCATCTGGAAATGGGTCGAACTATAAAAATTTTATATATTTGCGTGCGGATCACAATATATCCTGTGCACGTAAATGAACAGATGTGACATGTCTGTGCCATCGAATTTCTAGCTGATCTGGAAATACCCATTGATATTTTTCATCATTTCCCTTCAACAAAAGTCTTAAGGTTGTGATTTCACCCGGGCGTCCAGAGATCACCGGGCGTCCCGGGGTGACGCTAGGAGTGACTTAGTGAACAAACCGCCAGGGCACGGTGGCTCAAGAACAGGTGAGCTTGCACGTGGCAGGACCTGGAAGGCCCACAGGCCAGCGGGACACAGCCCGGGGGTCTCGGGCTGAGGCGACTCAGCCGCCTTCCCCCGTGGCCCCCAAGCTTGCCCGCGCCCTGTCTCCACGGCAGTGGGAGGGTGGGAGCGTGGGGGGCCCAGAGCGGCTCACATTCCATGAGCCAACAGGAAGTCAGACCGTGTCACCTCGCTGCAGGAGAAGCTGGGAGGCCTGGTGTGGTTGAGCCCGGGAGGAAGACAGCATGAGTTTTGGCGAACAGCCGGGAATCTCTGCCAGGGCTGCTGAGCCAAACCGGGGAGACAGAGTCTCCCTTTCATCTGATGAGAGGAGGAAAGGAGTGTTTTCATGGTGCGGAGAGGATCGTGCCGAATGTTCAAGCGGGCCCCCGAGACAGGTACGTCAACATCAGCGCCTGGCCGGCGGTGAAGCTGGGGGCGGACTGAGTGAGTTTAGGGGCCCCACAACACTTCGAGGTGTCGCCGCAGGAAGTGATGACGCTAAAAGTCCTGGATCAAAGTCACGCGTGTGCTCATGCAGGCGTGGACAGGCGACTTGAGTGAGCGACACGGCTCTGGGTGGCAGAGACGGAGCATGACCCCCTGTCCTCTCTCCTTGGGGAGGAGGACAGTGCAGAGAAGTGACCCCCAGGCTCACGGCGAGCCGGGCACGCCAGGCACCTGCAAGGTACCCGGGCTCAGGGGCGAGTCGGACTTGGTGAGCAGGAGGCGGGAGGAAAGGGGACACGTGAGGCCAAAGGGCCTGGGCCCGAGTCCCGCCTCTGCCCCTTGTTTCTTGTGTCACGTGCTCACTCCACAAGCTTCTGTTGTGACACACACACCACGCTCCCAGAACTGAGGTCGAGACCCCCGTCCTCTTGAGCTTCTGTCGCAGCGGGAAGACAGACGGCAACAGGCAAAGTAAACTGGAGACACCAGACCACCTGTCTGCTGGAGGGGAGGCCCAGGGCACTGGCAGGGAGCCCGCTTCGCGAGCGAGCGTCGTCGATGCCAGCCCGGCACGAGCTCCTCCCTCGCCTCCTTTCCCTGCACACGCGCACTCTCCCCGCACTCAGGCCATGCACGTCCTGGCACCGACCCGTCAGAGCTCTCATCCGAGGGGCTCAACTCCAGGACAACGCAGGCCACGGCCAGGCCACGGCAGTCCCAGCTGGGACCTTTCCCTAGGACGCCGGGGAAGCATTTCTTTCTACCCCAGTTGCTAAGCAAACCTGCAGCTGTGGACAGCCACCTGTCCCGAGCGCATGGAGAAAGTCCCTGCCCCAGGAGGAAGCCAGGCCGGGCCGAGACGTCAGATGACGAGTGTCTCCATGGGGCTGTGCCGACCCCAACCCATCTACCGCTCCCCAGTCACGGGGGCCCGCGAATTCCCATTTTCCTTAAGCCACTTTGGGTTGTGGTTTTATAATTTGCAAGCAAGAAGCTTCTAATCTAGCCAAGGGGAAGGAGATTGGCAGGCGGTGGAGACAAATGAGAATACTCTGGTCAGGGACGGTCTCTGGGAGGGGACATTTGCTCTGAGGGACACTGGTAACAGTGGGACAGCCACATGCCGAGCTGGAAAGGGAAAGTTCCAGCGAGGATCCCCAGCAGCAAGCCCGGGAATTAGGAGAAAGCTGGGCACGTGGGGGGCAGAAGCGAGCCCAGCAGTGAGCAAGGAGCCAGAGGAAGCAGGCAGGGGCTCCCGCTTCATCCTGGGGACGGAGGACAGGCACCCAGGAGCCACAGGCCCAGAGGCTCATTGACACCATCGAAGCATCGCGGTGACAGGGACAGGGGCAGGGACAGGGGCACCGCCTCCCAGATGGGACAGCCACTGCACGAGGGCTGACCCCAGCTTGGCCGGGGACCGGACGTGGTGGGCACCCTGGGGACAGACTCAGAGCCTGCAGACCAGCCCCTCCCTTCTGTAAGACCCACTTTGTTACAGACTGTGAGTCCTCAGTTCCTGTGACTTCCTTCCAATGGTCTTCGTAGCTGCCGCGGTTCTCATTCAAGAATCTCACATCTGATTCCGAAAACAAAATAATAAACACGCACCAAAAGCTTTGCAGAAGCGTATACTTAACCAAGTGGTTTCCCTTTATAGATTTCTTAAAACTTTTCAGGGGGGCGCCTGGGTGGCTCAGTCGGTTAAGCGTCCGACTTCGGCTCAGGTCGTGATCTCGCGGTCTGTGAGTTCGAGCCCCGCGTCGGGCTCTGTGCTGACAGCTCGGAGCCTGGAGCCTGTTTCAGATTCTGTGTCTCCCTCTCTCTCTGACCCTTCCCCGTTCATGCTGTCTCTCCCTGTCTCAAAAATAAATAAACATTAAAAAAAATTTTTTTTTAAACTTTTCAGGGATTTTTTTTTTAAGTTCTTTTGTAATTTAAAAAAAAAAAAAAAAGCTATTTTTAACCGAATGTAAATACTGGTCATTTTTGTTGGTTCAGAGAGAATTTTTCTGAACGAGTCACAATGATTTTCCCAGAGAAGGTGCCTCATTGGATGCGGGGACCAGAGCCCGGCAGTGCTGATGCTTAGTCCTTGATGAGGCTGCCACGTGCCTGGCCCACATTACTGTCCACGGCTGCTAGTAACCAGTCTGTACCTCTGAGGACTGCTAGAGAAGGTTATGGCGGGAAGCTAAGAGCCTTGGGAAGGTGCTCTTTATTTAAAAAAACATTTTTTAATGTTTATTTTTAAGAGGGAGAGACAGAGTGTGAGCAGGGGAGGGGCAGAGAGAGAGGGCGACACAGAATCCGAAGTAGCTCCAGGCTCCTAGCTGTCAGCACAGAGCCCGATGCGGGGCTCGAACCCACGAACCACGAGATCGTGACCTGAGCTGAAGTCAGACGCTCATCCGACTGAGGCGCCCAGGTGCCCCGGAAGGTGGTCTTTTCATAAAGACCATATTTGCTCTCATGGCAGAAAATTCAGGAACTGCAGAAAAAACCATAAAGAAGAAAATACAAATTACCCATAACCCAAACCCCACATAACCCTAAGTCCTGAGTCTCACGGCCCCCGACTCCTGTGGGGTGAGAGTGTCATTAATGACACATCATAATAAACGGGGTCACACTCAGATGTGCAGTTCGCCTCTTCCGGGGCATGAACCCAGCTCACGACGGTGCCCCTGTTCGAGAGCCTTTGCTCCTCACTAGGGACAGGAGTCTCGAGGACACATGCCTGGCCGCGGCCCTGCTGGCTGGACGGTGCAGGGCAAGCCTGACCCACGCGGGGCCTCGTCACATTCTCTCTCGGCAGCTCCTACTGGGAGCCCGGTGACGGCGGGATCCCTCCTGTCTCACACCCGCAGGGCCTCGGAGAAGCCAGGTCCCAGGGAGACAGGGACACACGGACAGAAGGGAGACAGACGTGAGATGACACACACAGGACCTTCGCGTGTCCTCCCCGGTCTGGCCGCCTGCGTTTGCCGTCCCCGCCCATCTATGCCTCCGTCAGCTGTGCGGGCTCTCGAGAGACTCTCCACAGCCGGGAGAGGGTCGCGTGCGGCCCAGGAGCGCCCCGCACGGCAGGGACGCCTAACCGTTGCTGCCGAGAACGTCCACACTCGGCCGCCCCCGTGGCTCCCCGTGTGGAGCCCACGCACCTCCAGCGACCCGGCGTCCGTCTTCCCGGGGAACTCTCTCCGGGTGGCGATCGAAGAGCCTGTGCTCAGAGCGGTTCACTCCACGGCCAACGGCCACTCCGCCAAAGGATGCGGGGCCAGCCGGGAAGGTTTAGGCGCTGGAACATTCCCTCTGGCTCTTCAGAGTTGGGGGGCCTATCAGTTGTCCGCCCAGTCAGAAGCTTTCAGGGAATTTTGAGGCGCTACCGCTGTGAGCCAGGCCCCGTCCTAGACCCAGAAAGTCGGAGATGACGGTGCTGCCTGGCCCCAGGGAGCAGGGCTAGCGGGAGGCTGGGGGGGTGGGGGACGATGGGGGGGCTTGTGGTGGAAGGTCTGAGGTGGGGCTGGGGCGAGAGGCTAGGGACCGGGGGAGGGGGCTCGACCCGCCAGCTGAACCCTGGACCCCCCTGCCTGGCAGGCCCACCGAAGGTGTGAGCGGGGCCCCTGCCCTCTCAGTCACGGGTCACCCGCATGCTGGGCAATCAACGGCCGGCACCCCACAGCCCCGCACTGACCTTGGGAGTGTTTCCCTCCCAAGTCGACTGAAGCAGGTCTCACCCCCGCCCTTCATGTCCTGGCCCAGCACCCTCAGCCTTCAGCCCCAGGTCAAGTGCGGGCCTCTTAGGGCTCCCCGCGAGACACCCCGGGAATCGCGAAGGGATGACCCCTTTTGCACTGTGTCAGTATTTCCAATAAACAGCCCTTTTGTCTGAGGGCTCTAAAGGGTATGGTTAACATCATTTCCTTCACTTTTCTAGAAATGTCGTGTTTACAAGGCTATTTTGGCAAGAGCATGATGCAGGCTGACTGGGACCCAAACCTGCCACGCTGCTTCTGGACTTTTGATTGGAACTGCCACCAGAACACAGCCAGGCCACTGGCCGTGTTGACCCGACACCATCTCTCGGGGGCTTTGATGAGACACGTGGACACGTCTTGGAGGGAAAGGAGCCCGTCGACTCCGGTGCTGCTGAACCCGTTCTACACCTGGGTCTGGCTACCTCTGTCCAGCACCAGGGAGGGTTACTTGCTCTTCAGCTGTTGCTTCGCCTCTTCCAGGAAGCCCTCCTTGCCTTCTCTCTCCACCCTTTGTCAATGGCGTTGAACCACTCTTTCTCTGAGCTACCATTATACCTTTTAAATGTTTGTGTTATTTTGCTTAACATAATCTGTTTATATACCCCCTTCTCACACAAAATTATCATGCCCTTGAGGCCGGGAACCAAATCTGACTTCTCCTTGCAAACCCCGCCCCCCCCCGCCCCCGCCAGAAGGGCGCATGGCACCCAGGAGGAGGTCCTTTGGTTGGACTTGACTTGATGAGGTTGACACCTCCTGGGTTCACACCTCCATGTGACCCCTTTGCCTCGTCTTTGGACTCCACCTGGTGACTTTTCTAATAAATAGAACAGAGAAAAACCAATTGGCTGTCATTTCTGAGACGAGGTCACAAAAGACCATGACGTTGGTCTTTCTCACCAGCTCCCTGTGGCCGTGGGAGTCCTGGCCCTGGGGACGTCAGCCGCTGTCTTGTGAGCAGAGAGGCTCCCACCACTGAGGACTGAGGACCCCGCGCGGCAGCCGGCCGGCCCCAGAGGCCTGCCCAGAGCCGTGTGAGAGAGCCCAGACCAGGGTCACCCCGCAGCCCGGCTGACGTCCTGCCTGTGACCCACACAGACCCCAAGAGGGAACCCGCTGGGCCACAGAAACTGGAGACACTACATACTTTTCCTTTCAAGCCACTAAGTTTCGAACGAATTTATTATACAGCCGTGGTGATGGAGGAAGGGTCCCCCTGTTAGTTCCACGCCTGATGTGAGGACGTTCGATTGACCAGGGCAGACACAGGGCAAGAGGGGGCCGTTCAAGGCCGCTGAACTCCCACGGCTCTCGAGACTCTGGGACGTGAAACATCGCCGACCTCCAAGCGGCAGCGTCTCAGGACAAATAAAACCAGGCCCTGACCACCTGCAGTCCGTTCAGCGTCATGACGAGGAGCATACGCGCTCCAATCCAAGTCCCGCGGGTCAGGACGCGGTGACGTGACGGAGTGTGACTTTCCCTCAGAGGCGTCTGCAAAGTCCAGACCTCAGCTCGCAGTAAGAACAGCTCCAGTCAACTTTCGAGGAATATTAACTACTAACCACTGGCTCACAGGCCCTCTGTCAGCAGCCGGGGACAGAAAGACAGAGAGACGCCACCCTGTCTACTCGAGGGACATGAGGACAGAGGCCCAAACGGCCGAGACCCAGAATGATCAGTAACCCCAGTTCCGCTGCCTTCCATGTTCAGCAAACGACGCGCGTAAGAGGTCGTAGGGACAAAACCAGTAACACCGAGATAGACTTCTGCGTGCGATGGTGTTTGTCAACTTGGAGGGTGAGGGACCCGAGCCGTGGTATTAGCTACCTGACCCTCTGAGGACGGCTGGGGAGGGACCTCGTTCTCCCGGCGCTGCCCTCAGAGGTGACGAGGGCCGCGGAGACTGTGCGTCTGAGTCGGAGCGGAGTTTCAGAGGGGACGTGGCTTCAGGAATTTCGGGGTCAGAAGGGACAGCGGCAGCCGTCTAGGCGGGCTCTCCCCTGCAACTTTGTGTGTGGGCGCGTCCCCGGAGAGCCAGCCTGCAGGCCCCTGGACTCTGGCTGTGCGGCCGGGGAGCCCGGAGGACAGGCCGCCTGAACCGGCCTCCCGCTTCCCTCCCTCCTGCCTCTCTCCCTCCGGCCTGTCCGGGGGGAGGGGGGGTGTGCACGTCCAGACTCCACACACTTTCCTCCCCGTGTGACTACTGCAAACCGCAGAGGGGGCTGGGAAAGGGCGGACTCTGGGTCTGACGGCGGCTGGGCCCGGCATCTCTCGCAGAGGCTGGGACCCCACCCCACCCCGCCCGCTCCGCCTGGGTTCTCGTGTCCCCAGCACTCCTGCACCGCGTGTGGCACCTAAGAGGACTTCTGATGGTCTGGCAGGACTGGCCGCGAGAAAGCGCCCTTGTCCCTCACGTCCACGTGAGAACTCGGGGCCGGTCTGTGCCTGGATCAAAGCCTGGGGGACGGGGCCCAGGGGATTAAAGGACCACACCTTTCCCATAATGGGGGGGCCATTACCTACCAGGCAGGACCCAGCACGATGCAGTTAGCAAACCTCCACTGGTGGGGATTTCGAGCACATCCAGGACACCTGGCCGAGGGTGGGGAGGAGGGTGTGCACAGGGTCGGTGGGGGGGGGGGGGGGGATCCTGGGGCCACTTCTGTGACCTCGGGAGCAAACACCCGGTGGAGCTGCCCTCTCCTCGTGCCTCAGGCCTCCTCTCTCTGAGAAGAGCGTGGGGTTCGGGGAGAGACTGCTTCTTCCCGAGGGCGTGACTGGAGGCCGGGCAAGACAGTCCTGCCAGCGGTGGCCTTGGCCCAACCGTCCCTCTGCCGTGCGGGAGAGCGGACGGCAGGTTCCCAGGACGGCGTCTCTGGGCGTGAGACTCACCCCCTGCGGCTTCCTTCCTCCCGACTGCACAGTCAATAACCACAGTGACAGTGGCCTTCCAGTGTCCTCCCAGCTCCTTCCTATTTCTGAGTAGCTTGTGAGCACGACAGTCCGGAGCTGACATCAATGAGGGGCTGCCCCTGTGCCCCCCCCCCGGGCCACCCCCTCACCTGCCCGATGGCGCCAGAGAACGTCCAGGCCCCCACGGCCCCAGCAGCATGGCTGGAACAGGAGACACACAAACGTCACCTGTACCCTAAGGTGGGGCACAGGGGCGATGACAACGATCGGCCAGGACCCTGGGGACCCGAGACCCGGGTCCAGACAGCGGCCAGGGCCTTCAATCTCTGCCCTGAGCCTCTCTGTCCTGCCCCATGAAACCAGGTCGTTAGGGTCCCAGTGTGGCAGGGAAGAGACCATGCGTATTCCTCTCCTCTCCTCCTCAAAACCCCCCGCAGCCATAAAGCAACTGCTACAGAAGTATAAATCCACAAGAGAAGGGGAGGGAGGAGAGGGACGGGGGGATTTCCAGAAGATGCTCTCCTGCCTGACAGAGGGAGGAAGGGACACTGAGCCCCCAGACAGACCGGGGTGGGGGGGCCCTGGAGGCAGCAGCGGGGAGGCATCGGGAGGCAGGGGCAGAGCCCTGCACCTGCTGTGCTCCGGGACTGAGCTGTCCCTGTGACCCTGCTGGGGAGCACGGACAGGTCCTGCCCTTGCCGAGCTCTTATCTATATAACCCAGAGCAAGGACAGCATCGAGGCGCTGATCGGAGTGGGGTTCGAAGAGACGACGAGGCGAGGACAGGGGGACAGGGGTTCAGGGCAGGGGGCCTGGCCCCCCCGGACAGCGTCTCCATGTTTATTCCAGATGAGCAGTCAAGGAAACCCTGCCCGCGAAGGGGACATTTAGGCGGAGGTCGGGGGCAGGAAGAAACCAGGGAGGGAGGAGAATTCCAGAACAGGAACAAGAAGCGATGACCCGAGGACACGCAGCAGGAACGTGTTGGGTGTGCTCCAGGGGCCTAAGATAAGGGGGTCTGCCACCACTTTTGGTAGAGGAATAAATCGCTTCACAGAAGGTGAGTTTGTCTACGAGAGCCAAGGGTGGGGCCGGGCCGGACGGCTTTGTCAACCAGGGGCCGAATGTCACAGCAAAGGGAGAGGAGAAGGGGATCCGACGGTCCCGTGATGTCCTGAGAAGACCCCTCTGGCCGGCGCCCGAGGACGGGGCGCGGGCTCCGGGTTCCCACGGAGAATGGCCCGGAACATCTCCAGCCACCTCTCGGGAAAAGTATTTATTGAAAGGTCAGGCTAAGTGACTGGGACAGCAGAAGGAGGTCAAGGAGCCAGCAGTTTGGAGGACGGTCGTCGGGGGTTACGGGACAGCGGCTTAGACTGCGGTGGCGGCGGGTGTTCTGGAAGGGGGGGGAGGGGGCGGTGCAGGCAGGTGTCTCGGAAAACACGGCGTTCTGGCTCCGGAAGCGGATGGACGGGGGTGCCATTTACGGAGATGGAGAACAGGCGGCTGGAGGGGGAGAAAAGTTCCGTCCTGGGCACGTGGCCTGTGGCACGCCTGCTGGAGCCCACGTGGATGCCAGGTAGCTGGCGGGGAGAAACCCACAGTGAGGGTTAGGGGTCCCGGCGGGGAGGCGGAAAAGACCAGCCGGGGAGAAAGAAGGCCGCCGGGGAGCATCCGCCCCAGGAAGGACACAGCGCCCAGGACACCAGCTTTCCGGAAGGCGTCGGATGGAAGCCACAGGGCTCCTACCTTACGTGCCTCACGACCCAAGCCGGAAGAGGCCACGGTCCTCACTGTGACAGACACCCTCTGCGCCCGGCAGCGCCACCCCCGGGGAGCCCGCCGGGGAAGCGGGAGAGGGAGTGTGTTTCACGCTCCTGGGGTCCCTGTGGAGGGACGTGTCCTGAGCACACGCTCCGCCTTCTCCCGGACTCCCGGGGGCGTTTGCCAGCAACGATGAGGCAGCCGAACTGGGCTCGGCTCTTCCCTTCTCCTCGTGGGCCCCAGCCGGGCTGCCCCGACTCCGTGAGGCCCGCGCGCCCCCTCAGTGGGGCGGGGAAGCCGCCCGATCGGTGGTCTTCCCGGAAGCCCCCTTGACAAATACACCTCATGCCGAATCCTCCCGTTCGGCTGCTACCAGTGATAAAGGTGCCGTTTGCCTCCAAAATTATTTCCTTACTTGTTATTTCAGTGTGTTTAGAATCTAGTTGGGGAGAAACGCAGTATTTATTGGGAGCTCCCTCAAAATGCCAATAGAAATGAAAGGACCACCATGTAAGGACATATCCGACCATAAGCGTATGTCGGATGAATTAATAATGTACAAAGCTTCTCATTAGAGTCGTCTTGACCAAGAATTGGAAGTGAAGTGAATCCACATCAATTTCAGAGAAGCTGGAAACAATGTGTCACATCCGTACCACCAACCGTAGGAACCCTTTCAAAATAATTAGCTGTGCGAAGTAATTTGACGGGATTTCCGCAAATTATTTTTCAACGAGAAAACAAGAGGCCAAAAGTATGTACTAATGCTGCTTTGCATAAATAACTCAAGCAAATATGTTGTTTGTGAATATGCGTTACACGGGAGGAAAGCAGGGGAGACAAATCGGGTCCTCGGCCGCCGCTCACCGCCGGGGGAGCGCACACGGATCTCCCCACTTGCTCTGTTCTGTGACGGATGGAGAGTCAGAAGTCATCATTCAGGGCGGGCGAGTCTAGTAACGGAGACAGACGTATATTTAAAGACACAAAAGTAAGCACCAAGAGAAACAAGCAAATAAAAACGCGGCGATGATAACGAGTAGAAGGGAGACAGGGAAGGTATTTTTAAAATACGCCGTCATTGGGGCGCCTGGGTGGCGCAGTCGGTTAAGCGTCCGACTTCAGCCAGGTCACGATCTCGCGGTCCGTGAGTTCGAGCCCCGCGTCGGGCTCTGGGCTGATGGCTCGGAGCCTGGAGCCTGTTTCCGATTCTGTGTCTCCCTCTCTCTCTGCCCCTCCCCGGTTCATGCTCTGTCTCTCTCTGTCCCAAAAAAAAAAAAAAAAAAAAAAAAAAAGTTGAAAAAAAAAAAAAAAATACGCCGTCATCATTTCCGCGCTGACAACAGGAGCCAGCGCGCTCCCTCGAAGGAACAGAGGACAAGCGCTTTCTGCTCAGATCCATTGAAGACCAGCTCGGAGGAAAGGCCTCAAAAAACACCAGAAACGCAACTGGACAGTGAAACAGCTGGTCACTCAGTAAACGGACAAAGGTCTTGAACAGACGGTCTTCCCGGGAGGAGCCACAAACGTCAAGTGAGCAGAAGAGACGCCCTCGGCCACCGGCCAGCGACGCCTCGCCTGGCTCCTCGGGGCTTGAACCGGCAGTCGGGGACCCGCACGCGCTGGCGGGAGATCGGAACACACAAGCCTCCGGCCGCTTTTGGAAAACCGCCCGGTGGCTCTTCGGATGGTGACACGCGGGCTTCCCGAACGCCCCAGCAAGTGTGCACGTGGTACGGTGAGCCCTCCTTTACGATCAGGAGGAGTGGAGTGTGTCGCTCGGGCCGTGAGTGCAGCGGGCCCCGTTGATGGAGCCTGGCGGGCCCCAGACCCTCCCCCGCAGAGCCCTGCCCCCCAGGGAGGCTCACCCAGGACACCTACTGCTTAGCAAGCTGGTTTCAGCCGCGTGCTGAACGTAACTTTCTAAAACTAAAGTGGGGGGCGCCTGGGGGGTTCAGTCGGTTGAGCGTCGGACTTCAGCTCAGGGCATGATCTCGCGGTTCGTGGGTTCGAGCCTCGCGTCGGGCTCTGTGCCGACAGCTCGGAGCCTGGAGCCTCTTCGGCTTCTGTGTCTCCCTCTCTCTCTCTGCCCCTCCCGCGCTCACGCTCTGTCTCACTCTCTCTCTCAAAAAATAAATAAACATTAAAAAAAATTTAAACTAAAGTGGTGCTGCCTCACAACCCACCTGCTGCCAGCCTCGCAGAAGCAGAGCGTGCCTTCAGAAACAGTGCAGGGGGCCCTGGGTTCACTGGGAGGGACACAGGGGGCCCGTCCACCCCCGAGCCTCCACATCTGTGGACCACCGGGTCTCTGGGCTCCTTTCCCTCAGGAAACTTGCGTTTCATCCCTGGAGGCCACGTCCTGCATGGGGGACACTCTCGTGTGCTCCAGTGACAACTTTCTGGGTACCCTTAGATCCTGAGGCATGAGGACACTCCAGAAGGTGCCCGGATGTTGGGGCCGGCCAGGTCCGAGGGGCGAGCCGCACACGGCTGTCACCTGCCCGCAGACACGCTGGGGCGCGGAAGGAGACTCACAGGGCGGCCCGGAGACATCTCCCAATATCCGAGCCGCCATCGTAGAAAAGAGGGAAAATCATCTGTGTGTGGAGCCCCGAGGCGTGGAATTAGAAATCTGGGTGGGAAATGCATGAAAGCCTGCCTGGGAATCAGCAGAAGCAGCCCTTGCTGGCCTGAAAGCTGCTGGATCAGGGGCGGCCCTCAGGGGCGGGGGGGCAGGCCGGCTCCCCCCAGTGCTGGTCAGGGGGGGGACGGCCAGTCCGGGGCACGCGGGCCGTGGGAGCCAGGGCTGAGGCCACCATCGCCGCCGCCCCGGGGCCCGTTTGCCGTGTCTTTCCTCTTTCAGCCCAACCCCCTCCCCGCAGCCTCGATTCACTACACTGGGAGCGTGTCTAGACGCCCTCTGCAAAGACCAGAGACGGGTCTCCGTGGCTCCTTAGAAGTCGTGCTGGAGGCCCCGGAGGAGCTGAGCTGAGCCGCGCCCTCAGGATTCCCGGGTTCCTAAAGGGTGTGTGGCCCCCACGTCTTCCTCAGCATGGGACTGACGCCCCGATCTGCCCTCAGCTTCAGTGAAGCCCCTTGGGGGAGCCAACCGGACTTCAAACCAGGGGTGCTGGACGAACACCTTGGGGTCCCCTGAGGCCCAGGTCCCCCCCCCCCCTTCCCGGAAGCCCTCTGTTTCAGTCCCGAATCCCCGCACGTCACTCGCTGTGCACCTGCGGGCAAGGTCCTGGGCCTCTCTGTGCCCGCGCCCCCCTGTGCGGGGCACCGGGGGACAGGCTGCGTGCGCTGCCCTGGTGGGCGCCTGTCAAGCGCGGGGCTGGAAGCGGGGCCGCCGATCTCGGGTTTTTCCTCCTAGCCGTGCTGCCTGCCGACGGCAACACCCACGCTCCGCGGAGACTGCCACATCCTGGCCCCCTCTCCCTCGTTGCCATGGCAAGACGAGAGCAGAGAGCCAGGCTCGCACACACGGTGTGCCGCTCTCCCTCCCCCGGGGCTCCCTGCCAGCTCCAGGCAGGGGGGCTGTGAGCACGGGGGGCCACGGGCCCGGCCACCCCCTCCCCCTCGCCACAGCCCGGCCCCACCACCCCTCCGGCCCCCGCGGAGCCCGTGGGAAGCACGGCCTGCAGACCCCGGTGGGCTCACTGCCGAACGTCCCCTTTGTCTGTGTGAGTCTCTCCCAGAAAAGGTCCCGGCCGATCTAAGGTCGGCCTGAGCCTCAGCGACGCGAGTCAGGTCACCTCTAAGGACGGCACCGGGGGCCGGGAACACCTGAGCGTCCGGCGTGGAGACGAGGGGCTGAGATCCATCCAGGCACAGGGCACGTCGGGCCGGCACTCGGTCGAATCGCTCACACACGTGCGCTCACAAAACCCAGATGACGAGCCGAGAATAAGAGAACGTATCGTTCCCACTGTATGGATAAGTAAACCGAGGCTCTGACAAGCAAGAGACAAGCCTGTGGTCAGACAGCCCTCCATCCGGACCAACGCCATCAGTCCAGGAACGCAACCCCAAAACTGCCTCCCGCCGCGAGCTCAAGCTCTGGTTTACAGCTCTGCTTCCCAGGCCTCCAGGCTTCCAGGCCTCCAGGCCTCCGTTGATGGGCTGGGCTGAACACTGGTCCCCAAAGACAGCAGGTCCAAGGCCCAGAGCCCACGGAGGTGGCCTCATAAGGAGAAAGGGCCTCTGCAGGTGTGAGTAAGGACCTTGGCCTGGGGAGGTCGTCCTGGCTCATCAGGGCGGGCCCCGAATCCAATCACAGTGCCCTTCGAAAAGAGAAGCTGAGGGGTTCAGCACCAGAGGAAGCCACGTGAGGACGAGGCAGAGACGGGACGGACGGGGCCACGAGCCAAGGAAACCTGGAGCTCTGGGAGCTCCCTGGGGCTCTAGGAGGAGCGTGGTGCTGCCGACAGCTGGATTTGGGAATTCTGGCCTCTGGAGCTCTGAGAGAATAAATTTCTGGTGTTTTCAGCGCCCCCCTCCCCCACCGTTTGTGTTGTCACAGCCTCTCCCCCCCCTCCCGCACAGTGTAGGAATAAAGGTGCAGACTGCGGGGGAGGAGCTCTCCCCACGGGACTCTTCTCGGCCCTCGTGTGCCCGGTGGACCCGAAGACAGGGATTCCCTTCTCCAGTGTAGATGTTCCTCTGGGCTCCAGACACACATACCCCCAAACCCACTTAACCTTCCCGGTTAGGTGTCCCCATCTCAAGTCCGACACGTCCGAATGGGGTCCTCGTTCCCCAACACGCCTTCCCCGGTTTTCTCATTTGCCAGCGGGCGGGGGCACGTCTCCTGCTTTCTTCACACCCGGCAGCCGTCCTAGGGACCAGTGATGGTGACCCCGCCTCCGTGGCCCACGCCTGCTTCCCCATCCCCGGCCTGGTCAAGCCGCAGCCACGCAGAGCATCCCGGCGGCTGCTGGAGAGCAGGCCCAGAGGCGGGCAAGGGTCGACAGACTCCTGCTCCGGCCCAAGTTGTGGGGGCAGAGCATGAGGACCCAAAGGGACAGGACCGTCACCCGCCGGCCGGCTGCTCCGGGAAGGCAGGGAACACGTCAGCCCGAGACCTCAGGGCGAGTGGCTCTCAGGGACCAGACCATCCACCAGCTCGGCTCCCCGACGGCACCCGTACGACATCTGGCAAACGGTATCTTCCCAGTAAAATCTGCTGACTGTGGGAGTGGGGAGGCCCTCAGGGTGGGCTGGGCTCCAGCTACGAGCCACCATTTTTGCCACCAATCCCGAGGCTCCGGAATCTGGATGACTCCTCCTGGGACCACCGGCACGGCCGGCCGCCAGGCTTCCCTGGGGGTCTTTACTTCCTCGCACCTGAACCGTGTGGTTCGGGGGTGACCGGGTGGGCCTGATGACCAATGTCTACACGTGCCTTCCCCGTGGCCCCCGGAGCCCCCAGCGTGCAGCTTGTTCTCACGGACACGTGGCCCCCCCGGGGGAGCACCCGGCCCGGGCGTCACCTCCCTCTCTCAGAGTGGCCCAGCCACCCGGGTGCAAGGCAAGAGGCCACAGGCCCCACCCCTGGAAGAGTGTCCAAGAACCGTCTCCTGGCCTCTCAACAGCTGTCGTCAGGAACCCAGGCAGAGGTGGGGTGGACACCTGCGTTCGTGCGGCCATACCAAAACGGCACACAGGCCGCTTCAACAGACGTCTATTTTCTGGTTCTGGATGCTGGACGTCCAGGACCAAGGGGTCCACAGGCCTGGTTTCTCCTGCGGCCCCTCCCCTCGGCTTGCAGATGGCTGCCCTCACCTGGTCCTCCCCGGTGCATGTGTGTGTCCTAACCTCCTCTTCCCATGGGAGCACCGTCGCATCGATTGGGGCCCACCCTGAAGACCTCACTTGACCCTAATTAGCTCTTTAAAGACCCCATCTCCACATCCGGAGGTACGTGGCTTCAGGACTCCAAAATAGGAGTTTTGTTGATGGGGACAGGATTCAGCCCTTCACGGTGCCTGACATGTGCCTCCGGGACTGAGACGAGGCCCTGGTCCTCTCCAGCTGCCCCTCTGTTTTCAGGAGGGTGGGCGCCGATCCCAGGGTGTCTGTCCTCTGACGCCGATGGAGAGGACGGTGCCTGGAAGGGGCACAAACAGGCCAGGAATCAGAGTCTCCGCCCAATTGCGGAACCACCGTAAAAGGAAACCGCGCCCTCCTTCCAAGTGTAAGCTGAGCCTGGTGCAGGCTCTCGCCAGCAGCTTGCCCTGTGGGGTCAGAAACCCTGCTCTGCCCGAGCTTTCAGGGTCCCGGGTCCAGTGCAGGTTCTGGGCAGGAACCTCACATCCCTCACTCAGCTCTTTGCTCCCCAACGACATGCAGACGGCAGGTGCAACAGCATCCGCTGTGCACGGACAACCTCAGGGCGGAGCGCGGAAGCGGGCCCCACGTGGCCGTAACCGTCAGAGAAGCGGCCGTGCCCACGTCCTGTCTCCCAGAGCCAGCACCCTGCTTCCTTTGACTGCTTGTCAGTTACTTGTCCCGTTTCCATAAAAAGACAGACCACAAGTCAGCAGGACGCCCCAGAAAACCTTGGCCTGTGTGTGCGGGATTTTTTTAACTACACATCCCCAGAATCTTAACATGCAGGCTCCTTCTAACAGACATAAAAGCAGCCCGATCTCCTCTTTTTTAGATCTGCGAGCACATGGCACATCCGCATGCCCGCATCTGAGACCGGGAACTCTGGGCAGCTGGTCCCCGCAGTGTGCGGGCTGGCAGGGCTGGACGGGAGACAGATGTGTGCCAGGCCCAGCGTGGGACGCCTGTCAAACTGTCCTCAGAGCTCAGACTCACAGAGAGGCGAATTCTGCTCTGTGGCAGGGGAGCGACACACGGCGTCCCTCCTACGTCCTGCCCGAGGGAGTGCAGCTCCGGGCAAGGCCTCAGTGCTCAGCACCCTGCTGTCCTCCCGCTAAGGGTGGGACGTCCCCCCGCTTTGCTGACAGCAGCCCTGTTCCTTAAGATCACCACCATTTGATGGAGTCCGTTAAAGCTTGCCAAAATTAGAGGTCACTCTTAAAACTTTAGCTTCAAGCTCTAAAACCGTCTGCTAAATTTAGACATACTTCTGATGAGCACCTTAATTCTCTCGGAGAACAATATCGGCTTCAGCGGGAAGAAGGAGCAGAGAGCTGGTGCGCCGGCACGGGGAGCGTTCCGGGCGGAGATCACAGCACCCAGAGCGAGCCTCACCTGCACCCCTTGCACTGGGGCACCTGCCTGGTGTTAGAGGAACTCGCCATCCAGTAACTTCGAGATGATATTTCAGACTTGCTGAAAGAAAATCTGGATAGTTCTGCTTGAGGTGGAGGGGGAGACATTTTCTTGGCTTGGGGGAGGGGGTTGCAGACCAGGGTGCCTGCCTAGTGGCAGGGATGGGTCCTGGTGGCGGGCTGGCCTGTGGAGTCAGCTCAGCACCACATCCCCCACCCCCCACAGCATGCCTGGAAGGAGCCTTCACACCAGCCAGGCCCAGCAGAGGTGAGGAAGGGGGAGAGGCCCTGGCAGAGGTGAGGAGTGGGGAGAGGCTCCGGAGGAGGTGAGGAGGGGGGAGAGGCCCCGGCGGAGGTGAGGAGGGGGGAGAGGCCCCGGCGGAGGTGAGGAGGGGGGAGAGGCCCCGGCGGAGGTGAGGAGGGGGGAGAGGCCCCGGCGGAGGTGAGGAGGGGGGAGAGGCCCCGGCGGAGGTGAGGAGGGGGGAGAGGCCCCGGCGGAGGTGAGGAGGGGGGAGAGGCCCCGGCGGAGATGAGGAGGGGGGAGAGGCCCCGGCGGAGGTGAGGAGGGGGGAGACGCCCCGGCGGAGGTGAGGAGGGGGGAGAGGCCCCGGCGGAGGTGAGGAGGGGGGAGACGCCCCGGCGGAGGTGAGGAGGGGGGAGAGGCCCCGGCGGAGGTGAGGAGTGGGGAGAGGCCCCAGCGGTCTCCCCAACGGAGGTGAGGTGCAAGGAGAGGCTCGGGGACAGGGAGAGGAGGTGGTCTGGCCAGCACTCTGAGGCAGGGGGCTTCAGGGCAGCCTGGGGACTGGGTTCGGCCCAGAGGGGGTCAGTGGGAAGCAAGATCTCAGTAAGCATGTGAAGGTCAACATGCAGAAAATCGCAGAAGACAGGAAATGCATCCAAGTACACAACAAGGTCGGTATCGGGAGCTTGCTGAGAAAGTAAACGCACATCCAGAAGAGCGGCTCAGCCCCACTCCTCCTCCGCTTCTCCGTCTTGAAATAAGGCAAACACTGAACGTTTCCTGTTCCTGCCACTGCTCAGCCAGCCTCACTCCTGTGGCAGCCCACCCCCATCCCCTCCAGCCGTGCTGCAGGGCCTGGGGCTGGGGTGCCTCCCCTGCACGCCCTCTGCAGGGGTCACCTGTCTCCTTCTGTGCCGCGTGACCCACAGCCTCCCTCAGTCCCTAGCTCCAATGCCCGGGCTCGGGGATGCGGCCGTGCCCTCCACAACCTGCAGAGTCCCCTCCCCGCGCAGCCGTGTGTGACGCGTGATGCTGTCTGCTTCCCACACGGGCTCTTTGTATCCACCATCGCACCTGCTGCACCAAAGTGATCCCTGGCCTGAGCCTGAGGCTCAGAGCGTGCTGCTGGCAAAAGGAAGGAAGGAGGGAGAGAGGGAGGGAGAGGAAGGGGAAGGGAAAGGAGGGACAGAGGGAGATGCAGGGAGGACAAAGGAAGGCGGGGGAAGGGAGGAAGGGGAAGAGAGGAGGGGAAAGAGGGGAGGGGAAGAAAGAGGGAGGAAGGAGAGAGGGAACAGGAGGAGAGGAAGGAGGGAGAGGAGGGAGGAGAAAGAAGGGAGGAAGGAAGGGGGGAAGGGAGGGAGGGAGGCAGAGGGGGAAGGAAGGAGGGAGGGGGAAGGGAAAGGAGAGGGAGAGAAGGGAAGGAGGAAGAGAGGGAGGAGGGAGGAGGGAGGGAGGAGGAAGGAGGAAGGAGAGAGAGAAGGGAGGGAGGAGGGAAGAGGGAAGGAGAGAGAGAGAAGGAGGAGGGGGGAAGGGAGGGAGGGGCAGGGAGGAGGAGGTGACACACCGTGGACAAGGGGGAAGGGGTCCCATCGCCGCCAGAGATGTTCCTTAAGGACTGACAATTCAGGGGCACCCTGGGACCGTCCAGCTCCCCGCCACCAAGCGTGCTTGTTGGAAATGCAGACTCCCAGGCCCCACCCAAGCCTGCATTTGCACAGGACGCCCAGGGATTCGAATGCACTTAAGTTGTGAGCTGCACAAAGCCAGGTCAAGGTCTGCGTCCGGGCGAGGCACCATGCCAGCTTAAGTGAGGAGAAACTCGAGTTGCTCAGGCGCCCAGCAGAGGGAGGAACCCTAGGCTGCAGTCTCCCCGTTCCGTGGGAGAAACTCGGGGGACACACCTGGAGCCCCGTCAAATAGAAGACGAGTCAGACACTATGTGCCTCAAGGCAAGTGACAGGAGACTCTTTGGTCCCATCAGGAGGAAGCTCCAGCAGTCAGGGCCCGTCCCCGGGAGAGCAAGTGCCCGTAGGGCGCTTAGCCTGTCACAGGAGGCATGAGCCATGCGGCAGGACACAGAACAGGGTGGTCTTCTCTTCCAGTCACATGGCAGGGACTGGGGAGACCGGTCATTTCCCCCAATCACAAATCGGGGATCGGGGAGGGACCAGTCATTTCCTCCAATCACAAAGCAGGGACCGGGGAGGGACCGGTCATTTCCTCTAATCACATGGCAGGGATTGGGGAGGGACTGGTCATTTCCTCCAATCACAAAGCAGGGACCGGGGAGGGACCGGTCACTTCCTCCAATCACAAAGCGGGGACTGGGTTGGGACTACATCGCAGAATAAGAAGGAAGTTCAGGGGAGGCAGTTTGGAGCATGGACTAACGCCGGTGTTAGAGGGACAGGGTAGGGCAAGAGCCGGGCACAGGCTTGAGGCAGAAACAGGGGGTTCGGAAGTGGTCAGGACTGGAGAGGACGTGAGCCCAGCGTGGGAGAAGGCGGGGCTCCTGCAGGACAGTGGGGTGCAGGGCTGGGCCAGCAGGTGGACAGAGGACTTCTGGATCCAGCTCAGTGGATGCTTCCCAAGACGGGATGCAGACGGGGGCGGGTTTGGGGTGAAGCCAAGACAAGCCTGGGTTGGCTGGTGGTTGCCGGCTGGTTTTGAGGCATCTGAGTCTTTTAGGCAGAGAGGCCCAGGGGCTGCTGGAAATGCAGGTCAGGAGTCCCGCGGGGAAGTCGGGAAGTCGGATCAGCTCCGCAGGGAAGTCAGGTGCAGGCACCGAATGCGGCCTTTGTGAGGCTGTGGCTGCAGCCAGGGGTGGAGGCAAGACCCCCCACCCTGGGGACAGTGCCCAAGCCCGAAAGGGGGGGAGGGAGCAGAGAGAGGAAGGAGGTCAGGCAGGGAGGGAGGGGTTAACTAGGTAAAAGTGGTAACTGGAAGCCAAAAGAAGAGCTTTCCCCACAAAGACAGAGGGACACTGGCACCTGACACTACAGAGGTCACTTAACACGACCTGTCCAGCAACTTCTGAGGCTCCCTCCAGCCTGGCTGTCATCCCCGTACCGCTGGCACCCGTGCCCCTTCTTGCCCTCTCTCTGGCACCTCACAGCCCGGAGGTCTGACCCCAGGGCACACGCTCTCAGGAGTCCTTACTGAGCCAACAGGTGCGTCTAGGCATTGCGGCCCCCCGTCGGCCAGGGACCCGCGGCGAGGCTCACGGCTCCAGACCCGGGCTGGCAGGCCCCTCAGCCCCGGCCATGCACAGACCCGGCTGTGTGGGGAGTCTGAGGCCGGGGTGCAGCTCCCCCGGGGGCCTGGCAGGTGGAAGCTCCCCAGAGCAGACGTCATGTGGAGGCGGAGGCGGGTGCGGGCACCGCACAAGACCTGCAGGGCCTCCAAGGAGCCGGGGGGCATTTCAATGCTGCCTCATGCTCTTCCCGTGCCACGTCAGGAATGCACGCACACGTGTGTACACGTGCATGTGTGCACACGAACACACATCTACATATGCACAGACCAACGCACATGCATGTGCTTTGTGTACGTGTGCCCGCGTGGACGGGTGTGTGTGTGGACGGGTGTGCCGTGACATGTGCACGTGCATGCGTGCATGGCTGCATATGCATGTACACGCCTGTGTGCATGCATGCATGTGCACGCACACACACACACCATAGCTGTGTGTGCCCCCCACCCCCTGGGACAGGGGCATCCCACCCCCACACAGCTCCTCAACAGCCTGGGAGAACTTTCCGGTTGCCCTGCCTGCCTTCCCTTGGCACGGCGCCCGTGAGCGCTCACACGCGGGGACTTGCGGCCCTTTCCTGGCTGAGTGCTGCTCTCCTGTCATCTGGTCAAAGAAGCTGACAAGCACGGGCAGGTCGCCAACTTGGCCTCAACTCCACTCGGAGGCTGGACTGGCAGATAAATTGGTCCTGGCGGGGGGAGGAGGAGGGGGGGAGCAAGAGGGGGGCCCAGAGGGAAGAATTCAAATTCATTTTTCTGCTAAACCAAACTCCAGCTCTCCAAGGCTCACAGCTGTAGCTGGGAAGGCTGACAGGGCGCCAGGCGGGGAGCGGGCAGATGGTACAGGAGGGGAGTGTGTGCCCAACAGGAGGGGCGGGGACCCCAGCAGAATGGGGACGAGGAAGCGGGAATCTGGAGGAATGCTCTGGCCCTCCGACCTCGGCGCGTCTCTGGAGGCATTCGGGTCCATTCTGGCTCATTCCAGTTCTGCGAGAGCCAGAGGCAGAGGCAGATCCCGCCCAGAATCCCCGGCCACCTCGTGAGAGAGGACTGGTCCAGGGCGGCAGGCGTCCCCGGGCTGCAGCCCTTGAGAGCTCGCTGGCTGGCGCTGGTGTGGCCCTTTCTAACCTGGGGAAGGAACTCGGACAGCCAGAAGGAACGGGACTTCAGAACTCCTTCTCTGCCGATCGTCTTACAGGCGAAACTGGGGCTTCAGGCTGGATGTCAACGGTGGCTCCCTCGGCACTGAGGCTCCGGGGTCGTAAAGTGCACGTGGCCCGCGTTCCACGAGGCGAGTGTGGCCGTTCCCTGCTCGTGCTGTGGCTATTCGTCTAAGTCCCGATATGGCAAACAAAAGCCTTGCAGAAACTGCTGGATCCCGGTACCGGGAGCGGGGGGAGGGACATCATGTGACGGTCGCCGGCCGCGGTCCCAGGCGCCCTGTGATGTTCCTGTTTGTGGCTGTGCCGCAGGCGCGTGGACGCACGGGGCTGGCGGGGCACATTGTCCAAAGGCAGGTGTGGGGGTGCCCCGCAGAAGAGGTCCGCTCGGGGCAGCGGCCGCTGTGCCCCAGGGTGGCGCAGCCCAGCACGCGGCGTCCTCGCCAGGCCCCAGCGGACACCCTGCCGGCCTCCAGGCCTGCTCCCCACACCCTGCTCCTGTTTGCAGCCCCTTTCGTCCCAGCCCAGGAACCTTGTCGCCAGGGGGGCCCAGAGCAAGTTGACATCCAGTTGGGGCGCCAACACAGACACTCCACCAGCAAGAACAACATACAAAGGGATGTGAAAACCCCACGTGTGTGTGTTGTGTGTGTGTGTGCGTGTGCATGTGTGTGTGCGTACGGAGGAGGTAACATCCATGCGCGTGCACATGTTCGTGTTGGTGCGAAGGATATTGAGAAGACGCCCCCGGCGTGAGAATATTCACTGACGACAGGTGTGTTTAGGGGGCAGAGAATCCCAAGAGCTTCCAGAACCCGGTGGTTCCTGGCTCTAACCCCAAATGGATACCGAGAATCCCCCAGGGGAAAGAGGGAGTCTGTACCCCTGTGTAGCTACCAACACAGGTGAAGTTACCTGCCTTGGTTTGCAACCACCCCTGTCTGTTCTGCAATCCCAGTCCGATGTCTTCTGGGCAGGACATTCTGGGGGGAGGAGGCAGGCCTCCAGCCCGTTAGCGGCTTTTTGGACACGCCCAGTTCTCATAAACAGCCATGTCGTGAGCAAAACCTAGTGAATAAACACACAGCACTGGGCTCCCTGGAATCCCACCTCGTCACGCAGATTTAGGGGGGCCCAGGGTTCACCGGAAGGCATTTCCAGTTTGCTTGAGCAAAACCACTTGAAAACAAGCACGACAACGTGGCAAGCCAGAACCGCCTCACGGCACCTGCTTCCTCCAGCAGCACAGCCCCCGCCCCCGGAGAGATGGCCACGTCCCCGAGGCACCAACCACCACAGGTCACGCCGCCGCTGGAAGCAGGGTGGGTGTGAGCGAAACGCTCCTGCTGACGAGCGCACGAAGGTGCGTGCGTGCTGGGGAGGGTCGTCAAGGCGGCACCCGCCCCCCCCACCCCAGACCTCCCCAAAGTGGCCCCAGGCGCTCACCTTTGGCCTCCTCTTGACGTTAGAGGCGTCTAGGATATCTGGGCCCTGAGTCCTTTGCTCCCAGCATCTCCTTCTAGAAATGAATGTCCCAGGTAGGAAAGGTGTTAGGAGCATAGGTAGTGTCGTGGGTAGAACTACGTCCCCACAGCCATGCAGAAGTCCCACCCCCAGGACCATCCCCACAGGAGGGAGAATGCCGCGTGAAGACACAGACGCGTGGGGGAGACGGCCGTGGGAGGACACAGGCAGAGACGCGGTGACGCTGTCACCAGCCCAGGACGGCCCGGGCCACCAGCGGCTGGAAGAGGCAGGGAGGCGCTTTCCCCCAGGGTGAGGGAGCCTGGCCGGCCACACCTGGAGGAAGCAGGACCCTGACCAGGTAGCACATGAAAACACAGCGTCTGCAGGTAGGGGCCTCCCCTGCAGACGGGGAAGGCAGGAGCGGCATTACGGGTCCCTTTGGGACACACGTGATCCCAGATACAGCCCACGTGCTGAAAGGGGCCTTGGACACAACAGACCCAGCAGCTGACCTCTGTCTCAGGGGACGTCCCCTCCAGCAGAGATTCATCAACACCCACTACACACAGGAGGGGCCGCGGCCACGAGGGAGCCCGTCTCCACCCTCTCTGACGACGAGCAGGGCATCCGACGTCACGAGGCCGCAGACATCACGGGAGCTCCCTCCCCTCCGTGCCGGGAGCCGGCCTCCGAGCCCCTCTAGGGTTTTGGCCCCACACAACTCCTCCAGGGTGAGGGCCCAACCAGGACGAGGAGGGGTATCCGAAGGCAGGACTGCCGCGTTGGGGTAGCCCCGACGGGCGCGGCCAGGGCTCAGCCGAAGTCCCAGGCCCCACACCCAGGCAGCAAGGCCTCGAGCACAGCAGGCCCCGCCTGGCCCCGGGCTCGTGCTGCCCCAGCGGCACCTTCCGACCCTCACGGGAAGGCTCTGAAGTATGTGAATTGCTTCTTACATCGTAGAACAGCTTGCACCACTGTTTATCGTCTTTACCTGTGTATCACGACCATGGTCTTCCCCGAGGGCCCTGAGGTTCCGGGTCCAGCTCGGGAAGTGGGCAAATCACGTGGGCAGGGGAAGAGGCTGGCCAGCAGCTGTCCGGCCCCTTCAGTTGGGGTCAGGCCAGAAGTCACGGGCAGAGGAGGGCGGGTGGAAGGCCGTCCCCCCAAGGGCTTGTGCCAAGCAGACAACCAGGTCTGGGAGACGTGGCCTCTGTCCTGGAACAACGGACCTTCTCTGCCCCTTTACCTCTCGTCGTCACGTAAAATGCAACGCGATGCCCCAGTTTGGAGATGTCAGAAACCCAGTTAGGTGGCCAACCACTGCCCACGTGGGGAATGAGCCTCCACGGAAACCGGCCCACACACAACGGGTGAGTCCCGCACGCGGGTCACGGGAGGCCCACAGCGGCAAAGCAAATGCTTGTGTGGACAAGTCTGTCCCTGGGCTCTCAGACCCAGCATGTCCATCAGGGCAACTTCCAGAGGCCCCGCCAGGTAGACCGCTGGGGCTCTGCCCACGGACCCTGAGCCAGGGGTCCTGGGAAGTACCTGGTCCTCAGGGCTGAACACATTCCCCTCCTGGCTGAAAGCCCTCACCAGGGGCAGACTTCCATTCCACCCCAGGGCCCAGGCCCCAGTCCCGGCGGGGGAGACTCAGGTGCAGTAGGGGGCCCATCCCCCAGCACGGGAGCCGTGAGGGTGGGGGGTGCTGAGGGCAGAGCGGTCTGGGCGGGGGGCGAAGGGGTGGAGCGTGATGGGGAAGAGGCAGCAGGTGCGGGGTGCGGGACTGACGCCACACCAAGCCTTGGACGACCCGAGACTGTGTCCCCGGATGGCAGAGAGGCACATCGGCAGACACTCTCCTGATGCTTCTGTCCGCACAGGTCACGCAGGGCATCGGGACACAACACAGCCACACCCCAGCCAGAGGCAAGCTCAGTGGCCAGCCAGATCGGAACCGGTCCCTCGTCCGGACAGAAGCCCCTCCGAGCAGCCACAGCACAGCACGGCCAGGTTTCCCTGGAATGGTTGAGCAGACGTCAGATGTTTAGAGGGCGTGGTACAGACCTGTCCACCTGAGGACCACAGGGCGGGGGCCACGAGCCCCTGTGAGAGGCACGAAAGGGACGGCACCCATCAGTGTGACAAGCCACCTGTGTGTCCAAGCCACCTGTCGGCTCCCCGTGCAGACGTGCCCTGTGCCCTCAGCGCGGGTCAGATTCCCTCTCTCCCTTCCCCGTCTCTCCCTGTCTCTCTCCATCTCTCTATCTCTGTGTCTATGTCTCTCACATGCATACACACATGCACACACAGGTGTGTGCACTTGTATGTATACATACATGCATGCATACAGACATGCACACAGGTGCACACAAATACACACCACACGTGCACCCATGCACACACGCATACACGCATGCACATGTACACACAACATATGTACCCGTATGTTCACATGTACACACACATGCACATACACACAAGCACACACAAATACACACCACACGTGCACCATGCACACACGCATACACGCATGCACACACATACACAACCCGCATGTACGTGTGTACACAAACAGACACACTGTCGTGGATCCCTGATTAATTTGCATTCCACATGACCGCAGGGCGCACGGTGCGAGGAACACTCCCCCAGGACCAGGAAAGCAGGCATCTTCCGGCGGAGCTAAGGAGGGGGACGCATACCTCTTTTGAAAGCTTTGATCCATTTTCCTTATTTTGAGTCAGTTTCAAACAAAACCCTCCAGACACACCCCCTTTTTAAATGTCATCGCCCCTGTCCCCTCTGGGTCCTGGCAGCAAGATGCCAAGGGAAGAAGGCCCAGGGGCAGGACAGGCCAGCACGGGGTCTCCGAACAGCCGGCTGGGTCTGGGGGACACGCACGCATCCTCTAGAGGAACCAGCTCTTGAAGGTCTCCCTTGATTTCCATGCCCGGAACCTGCTCCAGAAGGGCACTGTGCGCTCGCTTACTGGGGCATGGCACGCGCCCAGTAAGCCCAGCGTCGCAGAGGCCTGCTCTGTCTCTTCTGTGGGCTCACAAAGTATGAGTCAGGACCTGGAGTCCGGCCTAACCTGTCTGATTCTGACGTGCCTGTCTGGGAATCCTTCGTGTGACACGGGCTGGTGGCCGGCTCCCGCGTAACCACCCTAACCGGTCAGGGAAGGTGAAACGGCACGTGGAGAAGGAGACCGTGTGCGGCTTCCTCGCTGCAGGGTCTGAAGCATTCTGACGGCAATGTCCCGGGTGCCTGGGAGTCTCAGCGCTGTCTCTGCCCCCTCGGGTGGGGGGTGTTACCCTGCCGACCCCTGCCCCTCGCTGCTGCCACCCTGCCTGTGCACCCGGCCCTCCCGTGCCGCTCCCAGAGGGCTCGTGGGCTCCCGTGTGCCTGGGGCCCCGGAGGCTGCCGGGGAGGCCTCTTCAAGGAGCGCTCAGCCCCAGGGGTGCCATCCAAGTTGGTGGCTTCAGCGTGGAGCTGCTGGGACCGGAGGTGGCCCACACAGTCCTGCCGAGCCAAGATAAAGCTTCGGAGCTGCCGTCACACCCGAGCGGCTGTGTGCCCGGTTCCAACAGGTGACTGACAGGGTGGAGACGGCAGGCCAGGGGCTCCTGCCAGAGATGGTGACGGGCAGCGGGTCACTGGCGGCTGGCCACGGTGCGGTCTCACGCCCACCGGGGCCACCTGACATCATCCAGGACTTCCCCACGCCCTGGAAGGAAGATGTGCAGCCTTGAGGGAAGTGAGTCACTGCAGCAGAGGCCGGGGGTGGCGTCACCTGGCCAGGTATGCCCTCAGTAGGTTGGAGGCGGAGCCAGGCCCACGGCCCCAGGCCCAGTCTGGTTCTGCGTGCAGCCGTGTGCGTGAGCTCCCCAGTAGGGGGGCAGCAGTCTGACCCTCCTGCCCCCGTAAGCGGCAGGAAAGGTGGTCCCGGCACGGATCTGTGCTGTTCACGGCGGGGCCTTCCCTCTGCAAACTCACGGGGATGGCTGGTGTCTCAGTTCTGCACCCCTTCCCTCGGCAGCCTTGGTCCAGCCGGGCCCTCCGGCCTGCCCAGGGTCCATGGGACGAGTCGGGAGGGCCAGGGAACACAGTGGGAGGTCACCGTGCCCATCAGCAGATCCCTCCCTGCGGCTCAGCCCCACCCCATCCTTAGGCAAAAGGACGTAAGTCCTGGCAAGTGCCTGGACACAGGCCTGCCAGGGTCCCACACAGCGCCCTGGGGCGTGGGTGTGAGGCCCGGCCCCGCAGCCCCCAGCGCTGGGCCCTCGGCGAGCTATCCTGGAACACAGCCCATCACTGCCTTCCGTGCCACCTCGTGTCCTCCTCTGCGTGCTTCTGGAACTCTGTCTGACACATATCTCGTCTCATCCCCTTTCCTCAGGGACGGTTTGGACCCCAGGACCCAGATGGGTAAAAGGGTTTGCCCAACGTCACAAAGCAGGACAGTGACAGGGCTGCCCCAGGCTCACCGTGACTTTAGGGCCTTGCTTGTACAAGGGAAATCTGTGCCCACCCTGCACATTGCTGAGTGTCCTGTGTGTACATGTGCTCATGGGTCCCCTGTGTGTGCATGCATGCGTGTATGTGAATGCATACATTTGTGTGTGTGCTCATGTGTTTGTGTGTGCACCTGTGTGTGTGCATGAGTGTGCATGTGTTTGTGTGCTCACGTGTATGTGTATTGTGGGGCGGCATGTTTTTGTGTGTGCACCTGTGTATGTGTGTGCACCTGTGTGTGTGCACCTGTGTTTGTGTATGCACTTCTGTGTGTATGTGTGTGTGCGTGGGCATATATTTGTGTGTGCACGTGTTTGTGCATGCACTTGTGTATGTTTGTGTGTATGGGCCTGTGTTGTGTGTGCACCTGTGTGTATGTGTGCACGTGTGTGTGTGCACATGTGTTTGTGTATGCACTTCTGTGTGTATGTGTGTGTGCATGGGCATATATTTGTGTGTGCACCTGTGTGTGTGCACATGTTTGCGCATGCACTTGCATGTGTATGTTTGTGTGCGTGGGCCTGTGTTGTGTGTGCACCTGTGTGTGCATGTGTGTGTGTGTGTGGGCATGTGTTTGTGTATGCACTTCTGTGTGTACGTGTGTGTGCGTGGACATATATTTGTGTGTGTACCTGTGTGTGTGCACGTGTTTGTGCATGCACTTGTGTGTGTATGTGTGTGTGCGTGGGCCTGTGTTGTGTGTGCACCTGTGTATGTGTGTGTGCATGGGCCTGTGTTGTGTGTGCACCTGTGTGTGCATGTGTGCGTGTGTGGGCATGTGTTTGTGTGTTCACGTGGATGTGCAAACTGAAGGGGAGACAGGCTTGTCCAGGGTGGGGAATCCCCGGCCCAGAGTAAGGGGTGTGTCGGGGCCAGCACCCCAGGGGGTGAGAAGAGGGAACCAGCCCCCATCACCCCCGCCCCCGTAGGTGCCTTTGTAAGCAAGACAGTCCTGTTGTTACCAGCTCACTGGATCCTCAGCAAAACCCATCAAAGGCAGAGAGGAGCCGTGTTCTTTCCATCATTTTAAATCTAATAAACAGGCCCGGAGAGTCTGTGCCTAACATCACCCAGCCGGTGGAGTCGGGAACGGGGAACAGAACTGTGGCGCTTCCTGTCCATGCCCTGGGCTGCCCCAGGAGCTGCTGACTTTCCAGGACACGCAGGCCCACGTGACGGGCTCCCTGGGGCTTCAGCTCCCTCGGGCACTCGGTGAGGAGCAGACCCAGGCTCTACCTTCTCTTCTGGGTCAAAGCCGATTGCAGAGCTGACCCGAAGCTTTCCGGGGTGACGGGCTAGACACGGAACGGAGGTCCCCAGGGATCCCGCTGGACACGGTTCTCACCACGCACACACAGCAGGCGGTGCTGGGCTCGCACACTCTCCTCCTCCCCCCGCCCCGAGGCCCGGGCAGCGAGTGCAGCCATGTGGCTCACGGGACGGAGCCTCCCCTCAGTGTCACCTCCAACACGGATGTCTCTAAGCACGAGTTTCCCTGGGGTTTCCTCCCCTTTCCTCACGTGGTGAAGCCCGAGCCGCCACACGGAATCTAGCAGACACCAGGGCATTTGGGGAACACTCTCCTGCCTGCCCCACCCCGTGCAGGGTTCTGAGGGGGAGAAGGCAGCCAACACCCCAGGGCTGACCCGTCCATCCACAGCCACAGAACTCTGACCGTGCCGGGCACACGTCTAACGCACCCCCGGGCTCCGCCCAGCGGCCTCTGGCAGAACCCAGGAGGGAAGAGAAAGAAGCAAAGGGGAGACCGAGGAGGGAAAGTCAAAGTGACTCCCCAAGATGATGCAGAACCACAAAGATAAGCCAACAAAAAAACAGTGAGTTACATGAACATCTTAAAAGCAAAGCCTTCTCCAAATGAAGCATCTTTTCTATCATAAGCTGATGTAACAAATTTCACTTCCTAATTTCAAACATTCAAGCTTCTCTTCCAGAAAGGTGTTTACAAGGCCAGGCTCAGAGCACAGGGCCTTGACACGACTGAATGGCCCCGGGGAAGCACCTGACCGCCAGGCCCTGCAGCTCTGCTCCTGAAGCCCCGGGCTGTGCAGCAGCAGGACCTGGGGGTTATGTGGACAGGAGACCTGATCGGGCTGTCATCCCTGGGAGCTCACCCAGGCACGGACCCGGGGACACTTCTGCCTCCGGGCGCAGCCAGCCAGGAGCCTCGCTGTGTAGACGGGCAGGTTCAGCTGGGGCCTCCCAACACGCCTTACCCGGTCCACACCAGGGTCACGGGAGCACGCACCCACACCGCACATCCACACCTGCCCCCCTCCCCACATACACATACCCACTGCACACACGTGCACACACACACTCGCTCCCCACCCCCCCACAGCAGGTGCACTTAGGCTACAGGAGGCTGGCCCTCTGGTGCCCACCTCCCCTGCTGCCCACAGCTGCTAGTCTTATCTTTCTCCTCACGCCTGCAGCCGAGGCCCAGTGCCCGTGGGAACCGAGGAGGCAGGGAAGGCAGAAGGAAGGCAGACAAAAGGGCCAGTTGGCCGAGACAGGAGCAGGTCGCCCATGGACACAGAGCACCCGGTGCTGCTTCTGGCCAGAGCTGGGGTGCAGCCAGGGCCTGGAGGGAAGGAGGGGAAGGGAGAGCTGGGGAAGGGGAGCCAGCCAGGCAGGGCGTGGGGAGGGAGAGCCAACCTGGGAGGGGAATAACGGGGTGCCTGGAGGGGCTGGGGAGCCAGGAGGGGTCCTGGGAACACCACCAAGTCACAGCCACGGGCTCACAGAGGCCTGGCCAGGTTGGGGGCACCAGCCCTCCCCCACAAAGCTGTCCCTGAAGAGCACCAGGCTGGATGTGCTCGGAAGAGGCCAGTACCTAGGTTGGCCACATCAGCCCACCAGACTGCCCGGCGGCCGTGGGCCCGGCCCCTCCCCAGGACACAGCACTGAGCCTGTGCCCGCTCACACAGGTGCACCCCTCCCCGGGACTCGATCCCGAGCCTGTGCCCGCTCACAGGTGCACCTGGGGTCTGCAGGGCCCTCAAAGTCCCCTCCTCTACCATGCCCTCCATGAGGTTCTTTCTAAAGGATCCCTTGCTTGGTTGCTTGTTTCCTGGTATTTATTTATTTGCTTGCTTTTGCTTTGTATTTTTAGAGCAGTTTTACACTCAAGGAAAATTTAGATTCAAGAAGGTACAGACACCCCACACGCCTGCCGCACACAGCCACAGCCTCCCCGCCATCGGCACCCCCAGCAGAGGGACACTTGCTGCGGCCAGTGAACTCACAGCACGTTCTCATCGCCCAGAGCTCACGGTTCATTCTAGAATCACTCTCAGCACTGTCCTCTCCAGGGGTTTGAGCAGATGTGTAATGATGTGCCCACTATCACTCGGTCTCCGTCTCTCTTCTTTCTTTCCTTTTCTTTTAAAGCTGTTAGTCCCCAGCTTTAAACTCCAAGCCGCCCCCCTGCCAGCTCTCAGAGAAACCCCCGGCCCTTCAGGGTCATGCTCCTGGGACCTTCCCAGCCTGCTTTCTCTCCACTCAGCCTAAAGAAGTTGATCATTAAATCTATGCCCAAAACTGGGATGCTTGAGAGTGAACAGGACAGGTGGTTCTGGAACAGCAGACGTAAGTCAGGACTGTCCCAGGAAAGCAGGCCCCGTGTCACCACACACTCACACGTGGCCCACGCCCCCCAGAGCATCGGGGCTCTGGCCTGAACACAGCGTCTGTACCCACCCCGCAGCCCTGCCCTCCCCCTGCCTGCAGAGTGGTGAGGGGCGCTCCCTGGTCACGGGGAGGGAACCCGTCCCAGGCACTAAGATTAGACCCGGTGCCAGTGCCCCCAGCAGCTCCCCTCCTACCTGCGACTGCAGGCCCCTGGCCGACCGCGGAGGCGAGTGCAGGGACCCCGTCCTGCAAGGTCCTCACAGGCCCGTGTGTGCACACCTGCTCCCATGCCTCCCAGCCTCCTGAGACCTCAGGTCCTTGTCAATAATCCCTGACACGAGTGTTCCTCCTACTCCCCTGCTAGAGATGCTGTGCCAACACTTCTCAGTGTCCCACAGGGCACCTTAAGTAAAGTGGGACTAGCGGTCTTGCCTATCAGAGCTGGAAGGCAAGGAGCCCCTTGGCTGGCCTCTCCTGTCACAGGAGGGGGCACACCTGCAGGTGACCTTGAGCCAGCAGCCTGAGACCTGCTAAGTTCCTCTGACACCTCCACACCCCTACCAGGGTCCCCAGACTCTCCCCAGCACCTCTGTGCTCTCCTGTAACATCTTACACCCCTACCACAGTCCCTCAGACTCTCCCCAGCACCCCTGCACTCTCCTGTAACCTCCACCCCTACCAGGGTCCCCCAGACTCTCCCCAGCACCCCTGTGCTCTCCTGTAACACCTCCACACCCCTACCAGGGTCCCCCAGGCTCTCCCCAGCACCCCTGCGCTCTCCTGTAACACCTCCACACCCCTACCAGGGTCCCCCAGGCTCTCCCCAGCACCCCTGTGCTCTCCTGTAACACCTCACACCCCTACCAGGGTACCCCAGGCTCTCCTCAGCACCCCTGTGCTCTCCTGTAACACCTTTACACACCTACCAGGGTACCCGAGGCTCTCCCCAGCACCCCTGCACCCTCCTGTAACCTCCACCCTTACCAGGGTCCACCAGGCTCTCCCCAGCACCCCTGCGCTCTCCTGTAACACCTCCACACCCCTACCAGGGTCCCCCAGGCTCTCCCCAGCACCCCTGCGCTCTCCTGTAACACCTCACACCCCTACCAGGGTACCCCAGGCTCTCCTCAGCACCCCTGTGCTCTCCTGTAACACTGCCACACCCCTACCAGAGGTCCCCAGACTCTCCCCAGCATCCCTGTGCTCTCCTGTAACACCTTTACACCCCTACCAGGGTACCCGAGGCTCTCCCCAGCACCCCTGTGCTCTCCTGTAATATCTCCACACCCCTACCAGGCTCTCCCCAGCACCCCTGTGCTCTCCTGTAACACCTCCACACCCCTACTAGAGGTCCCCAGAATCTCCCCAGCACCCCTGTGCTCTCCTGTAATATCTCCACACCCCTACCAGGGTCCCCCAGGCTCTCCCCAGCACCCCTGCACTCTCCAGTAACACCTCCACACCCCTACTAGAGGTCCCCAGAATCTCCCCAGCACCCCTGTGCTCTCCTGTAATATCTCCACACCCCTACCAGGGTCCCCCAGTCTCTACTCAGCACTCCTGCGCTCTCCTGTAACACCTCCACACCCCTACCAGGGTCCCCCAGGCTCTCCTCAGCACCCCTGCACCCTCCTGTAACCTCCACCCCTACCAGGGTCCTCCAGGCTCTCCCCAGCACCCCTGCGTGCTCCTGTAACACCTCCACACCCCTACCAGGGTCTCCAGACTCTCCCCAGCACCTCTGTGCTCTTCTGTAACACCGTACACCCCTACCACAGTCCCTCAGACTCTCCCCAGCACCTCTGCACTCTCCTATAACACCTCACACCCCTACTGGAGTCCTTCAGACTCTCCCCAGCACCCCTGCGCTCTCCTGTAACACTTCCACACCCCTATCAGAGTCCTCCAGACTCTCCCTGAAGTCTCTGTCATCATGCAGGCGGTGACCCAGCCAGTGGGGTGTCTCCTTCTCAGAACAGGTGCTGACCGGCAAGTCTGAGATTCCCAAGACACCTGGTGTCTCCTCTGAGTCCAGTCTCTGGGGGGGGGGGGGGGGGGGGAGTCCTCATAATCTTTGTCTACCGCACATGGGAATGTCTGGGGCCTGACCCTGCCCAGTGCTAGTCGCTGCACCCCCCCCTTGCAAAGCTTGCTCCTGCCACAGAAAAGCCTCCTGAAGATTTTCTGCCTGTATCTACATGCCAGGGCTCTGCACATTTTCCCAGGCCACTCCTGATGCCTGGGCCCTTCCCTCTTTCTAGTAAATTCTGTTCATTCCTCAGCGTTGGGCACAGGCCTGCCCTCTCCCCTTGGAGATTTTTTGGGACGCTGGCCCCCTCCCCACCAAGTGTGAAGAGGGCCCAGTGGCCCCAGCTGCCTGGCTGCCTGTGTGGTGTGGGCCTTGCTGATCTACCTGTGGGGGCCTCCTCACTCTGCTCACAGGTCAGGTCGGCACAAGGCTGAAGGCCAGCAGGTGCTCAGGGGCTCCTGGCTAAAGGAGTTCATTATTTCAGGATTTCTGCGACACAATAGCCAGCCTCCTGTTGTTTGGAGGGGGATTTGGAGGACTTTCTGCACAGAATTCTGAAATCCGTGTAGCTGTGGATGGGGACCGTGCCCCACTCCCCTCCCCCACCCTGCCTGCCCCCAGGGCGTCCTGTCACAGGGCAGCCTAAAAGGCTGCTAACCGCTGTGTGATGCCCGCAGGGGACCTGCATTTTAAAGAGCCAAGCCTTTACTAATCCTGACTTTATTTCTATGAGGGCAAGTTGCCATCATTATCTACGGTGGAAGAATGTTCTAAAGGGGCAGGTTTCTCCGCGAAAATCATACCCCGTGAGCTGGCCCCTGTTCTACTAGGAGTGACGTTAACTCACTGGGAATGCTTGACCCTCTTTCCTAATGACATTTTTTCATCTTAAACCTGTAATGACCTAACAGGTCTGCTATAGGGATGGGGTGCGTCAGGTCACTGAAGGGGTTCTCAGACCCCTTGACAACGGCCAGCTCACTTGGGGACCCCTCAGACTCTCAGGTCAATAGGGAGCAGCGTCCTGACTGTTCTCAGCTTTTGCTGACCCACTAAGTTACCAAGAGTCATTTTCAGATGCAGTCCTGTGTATGTCTTTCCTCCACTCCCTGCCTTCCCTGACCCCCCACAGTTGACGGAACAGAGGCCCTGTCTCCCCCAGGCCGCAGGAGCCGAGCTCTCTGCTGTACCGCGTCCCTGCCTTGCAGCAGAGATCCTGGGATGTACCCCAGGAGAACTGAGTGGGGATCCAGGCAGTCGAGGTAGAGAGTCATCCGGGGCAGGGGGGACAAGGGTGGATGGCCCAGGAGGTGGCCGGGGAAGGAGCAGACGAGGGACAGAGGGGAGCTGGGAGGAAGGGTGGCCCTCAGCCTGGGCCCTGAAAACCACAGGCTTCACAGAGAGGTCCCAGGTCCTGGTTCGGGCCCCTCTCCTACCTGCCGCACGGCTGCCCCTCCCTAAGGCTGAACCGCTGCCCCTCTGTGGCCAGGCCACTCGCACAACCATGTGAGAATGAGGGGGAGTCAGGGATAGTCCGGCACCCAGGTCAGAAACCTCACCGGGAGGGAGAGGCAGGCAGTGCTGCAGGGCCCCAGTGGGGCAGGGGCCATGGTCTGGAACATTCACAGGACTTCCGTGAGGGGAGGATTGGGTAGGAGAAGGGCAGGGCAGGGGACGCTGGATGAACATGGGGACAGAGGAGGATCTTCCAGTCTTGGCAAGGACACAGGGTAGAGGGACAGCACCGATCTGAGTGGGATGCCCCTGACACATGTGCATCAGCTGGCCACGGTCATAGTGACGCTGCCTAACGAGCATCCCCACCACTACAGCAGCTCACCGGGGCTCGGCCGGCAGGTCTGTGGTCAGCGGGCGGCTCGGCAAACCAGGAGGATAGCCGTTATGGGTTGAATCCTGTCCCTCCCCCCAGAGTAGGTGTCAAAGTCCCAACCCCCAAGGCCTGGGAATGTCACCTTCCAGGGAAATAAGGTCTTTGCAGGGGCTCATATTCAGGGGAGGTCATCAAGGTGGCCCCCATCCGCCGTGACTGCGGTCTCCACAGGAGGGAGAATGCCGCGTGAAGACACAGACACGTCGGGGAGACGGCCGTGGGAGGACACAGGCAGAGACGCAGTGACGCTGCCACCAGCCCGGGACGGCCCCGGGGCCACCAGCGGCTGGAAGAGGCAGGGAGGCGCTTTCCCCCAGGGTGAGGGAGCACGGCCCTGCCGGCACCTTGACCTTGGACTTCTGGCCTCCAGAAGAGTGAGAGAATAAATGCCTGTTGTCCTAAGCCACCCGTCCTGGGACTTTGTGTCGTAGCCACCCTGGAAGCAGAACCGCAGGACCCTGAAGGCTCGTGCTCGGGTCCGGAACAATGTTGCTTCCATCCAGCAGCCATTGGGCACGGTCGAGGCCGGGCGTGCCTCTGCTCACCGTCACAGTGTGTGGACCAATACAGGCCCAGCCACTTTCTCAAGCAAGTCTCCATGGCTCCCCGTGGCCTGCCGAGTGGCCTGCATTCGAGGCTTTTCTCTTTCTGGCTTCTCTCCACACCCGGTCACATGCTCTGGTGACACAGAACAGGGCGGATGGACGTGGGTTTCAGGACCCCACGTCTCCTCTACGTAAAGGGCGATCTCCCCGCTGTCCGTGTTCCCCCGACCTCCGCGAGGCGTGGCCCTCCCCGCCGAATGGCCCCAAAGGCCGCAACTGGGCTTCCTCACTGCGTTCCCAGCACCTCACACATAACAGGATGTAGCAATAAATGTGAACTGAAGCCGTGTTGTAGACAACAGACAGAAGGAACCTTTAGAACATAAGGAATGTTAGGAAGCAGGTCATTTAAAATAAGTGCACGGGGCGCCTAGGTGGCTCAGTCAGTCAAGTCCCCGACTTCGGCTCAGGTCACGATTTCACGGTTTGTGGGTTCAAGCCCCACGTCGGGCTCTGTGCTGACAACTCGGAGCCTGGAGCTGCTTCGGATTCTGCGTCTTTTGCTCTCTCTGCCCCTCCCCCATTCACACTCTTGTCTCTTTCTCTCTTTCAAAACTAAATAAACATTAAAAATAAATAAAATAAAATAAAATAAAATAGGTGCAGGAATGGGTATTTGCAAACGGGAGGTTTTGCCAAAAAAGAAGGAGGTAACTGAGCTCCAAGAGGAAAATCTCGCCCGACAGGAGGGTCTGAAGGGACGAGACCCTGCAGCCGCGTGCTGCCTCCGAGGACGATGAGTCGTGGACAGGCCGTAGACGGAGGCCTGGGAGTGCGGCCAGGCCGGTGAGGAAAAGGAAGTGCCCGGGCTTGGTGGCTCGCTCGCAGCTGGACGCGTGTGCAGCCCGAGCAAGCCAGCCCTCCCGGCCCCGGGTCACAGGCCCGGGCCACGGCACGTTCACACCCTCCGGAGTTAGGATAAATTCAGCGAAATAGCGACCGAAAGCATCGAGGCCGTGCCTGGCTCAGAGCGGACGCTCAGTGGGGGCTCGTTGCCTCCCGCCAGACCCTCTTCCTCCCCCCACACGCTAGCGTGTCCCCCAGAACCCAGGGGTGGTCTCAGCGGCACGCCCCCACGTCCCCACACCGGCCGAATGGGCGGCAATCACACCCCCACCCCACCCCCGTTCCCTCCCAGGACACGAGCCCCAGACACGGGACACCGGACCAGAGGAAGCTCCACCCGGGCCTCCAGTCACAGGACAGATTCCTCGAGATCATCCTCTCGGACGTTCCAAAGAGCTTGGTGACCATTTCAACCTGCAGCGTCGGCATTTTAGGGCAGGCCGCCAGGTGACGACCGAGAACAGGGGGTGGCGGGCAGGGACTCTGAGGCTCAGACACTGGCTCTCGGTGCGTCTGTAGCGCCCCGCCGCGGCCCCGGGGCACGGCCGCCACAACAGAAGGCCACGGGGCTTAGGAAGCCGCTGTGCTTCCTGTGCACGGACGCCCTCAGCACTTCCCACCTGCACGCGAAAAAGCCGATCTCGATTATTTAAACTTCTGATCCGTGCTGTTGCTGTAACTACCTGTTGGCACGTTCCATTTCCGCCACGCGGGCATCAGTAAAGCTCCGGACGCCTTCGTCTTCCATACGGGGAACAATTTCTGTGTTTCCCTCACTGTTTTGGAGCAAACTGCCAAAAAATTCGGGAGGCCTGACACATGTGGTCCACTATAGGCCCTGACTGTGGCCAGGAGACCATGGCTCAGCGTAAGAAGAAAGAGAGGAACTCTCTCTCTCTCAAAAATAAATAAAAACCATTAAAAACACTTAAAAAGGGGCGCCTGGGTGGCTCGGTGGGTTAAGCGTCCGACTTCAGCTCAGGTCATAATCTCGAGGTCCGTGAGTTCAAGCCCCGCGTCAGGCTCTGCGCTGACAGCTCGGAGCCTGGAGCTGCTTCGGATTCCGTGTCTCCCTCTCTCTCTGCCCCTCCCCCATTTGCACTCTGTCTGTCCCTCTCAAAAGTAAATTTTAAAAAATTTTTTTAAAAAAGAGAGGGGGCAGAGGGTCAGGGTTTCAGCCCTGCTTCTGTCTGGCCTGACGTCCTCTGGCTCTCAGCTTCCTCACCTACAACTACAGATGAAGTCCTCCCACACGGACGGTGGACAGAGCAGGCCGTAAGCTCTGTGACTGTGCACGTGTGGGAGATGCTGGAGAGCACTCTGAGGTTTTGGCGAGCCGCGCAGTCACCGTGTGCTCAAGCTGGGGGACTCCCGTGCGTAGCACAGTCCAACAGACTTGTCTCAGGTCCACTAGATCCCAAGACGCTAGCCTTACCCGAAGGAAAGCCAAGGCTTCCCCCAAAACCAGAGGTACCTTCTGGAAATCCAGATCTTGCCTCCTCTTCTGTCCGCGTGGTCCCCTCCGCCCCGCGAAGCTTCCGCTCATCCCACAATCTCAGGTCAGGCTCCACGCTTCTAGAGACCCCAGGTTACACAAGGCTCTTCTACCCACTTTCTTCCAGACCTGCTCTCCTGACTGTCCCCTGCCCGGACTCTCAGGTCCTAAAAAGCTCTGCGGTCAATGGCAGATGATAGAAAATCCAGTCAGACGTCATCTCCAGTCCGGGCTCTTACCCTGTTTACAGCCCTCTCCTCTGGGAGAACGATTCTCAGGAAGGGAGTCGTGGAGGAGAAGTCGGGGTCCTGGGGGCTGAGAGGAGGAGCCGTTGTTTGTGTCCCCAAACTGCAAATAAGGACTCTTTCTCTGGAGGCAAAGATGATGTCCAAAATCAGGGGATTATCGCAGTCAATTGTTGTTTGGCTATAACTTGATTGAATATTATACCACCATTAAAAATGTCACTTTGGGGGGCACCTGGGGGGTTCAGTTGGTTAAAGCTTCTGACTCTTGATTTTGGCTCAGGTCATGATCTCACAGTTCTTGAGCTGGAGTCCCGCGTCGGGCTCTGTGCTGACAGTGAGGAGCCTGCTTGGGATTTCGTCTCTCTCTCCCTTTCCTTCTGCCTCTCCCCCACTCTCTCTCTCTCTCTCTCAAAAAAAAAATGAATAAACATTTTTTAGTGTTTAATTTCTTGGGGAAAATGCTTATGATAAAATGTGATCAAAGAAAGTGGTACATGAAGCTGTATCTGCCATTTCATTTAAAAAAAAAATGCCCGTAGGAGAAAAAAACCTGAGTAAGCTACAGGAGATAGTGCTTCTCTCTGTGTAGATGGTGAAGCATGATTATTTTTACATGCCTTTGTATATTTTTCTCCAACATTCAATATTTAAGTGCTCCGACGAGGGTGTGTGATTCGGGTAATCAGAAAGTTAAATTAAGTTTGGAGACCGAGGCCGTGGCACAGCGTGGTCTTCCTGGGCCCACGTGTCCCACAGCCTCGCTCCTGGCTGGCTGGCTCTGACGTGTTCCCAAGACGATAAGGTAAGTCTTTCCCGCTGAGAGAACGGGGAGCACAGCCAACGCGCAAACGTCTGCACCTGTCAGCAGCCGAGAAGGGGAGTCAGTGCCCCTCAGAGAGCCCCCAATGCCCACAGCGCCTGCTCACGGAAGCTCCTGGCCCCCATGCCGACCGGGGGGGACACGGGACCACAGGTCCAGCCGGAGGCCCCCTCCGGAGACCAGGGCCGGCCGCAAGTCCGCAGAGTGGCAGCCGTGGAGCGTCCCACGTGGAGCCCAGCTCCCTGTGCTGCCTGCGGCCCTCCTGTCCTGGGTTCAAGCATCCGGCCCCAGGTCCCCGTGTGACCGGCTCCAGTCCTGTGTCACCAGGAGCCCTGCTTCATCTCTGGTGAGCCTCGTCCCCAGCCAGGCCCCACACGCCTCACCCAGCCTCCCTCGCCGGCCGCGCTGTCCCCTCCGTGACGACACCACCCACGTGCTGACACCCGCTCCGGCCGCCAGCCTCCACTGCTGAGATGTTCATGCCCCGGCCTCCACCTCTCCACTGAGATACTTCACGGGCATCGAAAAACGACCTTTTTTTTTTAAGTGAAAGGACTTCGTGTCGTGGGGGTTCACCCTCCGGCCACGCTGTGGCATCCCCATGAGGACCCCCATCTCTGGTCCCGCCACGCACGGGCCCCCAGTGACGAGCAGAGGTCCCCCCAGCCTCCTCCTCACTCCCCGACCAGTCTAGTTTACGCAGTCACCAGGTCATTTGAATCATACCTCAGGTCATACCCTCCCTCCTGGAGCCCTGATACATTTTCTTATTGAGTTTACAATGAGATCTGAGTCTCCAGACGCCTGAGGTCACCCAGTCCCGGCCTCCCTCTCTGACCGGCGCCCTGGAGACACTGGCCTCCTTCCCGTCTCCCAACGCCCCCGCTCCTGGCGGGAAGCTGCCGGTCTGAGTGGCGAAGCACCCGGGGCCCCGCTACCGGCCGCACGCGGCTCTGCAGAGCATCTCCAGGAGCGGCTGCCAGGAAGGACAGGACAGAAACTGAAGGCTCTGTGACAGGTCTACCGTGAGCCCAGAGAGGGCCTCGCCCAGCTCCTCCGGAGGCTGCAGTCCAGCAAGCAGGCCCGGGGCCCAGCAGTGGCCGGACCCCTCGTCTGGGGGGTGGGCCTTTGGGATTCTGGGGCGAATTTCGGGGAAAGCTCCGGGACCTTGTTAGTGGCCTGTGCTGGAGGAGGGCAGCTTCCCTCGCGCCGCAGTGGAGATTCCGGTGAGGCTCAGTCGAGAGGTCAGAGCAGCACCCACCTCTGTCCCATCTGTCCACCGCGACCTTCCTGCTGCCCCACTCCTGTCCCCGGGAGGGGACCTCCGGGGTGTTTCGTGTTCTCTCTGCAAATTTCAGCCTCAGGCCATTCGGGGATTTGGTGTCGCAGATCAGAATCCCTGGAAGAGGTAACCGTGTGTGTGTGTGTGTGTGTGTGTGTGTGTGTGTGTGTGTGTTATCTTCCGCATCCCAGCCTTTCCTCCAGCCGAGTTATACCCGCCCCCGAGCGAAGATGCTTGGGACCAAGGCTACACAGAAGTCACGATGGCTATGCCGACAGATCACCGTGTGTCTGGGAGGGACACGAGAGGCCGAGCCGAGCAAACACACGTGCGGCAAGGACACGGGTGTGGGCTGGAGAAGGGCTGCCTTGCGGCCCACTCCCTCCACTCGCTTCTGAGGCTCAGTCGCCACATCCTGAGACCATCAGCTTGGCTCCTCGCCGTGAGTGGGGGACCGACATCTGGAGTCACCCTCCAGCCCTGGCACACGCGGGCACAGGTGGCCAGGACTGAGGACCAGGCCACCCGCGGTCAGCGCAGTGGGAGATGCAGCCCTGGGTGGGACGGTGACGGGCCCCCCCTCCGGGGGTCCAGGGAGAGCTGGCCCTGCCAGTGAGGTGCCACTGAGGAGAGCGATGTCATGTTTTATTTATTTTTTTTTTCTTTTCAACGTTTTTTATTTATTTTTGGGACAGAGAGAGACAGAGCATGAACGGGGGAGGGGCAGAGAGAGAGGGAGACACAGAATCGGAAACAGGCTCCGGGCTCCGAGCCATCAGCCCAGAGCCTGACGCGGGGCTCGAACTCACGGACCGCGAGATCGTGACCTGGCTGAAGTCGGACGCTTAACCGACTGCGCCACCCAGGCGCCCCATGATGTCATGTTTTAAAGAAGAGTGGAGAGATTCCAAACGGCCACTGTGGGAAACCACCGAGGGGTGGATAGGGCGGGTGAGAAGCAGAAGAGAAAGCAAGATTATTAAAACACATGTTTTCTGCACAATATCAGAGCCACACACGCTTCCCGTGGCCCCACACGGTACCGTGCAGAGCTCTGTTCCCGCGAGAGAGGCACAGAGCGGAGCGGGGGAGCCCTGTGCCATCGGGGACACACTCAGTGCACCGTGGACGCCACCAGCCCCCGGGCTCCACATTGTCAGGCTCCTTCCTGCATTTTGCAGGTGAGGCAGCTGGGCACAGAGAAGTCCAGTAGCTTGCCCAGGCTCGCACAGGAAGAGGCGGTGTGGGCCAGGCCGCCAGCCCTGTCTGCATCCTTCCGGCCGGGCAGGGCGTGAAGGAAGGGACTTGAGCGCCACAGGGTGTCTGTCCATTCCCAGTGACAAGGAACACAACACCGACACGCTCAGCACGCCACATCAGAGTCAGATGGAAAGAGCGCACGCCGCATGACCCACTGCCAGAACATTCTGGAAAAGGCACAACCGTAGGGAGAGACAAGGGATCCGCAGCTGCCCAGGGGGTCGCCGGGGGGACTGATAGGAAGGTCCCGGGATGGGGATGTTCTCCATCCTGGCGGTGGTGGTGGGACACATCCGCGTGTGTTTCTCGGAATTCACGCTACAGCCCGTAGCTCATGTCTCCACGAGCCTGGCTTTAAAAAGCCCCCATCCAGCCCCGGACGCCGTGGACATCTGGGTTCGGGCCCAGGACACAGCGTGGGAAGAGCAGGAAAGCCGTGCAGCGAGCGGCCGAGCTGCCTCAGGTTTCAGGCCCGGGTCCCTCCACGGGCCGCGCACGGGCCCCTGCCCAGACGTCCCTCGCCTATTAACACACCTCACAGGCTCCTGGTTTGCAAAACTGCAAACGGGGACACCTCCTCCAGCTCAAACTCAAACGCTGGGTCTGGCGGGTCTGGGCGTCAGTAGCCGATGAGCCCGCACCTCAGCTGGCCTTTCTGCGGCGGACCCTGACGGAAGGGCCTCGCCGGCCTCCCGCACTGTCCCCAGAGCATCCTTATCGGTTCCTCCTTGTGGACCAGTGGGGATCTGGTGGTCCCGGCAGTGGCGGGGGGGAGAAACATACCCCCGGTACCCCCACCGGCCCGCTCGTGTCTGGGGAGGAAGGCCCACCCCGTAAGCGGGCTCCGCTCTGCGCCTCCAGAACGCACGGCATCTAGGACCGCGGGTCTGTGGCCGGTTACGCGGCTCCCACCCCAGTTCCAGCTGGGGTCCGCCTGCTGTGGGGAGGGGGGTGAACACCACGTGCTCCTCTGCGTGGCACGCCAGCCCGTCAACTCCCCGCCTTGGAGATCTGGAAAGGGGCACACAGACTTGCTCGTCCTGGAGCAGAGGCTTCCGAGGGGGGCCCACGAGCCCCTGACCGCCAGAGGGGCCGGGGAGGCTCCCGCACTGGTGCCCCCTTTACCAGCAAGAGCGGGACCGTGGGCTGAGCACCTGCATCGTCTTCTCCATACGTGTCCGCGTGTGAACCCTCAGGGTGAGCCCTGAGCCCAGGCGGCTGCAGAGGGGGCTCTGGCACTGAACCCCAGGTCCGCATAGCAGCGATGGGGGCGGGGGCACAGCGTGCAGATCCCCCCCCCCCCCCCCGTGGTGGCGACCTCGTGCCGCTCAGATGCATTCTGGCCTTTGAGCCTCCCGACGACCCAGTCAGCTGCCTTCCAACAGCTAGTGCTCTACCCCGGACGACCGTCGGGGGTACTTCCGGGCCCCACTGTGCCTGCGACGGCTGTCTGGCTAATTCCTGCCGAGGAAGGTGAGGAGAGATGGCCTGAACCTCCAGGCCGGCCTCGGGTGCGGTCTTCTCCACCCCTTTCTCCTTTCCCGCCCAGAGGCCCCGGGGACCCTGCGGAGGCACAGCCATTGGACAGGGGCCTTTGTCCTCAAATCACGTGTGACAGGAGGCCATCCCCCACCAAGCACACTCGCAATGGAGTCTGGGTCAGCCAAAAATAAATGTGAGGACTTTAAAGGCTTCTAAAGCAGCCGTCTGCACCTATGTCGCCGCTGCCAGTTGTCCCTTGGGAAAACTGAGGTCAGAAGGGAGCGAGTGGCCTGCCAGTCCCAGGGCTGCCCGGCCCCTCCGAGACCCCCCTCCAGTCCCAGGGCTCCCCGGCCCCTCCGAGACCCCCCTCTACCCCGGGTCACCCCCAGCCCTGCCGAGACCCCCCTCCAGTCCCGGGTCACCCCAGCCCCACCAAGAACCTCTCCAGGCCCGGGCCTCCCCCGGCCTCGCCAAGACCCCCCTCCAGTCCTGGGTCACCCAGCCCCACCGAGAACCCCTCCAGGCCAGGGCCTCCCCTGGCCTCACCGAGACCCCCTTCCAGGCCCAGGGCTCCCCTGGCCTCGCCAAGACCCCCCTCCAGTCCCGGGTCACCCCCAGCCCCACCGAGAACCCCTCCAGGCCCGGGGCTCCCCTGGCCTCGCTGAGACCCTCCTCCAGTCCCGGGTCACCCCTAGCCCCACCGAGAACCCCTCCAGGCCCGGGCCTCCCCTGGCCTTGCTGAGACCCCTCTCCAGTCCCAGGGCTCCCCCGGCCCCACTAAGACCCCCTCCAGTTCCGGATCACCCCCAGCCCCACCGAGACCCCCCCTCCAGTTCCGGGTCACCCCCAGCCCCACCAAGAACCCCTCCAGGCCCGGGGCTCCCCTGGCCTTGCCGAGACCCCCCTCCAGTCCTGGGTCACCCCCAGCCCCACAGAGAACCCCTCCAGGCCCGGGCCTCCCCTGACCTTGCTGAGACCCCTCTCCAGTCCCAGGGCTCCTCCGGCCCCACCGAGACCCCCCTCCAGCCCCGGGTCACCCACAGCCCTGCCGAGACCCCCGTCCAGTCCCGGGTCACCCCCAGCCCTGCCGAGAGCCCCCCCTCCAGGCCCAGGCGCCATCGCCCTGTGCTCTGCCGCTGGGCAGAGGTCAGGTGTCTCCTAGTTCTCGCCGGTGCAGAATTGCGGGGTGTGGGCAGTGCGGTAACGGGGTCTCCAGAGAAGCACGGCCAGTAGGACACACACGCGAAGGATTTCCTTAGAGAACTGGGGCCCACGATCGTGGGGCTTTCAGTCCGCTGGCTCTGCGTTGCCGGGAGGATGACAGCCATCTTTGGCTTTAAGCGAACTGGCTTCGTCAGCTTCTGCACTTGTGGAAGAGGAAGGCAGGATGGACAGAGGTGACCACCATTCTTCCGTCCTGCCGTGCACAGAGGACAGCGCAAACATCACATCAGGGCGTCTCGCTTCCTCGGGCCCGGGGACTGGAAGGGAGGCGCAGGGCGCTGACCTTCCGATCTCCGGGGGCTCAGGGCCCCGAAGCCTCCCCTCGCCAGCCTGGGGCTGCCAGAGTCCCTCACGCACACACTGGGCCGCGGGGCCCGGCCAGGGCCTCCCTGGGTGACGTGTGAGCCCACGGCTTCGGAAGGGCGTGGGCCGGTCACTCCCGGCTCCCAGCGGGTGGAAGAAGGGGTCGGGCGGGCTCTCGCTCTCTTGGCTCCTGCAGGAACACCCCTTCCCCTGCCCTCGCCGGATGGTCCCAAACACCACAGAGATTCGAACCGCCGGCAGCCTCCCCCACACCCCACAGAGTGACCCGTCGTTGATGGTGCCCACGGCGACACCCCCTGTTTCTGAGAAAGGACACTGGACGGGTACGCACTCGGAAGACCGTCCTCTGGATCTGGGAAACCTGATCCAGGGGGAGGCGAGGGCCCGGCTGCAGCGCAGGGATCCGTGCCGGTGTCCCCCACCTCCAGCTCATCCAAGGAGCAGGGACAAGTCCCCACCCCGTCCGCTTCAAGGGGCCTGCGGGACACAGGGCGAGGGGCCAGGAGCCACCGGCATCACCCGAAGCCCCTCTTCCTGGTGTCCCCGCGCAGCAGCCGCCCGCGCAGCCTGGGTGGTCCCGAGGCCTCCGCACTGCACCTCCTGGACCAAGTGGCCCCCGCCTGCCCCACGACTCTCCCTCTGCCACTGCCCGCTCCAGCCACACCCCTCTCCTCATCCCTCCGAGATCAGCCCTGCACCCCCAGATCCCACCCTGCCCACCAGGTCCACGCTCACACCCCCACAACCACCCCCTCCAAAGGGCCCCGGTTTCTGGTTGTGCCCACCGGGCCCTCACGCTCGGAACACACACAAGGTTACCGTGGCTGCAGAGCGGGGTGACCAGCGACATCTCCCCACCGCATCGTCCGCGGCAGCGTGAGGGCTCAGCGTGCCGGGCGCCAGCTGCCTCCTGGGGCGAGCTGCGGGGCTCACCCCCTCACCGCCGCCGGGCTTCCTGGAACGTGGCATCTACGGTCTCCGCCTGAATCATCTGTTCGATGTAGTTCCCCGGCTGAGTGACCTGTTATTATCAGGCCCTGGCTGGGGCCTCAGCCGTCCAAGGCCAGCATCCTCGGGGCGCCTCTGGGAGGTAGAGGCCATCGCGTCACTCAGCCCGTCTCTGCTCCTTCCTGAGTGGCCGTGTCCTGGGAGCACCTGTGTGCCCTCCCCTGCCCCCAGCAGGTGGAGGCCTCCAGGGCCTCTGGCGGGCGGGTGGAGCCCCGTGAGCCCTGGCCCCCTCCGCTGGGCAGCGGGCCCCAGGCCTGAGGGTGAGGCGTGGACACCAGTGGGAGGAGAGGACTGTCGTGGTGGTGGCAGTCCTCCCATCCGAAGATGAGCCCACTCGGGGCTCTCTCCTCCCCTACTCCCACGGCCCGGCCAAGCCCACACCCCGCTCTGTGCTCAGCGGTGCGACTCAGGAAACAGCACTCACTTACAGTTACGTGTTCAGAGAAGACTTTTCCAACCCCTACGACAACGGCGGCCTCTGTCGGGCACCTGTCAGGCTCAATGCTGTCCACTCAGCGGCGAGCATAGTGCCTGGCGCACAGTAGGTGCTGAACAAATGTTGGCGGGAGGAAAGGAAGCGACCTGGGTTCAAGCCCCGGGTGAGAGACGAGCCGTCCCTGCTGACCTCTGATTCCCTCGGGCAGTAAGTGGGCAGTAAGCCGCCGTGCAGAGGAGGGTGAAGGAAGGACCCGAGAGCACGATGGAGGACCGAGAGCACAGTAGGCATCCCGTCAGGGCTCACTGCGCACCCCACGATCACGCACCAGCCATTTGGAGTGTAAACGAGATTGAGGAACTGCGTCTTCCCAAACTATCCTGATGCTTTAGATAAGGCAGACTTTACTCAGGACCACGGTGACGGGCACAGGACCACCACAGCGGGGCTGAACCGTGGGGGACAGACGTGGCTTAGCCGCAGATGCCGTAAGGAAAGGTGGCGACTTACAGACAAGGAGCAGGGTGGGGCCAGGGATGCACAATTAAGTGAGTGGGGGGAGTCTTGCTGGCTCACCTGTGGAGGAGGGGTGGGGAATGTGGTCAGATATCCGGGGAGGGGGTTCTGGCTAAATGCACTTGACAGGACTCGTGCCCGAACTGGGCTCTTAAGAATGTGCCCAAGGATGGGGCCTCGTCAGTCTCAGAAGAACCTGTCTGAGGAGGGTTCTTCTGAGGAGGATGGTCTGCCAATAGTCAGTGGAAAATTTGGGCACAGCCAGGTGAGAGGCCGGAGTGTGAGCGCAAAGGAAAAGGGAGCTTTGCATCCAGCCTGGGCACGCGGGGAGCTCTGGAGGAACATTCTGGGTCTTCAGGTTGAATCATGGCCAGGCGAGGAAGGGACAGGGGATCCTGGCAACAAGATGCACAGTCCAGGCCAGGAAGGTGTGAGACCCCATCGTGTATCCGAGCCAGGCAGGCATTCCCGACCCAGCAGCGACTGTGGGTCCGGGTGGGCGGCAGGCACCTTTCAGAGACGTGAGCCAGAGCAGAGAGCCACAAGAGGGACCGGCAGGGCCACCCAGGGCGAGACACCCACACCCGGCTCGGGGCTTGCTCCGCAGACAGCCAGCGAGTGAGTGAGGTCCCAGGGTCCACCTCCAATGTAGCTATGGATTCAGCAAGGTGACCGGTGTGAGCCCCAGCAGAGGCCTGGTGCGCGGGCAGCCAGTGAAGGGTTCCAGGACACCTCCCGGATCTTTATTGCCCTCCTTCTCCTGGGTGAGCACATGTGGGACCCAGGAACCCAGGCAGGCATCCTCCCGCTGGCACGGGGGCCTCTTCTGACCTTCCTTCCGACCTTGCACCCCTGCCCCTGCTCTATCACCGCGTGATAGGGGTGATATGGGGGCAGAAATGGGGGTCTCGTGTCCTGCAAGGGAGCCTACCCCCAAAACTCGAGTCCTGAATAAATACCCTGCTGCAGCTGTCTGAGTTCTGGTTATTAAAGATCTTAACAAATCAGATAAAAAGTTGTGGCTTTCCTCAGAGAGGGACCACGCTGGGCCATCGCCGTGTCTGTGAGGCTCAGTCACCCGCAAACAGGAGAGGTGTGGCCCCGCGCAGCAGCCCCCCGCTCCCCGGCCCTCCCCCTCCCTCCCCAGGAAGAAATGAAAGCCATCCCTCCACTGGGTATGGAATTGGCGTCTTTTTGTGTGTTTTTTTTCTTTTCCTACCAAAAGGAGTTCAAAAGTTGAGAGCTGATTAGTATTCCAGGCACCAGGACCGCTGCAAACCAGCTCGGGGCCAGCGATTGAAGCTGTGCCCCCCCCCCACCCCGGCCCCAGCGGAGCCCCCGCTCCGGAACTGGGAGAGCTTTCTGGCCGCCCTTCCCTCTCTGCCTTCATAATAATCATGTCCCCGCTGCGTGTGCCCCTCTTTGTGATAATCAGTGTCCCCGCGGGGGTGGGGCCCGGGGCTCTCGGAGGAATTTCATTCTGGGCCTTTGCAGACAGCAGCAGGCACGGCATTTGCATGCATTTGTATAAGTTATGCACGGTACACACTTCTCTTTAACATCGCAACCTAATGAAATCACTCAGACAGCGCATTAAAAACACGATTTACTCTGGGAAGTCTGACCCTTTTCACGTTAAGTCATTCGGATGATCGGATGATCGGTGGAACATATTTGCACAAGCAGCACACTAAAACGGCCCTTCCCAGGTTTTTGGAATTGAGGAAACAACCTGGCTACCTTTGGGGACCCGGAAGGGGGCTACGTCAACAGTTTGCATGAAGCCACGGCCAGGCCGCAGGGCCTCCCCAGGAGACCAGGCGTTTCCAGGCATCAGGAAGTGAGCCCAGAGACCCCACAACAAATCACTTTGCCAGCCGGCAGTGTAGAAACACAACTGTGCCTTTGTAGAGATATGCGGGTGTTGAACAGGCGCCAACCCCCGAGCTGTAGGGGCCCCTGGCACGAGAGGGTCGCCAGGGCGCAGCACCAGAGCATCCGCCCCCCTCTCCCCCCCAGCCCGCGGGCCCTCCCTCTGCAAGGGTTAAGGCCAGCAGGGGTGCCGGTGCTCAGTGCTCGATGTGCATGACGACTTCAAAGCAGCCTGCAAGCACAGAGCGCTCTCCCTGGATGATTTAGGTGCAGCCTTGCCCGGAGGCTGACAGCTTCTCAAGGTCGCGCGTCTCCGGCTCATCCAGTTCCCGTGGAGATGATGGGATTCAGGACGCTCTGCGAGGGCAGCAGTGCTGAGCCGCTCTTGGCAGGAGGGCCCAGGGCAGAGGCCCCTGAACCCACCTCACTGCTGCATATTTCACAGCGCGTCCTCCACATGCAAATCGGGTTTCACTGGCTCTTCACGAAAGCCTTCCAGCAACAGAGAGAGAAGCTAGTCCACGGCGCACGGGGCTGGCTCGGGGTTGCTCAGCTAATGGGGGCAGCACCCAGATGCGCTCCGTGGCTCTGCCCCAGCCCGCTCTCCCTTCCCGAAGCCCCCGCCCTTGGAGACCCCGTCCTCTGCCGAGCATCCTCTCAGGAGCAACCCCTCAGCCGGAAGCCCGTCTCCCACGGTATCCTGTCCACAGAGGAGCTGTGGGGTTAGGACCCGGTGAGAATTATTTCTTCCCTCCGAGCATGATCCGGGAGCCCCAAGAGAGACACCCCCGGGACCGCCAGTTCCCTCCATGCAGAGCTGACTTCAATCCCTTCGTCTCGGGGCCCCGTGGCTGCCTGCAGCTGCCCAGCTCTTGGACCCCCACAGCCCCAGCGTGGATATCAGGGACCCACAAACCACCCCAGTGTCACCCCGAGTGAGAGTGGGTCTCCCAGGCCTCTGGCTTCCCCACCCTGGGCCCAGATGACCAGATCCCTGCCCTAGTGACTCCCCCAGAACAGACATCTGTCCTTGCCTACCCGCCGGCTTCTCCAGAAGCTTCTCTTCAAGAAGCTCTTGCCATCCAGACCCCAGCACCTGCACCCCCGCCGCGCCTCTCAGTCTGGCCTTCTCCAACATCTCTCAGTCCAGCAGAGATGGGTGACGCACACGTCTCGCGGGGCCCCGTCGGACCCCAGGGCAAGCCCCAGCCCACGGACGAGGAGCAGCCTGTCCTGGGCCGAGGTGGGTGGGTGGGAGTCCTCCCTCCCTCTGCAGCCACCGCGGCGGGTGCTCCCAGAAACCGCACCCGTGAGTGTTTCCTCCGGCAAGATTTTGCCGTGGCCGCTCCAATGGCCAGGCAAGGCTGGTGTCAAGGAGGAACATGAAATTGTCCCTTTCCTCTTTGGTTCACCTGCCAACCATGGTTCCCTCTCACCTTTCTCTAACACCAAGTGGCAACATGTTTTGGGTTAAAACCACTCATTCTCCTTTAACGCAGAAGATCTAAGTGTGGGGGAGACGAGGGCAGAGGCTGCCCAGCGCGTGTCCCTGAGTTTCCCACGCAGTCACTGTCCCAGCAACGCATGTTCCAGGCCATTCGCTCGTGCACGTGCTGGACGGACCGAACCCGCGTTACCTGTTGCAGGAGCCGCGGCGGCCCCGGCTACGGGCGCGCGCCCCTCCCCTGCAGGAACGGAGGCCTGAGGGAAGCAAGCCCCCGGTTCCACATGCACTTAAGTGGTTTTATTTACCATGTGGAAACGCACCCGTTCTGCCCATTTTCACGGCTCCGCAGTCATTAACGAAGTGTGGAATTGACAAGGCTTTTTGCGGGAGTGGGGTCTCTGAGGGCGGAATCAAAGAAATAGGGCTGGTTGCAAAGAAAACCATCTATAACCAGTTCTTACCATTGGGAGGGAAGTTGACTTGTTCCATAGAAACCAAGCTGGGATTCCACACGAGTCCATTCTGTGGCTAAGGCCTTCACCAAACACAGGCTGCTTCTCACTCCCTCTGAAAGCAGGTGTCCCTTGTGTGAGGTGACAGCCGATATCTGGTAGAACCGCCACCTGACCTTGTGGGGAAAGCTCCAGGTCGCAGCCAGGTGGCCCCGTGTCGTGGAACTCAGCGGTCGGCTCTCCACGTGCCCCACCAGTGGGACCTCCCCCCGCGCCCCCGCCTCCCAGGACCCACCGGGGCCTCTCCCTGCCGCTCCCGGGGCGGCTCCACAGCTAACCGAAGGGTATGCGACAGGATTTCGTTAAAAGTACCAATTTTAACCTGTTTGGGAAAAACCCCTAAAACAGGTGAGATTTGCGTCTCAGCTCTGACACACGTTTCTCTCCCGTAGAGCACCCTGAATTCTCATTCGGACATTCGGCATTGGGTTACAGAAGCGGAACTTCCGATTACGGGAAGAAAGACGGGCTAAGAAAAGGCAGCCCTCCCCTCCTCCCTCAGACCCCGCCTGGCCATCAGTCCCAAACACGCGCCCCCCAGGCCGCTGCTCCCCGACAACACAAGGGGTGGTCCCATGGCTTCATGCTCCCCGCCGTCCTGGCCCCTGTGGCTGCCCCTTCCCCTGGGCGCCGTGCACTCACTCACGGCTGGGCAAAGTCCTGCCTAGGGCAGGCGTCGCGCCGCCTCCTCCGAGCTGCCACCAGGACTCACACTTCCCTCCGCCACCAGGTCCCTTCGTGTGGCGTCTGCCTTATTCCCTGACACACCTGGTTTAAGTGGGAAAACAACGCATTTTTTTCTCTGCCAGACCTGATTCACACCCCAGCATGCGGTCCAGGGCCAGCCTCTCCGGCTCGCATTCCACACCCGGAACGGCACGCTTACCTAATTTCACCATGTGCCACTCTCTCCCCCAGGGGCTTTACGGAAATTCTCCCATTCCCGTGCGCGGCAGCGCTCACAAACCGGGCACAAACACCCTGCCTTTGGGTTTATTTTTTATTTTCCCAGCTCAGTCCCTAAGTCCACCACCGATCCTTTCCCCGCCTCCGCCCCCCTCCACCTTCCTGTCTTTAAATGGGCACGTGCGCACCAAGAATATACATAATGGTTTGCCTACTCGGGATTTTCGCTGACCATATAGCCTTGGGCTAGGACCTCACTGTTCCTCACACGGCTCACAGAACCATGCTTTGTGTATGGACCACGTGGCTGCGGGCTGCTCTCGGTCGGTCCCTGTGGACGCTGGTGTTTCCTGCACTCACCCACCACTCTGAGTCACGCACCCTTGGGGACCAGCATCGCTTAGGTACCGAGAACCCTGTCCGGTGCTGCACCGAACAGTGTCTTACACCTCCCACATGCTGAGTGTGGGATTCCTGGCCATCGGATAGATAAATCCTCTCTAGGCACCTCCAGGTCTGTCCCAGCCCTACACCTGTGCCTGTAGATTTCTGTTTCCATCCATCCTTTACCAGAAATTGGATTTATAGACGATTTGAATTTTGGAAGTCCACTGGGTATAGAATGCAGCTTCAGCATTTCGCCGGTGACACGTGTGTTCTCGGGTGACACGTGTTTTCAGGTGACACGTGTGTTCTCAGGTGACACGTGTGTTCAGTGTCTTTTCACATTATTTGAGGCATCCAGGTATCTCCTTTTCTGAATTGCCTATTCATTTTCTTTGCACATTTTTTAGTTTCCTCTTGTTTTCTTTCTTAATTTGAAGCATACTGCGTATCCTGGATGGTGATCCCTTGTTGGCGAATGTCGGGAATGCCTCCCACATGATCAAGCACGTCTGTTTGCCACACAGCATCTGATGATGAACAGAAGGGCAATGTTGTGAGTGGTCAAATCGACCCATTTTCATTACGATTTGTGCTTGTGAGGTGCTGCTCGGGCATCCTTCCCCACCCAAGATTATAAAGACACCACGTCCTCAAGGACCTCTGCAGTCCTGTGTGCCCCATGTGGGTCTTCCAGGAGGGCCTCCGTGTGGTCTGAGGCAGCAGCCCTTCTCTCCACACACCGAACATGTTACCTGAAAGCTCTCTGTCCCCACTGACATGCGGTGCCACCACGGCCACACCACGGCGTCCAACAGGCAGCAACATGTTTCTGAAATCCATTTCCTGTCTCTCTGGCTGATAGGTCGGTTCTTCCACCAGATACAGTTTTCCTTACTACTTCTTTCTAGTGGGTCTCAGTATCTGACAGATTCACCCCCACTTTGTTTCCCCAGGTGTCTTGTTTATTCTGGATATTTGTTATTCCATACGTTTAGAGATACTTTGATTTTTAGAATAGTCACGGTAGAATTTTTATTGAAAGAGCATTGCACTGGTGAATCTTCCAGGGGAAAACAGACTTCTTTCCAATGCCAAGCTGCCTCATTCATGAATATGGTATAGATCTTGGCTTTTTCTTTTCATATCTGATGTCATGGCTTCTGATGTATTTTTTAAAATATTTTCATAAAGGTTTTAAGTATTTGATGTTGTTTGATCATCGGTTGCTGTGGCTGCTGTTGTGAATAGAATTTCACCTTCTGCTTTAATTCCTAGTTGCTCATTGCTGGTTGAAATTATTCTTGTAGATTTTGCGTGAGTTGAGAAGCTCTAATCTCCGTAAGACATGACGTGATGGAAAATCCTTCTACTTGCCTGGACCACGGGACTGAACTATGAACCCTGCAGACTTGTGGATAGCGGAGCCTGTTCTAGGAGCCCTGCCCTGCTGTGGTGACTCCACTCTACAGCCGACAGCATCACACTGAAGTCCCGCGGCCAGACTTTGTTCTCAGGCTGCCTGAGTGACCCCACGTGTGCCTGTGTCTCCTCGAGAAGGCTCCTCACACTCCAGAGCTCAGTCTCCTCCTTGGAGAACGGGAACACGAGTACAACGGCCCTGAAGGTTGATCTGACGATGGAAGAAAATGGCACATATAAGCCACCGAAGAGTGCCTGGCATGTGGTCAGTTCTCAGTACATGTCAGCTGCATCACCGCTGGTCGTGGGTCCACAGAAAATATTCGGTCAGTTGGGGCTTCTCTTTTTTCATCAAAAAATAAAAGTCAGGACACAGAGGTTTCTTTTCCCACCTACCTCTGAGTGTTGTCACCAAGATGAAACGGGAGGGCAGGGCAAACACTTTAGAAACTGCAGAGTGCTGCAAGCATCAAGGCAGTCACATAGCCATCGATGCCCATTTGCATTCCGTTTTCCTTTCTCTCCAGAACTGTCCTGTCCGTTTTGCTTCTGTGCACACCTGTCTGTCAACTGGGTAGATAATAACTCAAAACCGCTGAATGTGTGCCATGTGCCCAGCACTGTCATAAGTGATTCCAAATTCATACCTGTCCCCCTCCTGTTGGCCCCAACGCTCTCCCCATGAAGCATTAAGGGCACGACTCACATGGTCTCTTAGGTGGTCCGTGGACCAAGACCCAGTCTGGATGATTTTCTGAACGGTCACTAAGAAAATGACTCACTCAGAATCATAGAATTTTCTTCTGAAACCAAACAAATAAAATGCCTTGATTAAGGAGTTATGATGCAGTGGCCCAAAGTTCCCGGGACTGATGTCATGCACCTGCTGGGGGCTGCACATGTTGGGAGAGACCGACGATTCAGGGGAAGGAAAGAGGACACTGGGAAGTGATCCAACATTTATTGGGTGTGAATGTGGGCTGTGTGTGTGTGTGACAGTAGTGCCTTTATTTACATGCTCTTCTTTAATAGTCACGGCAACCCTACACATGCACACACACACACGCGCGCACACGTGTGCACATGCACACACATGCACACACAGACGTGCACACATACACACATGAACACATGTACACACAGACATGCACACATTTACACACGTACACACATGCACACGCATGCACATATACAGACTGCACACACGTATACATATGCACACACATACGCACATGTACACACGTGCCCACACATACTGTATATATTTATAATGTCGTTTTACAAAGGAGAAAACTCAGGCTCAGACATAGTCATTTTCCTTGAGTCACAGAGCCAGAAATTGATGGTGCTATTTTGCCACAAAGCCCGTAGGATTCCCTAAATTATATGATGGTACTTGGGAATAGAATTTAATTAAATAGCTTGTCTCAGTTCAGAAGGCCTCAGAAGCCACTCTAGATGTCTGACCCAGAGAGGGGTTTGACAGAGGGAGCTGTTTACAAATGTTTCGGAAGCACAGAAGGAATAAGGGCAGGGGTACCGAGGGATCGGGAGGCCCCCGCAGCCCCGGCACGGAGCCACGTGCCTGGAACCACAGAGCTGCCCGCTGCCAGCCCCGGGGCCTGCAGCCCCCACGGCACGGCCACCCCGTCAGTGCTCCCCGGGGCGCAGCACAGACAGAGTGGTGTCTGGGCTCCCGGAACGTCACAGAGGACCGGTTCGGGCTGGGTTGCCACAGAACGTACAGGGCACATGCTCTGTCTTATTGGGAGCATGGCTGCAACTGAAAATCGTCTTCAAGAATTCACGAGACTTAGTCCAGGAACACCAGAAATAAACAAAACGGGGCTTTGATTCAAATGCCGGTGCCTGCGCAAGTGTGCCTGAAACGTGTCTTTCGCCTTGAACCCTCGCTTCAGAAAAAGACACCGAGCACCTCGTACGTTATTCTTCAGCCTCTGAAAAGCACTCGTCACAGCCCACGGGACCGCTTAGTGCCGACCAAACCTCTCTGTCCATGAAACGAGCTGGACAATAACAGGAGGAAGTCAGATGGGCACTAATCCCCCAGTCGCTGATAACTTACATGGTGGGGAGTCCTTCCTGCAGTCTCCCTGGGCCACCCTCTTGGCCAGTCTCTATGGCAGCCAGCCTCCTGCAGCCCTCGCTGGACCTCTGGCAGCTCCTGTGCACCCTCTTTTTCCCAGCCACAGGCTCCCAATGGCTTAAGCCTGTGCTACCGTGGTTTTAGCGTGTGGAAGGAGCACGAGAGTGAGTGGGGGAAAGACTCCATCCCTAAGCACCAGTTACCTGCCCAATAGAGGCGCCTGGAAGCTGGCACATCAGCCAGGTGAACCGCTGGGCTCATCAACTCCCTTCTGTTCTTCAACTCAACGTGTCAGAGGAATTGATGGATAGTGTTTGGAGAAGGTACTTTTCTGGGATCGGAATGGGGGAATAAAATCAACTGACTTCATTTTCTGTTTTTCTTTACAGAGTTGCCAAAATATTCACCCCCTTTCCAACACACGCAACCCCAGATTCTAGGCACGTGAGAGGTCTTCAGGAAAAGGTCCACGTAGGAGAAGTGAAAGGTACCTATTCTGAAAGGGGCTTTTCAGGAATATTGATGTTTATTTCATGATTTAAACCAGTAATCACAGAAACAATTTTTGCAAATTAAGATTCAGGTAAAGTAGAAATCACGTGTAGTGCATTCATGGTACACAAAAATGAACGAGTCCAAAGATGCTGTGGGGTGTGCGCTATGTGTCTCTTACGATGGTGAGGACATGTTTTGACTTGTGTACTTGGACCATGGAACCACGTGCCTGAGAGGCATTGCTAGCCTTGGGAGTCCAGTGGGGAGGTGATAAGCGTACCTCTCTTTCATTTCATTTTATTTTATTCCAATAACCTACTCTATCATGGACAACAGATACCGAGCCACGTTTGTTTCATTGCATAGAATTTAAGAAAAAAGTAAGGGTTTGCATTGCAAAGGTTCCTTACCAAATGGTTTCATGTAGGAAAGAGAAAAGCCAGAGGTTACCATGTTGAGGTGTGTTTAGTTGCAAAGAACATTGTAGCGACAGGACCGAAAACGGCGTCCGGTGATCTACTGGTCACAATCCAGGGTTTCATCGACCCTCACAGCAAGCCTGGGAACTGGGGATCACAGTGAGGCCAGGATTCGAACCCAGGTCTCTCGTGCCCACTCATAAAGTCTCTCCCCTACTATTTAGTGCCCGATTCCTCCTTCTTTAATTGGGCATCTATCCACACCCTTCTCAGCATGTTTTGTCTTCACTCACAAAGCATCTGACCAGGATTCCTTTTCAAAAGCGAAACTAAAGCACAGTCTAAGTGACAGAATTCAGTTTTGTAAAGTATATGTATGTTGCCTGTATGCAGCCAAACAGCCATTTCCCTTCTGAAGCCACGATTTACATGTCGCGTGAGGAGCCAGAGGGCTGCGGCTCAGGAAGAAGCCTTTGGAGCCCCTGAAAACAAACGAGGTCCGAGGCTTCGAGCAGAGTGCCAGCCTGGTGAATAAAACGGTCCCCTCTCCTGCTGATTGCCATCAAAGCTAGATGCACAGGTTGGCGGAACATGCTTATCAAAGAGAATTTCCCCAATCTGATCATAATTGATGCGGTGTTCTGTGTCGGATAGCTTCCTGTTTCCTGATTGTGGGTAAGAAAAATGTGGTTTCATCAGAGCCTTTGCAACAGTTCAGAGCCCTCGCAGCCTAAAACAGGTGCGGCCTCCCCCTGCGGCTGCGGCTGAAATACCACGGCCGGTCTGGGCGCCAGCCTGGGGTGCAGGGCTCTCAACTCACCACCATGCACACTGGTTGCAGGAGAAATTAGGAAGGTCTCACAGCAGACACTCAGCTTCGTCCAAAGGCAGCTCATCAACTTACCAGTTTCTAAAAGACATCAGAGTATATTCTTGTTGGAGAAGATAGTCCATGTCGAACTCTAACTTCTACGAAGTGCCTTCTTCTCAACCACCACACAGACTACGGTCACGTCCCATATGGCCATGTCTCGATCTCTGTTCGCAAACACCGATTATCGCTCCACACACGTGGGGCTAAAGCTGTCAGCTGAGCCAGGCACTCACACACGGTTTCCTTCACCCCATTTCATGCATGGACGAAACAAGAACCAGAGAGAAGGGATTTGCAAAAAAGGCACAGAGCTGCAAGTCTCAGGACTGGCCCAGCAGTCCCCAGGATCGGCCCCTCTCCAGTGCCATCTGACCCTTCTGCTCGAGTCATACAACGGCTTTGGGTCAAGGCAAACACTAGGAAAAGGTCCTCCAACCTACAAACCCTTTCTTCAAACTCCGGTACCCTCTGACCCTTCTGGAACGCCTGCTGAGCCCCTGATATGTACCAGACTAAAGGTACAGCAGTTTTTAAGGTGAGCAAGATCCCTGCCCTTAGGCAACTTACATCCCAATGATTAAAAATCGATCATGATAAAACAATAGCTAAGGTCGATAAGATGGGAGGGTGATAGCGGTTACACGGGGAATGTGATAGAAAGCTCTGGGTATGGAGAGACCACCGTCAGGACCAGGTGCCCAGCGAGCACCTCCCTGAGGAGAGAGACCCATGAAGGCGTCCAGAAGAGGGGCGTCTGGGCCAATGACCTGTGCGAGGGGCCCTGAGCCAGAGCAGGCACAGCCAGCCAGGGCCAGAGGGGCTGGGGCAGAGGGAGGGAGGGCAGCGCAGGCGACCTTGAAGGGCTTCGGTCTCTCACTGAAACAGGACGGGCACCGCTGAAGCTGGTGAGTGCCCGGGCGGCAGAGGGAACATCTGGGAAGCTACGACCATACCCGGTGGGAGGTGCCGACGGCTGGACCAGCGTGGGGAGAGGCAGCTAGAATCTGGATGTCGTTGAGGGTAGAGCCTGTGGGGTCTGCCGACGGACTGGAGGCGGCTGTGAGGCAAACCGTCTAGGATGACCCCAGGACTCTGATCTAAGCAGCGGGAAGGATGCAGGGGCCACAAAATAAGACAAGGAAGGAGGTGCGGATGCCTCTTCCTCTGCAGACCGTGGCTTTCGCTTTCCCTCTATCAAGTCGATGCACATTTGCAGCACTTGAAGCAAACTGGTCAACGTGAGGTACAAAAGGTAACACCCTTTAAAGTCTAAGCTGTTGTTCTCCCCCAAAAAGTGTCTTTTGGCTGAAAATGATCCATAGTTATTTAATATTCATATGGTGACTGCTTCCCAGTGGAACTCACCATGTAATAACATGAAGACAAAATCTGCATGTGGAAAGATCTTGTTTATGAGCCATACAATCTTTGCTCAGTATAATTTAGAAGTAAAAATTATTGAGGCACCTGGGTTGCTCAGCAGGTTGACCGTCCGAGTCTTGACTTTGGCTCGGGTCACGATCTCAGGGTTGTGGGATCAAGCACCCTGTCAGGCTCCACACTCAATATGGAGCCTGCTTAAGACTCTCTCTCTCTCTCCCTCTGCCCCTTCCCCCCGCCCAAAATTAAAAAAAAGGAAAAGAAATAAAAATTATTAGTTTTAACAGTAGTCGTAAATTCTACTTCTTATTTCTGCTAAACAGGAGAAGGGTTGAAGCCGGCCATGTAGATAGAGACGCACGAGTCCACAGAAGCCTCTTGGTGGCCACGGGCAGTAGGTGAGAGAGAGCCCTCAGCCTAGATGTGGATGCGATGCTCCCTGCTTCCTTCTCAGTCCCCCGGTCTCACCGGCCACGCACCCGTGGCTCCAACCCAACACTGCAACGGTCTCGGAAACTCCCGTGCTCAGGCTCACTCTCCCCATTTCAACCCAGCCTACGTGCCGCTACCGCGTGTGTCTCTCTGGAATGCAGATCTGCTAATACCTCTTCCCCGATTAGGGCGTTTCAGTCATTCTCCATTGCCCACGAACTAAGGTCCACACTCCCTAAGTGGAATACAAGGCCTATTTTCTTCCCACCTGGCTTGACCTCCTCTCCTCCTGCAAACTCTACAGCTGAGCCTCAACATGCTGTGTCCTATTTCCTAAACACAACCCATCAGTGCACGCACGCCTTCACACCCGTCAGCGTAATTCCCCTTTGCCCGGGACACCCTTCCTCCACTCTGTTGTTCTTCCTCATCCCTCGAGACCCACCTCATAAACACAGTTCCCGAGAAGTTTTCCAGGACTTCCCGCCATCAAGTGCGGGGTTCTCTCGCCGACACGCCACCACCTCCACACTTCCCCTCATCACGGTCACCTGTGTGCTCGCTGCTGGCTCACGGAGAAGGCCCACCTGTCCCAGGCTCCAGCCGGGGGCACCGAGCAGCCATTCATGGCACAGGTCTACTGTAGGGACACTTGAGTGCCTGCAATCTGTGGCCTCGGTAAAATTCAAAGAACGTGTCGCTCACAGACCTGGAGCCATGGTCCGGGATAGGAACGAATATCTCAGACACAGAAAACGTCCATCTCGATTAAAGACTACGATGGAGGCCGAAGGGGCAGGCTGGAGTTTTCAGAAAACAAAACCAATGAATTAGAATCGTGAATAGGGACAAGACAGGGAGAACTAAAATGTAAGAGAAGGCAAGTCTGAGAGCTCTAAAATAGGAATTCCGGAAGCAAACAGAACATACAAACTCAAAGGCTGAACACATCCCAGGGCAAAGGAGAGACTCAAGTCTTAAGCTCAAGAAAGATCATTAAATGTCATGGAAAAAGTTATTAAAAATCTCAGATATGTTGTTCTCATATATGTATATATATTCTTATTCTTCTGTATTCTTAAAAACTATGCCAATGTGCCAACAAGGTAATAGATTATCTACAAATGAAAAAAATCAGATCACCATTAAATATGATATATGTGAATAATTTTTAAACTTTCAAAGAATATTACCTACAAAAGTTTATATTCAAATTCAAGTGACAAAAGATCCTGCCAGAAAGGCCAAAAAAAAAAAATACGCATACATATATGTATCCTATACATACATATACATATAGATATAGATATGTATACATATCCATGTATATATCCATATACATACATATGTATCCTATATACATACATATATATATATATATATATATATATATATATATATATATAGAATTATATACCTGTGTTGAAAAAAATGTTTTTGAAAGCCATCAACTCAGAATAGAATTTAAAGCTGCAAGAACAGTGTGGACAAAGTATAAAAGAAAGGATATTAAACAACAGAACAAGCACAAAGATTGGCCTCATTCTTAAAAGATAATGGAAAGAGCGTAACCATTAATTACTAACATACGGACCAAGAACACAGTTAATAGCCGGGACCTGAGAAGGTAGCTCACTGGCAAGGGTTTGTTGGAAAGTATGCCGAGTGTCTTATCCTTCTGAGAAAAGGACAGGAAGACATCCTTGGTGCTCACGCACTCCAAAAAAACAAATGACCTTTCTGAGATAATACAAAGGTGCTGTATATATCAAAATGCAAAGAGAAAACTCTAAAGCAATCACAAAAACATGAAAATCAGATGGCACAAGTATGACAAAGTCCTTTCAAGTAACGAGAAATGAGCATGGAAGAGATACATCTCAACCAGGACGATGGGAGCAGGGCTCAAAGTTAAGAGATCAGCAAAGAAAGTCAAGGAAATACAAACAGCAATGCAAGAGAAGCACCAGCGACAGTAATAAATAGTAAAGAATACAAGATATTTACACTAAAAGGAACCAAGAGGATCCTGATAATTTTATAAAAGCACAACTGAAGTATGTGTTATCACCTCTACCTACCGTCTAGGCCTCAGTGGAACTAAACTGAAAGAGCTTTTGGACAAACCAAAAAGATAAAGGTGAATTTGCAAAACAAAACAACGGTAACAATAAAAACTAACCTTTATGTTGAAGAAATATAGGAAAACTATCACTGCAGACCACTTAGAAATTAACAATGAGAAGACCACACATGAAAATTTAGGGAATGCGATAAGATCTGTGGTCAGAAGAAATTTACAGCCTGAAATACCAGTATTATTACTCAAAGTTGGAAGTAAAGAAACCCAATTCAAAACAACAACTGTACTATTTTTATGCTAACATGGGTTGAAATTATTTTATTTTTTAAATTTTTTTTAACGTTTATTCATTTTTGAGAGAGAGAGAGAAAGCATGAGCGGGGGAGGGCAGAGAGAGAGGGAGACACAGAATCTGAAGAAGGTTCCAGGCTCTGAGCTGTTAGCACAGAGCCCGACATGGGGCTCAAACTCATGAACCGTGAGATCATGACCTGAGACTAAGTCGGATGCTTAACCAGCTTAGCCATCCAGGCACCCTCAAATTATTTTAATAATAATTAAGTTGGGGAGAGTGCAAGGAAATGGCCAGTAATATATCATGCTAGTGGAAATGAAAATGAGTAAAACTTTTCAGAAGAGAAATTTGTCATCAAGGATTGAAAGCCTTTAAAATACAAGTCCCTCTTTGACCCAGCAATTCCACTTTTAAGAATTTATTCTAACAAATAAATCATCACAAAAGTATAAAAAGATTTATCTCCAAGAATGTTCATCACAGTGTTGTTTATAATAAAAACTTGCACTGCAAAGAAAACAATCAACAAAACTAAAAGGCAACTGACGGGATGGGGAAAGATATTTGCAAAGGACATATCGGATAAAGGGCTAGTATCCAAAATCTATAAAAAACTCACCAAACTCCACACCCATAAAACAAATAATCCAGTGAAGAAATGGGCAGAAGACATGAATAGACACTTCTCCAAAGAAGACATCCAGGTGGCCAACCGACACATGAAAAGATGCTCAACGTCGCTCCTCATCAGGGAAATACAAATCAAAGCCACACTGAGATACCACCTCACGCCGGTCAGAGTGGCTAAAATGAACAAATCAGGAGACTGTAGGTGCTGGCGAGGATGTGGAGAAACGGGAACCCTCTTGCACTGTTGGTGGGAATGCAAACCAGTGCAGCCGCTCTGGAAAACAGTGTGGAGGTTCCTCAAAAAATTAAAAATAGATCTACCCAGCAATAGCACTGCTAGGAATTGACCCGAGGGATACAGGAGTGCTGATGCAGAGGGGCACTTGAACCCAATGTTTATAGCAGCACTTTCACCAATAGCGAAAGTACGGCAAGAGCCTAAACGTCCATCAACTGATGAATGGATAAAGAAGATGTGGTTTATGTATACAATGGAACACTACTCGGGAATGAGAAAGAATGAAATCTGGCCATTTGCAGCAACGTGGATGGAACTGGAGGGTATTATGCCAAGTGAAATAAGTCAGGCAGAGAAGGACAGATATCATATGTTTTCACTCATATGTGGATCTTGAGAAACTTAACAGAAGACCATGGAGGAGGGGGAGGGGAAAAAAAGTTACAGAGAGGGAGGGAGGCGAACCATAAGAGACTCTTAAATACTGAGAACTGAGGGTTGATGGGGGGTGGGGGAGAGGGGAAAGTGGGTGATGGGCATGGAAGAGGGCACTTGGGATGAGCACTGGGTGTTGTATGGAAACCAATTTGAAAATAAATTATATTTTTTTTAAAAAAGGGAAAAAAAAAGAAATAAGAAATAAGAAAAACACTGGAAACCCAGTAAGACCCACAGGAGCGTGCAGTGCATTGGGGGAGGGCACATCATTTCACTGCAGAAAGATGCCACGGAAGACGCGTGACGTCCTTCGCACTGAGCCGGTACAACGTGCGTGCCACGTGCGCGTAGCAGGTGAACCACAGTGCACATGGGTGTCTCAGTGTGGTGATAAGAAAACACACACACACACACACACACACACACACACACCCGTGAAGTAAGTGCCTTCGTGTCCTCGAGCACCTGTTTCTACTGAGTGGAACTGGGGGATGTTTCAGTTTTATTTTGGGGCTTCTCCTCTTTCCTAGCCTTTCATCATAAATATCGGTAAGCTGCAGTCCTACAGGCAGCTTTAGCTTCGTGGAACTAAACACAGACAGAACACCGTGGGAGAACCCGGGGACTCGGCGAACCGGTCCTGCAGATCTGACACCCTCCTCCGTGTCCACCTTGACCCTGCCTCTTTTGGAGACACAAAGAGACACTTTACTGGTAAGAAAGGGGATCTCAGAGAAGGCAGGCCACCTGAGTGGGCTCACATGGGACATCTCCACAGAACTAGCATCAGAATCTCCACCAGCTGACCCAACCGGATGCTCAAGAGACCCCTGCTCAGGAGATGTACTCCTCCCTGTGTAAGTGACACGAGGAGAAGACAATTCGGTTTTCGCAAAACGGTAGCCCTTCCTGGTCCACTCGGCCATCAGTGATACGGGACATGACGGGGACTGTCCTCCCACCGCCTCTAAACCCCATGTGGGTTCTGAAGTCCTGAGACAAGTCCCTTTGCTGTCCCTGAAGGTGTGCGTGTTTGCATGTTGCCATTCTGTCCAGGGGAGCTGCTGGTTCCACGCTGCCACCCCCAGGAGCAGACGATTGAAGCCATGACTTCAAATTGTGCTTCACTCCGAGTCGGTTGAAAAGGGCAGTTTATTCTCTGGGGAGGGGGCAGCAGTTAAAATGCCCGTCGAGTGGCAGCAGTGTGTCTGAGCTCCGGGACGCTGCAGAGGTGTCCCCAGCTACAAAGGAACCATATCCGCTGCTTGGGCTTGACATTTCCCACTTGTTGGGTTTCGAGAGTGGTTATGAATAGAGGGTCCTTGAAAGGGAAAAGGAAAGTGAAACCTCACGCAATAGCCTTTGTGGGCACAGCTCCGGCAGGATGCGCGTCTCCATGGTGACCAAGGTCGGCTCCCGAAAGCCACAGACACAGCCACCACGCACTCATTATTAGAGGAGGCCCACGCTGCCAGGTGTCACTGCAAAGGGCAACAACGGTGCAAACTTTCTGTGGGCGCCTCGTTCACTCCAGAGCCGTGGCCGAGGTCGGTGCGTGCCCGCCGGGAAAGAATGTGACTCAGCTCACGAAGCACAAGCACTTCTCGGGGTGAGAAGCCTCAAGCCCCCTCCTCAGGTGGCCAGCGAGGCTCCCGGAAGATCAAGGTTGCAGAAGAGTCTCGCCAAGAGCGGTCAGCGATGGGAAGACCAGAGGCACGTATTCATTCGATATTCACAAAATACACAGGATCAGAAAGCCAGCGAGTTCTCAAGACAGGCCACCACGATCACAAGGACAGTGCGAGCCAGGTGTCCAGACTCAGAGCGCCCGCAGCCCGGACAGAACAGGCTGGGAGGTGTGCTTGCCCGGGGCCGGGTTCTCCGCGGTGGCGAGGTGCGACGGACGAGGGGAAGGCTGGGCGAGGGCCCCCCTCCTGACGGGCACGCACCACCTCGTGTCCTCGCTCCAGGGAGACAAGCGCAAGTTCAGCCTGGCCCAGGAGACAAAGTGCCAAAGGGCACGGGGAGTGAAAGCTGCCCCCCACGCCGGGGAGGGCCTGGATCGGCCCGAGGAGGACGTGGAGGCAGAGACATGTGAGGAGGAGGAGACTCGGGGCCCTGAGTCCCAGGCCAGGGCAGAAGATGCTTCTGGTCCGCGGGGTATGGGCCCTGCTTCCACCTCGCTCGGCCCCGCTCGGGCTCCACGCCTGGTCTTCCGCACCCGCCCGCACCTGAGCCTTAGCCTCAGCTCTGGGGACGGCCCTCTCTGGCCCAGACAGGCCTCCAAGAATTCCTTAGCGGCTGCCGCCCCGTCTCTCCCAGCCCCTCCGTGCCTCCGCTTTGTTCAGCCCAACATGCTGCCCGTTCTCCAGCAGCACGCGGGCTCTGACCCCGCCGCTCCCTCTGTTCTGAAGGTGATTCCCATCCCTCAACCTCACACCACCTCCGGGGTCCCGACGAGCCACCCTCTCCTCTCTGAATCTGTCCCTCTCCCGCCACGTCGGTTGGATGCCTCCGTTCTGTGATCGACGTGACGCTGCACACACATCTTCGAACGTGACCGGCTGGGACTCCTTCGAGGGAGGGGCCCTGCCTTCCCGCTCGGTCCCAAAACCCTACACGCGCCTGCCTGCCGTACGTGCTCAGCGGGCCACGGCCACGCTCTCACCGTGGCCCCCGCTGAGCCACGCCTCACGCTCACCACCCCACACGAGGACCCTCACTGAAATAACGCAGACAGACCCCCAGCAAGCCTTCAGCCCCGGGCGCTGTGCTTGCTGTGTGGTCAGCACGCTGCAGACAGACCGTGGCGAGCGAGACAGGCTTTCCCGGGCAGGCCGCCGCCGAGCACCTCTGACTCGCTTCTGAGCGATTCGGCCACGAGGTCAGTGCTTGCTCCCTGCGGGTGCCCGGAGTCTGCTGAGTGAAGCGTGAACCATACACGCGAGCGCACAGACCCCCAACTGGAAGCCCCAACAAACTTCCGCTGCTCGCTCTGTGCTGAGATCTACTCTGAGAACCCGGGGCAAGTCGCAAGCGTCTCCAGGCCTCCGTTCCTCATCTAAAACTGGGAACGTTGACGTGAGACCGCCTGTGTGCAAGTCCTTGTAAGCGCTGGAGATCTTCGTTCATTCACTCAGCACGTGTTCGCTGGGGGCTCCCCACATGCCAGGCCCTGTTCTAGACCCCGCAGACACAGTCGCTTGGAAGAAGCGAAGCGTCCTTTCCCCACAAGCTTTCACATCCTGTTCCGCGCCCTATGCTGGTTCACACTAAGCACATACAAGGGGTTCGTGAAGTATTTGCTGAGAAATCAACGTATGTCTGCGACAAATTGTTTTACAACGAATGTATCTTCTCAGCAAAAATCTGCTTCTCATCTGAAGTCACAAAGAAGTCGCCTACTTTATTCACCTGTGCGTACAGAGTACCACTATTTGTCAAGAATCTGCTAGCCCGGAGGTAAAATGGAAAGCCCGGAGCTTTCCTGCTTCCCTAGGCCACAAGAACTCTTCCGGCAGACGGACAAGCAGGAAACAGTCCTGAAACGTAAAATTCTAGACCTGTCTCTAGAAGACCTGGGGTCAAGGGAGCCTTCCAAGGGGCGGTAGTCCTTGAGCCGTGACTTGGAGAACGAGTCTGCCTTTGATTTGGGCGTGTAGGTTTGCTCCACGTGAAGTCACTGGTAGCGCACGGTCAATAAAATACTGGCGTCCATCTGGGTCCAAAACCACCACGTAGACGCCTGAGCCGCAGAGACCAGCTCCGTGGGGCCAATGCCTTGGGAGCCTCCTTGCAGGGACCTGAGAAAGCAAAGCAGGACTCTCAGGGTCCTTCCAAGGTCATCAAGCCCTTCCTGACCCTCCCCACCCTTCCACTGAGAGCTCCTGGCACACTGCCTCTGGCTCCACGAGACCCCTGTCAGCACTACGGACAGACCAGCAACGCCTGAGCTGGATTCCTACTGGCGCCTCTCAGCGCATCTGCAGGGACATCAGAGCCTCCGGGAATTTTGCTGGCCCGGCCCGGCCCGGCTGGAAGACTGTTCCTGACACAGAACAATGACCCTCGTGCAGACAGGAGCACACACTGGCCCACACGTTCTGAACCCCCCGAGTGAGCCTCAAGAGGCTCCGTTTACTGTATGCTCTAAAACCGCACACGCCAGGAACACGAGGCCCAGAAAAATAAAATCCGTCCCCAAAGCCGGATTCATATTCAACTGACTTCCACCGCGAGGAGCTCGGCCCGGTGGGGAGAATCCCAGCCCAGAGACTTCTGGAAGCCCCTCTCCCCTTGCAGTCTCCCCTGCCCCCCCAGAGGGCATGAGGCTGTCAGCCCTGCCCCTCCCCCTTCCCGTCCTCCCACGGCTGCAGCCACAGCATGTCTCAGTCCCAGCATCACCCCCGCAGCAGCCCAGCCTCCTTTTGCTTAAAAGCCGGGGCCTCGCTCATCCGTGTGCCCCTTGTTTTCTCTCCCCACTGTGGCTGTCTTCCTTCTCTGGTGGTCGGTGGGGGGACGGGCCCCACAGGGAGGACAGGTGTGAACGCCCGCGCGAGTCTGCCTGACTGATCAGACGTAGGAGGAGGTAGGGGGGACCCGTGTGCCCGGGTGGGGGAGGAGGCGGGGGAGGACCCCACGTGCCCAGGCAGGCTGTCTGCACAACACCCCCCACCCCAGCACAAGTTCCACGTGGGGCCCTGTCATCGTGTGCTTTACCTTCCGAGGAACAACACTCCCGAGGGCTCGGTCCACCGCCCCACTCTTCCCATCAGCCATCATGCCCGCCTGCGTCTAGTGCTTTCCCTGTCGTTTTGTTCCATTCCTTCTCAGAACTTGAGCCCACTGTACCCGAAGCCTCATTTAGGCCCGGCTTCCCAGCGTGACTGCCCCCTCCGATCCGAGGACGGTGACAGACTCAGAATTAAAAATGGGTACATGCTCACAGGGTAGAGTTTTGTCCTTCTTCCGCTCAGGACCGTCCCCCGGCCTCGCCTTCCCGGTGACGAGGCCGGCGGGGAGCCACGTGAGCACGTGAACGTGCCGCAGTTTCCCAAGTGAGGACTCTGCTGCTCAAATAATCCCTGTGCAGGGACTTTTTAACCCGCAGGGAAAAGGGTCAAAGCCCCACAGAAGGCGGCGTCACCGTCCCCCCAGATGCGGCTCTGCTGGGCGGACGCTCGTCCCCGCAGCTCCAGCCCAGGTGACATGTACCGAGACCACGCGGCAACAGTAACGTGTTGGGGAAGCCACAGCCTGCATTCTCCCCGTGCGTTTAACGAGCAGGCTCACCGGGGGCTCTGCGCAGAGATCTGCACAAAACTCGGGGCGGCCCGTCACGGCAGGGCGGGCGCTCATCCCGGAGCTGGAGAGAGAGGTCCTGCCGTCCACTTGATCTGTTTCACTACGATTCACAGGGTTTTCTCGAGCGCGTCTGTTTGAGGGGGAGGAGGGCTGGGGAGAAGGGAGCCACTGCAAGCAGGTCTCTGCTCTCCAGATGCTCACGACCAGGGCAGGAGACGCTGGGGCAAAGCTAGCACCGACCACTAATGACACGGAGCACTGGAAGTACGGAGGAGGGTCCGGGCCACCTCTCATGGAGCACGGCCTTCTGGACATCGTCTTACAGAACGGGTAGGGTCTGAAAGGCGTCACTCTGGACAAAAGTCCAGAAAGGCGCTGGAGGACATGGGGCCACGACGAGCCAGGAACAAAGGCAGACATGGGCCAGAAGTAGACATGCTCGGCTTGTCTGAGCCCACGGACAGAGCAAGACTGCGCTGGGAGGTCCCTCTGCAAAGAGTGTGGCATCCGGCTTATTACAAATGGCAGCGTTACCTTCATCCACACAAGTTTCCTGCGGGAGCGTGAAATGACGGAGGCCATTTTCGGGAGTTTCTTCCTCAGATCGAGATCCAGCGTGGAATAGAGAACCATCAGGAGTGTCCCGGGGCTGAAATGCTTCATCCCGGGACCAGGGCGATGCTGCAGAGTGGGTGGAGGAAACCGGAGCAGGGACACCGGGGGCCACGCTGACAGTCGATGTGCCAGCCCCGAAGGAAGTGCTGACAATCGCCACGCGGGTCCCACGTCACAGAAGCAACAAAGGAGGGAGCTCTCCGTGCAGCGCGTGTGGCGAAGAGCACGATGTACTGCACGCACGGGGGTCAGAGGTGGGAGGCAAAATTACTCCTCTGCTCTGCCTCCGTTGCAGTTTGCTCAAAACTAAACTAGAAGGAAAGGACTGGCCATGTGTAAAAAACCACGACCATCGTGTATGTATTTGAAGCAGTGCGAAAATTGGGCACTTGCGGTCCTGAAGATTCTTACCCGTGAATGTTTAAAGTTGACGTGAGAAAGCACTTTGAGGCTGGAGACGCTGCCTCGGCTGGTTTTGTGCTCTCAGCGCTCCGCACACCCCTGCGGCACGAAAGGTCGGCGCGCAGAGGGAAGTCTCGTGGATTCCAAGTACGAGGTACTGCTAGCTGTCAGTCATGGAGCACCTACTGTGTGCCAAGGACATAACTTACTGCTAATCCTTATAACAACCTCACAGGCCAACCACCGTCCCAGTCTTACAGATGGGGAGCACGCTAGCCCGGCGGTCCACGCGTCGCCCGCGATCACACAGCCAGGAAGTGACTGAGTTTGGGTAGAGGCCACGTCCACGATGGTCCACCAGGCAGGCTGGCTCGAACACGCTGAGTCCAGCAGGCCAACGGCGTGACCGTTACGAACTTCGGGTGTTCAGGCCTGTGTGGTGGTGCACTTGCCCTCATCCAGAGCAAATCTTTGGTGCCTATTAAGCAGAATGGTTCATCCACAGATAGCATGGCTCAGGGGCCCCGTCCCAACCCCTTCGGTCCCTAACGTCCTGGGGTAGCTCCATTCCGCCAGCAGCTCAGGAGCTCGGGACAAAGATTCTGCCTCCTCGTCAACCTACGACCCTTCAAGTAAAATGTCAAGTGAGAGCTTAGAGTTTAAATGGGCCTGTCTCCATCCATGTATCCTCATTAAATCCTTAAAATCCCCATTTAGGAGCAATCATGAGAGATTAACTGTGGCATTTGCAGGTGACGGGCCAGCCTCCAGCTGTCCTTGGTCCCGAGAGCCGCTCGCGGGTCCTGTACCTCACGGGGCTCCCGCAGGGGAGACCCCAAACACCAGCCTCCCAGAGACGCTCCCTCCAGGCTGGTCTGCGCCTGCCCAGTGCCGCTGGCCTGGCCCCAGGGAAGGGGCCCACCCCTCACCTCGCAAGCGCTGGGCGCCGGCCCGGACGGCCCCGGGGAAGTTGGCTGTATTTCTTGCTTCCTGGGAAGAGGCAAGCGTCCACCTGCTCCCGGCCTGAGTGCGTGGGCTCATTGGCACACGGTGGCCAGAGGACACTGCTGGGCACAGATAGGTCCCCCTGGGAACACATGTACAACTGAGGCGGGGGCGGTGACAACAGCCTCCTTTTCTTCAGGCACAGCGGCCTCGCAGGGTCTGCGGGCTCTTCTGGAAGCCTTGTGCCTCCCCTGCTCTGCTCCTCTGAGTTCACTTGGACGATTTGCCTTCTGGAGCTCTCCTGGCCCCAGCAGCACCTCCTCCCCGGCCCCGGAGGGAATGCGCAGCTCCACGGAACTTAAAGTAACTAATGTGTGCAGGTAAATGCGCTTAAAACACGCTCCATCACCCCAGCACTCGATGGCTCGAGAATCCAGAGGCTTCAAGAAAATAGCTTACGTTCCGTCACCATGGGCTGGAATGTCACACTGTGCAGTGGCAGCTGTCCCCACTCGGCGGCCACAGACCCGGGCTGCCGGATCCCGCGTCCAGACCTCCCCAGCCTTGGCTCCAGGAGCCATCTCGAGCAGGGGCACTCCGCTCAGCAGCTGCACACGGGGCAGGGCGGGCCACCATGCCGGGTCACAGAACTGCTGGGGGGGGGGGGGGGGGCGTGTCCTCCAGGGGGCGCTGTGCACCCACGGCCACCGTGGTCTGGCGTCTCCATCAGGGTGGGCTCGGCCTCCATGGGTGCCCCTCGAGCCGTCCACGCCCCCGGGAGGAAGTACCCTTCTCTGCTGTTGGTCCAGAGGGGAGAAACCGTAGCCAACATGTGCAAATGCTGAACCGATGTTCTAAATGGCAAGTTTCACCTGTTAGCATGTCTCACATGCCAGCAAGGGATTCACCCGCAGGCATTGTGTCAGAGGCAAGCCTGGCCGACATTCCGATACGAGAGAGTAACTAGCAAATTATCTTCTAACAGCTATTTATACAATCCAGTGATTTTCTTCAGGACTGCCCTCAGTAAATTAAACATACAAACATTTTGAATGTGTTGGGAGGCTGTGTGTTCTATACTTCTGTACGAGAAAGTTATTGAGATGATAAAAAGTATGAAACGAGGCACATGACCTTTATTTTCGTATGTTCATTTACTCAGAGAGAGAGGGAGAGCTCGCACTCAAGTGGGAGAGGGGCAGAGAGAGGGTCCCACGCTGTCAGCGCAGAGCCCGATGGAGGGCTCAAACTCACGAACTGTGAGATCATCACCTGGGCCGAAATCAAGCAGACGCTCAACGGACTGAGCCACCCAGGAGCCCCTAAACTTTCCGCACAACCACGCGCAGGTCGCAGCGCTGGTCCCAGCCACCGCGTCCCCTCCCGCAGGCCTGTCCCGTGGGCGCCCTCCAGGCAGGGTCAGCACCGCGGCCTCTCTCCCCCAGGGCAGCCGCACCCGGCCCCCCAGATGACGACCTGTCCGCACCGCACTCTTAGCCAGCGTCCTGGCCGTGAGACCAGCTGGATGCCGCCTCTGCGGTGGCTGTTCCCCGTCGTCCTGCCCACAGCCAGAGGCCTCATCTGCTCATTCCTTCACTCAAGGATGCGTCCTGAGCCCCACTGGGTGTCTGACTCCGGGAAGCCAAAATGCATCCAATCCTTGTTGCTGCCTTGTCAGAGCCGCTGGTGCGGCAGACGGGGGGAGCGTTCGAGGAAACAGGGTGCAGCGCAAGCAGCCGTGTGATCACAGGTCGACGATCAACTTAGTAACGGCCCACGGGGATCGACCCTGTGTTAGCTCCGGACAGGCCTCACTTTATCTCCCTCCTAAACCAGAGCTTCTGGAGGGCAGGAAGTGTCTCTCGAAGTGCATGTGATGGTTTCCAGGTCCCGGCCTGGTGATTTACACCTGGAGGCTTGGCAAGTGCCAGGATACACCTGCTGACTCACCCCGGCGGCTGGACCAGGGGACACGGCCGATCCGGAACGGACACGAATAAGACGTGACTGACAGGAGTAAAGGGAGAAGATATTCACCTAACTGCTCACCCAGCGTGTGTCCGACCTGCACAACACAGGGCCGACACAGCCCCGGCACCCAAGGGCCCCCCCCCCCCCGAAACAGTGCACCCTGTCAGGAGCAGGGATGCCAGCCGGAGGACCGGGTCGGGGGCACCAGCCCAGCCGGAGAGGCAGGTGACCAGCAACACGGCCCGGGAGCGGTGGCACCTCGACAGAAACCGCTCCCCCGGCTCCCAGGGTCGAGCCTTCCTTGGCACAGATCTTAAACGCCCACGACTTTGGGAGCCCTGTCCCCTTTGTCCCTGCAGATGAGCACGCTGGTTGTTTCTGCCTCAATGACCTTGCTCGAGGGAGACACTGGCAGGAGAAAACCAAGACAGAAGCCCCCGGCTGCATTCGTTCACTCCCTGCGAAGCTTCACACGGAAGCTTCTGGTTCGTCCTGCCTCCGGGACTGGACGGAGTGCAAGCGTGTGCCGGTGTTCCGACCTGGGCCCCCGAGGACCTGCGATCAGCCTGCCCATGCCTGCGCTGGGCACGGTCCTTGGTTCGCACCACGGGTCTCCTTCTGCCCCCAGGGTCTCTCCCACAGAGGTTTCCTGGTGTCCTCGCTCCAAGTCTGGTCCAGAAGAATGGGGTTTTTCTTCTCATCTCCACGATTCCCTGTCATCCTGCAGCACAACGCTGCAGGTCATAGCACACACACACACCCATCCAGGGGACAACCGGGGCACCCTGTGCGGGGCCGGGACCCGCGGTCCCCACAGCTTGAGGAGAGCAGGCACAGGTGGCCACGTGCACCGTGGCTCTCGGCACAGCATCATTTCCACCCACGCGTTCTTTCAGAGTAGGCTCACTGACATTCACAGACACATCCCAGGTTCCTTCACCGTAACGACCTCCGTGATTTATAAATAAAGGGCGATGCTTCCTTCCTCTCTTTCACAGAGAGAAGGCACGCTTTAAAATACTTTCTTATCATCGTACCATTAGGATGAGGGGTAATCAGGGAATACTCTGCCGTGGACGCTGGGACCCCAGGCTCCAGGGAGCAGGTGCCCACGAAGTCAGAGATGCATACAGGAGGGAAACGTCCCCCTTTGTCACCCGTTGGGTCGGGGGTGGGGAGCCAGAGCTGAGCTGGGTATGGTGGGGCGGGGGGCGTCCTGGGAGACAAGGTCTGGTGTTTCCATCAGGGCCTCCAGGGGAGGTCTGTGAGGCCCAAGGCTCTGAGGGACAAGAGGAGGGAACAGAAGATTTCTGAGGCAGACTATCACACAGGCCCCGTCGTCAGCCACTGACCTGACCTGACAGTCCCAGTGGTGGGGGTGTGGTGCGGGGACACGGGCCATCGTTCCGAGGAGGAGAGGTGGGGGGGCAAAGGAGATCGTGGCAGGTGGACACCAGCACTTCCTCTGGGAGTAAAGGAGACATTCTTGCTCGCAGGGCCCAGAGCGTCACCGGGGACGTGGCGACCGCTGCTGGGCTCGCAGAGGTCCCTGCCCGCCCTCTGGCTCTGTGGTGGCCTGGGGCGCTTGCAGGGGCTTCCTCAAATCTAACGGTTTCGGGGAAGCTGATGTTGTCCCAACATTCCTGGACGTCGCATTTTGATATTTGACATTAGATGTGGCAGTTCATTTTTTTCCCTTAAAGCACAATAAATCGTGATTTCAAGCGCTCCGAGAACACAACAAATGTGTAGAAGCCGGCCACAGTAAGCCAAGGGGGAAGGGACAAAGCAGGAAGAAGCAGAGTCTTTTTCTTCCTTTTGGTATCTGTTTCCAGATGGGAGCCCTGAGCAACCAGCTTTCAAAAGTCTCAGCCCCTGCCTGAAATGCCAGCAGCGTGGCCCCGTCTCCTGGACCAGAATGCAGGCCACACACGGCCAAGCAGCATGTGCGTGTGCCGTGCTCACGCCTGTCAAAACAGGGCCGTCAGCCGCACGACACGGGGCCTGCATTAACGCGACGGCCTTAAAACTCTCAAGCCGAGGTGCTTCCTCGAAATGCTTACGTGGCAATTAGTACGTCGATGCTATTAATTTTCTCCCATTAAGGAAAAGGGAACCATCCATTTTAGGGGGGAAAAAACCTAAAAACTCTACGTTCCCCTGCTTTAAAAGGCAGTGTCCTTTTTCTTTTCATAAATAACAAGCTTCATCAATTATCTTTCCCTTCTCTGCAAGCAAAGTGTCCCTTTCAGGGCGAATGTTGTCATATTTTTAAGTGTTTGCTTTTAAGTTGTCAGCTAGCTAGACATCTTCCCTACGGATCCTCTGGCGGTAGATTTGTGGTCCCAAAAGTCCTCCTGCAGAAACCCAAAACTGGTAAGGTGAGGTGGGGGACGAGGGGCAGTACCCGGATGTGGTGAACGGGGGCTGGTCGGGCCAACTTGCTCTCGACAGAGACGACAGCATAAGGACCTTCTGCACACCCGTCTGGTCTTGTGAATGAACAGGGAGCAGAAAACGATTCTCTGATAGGAACCAGAAAACAGTCTGAAATCAACAAATAAGGGGTTAGAATGAGGAAACTGTACAGAGTTTTGGTGAGGTTTCTTAGAACGTTCCTCAGCCAAAGTGTATGAGATGGAATTCATTAAGCCGGTCAGGAAGCGAGCCATTACATTGGTGACGCCACTGGGAGAGAATTACCATATTTCCTTGATTCTCAGATGCCATCAATTACAAGATGTACCATCTATTTATTAACAGCTTTTCAAGAAAAAAAAAAGACCCGTTAAAAGCAACCATCAATTACAAGCTACATTCAGATTTCAGAAACGCTCACAGGTGAAAAATATCCATCTTGGAATCAAGAAATATGGTATTTTAATTCAAAGGTCATCATCAATTAATCATTTTAAAGGACTTAAGTAAAATGGACCCACTGGAATAGAGGTCATCCTGCAAGAACAATGACATCCTTGGAAAAGGAAACCATAAATATTGTCAGGGAAGTCCAGGAAAATGAACGATTCTGGAGAAGGAAGCTGGGGACATTTTTTATTCTGATTCTAAAAAACATTAAGATTTATCTCTAGCATATAACTTGCTGTTAACAACCATGATTATAAACCACGAGAGCACATAGCAGATACACCAAAATGAAAAGAACAATATCTATTCACCTGCAGTGACTCATAGAGCGGCGATGGGTGAGTACGCGTTGAATGAAGGTTTATTTGTCAAGATGATGGCGGCACCAAGCATTTGAGTAGGCACCAGCTGGTGACTTTACATCCTATGGGTTTAGAGTTACTTCCTTCCCACCCTAATAGGAGCCCGGGCAGCTTCCCAGCTCCGTGGTGGCCCCTGCCACTGCTGGCCGGGCCCCGCCCTGTCCCTCCTGTGCACCCACAAGGCATTGGTTGTTGGGTGGTTTCTGAACCTCCCGGAAATCTCCACAAAAAGGAGCTACTTGCACAGCCAAACAGGAAACCTTCTGACTGCAGCTCCAACAAAGCAGCTTCAACAAAGCTGGGCACCAAGTGGCCTCCGTGAACCCCGACACGTGATCGATGGGGTGGCGCAAAGCCATGGATGGCTACCACCGCCAGGCACAGTGAGCAGGTGGCCAGGAGAAGACGCGGGGACGGCTGACAGCCAGGCGCTCACTCTGATGGGAAAGGTGACACAGGTGAGCCATCTGAGGACAGTGGCCCCCTCTGCGGACACAGTGTCCGAGGTCTGGGGTGTGGCAGGTGGTCTGGGCATCTGGGCCCGGCAGGGAAGGCTGGAAGCTGCACCCACAAGACCGAAGAGGGAGACACTAGGAGAGGAAAAGTGTGTGGGTCCACGCGGAGGGAAAAAACCAAGGCAGAGATCTGAACCTCTTTTGGAACCTGCCCCAAAACCTACCAGTTGTTAAATGTGTGTGTGTGTGTGTGTGTGTGTGTGTGTGTGTGTGTGCGTGTGCATGCGTGTGTGCGGGCATGCGTGCGTGCACATGTGCGTGCACACATGCGTGCACGTGTGTGTGCATGCGTGTGTGTGTCCAGAAATGGACAGACAATACTATGAAGACATTATCGTTCATCAGTTCAGGCATGGTCATGATACTACGGTTTTGTTTTTTCTTGTTTAAAAGCCTCCTTCTCTGACAGTCTCACTAAAACAGTTAAGGATGAAACGATATGATAGCTGATCCATGGGGAGAGGGGGTAGGACGCGGTGTAAATGCAGTGAGATTAGTCGTGCTGATAATTTTGAAGCTGATTGTTGGTTGTGCACGTGGGACTTCAATTCTCTATTCTTCCATGTATGCTTAGAATTTTCCAAACAAAAAGTTTAAAAAACTCAAATCACGATTTGAGCCCTATTATGCATCTACCAAAACCAGTTTGTTAACTACCCGCAGTCTCCCAGTTACCTTGCGTGCCACACGAAGCTTCGCCCTTCTCGTGTCCCCAGCCCCACCTCTGGCCATTGCTGCCATGCCCTTCACCCCCAGTGACACTCTCAGTACACCAGACCAAGGTCCAGTGTGATGCTGATGTCTACGCCGCTGGGCGTGCCACCGGCGTGAGTCCTTCCTTCTACACCTGCTGGGACTACCCCGCCTTCCGGGAGCCCTCCCCGTGCCCTGGGCTGCCTGTCCCGCCGTGCCCACCGCACACCCTGTCTCCTCGATGCCGCGGCCAGCACGTCCAGCGACCCAGGGACACGCCCCTCTACTCGTTTCCACATCTCGGCACCGTGGAGAGTTGCCACTGCTCGATTCCTGTGCAGTGGGTGGAGACAGGCGTCCGTGGGAGTCTTTTCCAACAAGAACGTCAAACTGATTCCAGCCTTCTGGATGCTGACACTTTCGAGAGGAGTGCGGATCGGTAAAAGCCGAAGGCAAAACGGCACCAAAAAGCCCCACAAGCGTGTTTCTCGCTTTTTCTGCGATAATTCCACATCTCAGAATTTATTCAAAGAGAATTATCGGAAATTCGCAAAAAGACTTCTGTAAAGAGAATGTTGAGTAACAGAAAGCAACCTCCACGTCCATCTGTGAGAACCACTCACGTGACGGAATGTTAGACAGCCATGCACAGCTCTGTCTTAATGGAATATTTAGTGACGTGGGCAAATCCTGAAGATTTATTATAAAGATTTATTATTAAGCAAAAAGATTAGGTTGTTCAATACCAACACAACTGAACTAAATACCCAGAAAAATGCTGGAAGAAAATATACCTAAACATTCAGTTTTACCCTAGAGGATTTTATAAATCAATAAACTATATTTATTTAGAGCAGTTTTAAGATTTACAGAAACATTGAGCTGAAATTACAGTGAATTCCCAGAGACCCTCCGTCCCCTTCCCACGGTCCTTCACATACAACAGGTCCCATTAGCCTGCACGTTTGTTACAACGGATGACCCAATATCAATACGTTACTACTAACAAAAATCCATAGATGACGGTAGGGTCACTCTCTGCATTGTACGTTCTGTGGACTTTGCCAAACGCATCACGTCATGCATCCGCCATCACAGTGTCCTAAAAAACGGGCTTGCTGCCCTACAAATCCCCTGGGCTCCACCTGCTCATTCTCTCCCCCAGCACTGAACCCCTTGACTTGATTACCACTGACCTCTCCACCATCTGCATAGTTCTATCCATTCCGCAAGGTCATACAGGCGGATCTTACACCGTGTGACCTATTCAGATTGGCTGCTCTCGGCAAGCAACGTGGGTTTAATGGTCCCCCATGTATTTTTGCGGCCGGACAACTCACTTCTTTCTCCTGTTGAATAATATGACATTGTATGGATTTATCACACTTGGTTTATTCATTCGCCTATTGAAAGACATTTATCCCCTCAATTTTTGCTGCTAATTTTTGGCAGTTACAAATAAAGCTGCTACAAACATCCACGTGTAGGTTTCTGTGTAGACATTAGCTTTCATCTCCGTTGGGTAAATGTTAAGGAGTGTGAAGGGATTGCTGGATGGTCCGGTGAGAGTGTGTTTAGCTTTGCACAAAATCATCTTCCAGAGCAGCTGTGCTGTTTTGCATCCCCACCAGCAATGATGAGAACGCCAGGTGCCCCACACACTCGCCGGCGTTCGGTGCTGTCGGTGTTCTGGATTTGGGCCGTTCTGCTAGGTGCGTGAACCACGGGATTGGTGCTTTGATGTCTGCCATTATTTTTTTAGCTGGCAGCCATTATTGCTTCAAATATTTCTTCTGTTTCTTACTCTCCTTTCCCTCCTTCTGTTCTCCCAATTATGGATATGTCATACCTTTTTTTTTCATTTTTATTTTTTTAGAGAGACAGGGCACACCCACACACGAGCAGGGGAGCGGGGGCAGAGGGAGAGGGAGAGAGAGAATCTCAAGCGGGCTCCACGATGGCAGTGCAGAGCCCAACGCAGGGCTCAACCCCATAAACCACGTGATCATGACCTGAGCCGAACCAGGAGTCAGATGCTCAACCCGACGGAGCCACCCAGGCACCCTGTCATACTTTTTGTAATTGTCCCATAGGACTTTCCTATCTTTTACCTTTTCTCTCTTTGCATTTCAGTCTGCGAAGTTCTATTGACATATATCTTCCACCTCACTCATTCTTTCCTCAGCTGTGTCCACTGCACCAACGAGCCCATCAAAGGCATTCTTGCTTCTGTTACAGTGTTTCTTCATTTTTTTTTAAGTTTACCTATTTTGAGAGACTAAGAGCACAAGCAGGGGAGGAGCAGACGGAGAGAGGGAGAGGGAGAAACCCAAGCAGGTTACACGCTGCCAGTGCAGAGCCCAAAGTGGGGCTCAGTCCCACCTGTGAGATCATGACCTGAGCCAAATTCAAGAGTTGGACGCTTAACTGACTGAGCCCCCCAAGCGCCCCCCAGCGTTTTCTATTTCTGATATTTCCTTCCGGTTCCTTCTTAGACCATCCACCTCTGTTCGCATTACCTACCGTGATGGCATGCTGTCGACTTCATCCGTAAGTGCCCTTAGCATGTTAATGAGAGTTATTTTAAATTTCTGGTCCAATAATTCCAAAATCTCCACCATATCTGAGTCTGGGTCTGATGGTTGACTTGCCTCTTCAAACTGGGACTTTTCCCTTGTAGCACGCCTTGTAATTTTTCTTGAAAGTGGACGTGATGCATTGGGTAAAAGGAACTGAGGTTAGATAGGCCTTTGGTGTGAGGTTCTTTGTTGATCTGGCCAGGAATTAGACTGTGTTTACCACGTGCTGGAGCTGTGGCCTCAGAGGCTAAATGCTCCCCAGTGTCCTAGTTCTTGTCTTCCCTGTGGTCATTCGGTTTCCCTAGAGATGCCCTCTTAAATAGGGCCTGAGACTTGGGGTTCCTTGAGACATCATCTTTTATTTTTATGTAGGAGTCCTACTGATGTGGTGGTAAGCTATTAGGAATGGGAAAGAATTCTGCAATCCTGAAATTAGGTCTCAGTCTTGTGTTGAGTTTATGCCCCTGGGCTGTGACCTTCTAAGTGCTTCTGAGTCTTTCCTTCGCCCCTTTGGTGAGACAGGAAGGCCAGCATGGCCTGGAGTTTTCAACCAACTCAGATAATTCTGTGAGTTCTGAAAACAACCTTCCCATCATTAAAATGTTTTCTTAGACTATTACATCCAAAGAATTCTTCACAGAATTCTTCTCTCCTTCCTTCTTCTCAATACCCATCAGGCATTAAGGTCCAACAACGCCCCGTCTGGTGACGGCACATTTCCTTGGGTCTTCCCGTATGCTGAAGGAAGCCAAGAGTTTCCAGGAACAAGGAAAGCTCGTCCAGCAGAAACTCCAGACTGCCGTCTACTCATGATCATGGAGAGCCCCACTCTCTCACCTAGGGGCTATGGTTCTTCTGCAGGGAGGACAGAAGGCAGCACACAGATTTGCCACGAATTCTCCCCAACTGATTTGAGGGAGGCACCATGAAGTGCACGCCAGGATAGAACATGCTTCCCCTTTCAATTAAATTCTTAACGCGTCTGCCATTTAATTGTATTCGATCCATTCCGATGGTCTTTGTCTTCATCAGTTTGGGCTCTTATAACAAAGCCCCATAGACTGGGTGGCAGATAAACCGCAGAGCTCTCTTTCTCACAGTTCTGGAGTCTGGAAGTCTGAGATGAGAGGTCAGCAGGTCGGGTTCTGGTGAGACCCCACCCCCCCGCCATCCCCCACCGGGCTGCAGACTGATGGCGTCGTGTCCTCGCACCGCAGAGAGAGAGAGGGAGCTCTGGGTCTCTTCTGTAAGGGCACTAATCCATTCCTGGGGGCTCCACCCGCATCACCCAGCCACCTCCTAACAGCGTCATGGTGGGGGTACAAACCCGGGGGGACACAGACACCCCGTCCATTGTGTTCTCCATTCCCACGTTGCTGTGAACTGGCCTGGGAGAGCCAAAGGCCTAGAAAAGTTACCTATTAGATCTCTACCAAATTATCACATGATAATAAGATCCCAATACACTCCACTCTTGGCAAAGCGCTCGCTGGAGTCTTGTGTCTGGTGAGCTTCCCAGCTCTGCAGCCCTGAGTCAAGACGAGCGTCCACACCACAGACTCCTAAGACACGGGGCCCGAGGGCGAGGGATCTGCCTAAGGTCACCGGGCAGTAGTTGGTGGACTGACGTTGAGAACCCTTGATTCCAAATCCCCACTTTATAAACTATCACACGAACCACACTAACAATGCCTACAGTAAATTTGGTTCACTTTGGGCTTCATCCAAGGAAATTTACTACTGAAAACACCAGGTGGGCCTCAGCCCCACACTTTTATCTCGCTAAAATGACCCAATTTTTTGGAACCCAATAGATAATCAGGGCAGTCTGTTTCTCCCACTGTGATACATTTTTTTTTGGGTCAGGGAAGGAGAGAAGTCATTTAGTGTTGTTAAATATCCAGATGGCACCATATAACTAATCTCCAACCATTTCTATTTTAAACTTGGGGAAAATATCTTGGCAAAGAAACCATCAGTCCTGGTGGCAGACAAAGTGATTGATGCCTTAGCATGTCAAAACTCTTCTTTTGACATGACATTATTATTTTTATTCTGGGGAATGGACACATTATTTAAAGTCACTTGTCTGTTTCCTGTGTCCTCAGCCCGCACGTCTCCTGGGGACCCAACAGGAGGGCTTTATCACTACACACAGTAGGTATGAGACGTGCACCAATAATACTTCTTTTTTAACATTTTTATTTTATGTTTTATTTCATTTTTCATTTTTAAAATTAAAAAAACTTTTTAAATATAATTTATTGCCAAGTTAGCTAACGTACAGTAATACTTTTAAAATCAGAAGAGAAGAAATGAACTTTCAGACTGAAGAACATGTCTTAGCATATAGTATTAATACATTCATGGTTGTGCCAACGGCGTCATAAACACAACGTTGATGGGTTTTATTTCAGTCGAAGTCGCGCTCCATTCTGGAGGACAGCACCTCTTTCCTGGAACAAGCAGAGGGCTTCCTCCATCACACACCCCTGCCCCCCCGCGAGCGACAGGGACGCACGCCCTTCCCAGCCCAGCTCCCGGGAAGCCGGGTTCTCCTGGCGGTGAACGTCCTGCCATCGCCCGGCACGTCTGCACGCGAACCGCGACGCACAAGCGCTCCCCTCTGTGCCACACAGGCCCCCCGGAAGGCTCGCTCTGCCATCCTGCTTCCGCAGGTTGAACAAGGCAGGAGCGGGAGGAGGGTGGATGGCTATCTGGGAAGAGAAATCCTGGCGCAACGAGACGATTAACTCCGAGTTGCTGTGGAGTTTGCTGTGGAGGCCTTCCCTGCCGGGCACCCCGGAGATGCAAAAACCCAGACAACTCCCACCTCAGAACGGGAAGGAAAATGACGATGACGTGTGGTCGGTGAACAGCGGCACCGAGATTCAGTCCTGGCTCCGGGGACAAGCGCCTGACTTCTCTGACTGTGGTCGCCCGTCTCCAACGCAGCGGCAAAACTTCCCCTCTGCTAGAGCCGCTTTGCGTGGCCTCTGGCACGGGGCCACTAAACTGTAAGTCCTGAAGCCACAAACGGCACCACGTTTGTCCAAGAATCCCTCAGATTTACCACAACACACAGAAAGTCGGGGGAACTGGTCGGCGTGCCAGTGCGGAAAGGTGGTTAGTGCCGCGGATAGTGGGCCGAGGAAGAAACGCAAAACGCCGTTCTTATTTTTGTCTTGGCAAAGCCACGGACAATCCTGCAGGGACGATCCCTCATTTACTGTAGACAAACCCATCCCATTCTCAGGAGCCGGCCGCCCCCACCATTGCACAGGCTCCGGGTCACCCAAGCCCAGTTACAGACGGCTCCGTGCAAAATGGTATCGGACAAGCATGATCCACGCACGTATGCAGATAGGGAAGGATCGTGTGTGTGTGTGTGTGTGTTTGCACGCGCGTGCACATGCCTCCAAACTGTCAGTGTTGTCAAAAAGCAACGTCCGGCAGAGCCCCGGTCACAGCTGGGCCCGTCGCCAGCCACAGGGATCACATGCCGACCACGGGGCTGGTCACTGGCTCCAGCCCTGAGCCACATTCGCTTTGTCAGCCCCTCCTTCCACAAAAATAAGATTTAAATTTTGTTTTCTAACTTGAGTGGTATAATGACAAATATATGAAACATTATCAGTGTAAACATTTCCTTCAATGTAAACGTTCATTTCTGAACTTTTGCCCATGGAAACAAGCGTGTTACAGAAAGCATATCATCAACTGAAAACACACAAAAACCTTATGTACTAGAGCTTGAAACTGAACCAGCCAATGCAACTGGAAAAAGTTAAACTTTCGGACACGGACGGGACACTGCGTAGCTCCGAGCCTCCCAGCTCGCAGCCGCGCTCAGCCCTGTCCACCTCTGCCGGGTTCCCCTCCGCTGCCACCACGCGAGCCCCACGTCCCCACGGTACTCTCTGCCCTGGGACGGCACCCCCAGGCGGATCCTCCGGGCGGGAGGCCGTCCCCTCCTGTCCCTCTGGCCGCCTTCCACTGGGCCGTGACTGACAGAACCAGGGAGATGTGCCCGAGTCTGCCCTCCGCAGCCTGGGGCCACGACTCCAGCGTCCGTCCTCCGGCCTCAAGGAGGGGACCTGCGGCGGAGGGTGTGGCCCCGAGGTCGCCTCCCTAGCCCGGGGCAGAGCAGGTCCTCACGCCAGCTGGCCCGGGCGGGCCCACTTCCCTTCTCCGTGGCTAAGGGCTCAGCCAGGCCGGAGCACCGGTTTGTACCGTTGACCGACTGCATCCTGAGCCTCGGACCCCCAGCCACACGGTGTTTCTGCGGCCTTGCGGGGGGCATGCGGCCGACGCCAGGGGTGAGGCTCTGATCGCCGGCTCCCCGCAACCCTCACACCTGGCTGCCAGATCACACGCCTGGCAGGTAGGGGATCCACTCCCGGCTTCTTCCGTTTGGCCCGCGCTCTGCAGCCAGGAGACTCCCAGCGGACGAGCGCTACTCGACGGCGGCTCCTCCGAGACCCAGGTCCTGGGACGCGGGGTCCCCCGGCCGACGGGAGGCACAGACTTCTGGTTCTATCCCGTCCAGGGGTGCTGCGCCATGTCCCTGCACCGAGTCCCCGCGTCGAGGCCCTGCGTCGAGTCCCTGAGCCATGTCCCTGCGCTGTGTCCCCGCGCCGTGTGCCCGCATCGTGTCCCTGCGCCATGTTCCCACATCGAGTCCCCGTGTCATGTCCCTACATCGAGTCCCTACACCGTGTCCCCACACTGAGTCCCTGAGCTGTGTCCCCACGTCGAATCCCTGCATGGTGTCCCTGCGTCATGTTGTTGTGTCCCTGCACTGTGTCCCTGATTTGAGTCCCTGTGCCATGTCCCTGCGTTGTGTCCCTGTGCTGTGTCCCTGTGCCATGTCCCTGTGCCGTGTCCTTGATTCGAGTCCCTGTGCCGTGTCCCTGCGCTGTGTCCCTGATTTGAGTCCCTGTGCCGTGTCCCTGCACTGTGTCCCTGATTCGAGTCCCTGTGCCGTGTCCCTGCATTGTGTCCCTGTGCTGTGTCCCTGTGCCATGTCCCCGCGTTGTGTCCCTGTGCTGTGTCCCTGTGCCATGTCCCTGTGCCGTGTCCCTGATTCAAGTCCCTGTGCCGTGTCCCTGCGCTGTGTCCCTGATTCGAGTCCCTGTGCCGTGTCCCTGCATTGTGTCCCTGCGCTGTGTCCCCGTGCCATGTCCCTGTGCCGTGTCCCGGTCCCCATCAGATCCTTTCCCACCTTCACCTGTGCCCCTCCCTCCTCTTTGCTGCTGCGACCCCGTGAGACCCTGTGCCCCTTCCCCAGGCCCCTCCGCTGTCCGGAACACAGGGAGATCCCACCACTCCCCATCCCGAGTGACCCGGTGCTACCCCTGCGCTGCTCCCGCAGGCACCTTTCCGCTGTGCTCGGGGCGGGGGGAGCAGGCCCTCGTGCACCGCGGGCAGCCTGGGCGCCACCTTCCCCCCCACCCCCCACTCCCAGCTCAGCCACCCGGGGCCCTCACCCTGCCCCGCCCCCGGCTTTCTGAGTTTTATTCCTGGGCTCATGCGCAGTTTCCAGCCCGACCTGCACGGGATGCCCCTCCTTTCTCCTGCACCCACGAAATTGGCGCCAACCCCCACCCCACCTGCCTGCACAGAACAGGTGCCAGCGGGAAGCTGTCGCTGAAGGAGCATCATCCCTCGGGTTTCTCTGGGCCGTGTCACCGAACAAGTGTGTGCTGAGCAGACGGTGACGCCTGTCGCTGTCCAGGAGTTTGGGGTGACTTCTACCTCTCACACCGGCACCCCGGGACTCCGAGGTCGGCCCTGACTGGTGCTCCCGCAGGCACGGCGGGTCCTCTGGACAGGGGCCCCAGACTGTCCGATTGCATTCCTGCTGTCCTGCTCGTGCGGATCCCCCGGCCCCCTCCCCCGCTAAACTGGGAGCTGGAGACCGTCCCCGCCGGGCAGTGAGGGAGCAGAGGCCCTCGGTGAGTGGGCACCGGGGCTCCAGTGGGGTGCGTGGGGACCTGGCACCGGGACCGCGTCCTCGAGGAGGGTCTCTGCGCCACCTGTCCCCCACAGAAGCTTCCACCAAAGGTTGTGGCTGGGAGGGCCACACCCCCGAGGACACGGGCCAAGGCAGGAGGCGGGGTCGTGGACAGGAGTGACGCCCTGGGTGACGTGTGTCCTATTGACTCTGGCCAAGGCAATCATCCTGTACAAGTTCACTTAGTCACTTGTCTCCTCCGTGAGGTCGCTGCTGTGCATGAGGACCTTGGTCAGAAGTAAAATCCCTCGGGCACCTGGAGGTTCAGTCGGTTAAGCAGCCAACTCTTGATGTCGGCTCAGGTCTTGATCTCACGGTCTGTGAGTTCAAGCCCTGTGTGGGGCCCTGTGCTGAGAGTGAGGAGAGTGCTTGGGATTCTCTCTCTCTCTCTGTTCCTCCCCCCGCTCTCTCTCTGTCTCTCTACCCCTCCCCCACACTCTCTCTCTCTGCCTTCTCCTGCTCTCTCTCTCTCTCTGCCCCTCCCCTGCTCTCTGTCTCTCTACCCCTCCCCCACACTCTCTCTCTCTCTCTGCCTTCCCCTGCTCTCTCTCTCTGCCCCTCCCCCGCTCTCTGTCTCTCTGCCTTCTCCTGCTCTCTCTCTCTCTGTCCCACCCCTGCTCTCTCTCTCTCTACCCCTCCCCGGCTCTCTCTCTCTCTCTCTCTGCCTTCCCCTGCTCTCTCTCTCTCTCTCTCTGCCCCTCCCCTGCTCTCTCTCTCTCTGCCCCTCCCCTGCTCTCTTTCTCTCTGTCTCAAATAAATAAATAAAATAAACTTAAAAAAAATAAAAACTTCTCAGGGTCAATGCCAGGCCTGGTCACACCCGTAATGCATGTAAATCGTAAATCAACCTGAGCTGCCGGCCTCTGTTCACGCCCACGCCTACAGCCTGCTTCCTCGGGCGTGGGCAGGGGGCAGGCAGGGGGCAGGCAGGGGGGCAGGAAGGTCCGGGCTGGTGGGAGGGGGGTGGATGTGAGTGTGTGAGGCTCCAGCAGGAGGTAGAACTAAATGCTTGTTCAGGAAAACAAAGAAGTAAGTTCATGGATAGGGAGCTGATTCTCATCTCACGTTGAGTGTTTACTTCTATTTGCAAAAATAAAAACCCCCAAATCCCTCCTTATCCACAGAAAACATAGCAGAGCTCTCAGCAGGAACGTGATAAGAAACCCCTTCTTTGCTCACCTGGAACAGGGCCACGTGCTCAGCTGTCACGGTCACAGGGGTACGTGCAATTGTGCTGGCCTGTCCCTCCACCGGGTGCCCTCTGAGCAGTCAGGAGGACTTCCTGGGGCTGCTCCCCATCCCCTCGTGCACGGCCTGTGTGCCGCCCCCATCGCCATGCAGACGGCTGGTCCTCGACTCTTGCCCCCTGCCCCCACAAGTGGACAATGTATCCCCACAAGCCGGTGTAGACCGTCCACACATCAGGAGCAGTGAATGTAGGCGTGGACACCAGGCCAGGGCCCCAAGAGCCACCAACCTCCTAGAAGTCATTACAAATAATGAAACGAAACCAGCACCCAGATGGTGGGGCACCAACAGACATTCTGAACAGCTTCCCCTCGATGGGGGGTGGGGACAGGCGCCGGTGGCCCAGGGCCCCTCTGGGCCTCGGTCGCCGCAGGCGGAAGGAGGGGCGGGGCCTGGTCAGCACAGCAGCAGCAGCAGCAGCGGGAGCCGCTGACCCTCGGGCTCCATTCCCTCTCCTCCATGTTACATCACAGAAGCTCCTGGCCCCTAGTGACTCACTCCCGCGGTGCAGCGGCCCCCTCGCCGTTCTAGCGCAGGGGACAGAGTCAGCGCCCCGTGTCCCCAGTCCCTGCCCAGTCCCTCCCCAGCCCACAGGCGCCGGACCCCCCCTCCCCGCCCCCGCTGCTACCTGGGGACTCAGGTCTGCCCTGCCCTCTGCAGGGTCTCCCTCTCTCAGGGCCACACGGTCCCCAGGTCCTCTCCACACTCGTTCTTGGGGAGCACCGGGTCCCACCGCCCCGGCTCCTGGGGCCGGGCACTGTGGCCTCCTGGATTCCTTTCATTAAAGCTTGGCGTGGGGCCGTGGGCTCTGCCCAGAGGTGACACGGGGGAACACGGCAAACTGCAGCTCGGAAGAGGAAGGCCACTTCCCCCTGGAGGGAACGAGGGGAACAGGAAGGCTCCCCTGATGAAGGGACCCCGACAGCCACGCTCCTGCCGGCCTCCAGGGCGGGCCCTGCCTTCACAGTCCTGCCTTTCCGTTGCAGGAAAGCAGACCCCTCCTCCCTCCAATCCTATGGTCTACACCTGTCATCGCTGTGCGTCACCCAGCACCCCCCCCAACATCTGCACCAGGAGCCCCTCGTGAAATCATCCCTCCCTCTCCTCCTGCCCCCTTCTGGACCCCAACCCCCTGGCTGGGCCCCCAGAAACTGAAATGTAGGACTCGATATCCTTTCCACCTACTTCTGCTCCTGGCCTCTGTCCGACACAGCACCTCGGCCGCCCCCCCAGGACCAGAGGTGAGACCCCTGTGCCCACCTTCAGGCACGGGCTCTGTGCAAACACTTTCTGACTCCTCTACCCAAGGACTGGGTCCTGAAGGTGGGGTCCCCGGGAATGCAGGTCCTGCCCTCACACCAGGGACGCCGGACCCCTGCTCCCCACCCCTGCCCCCAGGAGGGGCCTCACGGATACCCCCCAGCACCCCAATCTTGGCCCTCCAGCCTCAGAATGGGGACAAGTGCATGCGTGCAGTGCCTGGGCCTCCAGCGGGGGGCACTTCCCCGCAGCCACCCGGTGGCCTGGGACCCCAGCCCCGTGTCCTGACTCGGAGACCCTCACCTGGGCTGCCGGCTGCCGCCCTGAATCTCAAGTTGTCCCGAGACCTCAGAAGAGGAAAGGGGCAGGGAGACTCCGTCTTCAATTCCTGACATCATCCAGGAACTTGTGTTTTGCGCGTGACGTGGGTGAGAGGAAGGAGGCACGGAGACCCCGCTCACCTGTGCAGCTGCCTCACACCGCTGCCTCCGCGGGACGAGTTCTTGGCCACCAGCTCCCGGCCCAAGCGTCCTGGGCCTCACTGCCCCTGCCCCACCCCCCCACCCGCCGGTGACCGCCGTCACCCTGTCCCCTGCAGGGGACTCTGCACAGCTGCATGATCATCTCAGGGCACACCTCCTGGGTACGTAGCATTGGCCAGGGCAGTGACGTCCCCTGCCCTTGCTGACGGTGCCTGATGGTGCCATGGGCAGCCCGGTCTCATCACCCCCAACCCGGGTCCCGAGCACGTCCCTATGTCGAAGTTTAAAGACGCTGAGGGTCACCCGTCTGCAGCGGGCTGGGGAGGTGGGCCACAGAAGGCAAAATGACACGCTCGGCATCTTGAGAGCCCATGGCCACCCGGGGTGCAGATGCTGGTGTCGGCCTCGGTTCGCAAATGCCCCTGAGCCTGGGCCACACCCGCCAGGCGGCTCTGCTCCTGGGGGCACCCTCATGCGCCCCCAGCCTTCCTGAGTCGGCTGCATTGATCAGTTCTGCCTGGCTGGAGGCATCCACCAGGGATGAGCCACAAAGGTGAATCGTGTGATTTCACGATTCTGCACGTGAGTTAAATTCCTTGGCGTTTGCGTTTAAAACTGGTATTGCACAATATAAAGACAAAAGGTAAAATTCGCGCTGATAATTCAAAGTCGCGGTTTTTCTTTATTTAAAACCGCATTATCAAACAAAAGCAACGTGGCAAGAGAGCAACATGGAAGAAAAGAAAAAGATTTACATTTTACTGACTTTACCGGCACTCGGTCTGGCCTTCTGAACAAGGAGGGGGGCCACAATCCCATCGTGTGCTGAGCCTGGCGAGTTCGGAAGCCAGCCCGGTCCTCGGACCCCGAGAGAAACACCAGAACGAATCACCGAAATCTATGTCTTCCCCTCCCTAAGCTAAACAGCAGGTACCTGCCGGCTTTCCTCACTTGCCAAGTGCACGGTTTTCTCGGAGCCCGTGAATGCCGGCAGGACGTTCCTGCCCCTGAACTGCAGACTGTCTGCTTCACCCCTGCCGGGGCCCGAGGCGCCCCGAGCTCCCCAGGGGAGAGAGCAGCGCCCCAGAGCCACCTCCTGACCGCGAGGGCGCAGCGGCCCCCGGACAAATGGGGTGGGCCCAGCCTGATTAGATGGGCCCAAGCGCTTTCAACATCAAACGAACTGACCCTGACGCGAGACAGGCTGATTTATTATCCTGTGGGCTCGCCTTCTGCGAGCTGGGCTGCGTCTGGTCATTTTTCAAGCTCCCTGCACACGAGTGGCACCTATATCCTCGAACACATTACCGCAGACAGCCCTGCCGGAATACTAAGCGGCTCCTATCGAGATTTTTCTTAAGAGGCTCGAATGAGGAGTCTAATCGAGGGCAACCAAGAAGGCCTGCTGTGCGTGCCTGGAGACAAACTCGCGTCGCGCCGTTAAAGAGCGGGCAGTGCTGGCACGGGGACCTCCGCGCGGAGCCCTCGCAGGTCACGAGGCTCCACGACCCACGGGGGGCGGCGGGGGCGCCTGCCGAGGTCACCCTGCCTGGGGGGGGGGGGCGGCGCTGCCCTTCGCAGCCTGAAGGGTCACATCAAATACCATGCACAGCCTCCAATGTGCCGGCCGATTCCGCCTGACCTGTGCTGCCCGTAAGCCTACGCATGTGACACCGCGAATTTAGAATTTAGGTCCACGCAGAGGAGAGTGAGAGCAAGGAGTTGGTAGCACAGAGGACACTGCAGAAGACAAACGGCGTGCTCGGGACCCAGGGGCGCCCCGCTCGCGGAGAGCCAGGGATTCCCAGGGAACTCAGCACCGTGCCGGTCGCGTCACCCGTGCTCATATGAAACCAGGGCCCCAAGGACTTCTCGTGAATTCTACGTTAACCTGGTGCAAGTTTCCACAGGCCCCTGAACGGTGGGGAAACTGCGCTGCAACCGCTCAGGTGGGCCCTAACCAAGGACAGGGTGCCAAGGCCCCTAGGGCGTCGGGTCTCCACGTGTGTAGACGTTCTCTTCCTTATGTCCCTCAGCCTCGTGGTGGGCCTCCAAGTGCCTGACGGTTACATGGGGGTCATAAAGTGCATTGTTGCCGGCTCACAAGACAAACAGATGATTCGCAAGCTGGTGGACGTCAAAGAGCTTGGCAAGACGCAGGTCCCGTGCAGACGCAGAGGACGGTGACAGAGATGACGGAACCCGGGCCACCACCTATGCCTCCTCAGGGCCGGGCACCTGTCCCCTTGCTGCCACATGATGTGATGAGTACAGAAGAGCACCCACATCCTGGGCATGGACACCCTTGCGTCCGCAGGGCAGGCTGAATCCTGACGGGGGGGGGGGGGGGGGCGGGGAGAGGGGGCACCACGCCAGACACAGAAGCAACGGGAGATTCTCACTCACCGCGCAGGAGACCAGAGTGCGGCTTCCGCCGATTGACCTCTTCATGACTTTTATTCCTTAATCAGCGTGGAGCAGTTGTGAGCCGGCACTCGGTCTCAGGGCTTAAAAGGAACAGCGTACGAAAGGCTTTTGCCCTGAGAGTGGACGTCTCCCACCTGCAGTCCCGGGAAGTCGACGGGAAAGTCTGAACGAGGCCACACAGCACAGCTTCGCTAAACTTTTAAGTCTGCTTGGGCATGTCAAAGAAGTACCAACTTCCCAACTTTGGGAAGGAAGTAATAAAGAGAGAGAGAGCAACAGTATCCTAGAAACTCATTCATTAAAGCCTCCTTAGAATTTAAACAGAATTCTCCGGAACAGGACTACTCAGCAGCCTGGGCAGCCAGACCTGGTTTCTCCAAAAAGAACACTCAAAGGCCTCTTCTAGGGGATCAGAGTCACCAAACTGGAAAGAACCATCAGACTGACATTGGGGGTTCTGCCAAAGCCCCCCAGTCACTCCCCAGGGAAGCCGGCGCATGACCACCTCTGCCCACGCTTTCGGAGGGGCCAAACAGCATCAGCCTGCCACTCTCGATCACGAGCGGCGGTCAGGGATACCAGACATCTGCGGAATGCCTCTAACGAGGAAGCCGGCGACCAGAACAATCAAGCAGGAACAAAGCAATTTGCAGGAAACAGACGATGTAGGAAGGAGGAAACAAGAAGTGACTCCATCATTAATGTCCACAGAGGGATGGGAGATTACCGCGTCCGTATCGCAAGACAGGAGGCTCAGAAAGGAAAATGATTAGAGAACCAAAAGCAATTAAATAGCAGTAGCAATTAAAAACATGACAGCAGACTTCTGGCTTCCACTTAAAACGTAGAAGCTGGCTAGAGCGTCATTCTTACATCTACAACAAAAAACAAGACACATAATCCACAAAACACCTTTATTGGATTCAGTGCAGGGCTGAAGTCACAGTGAAACCAACTCACCCAGACGCCCAGAAAAACACAGCCTTCCAGGAGACATGACAGTCCAACCCTGGAGACCATGGGCACCGGTAAGAATTCAGCTGCCGTTCTGAACAAGCCGCTACAGGACAGGTGTGGGCAGCGAGCAAGTACGGAAAGCAAGGGGCATTCGTGCACACTCAGGGGCTCTTCTTCCGGTCCGCACCCGGTGGCCTGAGGGGAGCAGCCGCCACTGTGAGCAAGACCCAGAGTGCACCCAGAACAGAGCCGGGCTGCTGGGAGAGGGCAGGCAGCTGGCACTCGGGGCACGAGAGGACACCCATCCCCCTGGGAGAAGAGAGGAAGGTAACCGCACCCTCACCACTAGAGACACTGCTGTAGGCGAGGGACGGGGTGACTCTGAAGCACCTCCCCACCCCCGAGATTCAGGGGCTCGGCCTCTCAGAGGCCAGCAGCCCAGGATGGGAGAGCACACCTCCCCCACCCAGCACTGAGCTGGGCACACGGAGTCACCGAGTGGCACCTTAAGCTGGGAAAGACGTGGCGGTGGAGAAAGGTCCTCCGAGGTGCAGGCACCAAGAGGGACCTAAAGCAGACGATGGCACACCCTGAAACTCCAGGAAACCCCAGGAAAGAAGCCCCCCTCCTTAACAAAGGGGACGACCGGAAGCCCGAGTTGCCCGGCGGGTGACCATATCAACAAAAGCCAACCAAGTGCCACTACTGTCCAGAGTAACCAAACCCTCCCACCCAACCGCACGCAAACTCGCAGTCAGGAGACAGAACGTTCAAGAGAACCAGGCTCGGGCAGGGCCCGGTGCTGGAACCATCATACGGGGATTTAAAAGACCTACGATCATTGTAGGAAGCACCCTAGAGGGAAAAGCGGATGAGGAGTTTCAGTAGACGGATGAAAACTGTAAGATAGAAAGAATGGAAACCAACTGGGAAGCCACCCCACCAGTGGCTGTACCCTCCCGGTGTCCAGGTGGAGCCACGGCACCGAGTTCTGGCCAGTGAAGGGGGTGGAAGGGGTCTCTTCCACTTCTAGGCCGAGTCCAGGGAAACTGCCCGTGGAACCGTCCCCTCTCGGCCCCTCCTCTGCAGGTGAGTGCAGTTGCCTGGGGTGGCAGAGCCACATGCTGACGTTGGTGGGCCCCTGTCCTCTGGGTTCCGGAGTGACCAGAAGGATACGGGCAGGACGGTGTCAGGCAGAGTCCTGCCCCTTCTCCACTTCCCACCCCACAAACACAGCACTGCCTATACTGCAAGTGAATCATCAACAACCTCTAGAGTGTCCAGCATTGAATTTCAGGGCTTCCCTGTTGGGTCAGATCGTGTTACCGTAATGAACACGCAAACCGGTAGCTTGAAATGGGGTGCTGTCATAACAATTTAAAATATGTGTCACTGGCTTCGTGGTGAATGTCTGGAGACGAGGAAACTGATGTCAGAGGCTGCAGAGCTGGAGGTTTATGTCATGTAGTAGCAAGCATTTGGTTAACCTGTCACACACGGCCTCGTGGAAGGCAGGCCAGGTGCCCATTGAGCACTCAGGGATAACGTAAATTAGGAGAGGATGCTGGGTGGTATGGTTGTGCTTGAAACATCGTTAGGAAACACTGATGAGCCCAGACGAATAATGGCTGGTTGGAACGCAACAACAGAAGCAGTTACAAAGGGTCCAGAGACGTGAGACTTCTCTGAGTTAGGAAACTGAACTTCCTCCAGACCCCAAGTGGATGAGAGGAGAATGGGTTAAGCAACAAAGGCTAGGAAGACTCGGCCCTGTGGCCAAGATCAGATCATGGAAATGGCCCACTCATGGAAGCCGGGTGGGCTTACCACAGTCGTCACTGGACTGAAACCTGGAAGCGTGGAGTCAGGCTCGAGAGCCGTGCCTAGGAAGGAACTTTGGGTGCAGCTCCCGGCAAACGAAACAAACTGGAAGCAAATAAAGAGATGGGTATTTGGCATCAGGCTTTCTTCTCTCTGTCTAGTATCTGAGCCCACCGCCACGTGAAAGCTGGTAGGGGAGGGGACGCCTCCTGTATCTCGGGAGGATAAACGCCAGGTACCGACCTGCCTCAGCCCTGGCAGTGCAGCACGTGACCTAGCGTGGTTCAGCAGATGCTTTGTCCTGTCTGGGAGTGTGGATCACAGAGAACGGGTTAGAATGCGTTCTGGCAGGTTGCAGGCATGCCTGACGGCAGGGGAGCTGGAAGTCCTCCCCGTCGGGCACGTCAAAGCAGGCTGGGCTTCTGGGTGTTCAGCTTTCCTGGTTCCTACCCATTTACCGAGCCTCCTTCTTTTGCCCTCCATCAACTGTGTGAACTAGAAAATATTCTTCCAACGTGTTTTTCTTCTCCTTCAGTTAGCTAGAGTCAAATTCCATTGCTTGGCACCAAGAATCTTCATAGCAGGTAAGTGGGAGATTAGCCTCCCATAGCAGCCATGGCCAAGCATCAGAGTCTCACTGAAGGAGAAGCCAACGGTGACTGCTCTGCCTGGAAAAGCACCCGGTACTTGGGTCTTCACGCACGTAGGGCAAACTGCCATCGACAGAGGGCTGACATTAGGCTTTACTCCCAGGCACTGTGGGTTGACGCAAGGAAAGCCTGAAGTCAGACATGATACCATGCCCAAGAAGGAGGGCAGGCCAACTGGAGAAGCCATGTTCCGGGGAGTATGTGCACACAGGGGACTGGCAATGAAGCGAAACATCACAAGCCATCTGGACTCTGACGCACCAAGAAGCTGGGATCAAATGAGAAAAGGAGGTGGCAGAAGGTAAGATTTACTTCCTGAGCAGGTATGGACACACAGCTGCTGCGTGCTGGCAGCTTGGTTCCTGGATGAGTTGATGAGCCAGTTCTGTAAAGACCAGGTCAGGGTAAATAGAAAATCACGGCCTGTAAAAGAATGGAGGAAGCCTCTGTGTGGATTACGTACCTTTGTGGCACAGAATGTAAGCCAAGAAAGTAGACGGTGATGATGATGGCGGTGATGGTGATGATGGAGACGGGGATGGGGAATATGATGATGGTGATGATGGAGATGGGGATGGTGATGTGATCGTGGTGATAGTGACGGTGATATGGGTAATGATAGAAGAAAATCATAAGTAGATAAAGCTTAGAGACATAGACACATGGTAAGATACATAGTAAGAAGAGATAAACAAGTAGGAATCAGTGTGGAATTTAGGACCAAAAAGATGGATTCGGGATTAAAAATAAAATATTCAAGTTTCGGTGCTTGCCTTACGCCTAATTAGCCATGTGATCCGAAAGGAATCATTTCTCCTCCTAGAGACTGAGCTTCCTCACCTTAATGTCAGATGCCAAGTCTGGGTTATAATTTTTTAAATCATCCATCAGGGCCACTAGGGATCAGAGGGGAGCATGATATGAAAGTTGAAGCCTCTCACAGAATTCCAACCCAACTAGCTTAGTATTTTCACTTTTTTATACAGTTCCATGTAGGATACCACTTCAAAGGAATAATTAAAAATATAAACCAGAAAATCCCAAAGGCCCTTAAAAGACTAAGTGTTTGAGAATTGACTCTTTGGCCGGTTCTGGACACCCCAGTCCCCACACCTGAGAGGCGCCTGAGACGGAGACTCCAAAAAACAGGGATGCTTCCCTAACTACGGCCAGGAGCCTCCAGAGCATCACTCTGTCATTGCTACAACCTGCCGCTTGCGAGGTCAGGTAACCCAGCGGTTGGCATCTGACGCGTGGTAGTTGCCCCATAAATGTCTGGTGAAGGACGACAGGAAACTCCACAAAGTGGCACTCACTCACTCCAAGTTACTGAGAACCTCCCGTGCACCAGACGGTATGCTGGAGTTAAGGAAAGCCGTGAGTCCCGTGCAGACGGCATCCACTGGGTACTTGCAATGCAGCGGGATGAGTCACAGATAAGAGACGCAGCAAAAGCAAGCAGGAGGGCGCCCAAGCCTGCACGGCTGGGGAAGGCGGCCAAGGAGGCATCCGGGAGGGGGCCAAGTCTTCTCCAGGACCCGGACGGAGCCCACGTGGAGAGGTACGTGGGACTAGAGGTGCCTCGCTCGGGAGGGGGCGGTGCGCACAGACCAGGCGCCGTGGGAGCGGGGCTCCCCGCCGTAAACAGTCCCACACGGTGGGAGAGTAGGAACAAGCAAGCTGGAGAGGGAGGCTGCACCTGACCACCGGTGAGTGGTTGGTCTGGACGTGACTACCCCGTGACGCCGGGGAGCCGTCAGACGGTCAGACAGACGGGAACGGCGGTCAACAGGTGCTGCCCGAAGCCCACCGCAGGCTCATGGGAGAGTCTGGGTCAGAGACATGAGCTGGGAGACCCGGGCGGTCCGGTGAGAGAGGCTGAGGCCCAGACTGGGGTGATGGCCTTGACACTGGAAAAAAATGAGTATGCTCGAGAGATGTTAAGATATTAATTAGTAATTAACCAAATCCTTTATTTTGAGATAAAAATTCTGAGACCGGCTGTGTGTTTGAGAAGCCCTCTGCAACTATTCTGTCTTTAAGCCTAAGTTAGTATCTCTTTAAATCAGGCGAATACACCTTTATTTCTCCCCACCAGGTAAATGAAAACAGCAATTGCCAGTTGGCCCCTGTCTTTTAATGCTGCTTCTTCTCTTTCTTTTAGGCCAAAGATCTATTCTAACGCATCTGATTGAAGACCTGGGCCCTGTGATCCACGTGAACAATAAATGGGGAAGGGGAGGAATGTTGCCGGATCCTACGGACATTTGTGGCCCAACGCGGCATTCTTAAAAACAGAGAACAAACTGAGGGCGGGTGGGGGGGAGGGCAAGGAAATGCATGATGGGATTGAGGAGGGCACTTGTTGGGATGAACACCGAGGGTTGTATGTAAGCGATGAATCCTGGGAATCTACCCCCAGAACCAAGAGCACACTGCGCATACTGTATGTTAAACAACTGGACAATAAATTATATTTTAAAAAAATTGTACTTTGAAGCAAGTCCTGTGTAACTGATCAAAAAAACCATATGGAATTACTGCTGCTTAAAACCAAAGACCGGTCGAAGGGACACATGCACCCCCGTGTTTATAGCAGCACTATCGACAATAGCCAAAGTATGGACAGAGCCCAAATGTCCCTCGATGGATGAATGGATAAAGAAGATGTGGTCTGTAGATACAAGGGAGTATTACTCGGCAATCAAAAAGAATGAAATCTTGCCATTTGCAACTATGTGGATGGAACCGGAGGGTATTATGCTAAGTGAAATTAGTCAGAGAAAGACAAAAATCCTATGACTTCACTCATAGGAGGACTTTAAGGCACAGAACAGATGAACACAAGGGAAGGGAAGCAAAAATAATATAAAAACAGGGAGGGGGACAAAACAGAAGAGACTCATAAATATGGAGAACAGACTGAGGGTTGCTGGAGGGGTGGTGGGACGGGGGATGGGCTCAATGGGTAAGGGACTTAAGGAATCTACTCCTGAAATCATTGTTGCACTAGATGCTAACTGATTTGGATGTAAATTTAAAAAAATAAAAAATAAAACAAGTTAAAAAAAAGCAAACAGACCAAAGACCAGTACCCACATCAGCCCCACGTTAGAGCGAGTCAAACTAGCCAGCGAGACACGTGAAATAAAGACACTCTTGATCCCCACAAAAGGCAGTGTCCTGGCGGGAGGGGCGAGGGTCTACAGCTGGAAGACAGGGTGAAGCGCCCCCAGCTCTGTGCCCGCCTCAGCACCCTCCTCTGTACAATGGACGGCACGCGACTCGCGGCATCGTTTTAAAAAATAAAGCCAGTGAGGCCGCAAGTCTAAGCACATGCCAGACAGAGAGGCTCACGGATGGTGTGACCATCACCCGCTCTTTGTTCTCTGTCAAGCGGGCTCTGAAGTATTTCAGACGCACAGCACACGCGTGCCTTCTGAAGCAATCCTCCTGTCTAGAGAGAAAAGCGGCATGAGACCCAGACCTAAATCGGTTTCATCCTTTGTTCGGCCGACAAGGACAGCTTTCCATTCTGAAGCAGAGAAGGAATATAACCCAGGCAGGATTGGATTCCTGAACCTCACAGACTCACTTTGGACTGACCCACCAGCCGTGGAATCGCAGCCGGCGGAGTGCCGCGTGGTCCGGCTGACGCCCTGAGCGACGTGGTCTGACGGGGCCCTCCGGGATGATGGCGGGGCCGCCCGGCCGGTGACACCGACGGTCCTGGCGACGAGCACCTTGGGAGACACAACACAAAGCCTTCATCCCACCCGCCTCCTAAAGCCACCGCGAAGAGCGCCACGCTCCCGGAGGCCACCAAAGGCGATGACCTCTCGGCGCGCAGCTGTGCTCCGGGTCACCTCCGTTCCGTTTCCCCTAGGGCCGCGCGTGCCTTTAAGATCTCGAAGGTCAGCTTAGCTCCGATTCCTGTGGCGCTCCGCCTCCAAAGACAGCAGGACCCGCTGCCTCAGCGGGATACCTCTCCCCGTTCAGTTCAGCTCAGCAAACACTCCCTGAGCACCTGCAACGTCACGTACCGGGTCACTCCTGGGGACACAAACACTAGTGAACACACCTGCACGAGCATAATTACGCACGGTAGTGTTTTCACACCTTGCTTACGCTGCACCTCAACCCTACCGCGTACGTGTGATTTCCCTAGAACGCAGGAAGAAACGGAAGTCCTGGGCAGTTAAGTCGTCGGGAGCCACACAGCTGGCCCACAGCGGCCACGGTCGAACCTGCCTCCCTGGCTCCCCAGTTACAGCCACGTTCCCCACCAAGACGGCCTTGTCTTTCCAGTGGGGGGCGCGTTGCAGTTATCAACCTGCCCATCCCCAGAGACCTGCTCATCACTCCTGTGTATCTGACTGTGACGCCGGGTCACCATCCAGAGGGGCCGGTGAGGTGTCACGCTCGCGGGGGGATCACAGCACTCACCACCCGGGGGACCGGCGGAGGGGGAGGGGGGCCGGGAGCGTCGGGTCTTCTGCAAGTCATTGCTCCCCCCTCCCTGCGTCCCTGTTGATCACAAGAGGCCAGAGATGGGGGAGGGAACCCGTCAGCTTCTCCGACTCTGCTACCATTAACACAGCGAGAAGGGAAACTAATAACGTTGTGGGGGGCAGGGGACAAGCGAGGAAAGAGCTGGGCCCACGGCTCTTGTCCCAAGACACAAGGGCAGTGGGCGCAGGCTAGCCCTCCAGAGACACGTGCACTCTCCTCGTGCCCCCAGCTCAGTAGGCACCGGGAGACGCTGGGACCTAGGGCACAGACGGGGTGAGGACACGGAGCCCCACACCCAGCACGGCCCTGCCACCCATCACCACATCCTGCGTGCGGGCCAAGGTGAAATCCAAGGGATTGTGGGTAAGGCAACCTGCGCTAACTTTACAGGGGAAACTGCGCGGAGGCTTTGCCAGCAGCTCTCCCGGAGCCCTGAACCCTCTCCACCCACTCATTTTGTGCACTCCCCGAAGATAAAGAGGGTCACAGGGGACCGCGGGGAAATCGGTTGGAGCCGGCTTGACCTCTGTCCCAAGCCCCCAGGTTGCTCCTTAGGTCGTTATTCCACGGGCCCCAAACATGGTGCGTTTCCTCACATTGGACGTCTCTGGCGTTATGTGATCAAGTCAGACGCGAGTCAGACGGCAGCATGATAAGCTGGGGATCACACTGGTTTTCTACAGAAAAACACCCAGTGCCACAGTCTCTCATAATACACACACACACACACACACACCCCTCTGTTCAAGACTGACAGTGAGCACTTACACTTTGCTAAAATCTGCAGATTTGGATGCTTTGCAGGAGCCTGTCTTTGGATTCATTAAGTTCTTCACCCCCTCTGAGCCCCTTCCCTCCTGCTGGGATACATCATCCCCGTGAGACCTCTCTCCTTTCCCAACCGCCTGCCTCTCCCCCCATGCTAGACCCCACATGAATGTCCTCCGGCCCCTCCCTGGCTCTACAACGTTTGCACAAAATGACTCACGCTGGCCTGTATCTGGCTTAGCCAGGCCTCAGAATCTCTGCCCTGAATCCGCACATCGTAATCGTTGCCTCGTACGGGGGGCCCCCGCAGACCTGCCCCCCGTACGCCACTGAAGTCTCAGCCCCCAATGGTCCCATAACTGCCTCGCTGCAGGGTCTCCACGGACGGATGCTCCTTCCGACACCACCTCTGTTTGCCAGAAACAGCTGTCCCCGCCTTTGCTTCCAGAACCAGGCTGACCCTCCTGGCCGGTGGGGATAATGAACGCCGCCCGGGCTGCGCTCGGAAAAAAGGCTGGTGGACTCATTGGGATGTCAGTGGCCTTGGTTCCCACAGCACACACCCCGCAGCATCCCCGTCGAGACCGACCTTCCCCCCGGCACGCACACGCCACCCGGACCGAGAGAGAGGTTACTGAAGCCTGACAGACATAAGAGAGAAGTGACAGAATGGTGCCCACAAGTCATAATCCCCTGAGCATGAAAAGGTACGGCTGAAAGGAAGACTGAGCAGAGGGCACCCCGTGCTGATGGTGTGCACGTGCCAGGCTGCTGACGGTGACACCAGGCCTCGCCGTCACAACAACCTTCATCTCACAAAGTGGGAAACCGAGACGGAGAACTTGAGTGAGCTGTCCAGTACGGAACGTGGGCAGACGAACTGGGATTCTAATCTCTTCTCGGGTGACCCCCAAGGTCGTGTGTCTCAACTACGCCTCCTCTGTGCGATCTTGCCAAAGCTGGACTGGATGCCCGCGCACAAGCGAGAGGGCCGAGCCAGGCAGAGCTGGAGAGTTCCCAAAGGCGCACGGAGCTCCAAGGTGCAGGAAACGCAAGAGGGTTCCGCGTGACATTTATTCCCCAGGGTCAAGTGGCCTGGGGGTTCAGCCCTGCCCTGAAGCTCTGCCTCACCCTGGTGCTGGCTTTAATCTGCCTCCTGCATTTCCGCTTCCGGTCTGTTTACGAACGTACTGAACTTTGGACATGTTTCAACCACAGATCATGGACATGCTTCCCATTAACCATGAGCATGTTTCCTCCAGGTCTCACTGATGCCATTTGTTCCTTCTCAAGCAGTAGTCGGTGCATGTTTGGCAATGCTTCCTTGATCAATGGAAATTCACTCAGAGAATGCCTACTCACATTGTTTCCACTGCCCGTGTGGTCTTTCTACTAGCTGGGATCTCATAGCTGGTATTAGAAGAATCACCCCGTGGAAAGCCACCTCAAAAGCTGGTAACGATTTCTGAAAGCATTGGAAGGACCAGAGATCAAGGAAGGCCACCAGAGTTTAGAGAGGCAAAGAGGGGGTTATACAAAGGTGAGAGTCACTGGGGAATCATTTGAGAAGTCCACCTACCACAACTATTCACAGACTAAACTACTGTTCAGAGTAAACTGCTAAAAAGCAAAGTAAAAAAACACTCTTAAAAAACAGTCAGTGGAACATAAGAAACCTGTCCTTCAGAAGAGCAGCAAATAAGACTGACATAAACAGGAGAAGACAGAAGATAATAAAATGACAGTTTTAAAATGCTGAAAGAAAATAATTTCCAAACTAGAATTAAATACATAGCAAAAGTAGTCTTAAATATCAAATAAATGGTCATATTTTTTAGACAAACAAGAATTTAGAATTCATCATGAAGAGAACAATACTAACAGAAATAGAGAAATCAAAAGGAGTTTTTCAGCAGAAGGAAATGATCCCAGAAAAAAACACAGAAATTTAGGGAGGGATGAAAACACTAGGAAGGGTAAATATATGTTTAATTCTAATTAAATATGAAATATTATTAACACAAAGATTAAAAATTCTTCTGGACTTAAATTATTCGAGGAATCGAAAGATATGACAACAATCACACAAAAAGCTGGAGTCAAACTACAGCAATGTCCTCAAAAATTCACTAGGTACTAAAAATGATATTTTAACTTAAATGCAAATTAATCAAAGCTGTATATTATGATTTCTACTGTCATCACTAAAAGATCAATAAAAGCATGTATAACTAATGAATTAACAAAAGGTAACCATAAAGCTAAAAATATATACAATTAGTTAAAAACTAAGATAGAAAGGAGAAAAACATAACAAGTATACAAACAGAAAAACAAACAGTAACATGCTAGACTTAAATACAAGATTATAAGTAATTATGTTTCATGAAAATATAAACAACATAAATAAAAAACAAAGTCTTTATAACTTGATTTTAAAATCCAGTATATGTCACTTTTAAGGAACATGTTTTGAATACAAGAATATAGAACATTGGAAGTAAAAGAATTGAAAAAGAGATCTACATTGAAAACACTAACCAAAGAACATCTGGCATAGTACAACTTATATAAGATAAAGTAGACTTTAAGGCCATGAGTATTTTTAGAAATAGAGACATTTAAAAATAAAAAAGGTATAATTTAACAGGAAGATTAGATCCTAAAGTTATATGCACCTAGTAACACAATTTCAAAATATATAAAGCAAAAGCTAAAAATTGACTAAAAAGACATAGAAATATTAAAACCATTCTCTTAATAAAAGTTAAAATGAGCAAACAAAAAATCAGTAACAATATAGGAAATATGAAAAACACAATGAACAAAATGGACCTAACTTTCCAAATTTTTAGGGAATGCTTAAAAAATTGTTTATATTATGAGCCAAAAAGCAATTCTAGACTCATTTTAAGTGATTTAATATATTCTCTAACCAGAATAGGATCAGGCAAGAAATAACATAACTAAAAATTTTCCAGAGTTTACAAATTAAGCAATATATTTCTAAATATATGAGAAGAGAAAAAATTACAAAGGAAGTGAGAATGTATCTTTAACCAAATGGTAATGAAAATACAACATATCCAAGTGTCTGATGTACAGGTGATATTGTGCTTTAGAGGAAAATTTAAACGTATAAATACATATATTAGAAAAGAAGTATTGTTGAAAATCAAGGAGCTAGATATCCATTCCAAGAAGCTTTAAAAAAAAAAACTGTAAATCATACCAAAAAAAGTAGACAAGAATAAAAAAATAGAAAAATATAATAGAGAAATCAAACAGCCAAAAGTTAATTCATTAAAAAGCATATGACTGATAAATTCTTAGCAAGATTGATAGTACAAAAAAGAGCAGATATACACCAGCAACACGAGAAATAAAGACTCAGACATCACATAGTTGTCAATCTTTGTGACCTCAGATTAAGCAGCAGTTTCTTAAATATGACACCATAAGCAACATAAGAAACACTGATAGTTGGACTTCACCAAAATTAAAAACTTTGTGCATCGAATGACACTATCAGAACCTAAAACAACAATGCACAGAATGTGAGACATAAGTCTGATGACGTTCTGTGCTCCGAATATACAAAGGACTCATACCAAGCAACAAAATAAAAAAGAAACAACCTCAGTAGGCAAAGGACTTGAACAGGCAATTCTCCAAAGCAGAGATACAAATGGCCAATAAGCACATGAAAGATCCTCAAAACCCTAGAGTAGAGAAGTACAAATTGAAACCACAATGACATACCCTTTCATACCCAATAGGAAGGCTATAATTAAAATAAAAAAAAAAACATTAAACAACAACAACAACGCAAAGTAACAGTGGTTGGCAAGGATATATAGACATTATAACCCTCATACGTTGCTGATGGGAATGCATAATCGTGCACCCCCTGTGGAAATCACGTGGGCAGTTGCTCAAAAAGTTAAATATAGAGTTACCATATGATTCAGCAATTCCGCTCCTAGGCATATACCCAGGAGAAATGAAAAAGTGAAAACGCGTACACGAACGTTCACCGCAGCACAGCACAGCAATCAAAAAGTGGAGACAACTCAAATGTCCATCGCTTGACGAAAAGATAAACAAATGATGGTACATGTACCCAGTGGAATGTTACTCAGTTATGAAAAAGATGAGGTACTGCTATATGAAATGGATGAACCTTGAAAATTTTACGCTAAACGAAAGAAACCAAACACCAAAGTTGACGTATCGTAGGACTCTATTGACATGCGACGTCCAAAACAGACGAATCCTTAGAGACAGAAAGATTAGGGTTTGCGACTGCTGGCAGAAGGGTAAGTGGTACAAGCACCTCGTAAAGTTCTTTGGCAGTATCTACAGAAGCGGAAAGCGTGCATACCCTACCAGACGCCGGTTCCTGTCCAGATATGTATCCAATACAGACACGTTCACTGGTGCACTGATACACGTACTCCTGACCTTAACAGCAGCATAACTTTTAATATCCAAACACTTAAGAGTCATTCAACAGTAGAATAAACAAATAAGTCGCACCACATTCAAATATTGCAATAGTTCGTAGCAGTGACAAGAGCAAGTCACTGAGGCACTCCATGTATGGATGAATCTCATAGACAATGATTTTGAGTGTAGGACAGACATATAAGAATATACACTGCAAAATTTCATTCATATAATTTAAAAACAGGAAAACTATGATAGTAGAAACCCAAAGAATGAATACCTTTAGTAGGGAGAAGTAATGATCAGAAGGAGCATAAGGAAGGCTTCTAGGGTGCTGGGAACATTTTATATGTTGACCTGGGCTAAGTAACCTGGGTGTGGTCACTTTGCAAGAAATTAATAATAATAATAATCATGGGGCTACATATCCAAAGTTTGTGCGATTTACCCTGTGCATGTTGTATTTTATTTATTTTTTAATAGTTTTATTTATTCTTGAGAGAAAGAGAGACAGAGCATGAGTGAGGGAGGGGCACAGCGAGAGAGGGACACAGAATTGGAAGCAGACTCCAGGCTCTGAGCTGTCAGCACAGAGCCCGACGTGGGGCCTGAACTCACGAGCCATGAGATCATGACCTGAGCCAAAGCCGGATGCTCAACCAACTGAGCCACCCAGGTGCCCCTGTATTTTATTTTTTTAAAAAGCTTTCACATGTAAGTATTTTGAGAGAAGGAATCTAATTTTCCCTGCGGAAAAATAAATACCTGCTTCAAAAATACCCCTCTTTTGTCCAACAAATGAAATAGCCCATAGGTCCGTGGGCTGTTTATTTAATAGCTAATCTCTTTAATTTTGTGCTTATTTGAATTTTTCATGACACAAGAGTTTTTAAAAGTTGTATCAATTGTTTTAAAAGTAAAAAAAGAAAACCTCCTTGATAATTAAAATTTTTAAAATTCCCAGTGATTAGTATCTGTGACATCAACCTTTAATACCTTCATTTGAGACTTCATGGAGGAAAATAAATATGAAAACCTGCCGAAGCCAGGTCCACTTATGAACCATCCGATCCCCCCAAGTCCAGAGTTAGCATGTCTGGAGAGGCGCTGCTGGGAACATAGGACTGTCTCTTCCCACCCAGCCTCTCATGGCACTGCTGCCAATTGCCGAGCTTGGACGGCTAGACACACAATAGCGTGAGATTCAGAAATGGAGTGACACGGTCCCAGGAAAGCACTGCGACCCATCAGCACAGCTGGGCAGAGATTCCCGGGCTCTTGAGGCTGACTTCCAGGGTCTTCTAGAGTCAGCCAAGTCCTGTGAATAAAGACTTCCCTCGAGGGGGATCGCTGAGCACTTTGTCGAACGCCATTTCTGCCCGTGCAAATTTCCGATGGCTTGACAATGAAGAAAGAGCAGAAACGTGTGTTCATTCATCAGGCTCAGGTGAAGGCCATTACTGTTTTATTCAGCGGAGAGGAAAATCATCCCAAAGCTGAAATGTGAAAAATGTACAAATGGAACCAGACAGAACAAAACGATGACGAGCCAGCCCCTGACCTCCGCGTGTTGGCTGTTTTCCTGCCTATGGCAGGCAGCAAGTGGGTGGTTCGTGCAGGACAAAGGAATGACATGACAGCTAGCAAAGCCCCCCAGCCCCTCCCGGCGGGAAGGGCGAGGAGTTTCCTGGGTGTTACCGTGTGGCAGGAACGGAACCCTGCAGCACCAGCGGCTGGCTCCGGGCTCCTGGTCTGAAAGAGGACGTGGGCACTCCAGTCACTGATTGCGTCCACTTGAAATCACGATGGCCGGCCATCTGGCCCAACTTGTCCCGCTCTGATCGCTATGAGCTGTCAGAGAGGACCATCCTGCAAATACACCGTCCCTCCTGGTAATTACAGGGTGCATCGCGCTGTCACCAGTGCGCTCGGCACGGCCCTCATTTTGAATAATTTGCTTCACTGTTTTGTTCAGGAATTTTATCTCCCTTCGCGGCTCCAGACCAGAAGAGATCACAGTGTGCTCGTGAAGAGATCACCTTCAGACGTAACAAGATAAGACCTGGTCTGTGGTCTCCTCTTGCCATTTGACTCGAAGGCGGACCCAAGTGCCTGAAGGTTAAATGTGATTTGTTATTGATGCCTGTCTCAACTGAGTTGTTTTTAGTTTTCTGTTTTTTTGGAGAAATTCTGTTGATTTTGTAGACTGTGGCTTTGACTTAGAAAATGCTGCGAGGGTACCAAACCTCATTAGCACACTTTCCACACGTGGCATCCACTAAGCCCTACTGCGTGCCAGCGATGGCGGTTAAGGGGGCAATCCTGATGGTCACAAGGGGCTCGGCTGCAGCAGAGGAGGAACATGTGTGTATATAGATCGGTTCAACGTGTGCACCGTCTCAAAGGGACTGAGAAGGGACAAATCTTGAAATTCTGTGTCTACTTCCTTGCAAATTAGTTCGGTCTTTTACCATGTTCCACTGGGAAAGCTGGTTTCGAGGACAAACTATCGCTTTGTTTTTACCAGGGAAAATCACTGCATCACTGCCGAGGCATAAAATGTGAGTTTCTGAGCTGCACAGTCTGGATCTTTAGGGGTTTTTTGTGTGCTGCCTCTGATGTAAGTAACATTCTGACTATTGTGATCCCAAGCATAACAGGACAGACTAGCAAAAATGAGTGATACTGAACATCTCAGTTAATCCCTTCACTGGGCTTAGGACTTGGTGGCCATCAGATACCCCCATACACACACCAAACCACACACATACACATAACACACGCATGCACCTCTCCCCGACCTCAGTGCATTCCCATCATAATAACACTGGGAACCCAACACAGGCTCAACCCCAGGAGTAGAGGTTTTCAAATTAAAATAGAACCGTAAAAAATGTGTCAATTTATGTCGGCAAAAGCTTGGCAGTATTCGTGGACTCACGTACAGAGGGAGCTAAATGAAAGGCAGGCACATGCTCTCCTGTCTGGCCGAGCTCTTAGCTCTGGGTCGGCCAGCAGAGGCTCTGGGTTGGGGCGACTCACCCAGAGTTCACTGGCTCTCACCGTGTGCTCAGTGGTTAATCCCAACAGGAGCGTGATGATGATCCCCTCTAAAGAATAAAATTGAAGTCTCAGACGTCTTGGAATAAGTAGACTACTTAAGAATAAGGTGATCAAATGGAGATCTATCATGACCAAGGAGGTCCCTGCCTTGCACACACCGCTTTTCTCCTTTTGTGTAAGATGCGTTGGCTGTGGTTACCGTTACGATTTCATCCTGAGTTGAAGATATCGTGGGGCTTTGAATCTGCATTAGGACCCCAGATATCGCCAGATCACGCACATAGTGCTGATGCCACAATGGGTGAGGACGAGAGGGTGTGTGGTTGTGAGTATGGTCAACACAGGGAAAGGGTTCCTGCACACCCAAAAGGGCAAACTTTCGTGGACATTTGCTATTCCTCTTTGGTTTTGCTTTCCAACATCCAGTCTTCCTTCCCTTTGGGCAATATTCCTATATTTAATGTATTAATGTCCAATTAATATACATTAATTATGCAATTGTATAACTATGCACAACTATAGAATTGTGTAATAATTACATAAACACAGAGCCAGGCACTCACATCTGCACCCTGCCCCCTCCCGGGCAGCCAGGTCTCCAGCAGTGACCTCGGTTCACAGATTGGACATCCCTTCGTGGCACTTTGAACCTGAGACAAGGGATATTTGGGATTTATTCCACGCAGTATTAATATCTCAGTCCACTTGGTGCAGCCACACAATCTGATGATGTCCCTTGGGGTTGATTTATATTTCTTCAAATCAAGAAACTGTAACAGACAAAGAGTCGCTTACATCCCCTGCTTACTGTGTATCCTTGGATGAGCCGCCTCACCTCTCTGGGCCTCAGTTTCCTGGCTGTACCATAATGAACAATGAATTTATATCTCTGGTTGCCTGCTCTCTTTAAAATTATGTTAGCCTATGGTCCTTTAAAGGAACCTTTAAAGACGTCCTTTAAAGGAAAAACACCAAACAATGACTCGTGACAGAACCTTCCCTGTGCTACTCTCTAGCTCTGAATTCAGTATAAACACTGTCTACACCATCAAATTCTACAGGACTCGCCACAAGTCGCGAGATGCTCTAGATTACTGGAAAATGCATCTGGGGCTCATAAAGGGGGCATATGGGACGGTGCTGTCACAGACGTGGGTCTGTTTTTAAAAACACAACAGTGATAAAAGCGACAGCACTCCCTTACAATTGCACAGTGATTTCAGTCTTTGGAACCACTTCCCATCCAGCCATTGTCTCATTGGATCGCCACCAGCACCCTGTGAATTGTTACCCCCACCTCACAGCCCAGAAATCAAAACTCCACAAGGTGAACTCACGGGTTCAGCTGACGAGGAACCAGCAGACCTGTGGCCGGGACCTAAATCTTCTGACTCCAAATGCGGCTCCCTTTCGACACAAGCTGCCCTTTGGTGGAGGGTCTTCTGCCGCAGGACCCTAGGGGTCTACCTCCTCTGGGCGGGGGCGGGGGAGCTGTGGCCGAGGCACAGCATCCCCACACATGCGGTCTGTCCTCATTCTGACAGCACAGACTCTTAGGGGCCTCTGGCCTTCCTTTCAAAACAGGGTCCGGTCCTCTTCCGATAATGCTTCCTGCAATCTACCCGAATTACAAAAGGAACCAAAACTAATATTTCCTTTTTGGTTTAGTACAATCCATTTTATCCATTTTTAAAGAGAGATTATTTTGTAGAAATGGCATGTAAATCCACAAAATAAACAAAGTCACCTTCCTTTGGACTCTAGACAAATAACCTGAAAATAATCCTGACAAGACTGTGTTTGCAGAGCCAAAAAGCTCTGAGGAGAATAAATAAATAAACGACCCACAGTGCCCGTGGCTCTGTGTCTGTCTCCCGTTCATGTATGTGAATTTATGCCTTTCCTTCCCAGGTCAGAGTTAAATGAATTCACCAGTGGAACCTATAATTAGTATGAGTGGTTAATTCTAAGGGCTTCACTGCACATTCTCGATGGCATTTCGCAGCACTAAGGGTGGCCATTATGAGGAAGTGCGCTCGCCAGTGAGTGAATACTGGAATTAGCAATAAAACGCTTGTCTCTCCATTTCACATGCGATTTGGCTTTGGGGAAGAAGACAGATCTTCCGTGGCAGGGCAGACACTGAAAATTCTTTCACAGCACAAGAGTATCTGGGCTTTGCGGAATATACATGGTTCACACCTCTTTCAGGAAATTCGATACGTGGCTTATCCCCAAATACAGAGATTAAGGACACATTGTTCGTGTGACAAAGAATTTCATTATAAAAATATTCCCGCAACAAGTCATGTATTTCTAAATTAAGAACAAATAGCTGATTTGTGTATGTCTATTACGGAGTGCAGATTCTGTACGAAGGATACTCCTAGATTTCCTTTTTTTATATTAAATATAATTTATCGTCATGAGTATGATCAAAATATAGATTATACCACGGATATATATTCCTTTACTTTTTAGCTTAACTGTATACAGTGGCACAACTTCTTTTTGAAGGACTGTATACTTAGCCAACCCAAGTTAGACCTGGATGCATATTTAAAAATTGTTCAGAATAAGAAATCCAAAATTCTCTGATCCGACCCCAAAATGCCATCAGAGTCTCGGAGCCAATAACTGAATCAATGTCCAGAGGTGACTCATATTTTTCTGTACGTAGAACACAAGCTGGAGCAAGTAACTTTTCGTCCACGGATCCGGTCGCCCATCACGCGTGGCCGGGCATCGGGAATGGCGTGTGGCCCAGCCTGGCGAGGTGCTCAGGAAACAGCTCCGCCCGGAGAAGAATTCTGTGCTCAGACCTGTGACACGTTTGGTCAAGAGCTTCAGTCACAAATACCGCCCTGGAGGCGGCATGACAGACGGACCGGAAAGTAGAAGCCAGCGCGTCTCTGGGAGGGTGGCGACAACCCACGGGACAGACGCGTACTGGGGCCCTCACTGAAGCAACCTCCGTGGGCTTAGGGAGAAGCGGGAGGGCTCGTGAGATAATAAACATCTGGAATTAGCCAGGCCTGTGGTTGTACTTTGGACGTGAAGGAAGCGAATGACGATCGGCTTGTTGCGGCTGAAAATGACCCGCGAGTGATGGGATGGCTCATGTTTTGCCAAGTTGACTGGACCACAGGGTGCCCAGGTATGTGGTTTAGCAGTGTTTTGGGGTGTGCCTGTGAGGGTGTTTCTGGAAGAGGTGAGCGGATCTGTGGACTGAGGAAGGAAGGGCTGCCCGCACCAATATGGTGGTCCCCATCCAGTGCGTTGATGGCCCGAACAGAACAACGAAAGGAAAGAAGGGCGGTTTCTTTCCCCATCTCTCCGACGGCTTGAGCTGAGTTATTAGTCTTCTCTGACCCCTGGATTCGGATTTACACCATCGGTGCCCCCGGGTCGCCAGCCTGCAGACGGCACATCGTGGGACTTCTCAGCCTCTATGACCTCATGAGCCCATTGTTGATAGGAAGTCTCATTTCTAGATAAATGCATACATTAAGCATAACGGGTACACACAGGTACATACATCCTCTTGGCCCCGTCTCTCTGGAGAATGCTGACTCGTGCGCCATGTGGCACAGACACGGATGCGTGGGTGGTGCCCTTGCTTCGCACGGGCTGGGCTGCCCGGGGAGCGAGAGACGCTCTGTGTGACCAGGACCGCCTCCCTGGCAGGCCCAGCCCGGCTCGGAGATCGGTGATCATCAGGACATCCAGCTGTAACTCTCCCCCGAGGAAGACAGTGCCCTCCCTCCCCGTGGTCCCGCACTCAGGGAGCCCAGGGTCTCGAGACGCGTGGCCCGGTGGGTCACCCGCTGCGATCCCACATCCCGGCCCACGGCGGCTCCTCCTGTCTGAGCAAACAGTCAGATCGGAAAACTCTTGTCTCACCGTGAACTCGTCTGCCACTACCGAACCCAGGAGCCCAGCGCGTGAGGGGACCGGGGACATGGCCCCACAGGGAAGAGGCCTGCCTGTGCGGGTGAACCTCCCCCCTCGGCATCCTGTAGAGGACCTGCCATGCTGGACCGCACAGCACTTCCTTGGGGTGCTCCCGCCTGGAAGCTCGGGGCCACACGAGCTCCTCGGAGCCGGGAGGTAGGGGTTGAAATGAGGCGAATCTGGCACGAGTGACAAGCTCTGCAATGTTCTCTCCCTGTGACCTGGGGGGAGTTACTCACCCCTGTGAGCTTGGGATTGCCTATCTGAGTCCCTTCATCTTGACAAAGAGCTACCATGTTACGATGTCTGGAAGGGCAGCTGCCAGATGGAGACCGTGAGGCGGCAAGTGTGAGAATAAAGGAAACATAGAGATGCAGGGAGCACGGCCCGACAGCGACAGCCACACAGTGCCCACCTTCAACTTCCTGCCGCGTTGGAAAAACACTCGTTTCTCTACGCCACGGCTACTGGGGCATTGCTTGCAGCCAGACGCTTTTCTCACCAGCACAAGATTGTTACGGGAATCGTGAACAACCTGCTTAAATCATCTTACACCCTTGATAAGAGCTTTATCGTAAATTTTAGTATTTTTGTTAAAAATAACAAAATTCCATTTGTGACCTTTGATGACGCCCAGTAAAAATAGCAGTTTCGTTACTCATCAATTACGGCCAAAGTTCTCATTTGCTTATGTTATCCCCCCCCCCCCCCAATAGCTATACAGCCTCAAAAAACGTGCGTGGATGTGCTTACCGTGGGCACTGTATGCTCCAAGAGACGGGAAATGTGGGAAAGTTGGTGACCTCACTGAACGACCTACAGAAGTCACACGGGACCCTGAGGAGAGGAGACTGCTGTCCGTGTATGTGTGTAATACTCAGCAAACCGCACAGACCTGTGTTCATCAATCAGGTATTGAATGGGTTTCTTAGTTCACAGGCGTATCTTTCCCCTGAAACTCAGTCACAAGAGTCACAAGTGGTAAACTCGCTTCAAACGAAAAGTAAAACGTATGGGGCACCTGGGCGGCTCAGTCGGTCAACCGTGGGACTTCGGCTCAGGTCATGACCTCCTGGTTCATGAGTTCGAGCCCCGTGTCGGGCTCTGTGCTGGCAGCTCGGAGCCCGGAACCCGCTTCGGATTCTGTGTCTCCCTCGCTCTCTGCCCCTCCCCTGCTCAAGCTCTGTCCGTCTCTCCCAAAAATAAATAAACATTGGGGCGCCTGGGTGGCTCAGTCGGTTAAGCATCCAACTTCAGCTCAGAACATGATCTCACAGTTCATGGGTTCGAGCCCCACGTCAGGCTCTGTGCTGACAGCTCAGAGCCTGGAGTCCGCTTCGGATTCTGTGTCTCCCTCTCTGTCTGCCCCTCCCCTGCTCACACTCTGTCTCTCTCTCTCTCTCTCTTAAAAATAAATAAGCGTTAAAAAAAAAAGTAAAATGCAAACAAAAAAACGACTACCCTGAAGACGAAAGTACTTCCATACAATCCTTGAAAAGCTCCTAACAGACTATTGGTTTGTACCCCTGACCTCGTCACGCCTACTAACGTGATGCTTAACAACTCTCAAGGTTCTGCAAAGGGGAGGAACCCCAACGATGTTACAACAGTAGCATCACAAACACAAGAGCGGGAGGGAGAGGAGGGCACTTGGCAACAACTGTAGCCTTGCGGATTCTCTCGTGGTTCACAGCCAGAAGTTGCTAACATCTAAAATGAAAACATGGAGTTAAAAATACAATAATTCCAATCTCTTATTGCATGTTTCATAATATTTTTCTTAGTCTTAGAATAATATTTTAGGATATTAAGCCATGTTTTTGGCTCTGGTTTCTGTTCTCATCTATGTGACTTGATTGTTTTTATAATGTGTATTATTATTTATGTAAAAACAGTAAAGTCATTAACATTTTTAAATAGGAAATTAACACTCCTGTTTTGATCTGGGTTCCCCAGACAGACGCAACCACAGGAGACACAGATATCACGAGATTTACCATATGGAAGAGCCTCACGTGATCACGGAGGCTGAAGCGCCCAGGACCTGCGGCCAGCAAGCCGGAGACCCCCGGAGGGGCGATGGTGGGGTTCCAGTCTGAGCTGAGCCCAGAGGCAGGAGAAGCCCATGTCCCAATTCACTCAGTCAGCGGAGAGAACAAATGGTCCCCTCCTCCTCCTCATTCTCTTCAGGCCCTCAACGGCTTGGACGAGGCCCACCCACACCAAGAGGGCCACCTGCTGTACCTGGTCCACAGATTCCACTGCTGACCTCATCCGGAAACGTCCTTGCAGACATGCCCAGAATCGTGCTGGACCAGACATCCCGGGACCCAGGCAGACGGACACGGAATGAGCTACCACCGCTTTAGAAACAACGATTCGCTTCACCGTGCGTTGTACTGGGTCACGGTGAGCGCAGCCCGGACGTGGTCAGACCCCGAGAGGAGCGTCGGGAGAAGCCCCCAGCTCCTCGGGAAACGCTAAGCACCCCGTGAACTTCCAGAACTAGAACTTGTTCCCGTCCTTCACCCTCCTCCTCAAGGTTTTCTTGGCGTGGTCTGGAACTCCGCCTGGTGAGGACCAGAGCTCTAAGTGTCTTTGACTTTAATTGAGTTGAGGAGCTGGAAGGCAGGGCCAGCCTGAGTCGTCTCCTGCCGCCCGTGTCCACCTGGCCGGTCGCTCCACTCACCCCGACCTGGAGGAAAATGGAACTAACGACCTCATTAGACTCTCAGAGCCTCTCCTGAGGACAACTGCTGCAGCCTCGTGACCGGTTCTCGCACCTCCAGTCTCTCCCACTCTGCCATGGGGACAAGAGTCTCCGCCCACAACACCGAGCTCGCTGGCTTCCCTACCGCACACCCGCAGGGTCCCCCCCACCGCCAGCAAAAACTACAATAAAGTTCGAAAGCCACGGCCTTCCAGGCCCCACGCGATGACCTCATTCCACCTCCCTCACGGCACCTTCTCCGGAGCACTGGCCACACAGCGGTCACCGGGCAGCCCACGCAGGCTCTTTCCACCGCGCCTCTCTCAGCCTGAAGTCCCCTCACCTCGATCCTTCCGGCACTGATCTAATTTCTCTCATCAGAGACCGACCAGCTCACTGGCTCCTCTCGGGATCCCCACTTTCCCCGTGGGAATGAACCACCTCTCCCCACTACCAAATCTCGTACCCAGACTCCACACTGGCGCCCGGCTTCCTCACCCACGCACCTGCCTGACTCTGAGGGTCCGAGGCAGCGTCAGTTCCTGGCACAGACTGGGTGATCCACGGGCTCTGAGTCCCTCAACTCAGTTCTCAAGGGAAGACTTTCTATTCTACGGGAGCAGCATCCACATAAAGCATCTGAAGATCTGGACCGGACCCTTCTTCCCGTCATTTTAATCACGTGACTTCAGACACTGTGTTTCCCGGTTAATTTGGAGGGTGAACATAAATCGGGACGTTCCTGCCACTACGTTCCACACGTGCGGGAACCAGGCCGTTGGAGTCAGCGTAAGTTGGCATCACGGCCACCGAGCCACGAAAACCCCGTAAGGGAGTGGCATCTACCAGACCAAAGGGTGAAGCGCCTCCCTCTCAGCCTACCAGAGGACTGGCTGCGTTTCCGGATCCGCGGGTGTGGGCGAGGCTGGGGTCGGACACCCAGGCACCTGACTACGGGCGCGACCAAAGCTCTCCTGCACCAGAGGAGACGCCTGCCCAGCGCGGCGCTCGGGCGATGCGTCCCGCCCGAGCCTCTTCCGCTGGGGCGGGCTGAGCCCGAGCCCGGCTCTAATTGCAGCTGCATCAGTCAAAGGGACCTCAAACCGCAGCACAGGCTTCTCGGGCTGGAGTTAATTAGAACGCTGACATTCCCAGACTGTCAGCTAAACGAACGCTCGGGAAGACGTGCATATACATCCGATGGGTAAATACAGGCTGTCAGGCTCCGCCGCGAAAAGTAGAGTCAAGGGAGGAAAAGCAGCTTCTCGGGTTCTGTCACCGCGTACTACCCTCGTGACTCCCAACCCCCAGGGAGGCAAGCACGGGCCCCGGGTTTCCCGAGCAGCACCCAGAATGCCCTGTGAGATGGGGTTGCCAGGCAGGCTCGTCTGCATCACAGCAAGCCGTGCTCTCAGACGCTCATATTCTTGGCAATCCAACGAAAACGTGGCATATTTTTCACTAACGTGCACGCTTGAAACACAATAATCGCAACGCGTGAATCGCCAAGTCACGAAACGAACATCCCTCCCTTTCCGCGGGAGTCCCGTCGCTGCGAGTTACGGGACGGTGTGGCTTCACCTGGGCCGTGACAAGATAGGAAAAGACCTTCCACAGAGACACCCTGATGTTGACATCGCAGCCACCGCTTGCGTGCCAGAAACGAGGACCCGACTCCGGACCTCGCGTGTTTCAACCTCTCAGAGCAAAGCCCTTGAAAGGGACATTTGCATAACAAACGAGAACCGGTCAACGAAACAAGTAAGTGCCTTACACTGTACAAGAAAAGAGCTACAACCTGTTTAAGGCCACAAAGTCACTAAAAGGGCGTAGATATCCCAACACGTTTTGCTGCAAATAAGAAACATCGCTCAAAGTTCAAAAGTGACCATTAAGACACGCGAACAGTTGCAACGGAAACAAGGTGTGTCTGCAGCCCACAGTCCCCTGTGACCACGCTGGGAGGCACAGCAGCAGGATCCACGGCCACTGCGTGTGCACCCCACGCCTGGACGGGGCTCGGGCGCCTCGGGGCTGGCTGGCTTCACGGGAGGCCACGAGGGGTGGTGCAGCCGGGAGGAGGCGGGGACATGCCCATAGGGGCCTCAGGACCAGTAAGACGTGTTCAGAATGCGGGTGGGGTCGGGGAAGGAGGGGGAAAGAACATTCTGAACACAGAGAAAAAAGGCACCTGGGCCAAGACGGCACGCACCTGGAGAGTCAGGGACCCACTGGTGCTGGCGAGGGGGTGGTTGGGGGAAGAAATGAGGCCACAGAGGTGAGCGGAGGGGGGGCCTGTGGATTTAAGGGGTATATGAACATGCCTACAAACAAACAAAGCATCGTTGCTGCCCTAGATTCCCTCTTTGTTTTCTTTAAGATCAAATCTACTTAAGGGGCACCTGGGGGGCTCAGTCGGTTGAGCATCTGGCTTCGGCTCAGGTCCTGATCTCACGGTCCGTGAGTTCGAGCCCCACGTCAGGCTCTGTGATGGCAGCTCAGAGCCTGGAGCCTGCTTCGGAGTCTGTGTCTCCCTCTCTCTCTGCCCCTCCCCTGCTCGTGCTCTGTCTCTCTCTGTCTCAAAAATAAATAAAAACATTAAAAAACAACTTAAAGATCAAATTTACTTAAGATGAAAGACACACCCCCTGCCAGGTCCATCTGTATTTTCATTTACTGATTAAACACACAGGAAGGCGGGGCTGGAAGGAGACAGCACAGCGGCGCCCACGCCCCACCTCTGAGTCTGCGCCCCCCCCCCCCAAACTGGCACATGGCCGTCAGCCCCGAACACAGAGCACACAGCAGAGACCCAGCCGTCCGCTGACCCCATCCCCAGCACTGCCCAGCACTGTCCCTCCCCCGGATGTCAACCAGAGTTTCTCTAAAGAGAGGCCGATATTCAAATCAGTGTCCAAGTGTTGAATTAAAATTCAACGGAATTTACTGAAGAACTTCATCCTCATAGACACTGGGAATAACAAGGAGGGAGACGGGCCGTGCCGCATCCCCAAGCTTGCCATTGTTGCGGGACACTTCCTGGTACGCGTGCTCCTGGGCCACTTTACAGAACCCCGGTCCCCGGTCAATGATTGTGCAGCGGCACACCCACCTTGTGGCGTTCGCCGCGTTTTCTGAGTCTAGAACCGCTAACCAATTCCAGAGCAAGTGCCCGAGACCATCCCTCACGCCTTCGCACGTCCCGGCACCTGGCCGAGCCCTGCCGTCCGAGCGCTGACTCCATACGAGGCTGAGAAGCTGTGCCCAACAAAACCAAACGGCGGCGAGGGGCCAGGCTGCCCTCTGTCCTCCAAAACTGCACATCTTCCTCCCAGATGGGGGGTGACCTCATCTGGCCTCAATGGCAGTGACATGTCCCAGTGGTCGTTAGTCACCTGAGCCCCTGCAGATGTGGGGAAGTCTCCCTTTGCTCATGACTGGGACCCTGACCACACGTGGACGTTAGAGGAGGTATCCAAGCTGTCGGGGAAATCGGAACGTACACCCACCCGGTGTGGTCTTAATATGACTTCCGGCTCATCTAAACATCTCCCATCTGAGACAAAACAGTTGAACAAGAACTCACATCATGGCGACTCAATCATTTGATGTTCCCAAGAGGATCACGTGGAGAGCCTTCCCATTGCCCGAGACCATCACTGTTCCTGCAAAGGCAAGTTGGCTCGATGTTCACTTGGATGAGCCTAATTCCAGCCACAGGCTCTCTCTCTACATCAGACACAGTCCCACGTGTGCCTCCACTCACCCCACCCTCACCACCTCCCCTCGTGACTCCAAACACGTCCACCGTGCAGACCCTTCTGTGACAAAACAGAAGAGAGAAGGGGACACCCCTTCCCCAGCATTGTGTGCAAGAACGTGAAAGAACCCTGAGAGACATGTTTGTCAGCCAGCACAGACACTTTGACCTCGGCCAGCTGCTGCCGACGCGAACTCTGCAGTCTGACCCACTTCGAGTCATCCCTCTAGAAACCCAGCTTTCTAAGTCCAGTTGCCAACAGAACTTGCCAGTCTTTGCCCATCTTCCAACCACCTCCACTGACGGCAAGAGTGACAGAGAAGTATGATGTCCATCGTGCGGGTTAACTTGACCCATTGGGAAAACCGTTCCCATTCTGTCCTGATCTTACTTCTGGGGGTGACCTGGCTTCTCCTTGCCTGAATCCGTGGGCCAATGCCAATGCGTTTGTATCTAATTAAGGACGGGATTTACTTTTCCGTCAGAGACGAAAGTTTAAGTCTCCACACCTCACACCTGAAGGTGCTCTGCCCTCAATCTCCCAAGGCTCTTTCGGCCGAGCCCATCGTTCAACAACCTCTTGGCAAAAAGAAGTCTTTTGGTCCCCTGTGAAATTTAAAGGGCGAGAGCATAAATTTAAATCTTCTCCCTCCTGTGACCTCACCTCCAAAAAGTCAAAGAAATAAAGGGGTGTATAAATGTCCAGAGGCAAATGGGAAAGGGGAGTATTAGCAGACAGGCAATTTCAAGTGACGCACGACAGGCAGGAAGCAGGACGAAGAGTGGTGGGGCACGGGGGACAGCCTTGCCGAGCAGGACACCGGTAAGAAGAGCCCCGCTCGCCCAACAGACACTTAGAGAGACTCAGTACTCCAAGGGGACACTCACACACCAAAGCTAGGTGACAGCCAGGGGCTTCGTGGGAAATCCAAACCCCACCACCTTCTCCATCCCAGGGGAGCAAGTGGACATTGGCCACTGACCAGGAGCCTCGATCCTCCTTTCCTAAAGACTTTGGCGGAGCATGGCTGGCATAAAGCGGGTGTGGTGCGTGCAAGGTGGGGGTGCCGTGGGGAGGGGCTGACATTGCAGGATTGAGGGTCTCAGACGGAAGAGCCAGATACCTGGGCCTCCCTTACCTTACCCCCAGGGAGATGACCACACATTCCCCTCGGGAAAAGATGAACAGGCTGAGAAGAAAAGAAAATCTCCACCTATGGATATTGAGCGGTCTCCTACTAGAATTACCAGCCAGGAACATCCAGTCTCCCATGATGTGACCACCCCCACGCACATGCAGAGAGTGAGTAGATAGGTGGGTAGGTAGGCAGGTGGACAGATAGCGTAGCTGATGGATACACAGATGATGCGTAGAGAGCCTGGTAGATGACTAGGTGGAGACATGGCATGCCAGATTCTAAGAAAATCTCCAACAGAAAAGAGAGAAAACATAAAAAGCCTATGGAAGGAAGAGGGGTATAAAGAACAGAAGAAAACCTCAAAAGCACCTCGATTAAGGTCTTCAGTATTATACCTCAATATTTCACATTTTAAGGTTAGGGACACTCGAGAACAGGAAAAAAATCTTAGAAGTTAGAAACTGATAGAAACTTAATGAACGGTTGAAAGATAAAATTCAAGAAATCTCCCAGGAAGATGGACAGAAAGACAAAAAACGATGGAATTAAGTGAGAATGTATCAGAGGCTAAGCAACCGATGCAGGAAGTCTGACATCTGACCGACCAGAAGACCTCAGAGAGTGAAAGGAGACAAAGTCGTAGAGGTCATCGTGGAGAAAATAATTCAAGGGAAGTTCCCATATATAAAAAACATAAATCTTGAGACAGAACGGGCCGGCTGAATGCCCAGCAAGAGGTTTGGAAAAGAGTCTACAATGGAATTCATTAATTAAATAAATTAACTCAAGGGGCGCATGGGTGGCTCAGTCGGTTAAGCGTCTGACTTTGGCTTAGGTCATGATCTCACGGTTCGTGGGTTCGAGCCCCGTGTTGGGCTCTGTGCCGACAGCTCAAAGCCTGGAGCCTACTTCGGAGTCTGGGTCTCCCTCTCTCTCTGTTCCTCCCCTGCTCACGCTCTGTGTCTCTCTCTGTCTTTCAATAATAAATAAACGTTAAAGTTTTTTAAATTAATTAACTAAAAATTAATATCAGAACATCAGAGGCAAAGAAAACAGTTTTAAAGTACTCCAGAGAAAATGGGGGAGGTGGAGGGAACATCCTTCTCCTACCCATAAGAATAAGGATCAGAATAAGGTGGGTTGTTTTTTTTTTTTTTTAACAACAAACCTGGACTAAAAATTCAAAATGAGATCATGCTTTTTCAGAGCAGACGCTTCATGAAAAACCCTCAAGGAATTCTCTACTGACCCAGGCTACCAACCCGGGTGCCAGCTGGGCACAGATGATCCGAGGTGTAGAAGAAGCAAAAGGCTGGCCTGTGATGGACTGCTTCTCTGGAAGCCGCCAAAAGGTGTGACCCAGTCCAACAAGGGAAGAAATCCAGGAAGAGCTCCAGGAAACAGGTGGGGTCTGGGACACGGAGAAGAGAATCTTAGGAAGACAGAAAATGTCACCAAAGACAGAGGGCTCTGAGAGGGCGGCCAGCGGGGAGACGGGAGGCTGCGGGTGTCACGGGCAGGCTCTTCTGGAAAGGAGGAAGGGGCGTTTGTTCACAACACTACACAAAAGGAGGCGAGGCAATCAGGGAACCAAGGAAAAACAAAAACCTGTAACTGTGGCGTGCCACCGGGTTCTACGGAGAGCCACAGTTACATAACTGTTACACAGTTACAGTTGAATAATGGGATGAACTATATGATGAACCACCTGGAAAAAATAAGGACATTCTTTCGAAAAATTAGGAGTGGAAGAGTGATCTATTAACTCAAGAGAAGAGAACAGGATGTAATCATCACGCACATCTTCGTTCTACGAAGGACAACATTTATACAGCTTCATGATACGAACACTAATTACTGATTTAACTAAAAATAGTGACTTAACAGTATTGGAAGGAAGGGAGCTGGGGAGGGTGGTAAACCAGAGCTAACCCCACACACATGAGGAAAGGGCAGAAACCGTACGGGAACTTGCCGAAAGTCTGTGGCAGCACAGGACGTGGTTGAGGAACCAGAGTCCCAAGCAGCTGGTTCCGGGAGTAGAGCCGGAGGGGTGTTGGGACCAGCGCCCTCAGCGCCGTTTGCTGCTTCAAGCTGTGTGTGTTTACTAAACACTCAGTGTAGGGGCGCCTGGAGGCTCAGGCGGTTAAGCATCCACTTGGGCTCAGGTCATGATCTCACAGTTTGTGGGTTCGAGCCCCACGTCAGGCTCTGGGCTGACAGCTCGGAGCCTGGAGCTGCTTCGGATTCTGTGTCTCCCTCTCTCTCTGCCCCTTCCCTCACTCTTGCTCTGTCCCTCTCAGTCTCTCAAAAATAAATAAAGGTTGAAGAAAAAAAATTTAATGAATAAATAAACACTCAGTGTAAAGAGAGAGAAGCCAGAGAGGGCTGGGAGGGCCCTGGTGCCATCCTGTGCGAGCACCACATCTGGTTACGCTTTCCCAGGTACTGTGCTGGTTAAGTCACGGTCATCCCATAAGGCAGATTTGTTTTCCTATTTACAGAAAAGGCAACTGAGGCCGGGATGCAGGAAATACACGCCTGGGGTTATGTGAGAAGCTAGACTTTTATCTCCGGTCTCCAGACCCACTGCTTCGTTCCTGAGCCGCAAACACTATAACCTGCTCCGCCAGAGCCAAAGCGATGGGCTGGGAAACGTCCTGCTTTGCCGAAACATGGGTGCTAACGTAATCTTTCACATTTTGCCTGCTCAGACTGGCCACACGTCACACCGCCGGACCCGGGTTCCCAGAAATAGGGTACTTCACACTTACTCTCTGAAGTGCCCTCTCGGTGACAGCACGGGCAGACCACGGCCGACGGGGAGGGGACGCTTCTCCCCTGCGCCACAGCTCATCCAGGTGCCAACTCTGGGTGATGAGTCTCACCCTCTCTTCTCATTCTCTGCGAATTCCTCTTCTCTGCCCGCGTTTGCACCAGGGCCCCCTCCCTCCACCTCCAGCTGCCTCTCCGGTATTTCAGGGGTTCACACAGCTAAAGGTACATCCTGTGCCCCAAACTGCCTCTGTTTACCCCCCAGCATTGCCAAACCGAAGCCCTCGCTCGGATACCGAGGGAGGATACCTTCACTTCCAGGTCGTGGCCGTTTCGTGCCCAGGAAATCCTGCCTCGGCTTCACTGTGCTTAGAAGGCATTGTTCCCGATTTGATGAAAAAGCAAACACAGACTGGCACTCAGCGTCAGCAGGGACTTGGTGTCCTCTGTGGGGAGACACGGCCTAATAAAAACCACAGCAAGCAATTAATGGCAGCCAGGGTCTTTAGGAATTTTTTACAGCTCGAGTACACTTGAGTGACTGCGTTGGAAAACTGGTCATTCTGTGGGGATTAATGAGCAATTTCTGTCAGAGCGCAAGGTGCACTCTTGAAGAAAAGAATGACAAAAGAAACCCAATTCCCAATGGATTTGACTTAACAAGCCTTTTCTTTCTTCATATTGAGAAGGAAATTTGGGAATACCGTCACCTGCCAAGAACAGTCTGATTTATCTTGTCCCAAAATATGAAAAGCCAACCCAAGACCCTGCGGAACAGACTGGCTACCTGGGCTCCAGACGACCGAGCACAGAAGGCCAGGTGCCCCTGTGCGCGGTGTCCTGGAGGGGCTGCGCGGGACGAGCCCGTTGGGGTCTGTTAGCCAGATGAGCACCAGCAACACAGGTGACGAGGTTCCCTGAAGTCAATCACAACCGAGCACTCGGAGCGTTTCACTGTCTTTGCTTAAATGTCTCGGAGCGGGTATTCCATTAAGAAGCGTACAGATTCAGGACTGTCAGTGGTGAGAAATCTAATTGTGGGCACCAGGAATCCGTCACAGCAGAAAACCAAAATGAAGCTTCCGCCGTGTAAAATTGTTCATGACAAAGGGAACCCGTCGTCGTCGTGGTTATAATTAAGGGTACTATTCCTCAACACCGTCACCCTAAATTTTTTTCTTCATTCTTCCCAACACCCATATATTTGCCAGAGAAATAAAGTAGGATGAACCAAAATCAATAGTTTAATTTTGATTTTGTTAAATAGCAAGCTGGCCCAGATCCCAAGGGGGTTCGACTAGGACTTGAGTTCACCCTGCAAGAACATTTAAAACTCCTGCTTAAGAGTCATTTTCTGTCTGAACGGTAGTTTTTTAATGCAAGTATTTATCCGAAGACACACCCACGAACGTGGAGAAGTGGGTAAGCAAGGGCCAAGAGAGGAATCCAACCCGAAAGAAAGAGGGCAAGAGGCCTAAGCCCGCGATTTGGGAAACAGAAGCAGCTGACCCGCGTGACCAGACAGACGACGGCCAACCTCTCCAGACGCTGGGAAAGAAGGAAGGCATATGTTTATCATCGGCGGAACCCCATTTTGTAGCTTCCGGTGAGGTCAGGCAGATGGGCAGAGTCAGGCTTGCAGAGGATGGCCTGGGAGCAACCCCACAGCACCCATCACCCCTGGAGTGGCACACACCCTGTGGTCTGGCGGCCTCGCCTGCCCCCAGCCCCCAGTGTGAGCGGTACCCATGTACAGAGATGCACACATGTGTGCACATACACCACATGCAAAGTTGTGTATCAGAACAAGTACAAACAAAACCCTACACTGTGAGTGCTGAACAGCAGCACCAGACTCACGGCGTATTCGAGAGTGTGTTTCCATTCAAACCCCAAACAGCTTAGGAACGTGCTGTCCCACAGAACAAGCATCATGGCGTGACGGGGCCAGAGGCTCAGCGGGATCCTGAGGAGGCAGGCTCTTTCCGTCACTTGAGTCCCAGCCTCCCCAGCAAAATCGCCTTCTTTCCCAGGCTCCTGTGGCAGTGGTACAAGAAGCTGGGGCTGCAAGGACCCCAGCCCCCCTGAACAACGCCCGAAGGCCAGTCCCCACACACCTGGGTCCTGTCCCACCTTAAGAACAAGATAGGGGCACGTGGGTGGCCCAGTCAGTTGAGCGTCCAACTTCAGCTCAGGTCACGATCTCACAGCTTGTGACCTCAAGCCCCGCATCGGGCTCTGTGCTGATGGCTCAGAGCCTGGAGCCTGCTTCAGATTCTGTGTCTCCCTCTGTCTCTGCTCCTAACCCACTTCCATTCTGTCTCTCTCTCAAAAATAAATAAACATTTAAAAAAAAAAAAAAAAAAAAAGAATATAAATATCCCTAGAAATGCAGGCACCCTGCCCTCACATCTCCTTGGTCACAAGCATATCACAGGCAATTCCTGAGCAGGTGGCCGTCAAGGGCGTTGGCATGAGCCTCGGTCTGTAAGTAATCAACATTCGCGTCCTGGTGGGGGAGGATGGGATCCCGGTAACCACAGGACCGGCAGCCACTGAGCTTGCCACGTTCACCAGGAAGGGACATCCAGCAGTGTTTATGGCTTAAATCGTCCCCCCCCCCCCAGATTCACCTGTTGAAGCCCTACCTGCCAGTACCTCGAACTGTGACCTTATTTGGAAATAGTGTCTTCAGTTAGGATGAAGTCCTACGTGTAATATGACTGGCATCCCTATAAAAGGGGGGCAGACACGCAGGGAGGACGCCACGTAATCACGGGAGTGATAAAGCCCCAGAGCCACCAGGAGCTGGGAGAAAGGCCTGGAAAGGACCCTTCCGGGACCTTCAGAGACAGCGTGGGCCCCCCACCCTGGCCTAGGCCTTCTGGCCTCCAGTCTGGCAGACAACACACTTCTGTTGTGTAAGCTGCCTGGCGTGTGGCACTCTGCAAGGGCTGTTCTAGCAAACGGATATGGCAACCGAGACAAAAACCTTAGTTGTGCGTATCTCCTGGAAACCTACAGGATACGCTACAGCTCCAGCTGTGAGGGGGAGAAAGCTGGAACACAATGGGTTAATGATAGCCCATTTTTCTAAGAAAAAAATGCACATGCATATGTGTTGTGTATGTGGACTGTGTTTTTGTGTGATGATAGTGTGTGCAGTGAATCGTCTTTCTGTGAGGGTGCAGAAAGTTCGGGCGTCCTTATGCATCTTCGGAGGATGGGAGGGAGGTCAGACTGTGAGATTTCCTTCATGCGCCTGTGCTGTTTTTACGCGGTGCCACGAGCACCTGGTACTTTAAGTGTTTTAATCTCGTGGATATTTTTTAAAAGCACAGAGCTTTAGCACAAGAACCTCCAGGCTCTGCCCGCCCGAATTCACGTGGAGTCACAGGGGCTCGCCCAGGCCCAGGTTCCCCACGACACCAGGACTCCACTCCTGAACCCCACGGGCCCACACGGTCTGGATCCCACCAACCACAACCACAGGCATCCCGAACTTCATCCCTCCTGCACCCCACGCACCGTTCCCGGGGACCCCGTGACCCCATCTTACTGGAAAACATCAACACCGGTCCCCGTGGACCCACATCAGAGGCAGAACCGGGCCACCCTCCCAGCCTGTGCTGACTCGGGCAGCTCACAGAACCCTGCCTTCTTCTCCTTTGGCCGTAAAGCCCCACGAGCCACATGTGGGACGTCTGCCACATGTACTTTAATGCCAACTCAGCCTCAGTCTGGGGTCCCTGAGAAACAGGCCGTCCCAGCAAGGCTGGGACTTGGTTGACCGCCAAAGCCTCAACGTCAGCCCCCCTTGCTTCCTCTTGGACTGGCTCGTTGGGCTTTCTTGTTTGTCTATCTATTCTCATGAACCACACTTGTCATAATCGCCCACGGGGTCGGAGATATCAGACTTGGTCCCTTGAAGAGAATGGAGAAGAGGTATTTGTCGATGGGCGTTTACCATCCTTGTGAACATTTTTTCAATTACTCCTCGAGACCACTGGAAAGGTGCGTGTTATCTCCCGCTGCAAAAGACAAAGCTAACTCAGCAAGGCTGGCTGGCTGGTCTCAAGTCACCCAGGAAAGTCTCAGATGTAAGGACGCCCTCTCTTCCAGGCAGCCCACCGGCTGTGGTGCCGCTCGGTCCACAAATGACAGCTGTCTGCCATCATCCTGCTTCCCTCCTAATTCAGTGCATCCTGAAAAGAAAGCAACTCACAGACGGGGCAAATGCCTCACACCCTGTTTAAGAAAACACAGAGCCACGGAGCGCCTGGGGGGCTCAGTGGGTTAAGCGTCGACTTCAGCTCAGGTCATGATCTCGCAGTGCATGAGTTCAAGCCCTGCACTGGGCTCTGTGCTGACAGCTCAGAGCCTGGAGCCTGCTTCCGATTCTGTGTCTCCCCCTCTCTCTGCCCCTCCCCTGCTCACGCTCTCTCTCTGTCTCAAAAATAAACAAATGCTAAAAATTAAAACAAACAAAAAAAAACCACACGCACACACAAAGCCTCACAAATAAATCCTGCACCCACTTCTCAGCCTGACCTAGACAAATTTCACAAGCAGGACCCAAGGCAGCCGTGCCTCAACCCATTCTGTTGTTATAATAAAAAGAACAACAACCACCCTAAATGCTTCCCGAAAGCCTCAACTCATTCATTCTTGTACAACAAATCCCATTACACCCATTTTCCAGAGAAGGAGATTGAGTAACTTTCCCAATTTCATAAAGGGGCGGAGCAAGCTTGAGAACTCAGGTTCTCCCCGTGGGGGGCTCTCGCGTGTGGTCTCGCCCGTGTGCGCACCGGCCCCCTGAGCCGGCCCTGCCCACCGTGAGGAGGAAGATGCCATCGAGGCCACAGAGACGCCCAGTGAGGCGCTGACCCGCGTGCTTGGCGGCCTCACTTTCGAACACACTCGGTCACGCTTAATCAGTGCATCCCGCCGTGCTTTACTGTAAGGCATTAATATAAACAAGGTGCCTAGCAGATCTCCCAATCAGCTGGCACATTCCAGCCTGGAACAGGGGCCGTGCCCACAGGACCCCCACGTGCCATGACAGCCGGGGACCGTCGAGCCTCGTCGTGAGAGACAGTCTCTTCCCAGAGAACTCTCTGGAGAGAGCGTGTTTCCCTGGCCTCCCCGGCTGGTAGGCCGCCGAGTGACCTCCCAGAGCCTGGCCGTGCTCCATCCACATCGTCCTCATGTAGACAACACGATCCGTCAATCACTTTTCCTAAAACGGTACCACGGGGAGTGAAATTTCCTATTCACACAGGAACTCACGATCCAGTGACATAACCTCTTCCCTTTTCCCAACAGATTCTAGTTGTAGCAATGGTGGTGGGCAAGTGTGCACAGCAGTGACCGTGGGAGCCCCCCACCCAGGACCCTGCAGCCAATCAGGATTCACGAGTCACCAGGGCTGGCGATGTGCTCGGGCCTGACTCGCACAGAACCCAGTCCCCCCCCCCCCCGCCGGAATCAGGGAGATGCGGGATCTGTTTGAGGATAGTTTTCATTCCTACAAGACGAGAAAGTGAAATTCCTTTCGGATAGCAGCAAGGAACCCCCAGTCTGTCCCCCTCTTCTTAATGTGATCTCAAATAAAGGAAAAGCGAGGAGAGAAGCCACTCAAGAGGCCCCAGCCTGTGTGCTGAGCACAGGGGACGGTCGGCCGGGCAGAACCTCTCGCTGCCCTGGATGCAAAAGGTCATCACGAGCGTTTGCAAAACCTTCCGAGAGAACAGCAGCCGTTTTCTTCCTAAAAGTACCGGCAACAGCAGTTAGTAAGTCCCACACGCTGCAAAGGCATTAACAGTGTTAAAATCCTTCTTACATTGTGTTTTTTTGCAGCCCTCTCTGTTAACAATTCTTCAGAGCCTCAGCAACGTGGATGAGTGCAGAAAATCACGTGGGGGAACGCGGTTTTCCATTTCCTCCCCCAAATCACAGGAGATGGCCAAAGCACTTTGCACATGAGAGCACTCTGGATCCTGGCAGCAATCTGCAGACAGCCCCTGGAGAAAGGAGGGGGGTGTTTCCTGGACTCAGCTACACGCTCAGCCCCCCCAAAAGCGCTTTCCACCACGGAGATCGCGGGTCCTCACCGCCGCAGCCATCACCCCTGTGTTCGTTCAGATGAGAAGAGCTGACATTCAGAGGGCTTTGCTTACAACCTGTCTCAGGAGCAGGAGAAGATTCGGGAAGGGAAGGTGGCCACGAGGGGTGCACCGGGAGGGCATGGCTGGCCTCATCCTGCGGGACATCCTGGCTCTCGGTGCAGGCACGTGCCTCAGAGCCCCCCAGCTGATGGTGAGGGCGCTGGGGAGGGGGCTCCAGCCCCCCAGCATCGTTATCTGCCCCCCAGGTTTCACTGAGGACAAAGACCCCCAAGAAGAGACACAGACTCTGCGGCCAGAAACACCGGATGAGTCCGGTCTGAAGGGGGACCGCCAGACCCTGACAGCAACCCCCTAGGCCCACGCAGTGACCCGGTCAGGCAGGTAGGAAGCAGGAGAGCCGGTTGTAGAGGCCGGTTGGCCCCAAGCCCTGTCCTCCAGGCAGCCTCCCCTTTGTAAAAACCACTGCTATTGACGGAAGGCACAAATTCGTGTTGACAACTCAATGGCGACAAGTGCCAAAATGGTCACCGTTTCCCCTTCAGTGGACAGGAATCATTGTCCCTCCCCATCCGACAGAAACCAGAGGTGTTTTCTCCCCAGCAAAAGCGGCTTTTAGTCCCATTCTGAGGCTGTGCAGGGGGTGTGGGCGCCCAGAACCTCCTCGGCCCTCGTTCTGCTTCCCCAGACTCTTTGTCTCCCAGACTCTTTGTGGGGTCCTGCTGAGCGCCCTGCCTCACAGGCGCACCAGCCCTGAGGGACCAGGCCGCCCTGGAGGAAGAAACCCAACAGCCTCGGTCAGTGCTGCCCCCCAAAGGACCCGTGATGCCGTGACCACTCAGAAAAACCACACGAGGAGAGGAGGGAGCGCCAGACCGGGGAGGAGGGGACCAAGCTGAGGAGACAGCGGGCTTATCGAAAGACCAGGACTCTAAGGTTCCGGCACTGGGACCTCCTGTCCACCAAGCCTAGCTGTCTCCTGTGTGACATGGGGACAAGTCATTTCTTTCTCTGGGCTCCTGTAAGATGGCATAAGGGAAGTGGGGGCCCAGATAATCAGGTACTGGCTTCTCCCCACTGACTGCGGGGGCACAGGGGGACGTGCTTAGGGTTTCTATAACGGTGAGCCTTCACAGAAACAGGTTAGTATAGTACATTAAACACAAAATGTGCAACCCAAGAGGCTCTGCCTTGTCTTCGAGCAGTTGGGTAATGCATCAGTTTTCTATCACCATGTAACAAATAGCACAGTGTAGCGTCCGATGTGAACCCCTGTCGTCATTTCAGTTTCACGGTCAGGAGTCCAGCCCATTTGAGCCGAGTCCCCTGCTCAGGGTCTTAGCAGGTGGAAATCAAGGTGTCCGATGGCTATGTCCTCATCTGAAGGCTCAACGGGGGAATGTACCACCTCCAGGCTCCCTGTGGTTGTGGACAGAATCTGTTTCCTTGCGGCTGTCTGACGAGGCCCCATCCCCTTGGTCGTGCACCGGGGACCACACTCGGCTCCGAGAGGGGCTCTCGGGTCCTGGCTCGTGGTTCCCTGCAGGGGCAGCTCACACATGGCTGGTTGTTCAAGGCCAGCAGGAGAGTCTCTGTGAAGAAGGAGTCTTACTTAATGTAAGAATGTTACGGGAGTCGTCACCGCCTCACCCACGTCTTCAGACACAACCTAGTCCGGGCAGTGACTGTCTCACTGTAGTTACAGGTGTCTCCCACATCTAAAGGGAGGGGATTATGCAGGTGTATAGACCTGGGGGCGGGGATCTGGGAGCCCTCTTAGAATTCTGTCCCCCCGAGCTGCTCATCATTTGGTTTAGAAAATGTCTTCCTACTTGGCAGCTTCCTCTTCCAGGGCCCGACTTTCTTCACCTTTATAGGGAAAAATATATATTTCCTAGTTGCCTCTCTTGAGTCACAGTTTGGAGGGTCAAGCTTTCACATTTATAAGCTATGCTTCAATGCACATGGAAGTTGTTATTTGTGCAAACATATTTTTGTTTCTTTAACTGGGGATGTGATACCATTTTTTTAAGAGAGATACTTTCCTTCAAGAGGACACAGGATTTTTCTTCTTTTTTTTTTTTTAATGTTTATTTATTCTCGAGAGAGAGACAGACAGAGACAGAGTGTGAGTGGGAGAGAGTCAGAGAGAGAGGGAGACACAGAATCCAAAGCAGGCTCCGGGCTCCGAGCTGTCAGCACAGAGCCTGACGAGGGGCTCGAACTCACGAACTGTGAGATTGTGACCTGAGCCAAAGTCAGATGCTCAACCGGCTGAGCCACCCAGGTGCCCCAAAAGGACACAGGATTCTTTGCTAAACTCCTACCTGGGTCTGGGTACTGATGTCATAAAAGCCATTCCTCGTCTGAAAAAAGAAAAACAGTAGGAGTGTTTGGGAATGGGGCAACTATTAGTCAAATAGAATTTTTGTTACTATTGATGTTGTCAATAGTAAACTACTGATGTTTAAAAAAATGAGAAAGTGGGGCACCTGGGTGGTTCAGTGGGTTAAGCGTCCAACTTCAACTCAGGTCATGATCTCATGGCTCGTGAGTTCCAGCCCCACATTGGGCTCTGTGCTGACAGCTCGGAGCCTGGAGCCTGCTTCAGATTCTGTGTCTCCTCTCTCTCTGCCCCTCCCCGACTCGTGCTCTGTTTCTCTCTCTCTCTCAAAAATAAATAAACATTTTTTTAATGATAAAGTAACTTAAGAACAAGTAGTATAAACCAAAGAGCAACCAAAGAAATCAAATTCACCTGCCTGCTGATGTGAACTTTTCCTCTGGCGTTCTAACTCTGCAGACCCCACGAAACCCACCCTGTGTTCAGGCATAGAACTTGGAGCATTAGGGGGAGCATTAGGATAAAAGCACGTTTTAAAAAGCTAATTAGGTTTGTAAAACAAGCTGATAGAAATTGGTTACTCACGCTTGGCTTGACTATGGCCAGCCCTTTGCGTAATTCAGACTTTTTGTGTATACACGAGTCGTAGCATCATCTTTGGCAAAGAAAAGAACTTTCCCTGTCTCAAAACCTTGCACGTGAGCCCACCTTCCCAAAGAACGGGGCCAGAAGGCACGAGCTGCCCTCGCGCTTTCTTCCTGCCGGTAGGTGGTGAGGTCTTCCCTCCAACCATGAACTCACGGTGCCCTACCTCTCTGCTCGAAGATGCTGGTTTGCTCCCAATTCCTTATGTTTTTGCATCAAATTAAATTAACCGGTTGGATACTGACAGGCCACAAATCAATAGCAGACCGAAATGCTTAAAATATTCATGTGCTAGTTACCTCCTGGGACTCGCATTCATGAGGATAGATTAGATTGCCTGCCAGGTTATTGGAAGAGAAGTCTGCTCCAGCATCTGGGGTTTTCCTCTCCTTCCCGCCTCATGACTCCTTCGCACATTAGTTGTGCTCACTAATCCCTGCTCAGAAGACAATCGGGCTAAGACCCGGAGAGCTGGGAATGCAGTTATTTGACTTACAAATGGAGACGATGAAGAAAGGGGCCGAGCACCAATCCCGGGCTTTGCTCTAAGCAAATATCCAAATTCAAACTAATAATGGAGCGATAATCGCCCCAGCAAACTGTTTCTCAGGCCGTGGCTGTGGGAGTTCGCCCTGCGTCCTCCTAAATGTCACTACGACAGGTGTACAGGGGCCAGCCAGCGAACTAATGTGGGGTGGCCTACACAGGCAGCGAATAAACGCCACGGTCTCCATGCTCTGTCAGGGTCAACCAGCCTGCCGGCGGGACTGAGATCCCAGCAAGCTCCGAGAGCCTGTATTCTCTTTCTTTTGTAACCTCCATGGAATTTGGGGTTATACCCCCTTTGTGTCTGCGTGTTTCTAATATTGCTTTATACAGATTGTCTCTGTTTTTATTTAAATTAATATTTTCATTTTAATTTTTGGAGGAACTACTATTTTTTAACCCATCTTTAGTGGTCCTGGTGGTTTCTTTTATTTTTGTATTCTTTTCCCCCGAAGTTTATTTATTTTTGAGAGAGAGAGAGACAGAGCGTGAGCGGGGGAGGGTCAGAGAGAGAGGGAGACACAGAATCTGAAACAGGCTCCGGGCTCTGAGCTGTCAGCACAGAGCCCGACGCGGGGCTGGAACTCACGGACCGTGAGATCGTGACCTGACCCGAAGTTGGACGCTTAACCGACTGAGCCACCCAGGCGCCCCCCCTTACACTTTATTTGGAACTGTTCAACCGTTCATTTTCTATTTTCTTCAATTAACAGTTTATTAATCAATCATTTTTCAATACGTGTGTTTAAGGCTATAGGCTTCCCTTCACTCTTTTGTTCTACAGGGTGTTCACTGTTGTTCAATACACAGTAATTCACACTTCAACTTTATTTTAAAAACATAAATATTTAGAACCATTTTCACAATAAAAATTCTATAAAGAAACATATTCAATGGAAACACAAGGACTAAAGAAAAAATAATAAGGAATGTAAACAAATTTTTTTCAGCACTCTGACATGACCATCCACTGTTGATAATTATCCTTCGTGGATGCCCTTCACGTGCCCTGACGCATGCATCCACACACGTGTAATTCTACGTAGATGGGTGCGACAGCTTGGAGCTAGCGAGAATAATGCTGGGCGAAATCAGAGAGAGACAAATACCACGTGATCTCACTCCTGTGGAATTTAAGAAACAAAACAAATGAACAAAATAAAAAAAAAGAGAGGGGGAGAGAGAGAGAGAGACAAAACAAGACACAGACTCAGACTACAGAGAACAAATTGATGGTCACCAGAGGGCAGGTGGGAGGGGGGTGGGGAAACGTGACGGGGATGAAGGGAACACGTCTCAGGATGAGCACTGAGTAAGGTACAGAAGTGTTGAATCACTATATTGTACGCCTGAAACTAATACAGCATTGTATATTAACTACGCTGGAATTAAAATTAAAAACCTAATTAAAAAATAAAATAATAAGTGTATGTAAATGGGATATCACAACTACTATGATTTTTTACCAAATGCGAGTTTGCAAATGTACAGTTTGGGGAGTATACAAATGTATACTTTTTCTGCTATAATTTTATTGTACTATTATCCTCAAAGATGGTCTTTATTCATGAATTTATTGACAATGCTTGGTGGCCCCCTTATAAATAGTTTTTCTTAAATCTTCTATTCATCAGTAAAAATGTCCATGCTGTATTTATTGCTGGCATATCTATGTGTATACAATCAAGATTAATTTTACTATTTAAATAACCTGTAACTTTACTTTTTGTCAACTTCATCCATCAGTTTCTGAGACACCTGCTAGTAGTCCCCACTCGCTATGGATTTTTCAATTTCCACTTGTAATTCTGTTGAATTTTGTCATATGTTTTGTAAGGCTGTAAGCTGGGCGCATACAAGTTTGTAACTGCAGTGAGTTACTGATAGATTATTTCTCTTGTGATCCATGTTAACCAGAACTTCCCCTAAAAATGTATTTCTTTCCATATTAAAATGGCTATATTAATTTCTAGGTAATATTTTTCTGGTATACATTTTCCTATCACATGATATTTAATCAGTGTTTTAAGCATGTCTTATCAATTGCATCCAGCAACCTGTCTTCAGCATCAGGCCTCTGTCTCTTAGACGAAACATAAGCGAATTTTATATTTTCACTTCCTATGATTACTGATACATTTCTACTGCCTTCTTGTGTATTTTCCATTGGCTATTTTTAATTTTTTATTTGATTTCTCCTTCTCTGTCTTCTGTTGGATGAGTCACTGTTTTTCAGTCCCTCGTTTTCCTCTACTTGCCTGGAACTCTTGTATTCCATCCTACCGTTTTAGTGGTTACCTTTCTATTTTCTAACTTGCCAATCCTTTGCATTTTCTAACGAGTATAAGGTTGGTCAATTTCCGTACCCTCCCCTCACACGAGAGGAACGCTTACGAACCCATCCTTTCCCTGCAGACCCCCTCGACCAGACTCCGCGGTATTCTCGCCCAGTACTTTCAACCCACCGCGCTTTGAGGTTATGAAAAATCACCTACAACACCTCCACACCCACACAATTTACTTCTGTCTTTCGTCACCATCGCTCATCTCTGCCAGTTCCCCCCCCCACCAGGTTTGGTTTGCTTCTTGCTGAAGTACATCCTTCAGTAGCTCTCTTAGCAAGAATTACCTGCGTACCTGAAAATGTCTTTATGTCATACTCGCTTAGGAAGCTCGTTAGCAAGTGCAACATTTGAAGTCAACTATTACGTGAAATGCATCCACCATCACCCCTGACTCCTCTGTGGCTCGGAACCGGTACTCCCACCAGTCCACCTGAACACACTGGCTATTCACGCCCACAGCTGGCTTTGCCTCTGAATTGGGGATGTGGTGAGATTCCGAGAGCGCGTGAGTCACCCGTTTTCCTTGCACTGCTTCAGGGTGGGTACAGTGGGGTTCGGACACACGGTAGGATGAGCTGTGTCAGAGTTCTGTTCCTGTACGTGGCTGCTCATTTAAAAAAATTATGAGTGAGAGGGGCGTCTGGGTGGCCGAGTATCCGACCCTTGGTTTCAGCTCAGGTCATGATCTCACGATTCGTAGGTTTGAGCCCTGCAACAGGCTCTGTGCGGATGGTGTAGAGCCTGCTTGGGACTCTCTCTCTACCTCTCTCTCTGCCCTTCCTGCTTGCTTGCTCTCTCTCTCTCTCTCTCTCTTTCCCTCTCAACATAAATAAATTAAAAAAATGTATGAGTTAGAGTGAATATTTAATTGTTGCCAATGAATGTGCAATTTTTGGTTTTTGCTTTTATTTATTTCATTTGGTATTGGGACAGGGAAAGACTTAGTTTCCCTCCAATTGTCTTCAGCTTGAGTTCTCCTGTGTTACTTTTATAGTTTGACAAAAAGTTTATGTTTTCTTTCTCTAACTTCTCCGGTAAGATCCTTGTGGGGAGAGATGCCATAACGTGTTATCTCTGACTCTTTCCCTACCAACCCCATTACAGAACCCGAACTCAATCAGACTCCTGGGGAATGTCATTACCCCCCAGGAGAGCATCTTAGAGTTGGGAGTATGTGGATTCCTACAAGAGGTAGTGGTACACGAGGTGAAGGACAAAGGCAGCTACCGGGCCACCACGTGTACCTGACCTTGTAGAGTAAACACTGCTCCACGAGAGGGGCCTGGAATCCCCTGGACCCCTTCCCTTCGAGATCTTTCTGTTGAGAATCCAGATCCGTTCTCCACGTCATGTAAACCCCTTTCCTGTAGGACACAAAAAGAGGTCAGGCTGATTCATGCCACTGAATAAGCAACCCAACAATGACTGCTGGCTCTTCATCTGGCAGTGCGGGCTCAGAAGGACTGATGTCAGCGTGTCCGTGCAGCACAAAACGCGAGGACTGCTCTAGGGTGTGACTACTGCGATTAAAAATGGAGGGCGGATGACTCAGAACCCCAAAATTATACGTTGAAAAATGAGAGCTCACAACCATTGCAGTTTTTTATGAAGCCAACGTATAAACACACACGTGCATGCACACACATACATACCTGTGCACACATATACACATGCACACACATACCTGTGCACACACACATGCACACACATACCGGTGCACACATGCACACACATACATGTGCACACATATACACATGCACACACATACCTGTGCACACATACATACACACCTGTGTACACATGCACACACACCTGTGCACACACATGCACACACCTGTGCACACGTGCACACACACCTGTGCACACATACACACATGCACACACACATACCTGTGCACACATATACATGTGCACACAGATGCAGCCAAATACACGCACACGTGCCACACTCTCTAGGACTAGAATATAGCCAAGAGTTCCACGATTCGGAAATTAATTGTACTAATTTGTGCTGTAAGTCCTGTGAATTATACTTTAAGAAGTGCTCCCTGCCTCTCAGTCTTCTGTACATTCTACCTATAAAAGGGCTTCCTAATCAATATCTCTTCAGGTCATTTGCCCACACTGAACAACACTGCAGTGACTCAGCATTACACCCCATCGACATGATCCATTACATTAGACCACAACTAAATTTATCTTCTTATGAGCAGGAAATGTGCTTATCCAGGAGCCAGAAGGTCTGGGTTCTTCGTCCCATCTCCGGGGTATAGTATCCTTATCAGAAAATGGGGTCTGGAGATTTCTCTGATCTCTCCATCCTGGCATGAATACTCTATCTGTGGGCATCAAGGGGTCGGGAAGTTCCCATTTCCGTGGTCCGAGGCGTCGAAATAGAGAACACTATGCCCGCACTGCTTGGGAGCGTCTCGTGTGTCTGTAACTGTTACAACAACAATTGCAGCAATGCCACGTTACCCTCGTGGGTGCGGACGATACATCACGGATCACGAAAGCACACACTAAAAGCACACTCTCCCGCTTATGGAAACATATCCCTCCTTTCACGTACCCAACAAATATGTTTACAATTCACTTTCAATTCACAACATTCCCAGCAGGGTTCCAAGGACTGCAGGCAGAGCAGAGATGATGTGTGCACGTCCTTCCCCTTAACTAGGGTGTCCCCACACCATGCCCCACGTGAGAATGATTCTAATGCCAGGTCTCAGGCACCAAAGTCCGTATGAGAAGCGACACACAGTGCTGGGCACAGATAGAAGGCAGGACCTTCTCCAGCCAGGTGTGAAGGAAGATCTGGGGGTGTGCGGGGGGGGGGGGGGGGGGTGGGAACTGAGAACACCCAGAAAGATCATCACCCGGCAGAGACAGGAGCTTTCAAGTAAAAACTGTACTTGAAGACTCATGAGTCCCAAGGTTTGGGGTGGCTTAAGTCACACAAACAAGTGCAAAGTGGCCCGTGGCAGTGGGGGGGCGGGGGGCGCCTGGACGCTCTTGTCCAGTTAGGGTCGGGACCCAGCTGGGGGACCCCAAGCCGGCAGCGCATCCTGGGGGGGTCACCTAACCCCGCTGACTTCCCTTTCGTCACCAACAACTTGGGAACAGCAAAGGTCTCTCAGAGACGTCTTACCAGGAATTGAAAAAAACAAAGTGGTGAGGGGAACGGCTGTGATTTCGGACGCTTCCCAGGGCCCCGGTGCTAGAGCGCTGGCGGGCGAGCTGGTGAGGACGCCGATCCCGTCCCCTGAGACAGGAAGATGCCTCCACAACCTCAGGTGTCGTATTCACTGCCCACAGAATGAGTGTCTCCCTCCAGGTGCTAAATAAGTCTAAACGCGACTGAATCCAATCATCATAATATGCAAATCTACACCTCGGGTTTCCGACGAGCTGAGACCAGACCAGACCCAGCAAGGTGTCTGCGGTTCCGCGAGGCCCCGCGAGCACAAAGTCACACTGTTCCAGGGCCGTTCTGTCTTCAGAGAAGGGGAGTCCAGGCACTCTGTCGGTCTTCCCAGAGTTCTGACAGTCACGTTTTTACAACAGCAATCTGAGACTCCGAGTGTGGCGTGGCATTCGATACGTGCGTGATCACCACGAACTGCAATTAATTTTGTTTTGAACATACCCAGCGCCGCCGGGGAGGATTCCAGGCACGGCCGGGTCCGGCAGCCGCTTCCCAAGCCCCTCCACGAACTCCCCCACCAGAAGAGAGAGCTGCGTGGGGTGTGTCAGAAGCCACGTCCCTGCCCACACCTGGGGGCGCTGCTCGGATGCCCCCGTGCACCTGCCCCCCCACCCCCCAGCAGAAGGGGCTGGGACGGCACGGCAGCCCACGCGAGAGCAGCCAGGAGGAGGCAGCAAGACGGGCAGTGAGAGGGGACGGGACTACTGCAGCCTCGGGGCGGAAGGCAGCAAAGCCCCGTTTCTCCCCGGCTTGCGTCACTTACCCCCGAACTGAACAATGTCACTAAACACACAAGTGAGGAGGAGCAGTTAATACCCAATTTCATGAATAATTATCGAGCACCTTCGACGTGCCAGACGCTGCCTGAGGTACCGGGTCGGAGAGAGTTACAGGGGAGTGTGAAGATAAATAAGTCATAATCCTGGTCCTAGAGGAGCCCTCGCTGCGCACATGTATAATTCAAGGCAGCCGCGCCAAGTCTTAGAAGAGGAAGCACGGTTTATCCCCAGCTGGGATACATCGGGGACAACAGCGCACTTCATCTGCATCTGGAAGACGGAGGAGGGTCTCGGCTCGCAGAGGAGTGGGGCGAGCAGCGTCCGCAGACACAAAGAACAGCTCAGCCAAGGCAGGGATCGGGGCGCCAGGGCGGGCTCCCAGGATGGCAAGCAACCCGGCTGGCGGGGCGGGAGCTGCGGAGGGCGGGCGAGGGCCCACGGGGACAGGCACGGCTCGCCTCCGACTCCCCGCCTCTGCTCCACGCACACCCGTGTGCACACACACGTGCCCTCTCACACGTGCACACGTGAATGTACGCATTCAAACACACAACACTCACGCGTGCCCACTGATCCACGTGCACGCCCACACACAAGTCTCACACGCACACATGCATGCACACTCTCATTCACACACACGCACACACAACCGAGTACGCTCATACGCTGATGACGGTGCGCGCACACCCACGTGCAGATACGCACTCACACACACGCATGCACTCAGCACACTGCCGCTCACATACACTTGCTCACGCTGGCAACGCACCGGTCTCACGCACATGTGCACACTCACGCGCACACACTCACAAAGACTCACATTTGTGCGCACGCACACAGGCTGGCCCTCGCTCACACACTGACCACTCCTGCAGCTGGGGTGTGCCCGGCACTCGGGGCCAGGCTCCCAGCCCCGCCGTTGGCTCTGTGCACACAATTAAGGAACTCCCTTGTTAGAAGGCACTAGGATGAAAATCTTAGGTCTTGGGCAAGCGTGGGGCACGCCTGCCTCTGTTGATACCCGGGAAGAAAACAAACAACAGAGAACACGACAAATCCCTCCCACAGACGGTGTTTCTCCTCCAGTCAGCGTCCTTAGAGCTCCCCTCCCCCTCCAGCGGGATCTTTAGAACGCCCCTCCCCCCTCACAGCTGAGCCCTGGATGCTGGGAGCTCAGCGCAGACAGCAGAGACCCCCAGACACTCGAGGGAAGGTGCGGCATGACGGCACCCGGGTCCGAAGGCGCACTCCTGAGCTAGGCCACCCTGAGAGGCTGGCTGACCCCCGGCGGGAGGCTGGGCCACACTGAGGGGCTAGGCAACACCCCCCCCCCCCGGTGCTAGGTGACCCCAAAGGGATACACAGCTCCCAGGGGCTCGGTGACCCCCAGGGGCAAGACCTGACCTCCCGTGACGCAGCCTCCCTCACCCACCTCGGCTCCGTGGGGTCTGGACCTGCCGCCAGAGGGTCTCTCGGTGCCACGGCGACCCGCGTCAGACTCACGTGTCTGACAAAGTCCCAGACACGTGAGTGGAGACGCTCCCCATGACACACTGTGCACAAAACAGGCCCAGGTTACACAAGCCTGCTCTCCATACATGCGAGAGCAGATGCACACAGTACTGAAACACAAAGAGCTCAGACAACTAGACATTGAGAACCAGAGAAATGAGGCACGGGAATAACAGAAGCCGATCTCATGCACGCGTGCCAAGAGGCTAACCAAAATGTTGCCAAACGGGGTGTAGGGTGTATTTAAAATGCCGAATAGGGTTTATGCCAATAGCGTAGGAATGATTCTCGTGCAAATGAAATTATTGTGACTTACCACATTCGTATATTAAAAGGGAAAAAAACTTAAAATCACCTTCACAAATGCAGAACAAACTTTTTGGTAACACTCAAATGCTATTAGGGATTTAAAAAAACACCTCAGTGATTAAGAAGAGAGACCTTCTTTAATAGAAGAAAAGACAGCAACTAATAATCCACAACAAACATCATGTTTAATGTTGAAACTTCAAAATTAGGAAGGAGATAATATAGTGCTTTTTGTAATGTAATGTCTTCTTATATAGGATTAGCCTTGTCTAGAAAGTTCTAGCCAACTCAATAACAAAAGAATAAAAAGATATTTGGAAAAAATGAAATGAAACTGTCATTATGCATAGAGGTATGATTATCAATATATAAAATCAAAAGAATTTCCAAACATCATATTAAAACAAAGTGAAGAGTTAAGCAAGGTTGCTGGAAGCAAGATCAGTATAGCAAAATCAGGTACATAAGCAAAAAGCAAATAGAAAGACGAAATTTTTACCAGATACTACTCGTTTCTCAAACAGTGATTGGGACCCTGACAGAGGACCCGGGTGCCAGCTTGAAGAGGGTCCCATTGGCTGAAGTTGGAATGATTTGAACAGCAAAATAAATCATGACAGAATGGACTATAAGTCTTCAAAGTGAATCATTCGGATACGAAAATTATTAAAGAATGGGGAAGAAGCCCCTTAGGATAGAAAAATACAATTGATAAATAAGGAATAAATTACGAAAACAGAAAATCACTATTTTGGCTCTGGCACAGTAATGATTCAAACGAAATTCATCAATGGCTGCCCCAACCCTGGGCGAAAGACTCTGGGGGGAACAGGATACTCGCAGCCCTTCAAAGAATCACCTCAAAAATCACTTATTGGAAAGTGAGGGAAGACACACGTATAATGTAGAAATCAGGAAAATGTAATGGCCAAGTGGTCAAGCTTCACATCCCAGTAATGCGACAAACCACACGGTTCCCAATGTGATGCAAAGGGAAGAGACATATCCCTCCAGGCAGGGCCCTTGTCAAATGAATCTGATAGCGGACCGGCAATTCAACAGCCTCAGGAACAGCCAGGTTAAGGAAGACCAAGGTCCTGTGGCAGTGTGGTGCAGTGTGTGACCCTTAATAGGCTCCTAAATCAGACAAAGGGGGACTACAACAAATATTATTAGATAATCAGTGACATTTGAATTTGGATTACATATAGGAAAAGGAATACTATTATATCAATGTTAAATTTCATGAGTGTGATAATCATGTTGTGTTTATATATTTTTTGTTCTTAGCTAATACAACTTGAAATGAAGTGACATGATATATGCACCTACATATGTGGAGGCAGGGAGGGAGGGAGGGAGAGAGAGGGGGGGAAGCAAATGTGAAAGATGCTGACAAGTAGTGAGACCAGGTGAAGGGCATGTGAGTGTTTATTGTGTTATTCTAAAGAAATATTGGCTGAAAACTTCCCTAATCTGGGAAAGGAAACAGATATCTAGATCCAGGAGGCACAGGGAACTCTCATCAGAATCAACAAAACCAGACTCACACCAAGACATGTTGTAATTAAATTTGCAAACTGTAGTGATAAAGAAAAAAATCTTAAAAGAGGTGAGATAAAATAAGTCAGTAACTTATAAGGGAAAACCCAGAAAACTAGCAGGAGATTCTTCAACAGAAACTTGGTAAGCCACAAGGGGGTAGCATGTATTCAAAGTGCTGAATTGGAAAAATCTTCAGCCAAGAATACTCTATCCATTAGGGCTTGTATTCAGAATGGAAGGAGACATGAAGAGTTTTCCAAACAAACAAACACTAAAGGAGTTTATGACCACCAAGCAAGCCCTGCAAGAAATATTCAAGGGGACTCTTTGGGTAGAAAGGAGAGACCAAAAGGGACAGTATATAGGTGAGAAACACAAAAGCTGTAAAAATGAATATTTCTGTAAAACATCCATCAAGGAACTCACAAAATAAAAGGATGTAAAATACGACACCATATACCTAAAACATGGGGAGGAAAGGAATAAAGAATGGGTCCAAACTTAAATGAGCATCAACTTAATACAGACTTCTCTGTGAGAAAGAGGTTATAGACAAACCTAATGGCAGCCATAAATCAAAAACCACTAATAAATATACAAAGAATAAAGAGATATACAAATATATCACTAAAGAAAACCATCAAACCATGGAAGAAAGACAAGATCGGAGAAAATACTCAGAAACAACCACAAAACAAGGAATAAAATGGCAATAAATACATATCTATCAATAATTACTTCGAATGTAAATGGACTAAACACTCCAATCAAAAGACACAAGGTGACAGAATGGAAAAAAAAACAAAATCCATGTATGTATTGCCTACAGGAGACTCATTTTAGACCTAAAGACACCTGAAGCTTGAAAGTGAGGGGATGGAGATACATCTATCATGCAAAACGATGTCAAAAGAAAGCCAGAGAAGCAATACTTATATTGGACAAAATAGATTTTAAAACGAAGACTGCAATAAGAGACAAAGAAGTACACTATAGGACAATAAAGGGGACAATCCAACAAGAAGATACAATAACTGTAAATATTTATGCACCCAACATACGAACATCCAAATATGTAAAACAGTTAATAACAAACATAAACGAACTAATCGACAATAATACAATAATAGTAGGGGATTTCAATACCCTACTGACATCAACAGACAGATCATCCAAACAGAAATCAATAAGGAAACAATGCCTTGGAATGACACATGGGAACAGATATATTCTGAACATTCTATTCTTAAAACAACAGAATACACATTCTTTTTAAGTTCACAAGAAACAGATCACATATCAGCCCACAAAACCAGATGCAATGAATTCAAGATCAAAGTCACACCATGCATCCTTTCTGACCACAACACTATGAAACTAGAAATCAACCACAAGAAAAAAATCTGGAAAGACCATAAATACATGGAGGTTAAATAACATATTACTAAACAATGAATGGGTCAACTAGGAAATAAAAGAAGAAATTTTAAAAGTACATGGAAACAAATGAAAATGAAAACACAATGGTCCAAACCTCTGGGACGCATCAAAAGTGGTCCTAAGAGGGAAGGGTAGAGCAATACAGGCCTATCTCAAGAAGCAAGAAAACTAAACAACCTAACTTTACGCCTAAAAGAGGTATAAAAAGAACAACAAACAGGACCTAAAAGCAGCAGAAGGAAGGAAATAGAAGAAATAAATGTTATAGATGTTAGATAAGTAAATAAATGTTAGAGCAGAAATGTTACAGAAACTAAAAGCAAAAGCAAAAACAAAAAACACAATAGAACAGATCAATGAAACCAGAAGCTGGTTTTTTGAAAAAAAATCAATAAAATTGATGAATCTTTAGCCAGATTTACCAAGAAAAAAAAAGAGAGAAAGGACTCAAACAGAATCACAAATGAGAGAGGAGAAATCACCACCACCACCACAGAAATATAAACAATTCTGAAAATATTATGAAAAACTACATGTCAACAAATTTGACAAGTGAGAAGAAATGAATAAATTCCTAGAAACATATAAACTATCAAATCTGAAACAGTAAAGAGAAAATTTGAGGAGACCAATAACCAGAAAAAAAATGGAATCAGTAATCAAAAAACTCCCAGCAAGCAAAAGTCCAGGGCCAGATGGCTTCACAGGAGAATTCTACTAAACATTTAAAGGAGGGTTAATACCTATTGTTCTCAAACTATCCCAGAAAATTCATTCAATGAGGACAGCATCACCCTGATACCAAAACTGGATAAAGACACCACTAAAAAAGAAAACTGTTGCTGGGAATGCAAACTGGTACAGCCAGTGTGGAGAACAGCATGGAGGTTCCTCAAAAAACAAAAATACAATTACTGTAGAATACAGTAATCACACTGCTGGCTATTTACCCAAATCATACAGAAATATTAATTCAAAGGGATACATGCACCCTATGTTTCTAGCAGCAGCATCTACAATAGCCAAGATGTGGAAACAGCCCAAGTGTTCATCGATAGATGAATGGATAAAGAAGACGGTATACAAGCACACACACACACGCACGCACACACACACACACTGCAATATTACTCAGCCATCTAAAAGAATGAAATCTTGCCATTTGCAATGATGTGGATGGAGCTAGACAGTATGATGTGAAGTGAAATAAGTCAGAGAAAAACAAGGATCCTATGACTTCATTCATATGTGGAATTTAAGAAACAAAACAAATGAGCACAGGGGAAAAAAGAGAGAGGGAGAGAGGCACACCAAGAAGTAGACTCTTAACTCTAGAGAACTGGTGATTACCACAGGGAGGTGGGTGGGGCGGAGGGAAATAGGTGAGGGGGATGAAGGAGTGCACCTGTCGTGATGAGCACAGAGTAATGCATAGACGTGTTCAATCACTGCACCGTATGCCTGAAACTAATGGAATACCATATGTTAACTAACTGGAAGTAAAACAAAGACTTTAAAAAATAAAATGAAAAAAGAAAAGAAACTCAACACACCACAAAAAATTAATTAATTAATTAAGTTAAATTCCCAAGCCCCTGGAAGTCAAGGTTACTTCATGCCGGACTCTTTCCCTTTTGTGGTAGCGTGTTACTGATTAAAATCTGTCTTGTCCACTCTAATTAGTGTCCAGCTTTGTTTGTCTCCGATGGCATGCACATACATAATGTCGTGTTTAAGGAGGGTCAGTGTCATAGACACTGCAGTAATTCTAAATTAATGCAGAAGTTCCTAGTAAATTCCTATTAAAATCCTATGCAACCTTTATAGAACCTGATACGCTAATTCTAAAATTTACATAGAGAACTAAGGAGCCAAGATTTGCCAAGAAAACGTCCAATACATAAAAGGAGATAAAAGCAGGAGACGGGGGGCAGGGGGAGAAGGGTCCCTGCTGGTGGCAAAATACATCATCCATTAAACTGTGGTGCAGGGGCCGGAGCTGACCCATGGACCCTGGCCACACCTGTGTGACACACTCAGAAGAGCTCGAGAAGTGACAGAAACCCCATCAGAAGTGAGCAGGGAAACAACGGGCCATTCAACAAACAGAGGTAAGATGACTGCTTACATACGTACAAGAAAATGTAAATTTCGGTCCGTTCTACATCCCCAATGCAAAAGGAAATGCCAGATCCATCACGACCTCTAAGTGAAAAGGGAAAATGTATACACAGTTGAAGAAAATACAGAAGATTCCACCATGGCCTTAGGGTAAGAAAGGGTTTCTCATAAACAGATGTAAAAAAACACAATCCAGGGAGAAAAACTGATCGATTTAACTTTAAAATTAAGAATTTAAAAATAAGAATTTCTGCTGTCTGAAGACACCATAACGAGGGTGAAGAGACAACGTGTGAAATGGGGACAGGTGTCTGTAACACATCCAACTGACAAGCAGGGTCTAGACTCCGTAAGATTCCAGAAGTCAGAAAATAAATAGGAATAGCACAGTGGAGAATGGAGCAGAAGGCATGACCAGGCCACAGAAGCAAAACCACGAGCCGTCAGAAACAGAACAAAACAAAAGGAAAGAAAACCTCAACTCCATTACTGATTTGGGAGAGCAAATGACAGCCTCCATGGGATACTCCAGAATCTGGCAAAATCCACATTGACACAGACGTGGTGTCCATCAGGCCATGTTGTAGTAGGGACCGTCCCCGGGTCTCAGGTGCAGGGACACTCACTCAGTGTTCATTCTACACAGCAGGCCGCGGGCTGGCTTCCCATGAGGAGACCCAGGCCAGAGGAGGGCCTCAGGGGACAGGCAGGTCTCACCGCTGATGGGAACTTGATCCTCCCGAAGCCAGACCGGGCGACCATTCCAGTCACTTCCATGAGACAAGCGAGCCTCGGGCCCAGCCTGACGTCCAGCAGGAAAGGCATGAGGTCACGTGAAGGGGTGGGACGCCTCCTCCCTGAGACAGGAGGCACAGAGTTGGAAACGCTCCTGCACACACACAGGACAATCGACCTTGTCCACTGCTGGCGTGTCAGCGGGCACAAGCACTTTGGAAACCACGGCCGGGCGTTACTTACGTAGGTTCGGCTGACTCTCCCCGCCGCCCAGCCGTGGCACCCCCAGATGCACACCCTCGGAGGCTCTGGCTCACGGCCCAGAACAACACACCCGGGAATGCTCAGGGCGACATCGTGCCCAGAACCACCAGTGCCCTGAGCAGGTCAGACCAGTGCGCCTTGGTGTCTATACCACGGGACAGAGTTCCACAGTGACACCCACACTGGAAGCCATGAGGCATAGCCACACTCAGCGGCACGCGTGCACCCCCACGCCAGAACGGTAAGCAGAAGGCAGGTCAGCAAAGAACTTGTTCAGTGGTACTCACTTTATCCTCAGATCGAAAGCAGCAAGACTAAACAAATGGAAATTTCCAGAGTAGGGACCCCTTAAAGAAAAGGCAGGAACTGTGGGACACATCTAGAAGGTAGAGGGCCAGTCCCTGTGACGGAGAGGGGTGCAGGGTACAGAGACCAAAGAATCGGTCCCGTAACATCCCATTTTGTAAACGAGGCTGGGCACTGTTCTGTCCACTGTATGTGTAGGTTACATGCTCTTTTGTACGGAAAGTATATTTCATAATAGTTCCTTTTTTTAAAGTGTATTTATTTTTATTTTTGATAGAAAGAGAATGCAGGGGAGGGGCGGAGGGAGAGAGGGAGAGAGGGAGAGAGGGAGAGAGGGAGAGAGGGAGAGAGCGAGAGAGCGAGAGAGGGAGAGAGGGAGAGGGAGAGGGAGAGAATCCCAAGCAGGCTCCACACGGTCAGCATAGAGCCCGATGCGGGGCTTGAACTCACCAACTGCAGGATTGTGACCGGAGCCGAAACCAGGAGTCGGGCGCTCGACCGACTGAGCCCCCAGGCGCCCTATTTTGTAACAGTTCTTACGGCTGCAGGGGCCGCAGGCGAGGCGTGGAGGCCGCAGCCTGGAAGGAGAGGCCCTCCTCTGGCGAGGAAGCCGCGGCCAGGCACTCGCCGCACAGGCGGCCGGCCTCACGGAGCAGGCGCTGTGTGCCTGTGGAGGGACACTTTCCACCTGGGCTGCAATTCTCGCATGTATCCACGCCGCAACCCGGTGAGGGCGTTACTACCACGATCTCTGCCTTAGAAATGCGGAGGGCACAGCCACCACCCGCCCCGCCCAGGAGTCGCCCGGCCACACCTCTCCTGGTGGGTGCCCCCAGTGGGCCAAGACGGTGCCGGGAGGCATAAAGCAAAGCACCGGGAAGGGCCTTCAGGCCCCACAGCAGAGTCCCAATCCCTCCTTGCAGGCCCAAAGACTTTTCCCGGCCTTTCTGATCCCCGCCAACCCCACGCCCCGACCTCGGAGAGGGTGCGGTGGGCTCAGTAACATCAGGGCATCGGGAGAGCAGCTCCTGGTCCCCGGGACCTGCTGAGGAGGAGAGAGGGCCTCTGCAGGTGTGGTCAAGGCGCGGGTCTGGAGATGGGAGGACGGCCCGGGAGTCCGGGTGGGCAGTAAACGGAGTGGCGGGAAAGAGGCAGAGGGAGGTGGGACACGCACACAGAGGAGGCCCCGTGAAGACAGAGCAGAGAGACGTCCGAAGACACTGGCCGCGAAGACTAGAGGGAGGAGGCTACGTGCCAGGAGCTGGGAGAGGCCGGAAGGGTCCCCCCCACAGCCTCGGGGGGAGCACGGCCCTGGCAGCGCCTACGCTCCAGGCTCGTGGCCCCAAAACCGTCAGACGATAAACTCCTGCTGTTCCACCCAGGACACTGACACAGAAGGTGACGCGGAGGGACAGAGAGGCCTGTCTCCCTCCACGCCACGACCCCGCGTGCATAACACGGGGCTGGGGGGCCACGTCCAACCACAGCACGGGGTTCGAGTGCTCCCCTTGGCAAACGGACGTTTTCATCACACAGACGGACTCTGTGCCCTCAACAGGCTGAAGGCTCCTCGTCACGGAGCAGCGACCAGACCGCTAAGGCCGGGACGGATTCTCCCAGCGAGGAGGTGGGTGGAGGGCCGGGCGGGGACGCACCAGCCACGGGAGGACGGAGGGCAGGGGTGTCATCAGGCAGACACGAGGGCCTGCAGACCCCCTCCCCCGACCCCCGGACGGCAGGGAGGGCGGACGGGCCACACGGCTGCAGCCCCATGTGCGTACTTTCTAATTAATGGGCTTTATGCGTTAGATCAGTTTTGGTGACAGTGACAGCGCTCATGACTCAGTGACCACTCGCCTGCTGCCAAACAGCTCGGGTTCCGTGTGGGAGTCGTGGGCGCCGTGCCGACACGTCCCCGTGCACCGGGCTGGCGGTGACGGCCACGACTGAGCCTTTGGGAAGGGAAGACCCTGGGCCCCCGGCAACAGTGCGGTTGGGGGGGGGGGGGCCCTTTCCCTCCAGGCCCAGGCACGCCCCCCCGAGACAGAGCGACTCGGCAGGTGCACAGTGGGCTCTCGGGGTCGAGTACAAAACACACCGTGTCTGCAGCCCTGGAACCCGAGTCAGGACGCACCTCCACCCCAGCCGTGTAGACACAGATCCGCACTGTCTCGAGAAACACACTGTCCCTCTCGGAGTCCAGCCAGGGGAATGGCCACGGGGCTTCCTGCCCTCTCTAAAGACACAGCCACCCCACTCCGGCTTTGTTCCACTGCGTCCGAGGGGAACCTCCTTCCCTCTCGGGATGAAGCCTCACCTCCCCGCTCCGGGGTTGGGCCATCAGGGAGGAACAAGCCACGAAGACCCACGAACTATCTGCCTTCCGCCTGGGACGCCCCTCCCTGAAACAGCGAGCTCTGTGCTAGGTGACCACTGAACAGGAGGGCGGGGGGACCACACCGAAAGTGCAAGGTGAAACCCTTCTCCCCGACCTGGGCGCTCCAACGGGGACCTGTGCCAGGGGGGTTCAGGTCTGGTCTCCTCATCACGAGCTTGAGCATGTGGGATGCAGTCTTGGGCCATTTCCCACCCTGCACGGGGAGTCGAGAAGCAGAGTTGCGTGGGAACTCTCTCAGATGCGCAGGTGCTGGCCCTGAGTGACGGAGAGTGACGCCCGGGCCCCCAGGGGGCGCGAGGAGGGCCGTCACAGGCGGTCACATGCCAGGAAACCGGAAGACAGAAGCTGAGATGTCCGAGATTGGAAACCCGGAGGGCAGAGGGGTTGCCAGAGCAAAGTGCTCTTTAAAATTTTTAATGTTTATTTATTTTTGGGGGAGAGAGAGAGAGAGAGAGAGAGAGAGACAGAGTGTGAGCAGGGGAGGGGCAGAGAGAGAGGGAGACACAGAATCTGAAGCAGGCTCCAGGCTCTGAGCTGTCAACACAGAGCCCGACGCGGGGCTCGACCTCCCAAACTGCGAGAGCCGAAGTCGGACGCCCAACCGACAGAGCCACCCAGGCACTCCGCAAAGTGCTCTTTAAAGAAAACTCAAATTGAAAAGCAGGAATGTCACCTTGAAGACAGAGACAGGCCCAGAGTGCTTGTCCCCAGCAGGCACCCCGGGTGGATTTTATGGCCTCGGGAAAGGACAGGGCAGCGAGGAAGGATAAACAGCACAAGGGGATGACCGAAGGAGGAAAGGAGAACGTCGGCAGGAAGACCAGCAGGTCCCGACCCAGGGCACGCGGTGACAAGGCCACTTGCACAGGACCCTCAGAACGTCGCGTCCAAGCTGAGTGCTTGGTCAAAAGCTGTGTGCTTTACTCCTAGATGCCTCTCACCTCTCTGCGGTGACCTTGGCCTGCCCCTGCCCACCGGCCTTCCCACTGTCCCCTCGACGCAGAGCCAGAGGGATGCTCGGGGCTGGGCACGGCGTGGAGATGGCCTGTGTTGGCACGATGCTGACCAAAAGTGTGTGCTGTTGTGGTTTCTCCAACGGCATCCACCGTCGCGTCCCAGAGAGAGGGAACGGGATCGAGGGAGCACAGGGAAGACTCTTCAGGGCAGAAGCAAAGGACACGGGAGGGCGCAGGGGGCAGAGGCGGGGCCCACCCTCCTTCTGGAGGCGGCCGCTCAGCGGGGCTTGAGGGTTTGGGAAGAAGGTGGCAGAGCGGCTCAGGGAGTCACGGCGTTGGGCATCCGGGCTGTCAGTATCTCCGTGGAGAGACCACGGGGCCTCTATCCACGGGGTCCTGTTCTCCCACCCCCACCGCCTGCTCTTTCCCGATGCAGAGTCAAGGTCAGTAAATACTTGCTAAAAGAACCAATACTGAGGTGCCTGGGGGGCTCCGCCCATTAAGCGTCCAACTTCGGCCCAGGTCATGATCTCACGGTTCTGAGTTCGAGCCCCACGTCAGGCTCTGTGCTGACAGCTCGGGGCCTGGAGCCTGTTTCCGATTCTGTGACTCCCTCTCTCTGCCTCTCCCCCACTTGTTCTCTCCCTCTCTCTCTCTCTCTCTCCCCAAAATAAATAAACAAAGGAAATTTTAAAAAGGAACAAATACTTGCACCAGGGTCTTCTGCCCCCGTAAAAGCCCTTTTCAACTTCCACACGTTTACACATTTAATTAAACCCATTGTACTGGTGACCATATCCTCTCCCTGGCCATCTACCTCGCACACGAGACTTGGAGAGACTCCCTCGTGCTTGGAATAGAATCTGTACGGATATAATTGCCTACAAATCCATCATTGCTGCTGCGTGTTTCCTGTGCTGCAGTCGGGCTCAAGAATAATTATAAAGGAAGGAAGCATATACTAGCATAACACAATATATTTAAAGGAATCCTTCAAAAGCTAAATAAAGCCGTGGAGACGAGCGAGGAAGCCGGGGTTTGACAGGCCTGCCCCAGGTGGGAACAGGGTGTTTCCCCGAGAAGCACCGAAGAACGGGAGCGGCTTGGGGAGGACTCACTCGGTGCGCGGAGATGTTTGCCTCACGTATCATCCCAAAGGCCTACATCTCAGCAATAAAGGCTTTTCTTTCCCGCCCCTGGCTCAGAACTAAAGCCCCAAGGCAGTCATTGGAAAGACTAAAATGAAACAAAATTTACATAAGCAAACTCGGCTCCCGCCAGGCCAGATGCTCGGCTGCTGGGCCTGGACCCTGGGCGCTGAGATAAGCCTGGCCTCGGGCAGAGGAAAGAACACAGGAAGCACACACCTGGAGCTACAGGGCAGGGGGGTAGGGGGGAGACATTCCAAACAGCTTCGGATTTGGGGCACAAAATTTTAAAGAGACAAAGTGATCTATCCCAGACCTTAGTCGTTGGTTCAGACCTTGGTCTCTTTCTGGGACAATTTTCATAGTGTCTCTACCCATATTCCTGTGCCCAGGACCCTTCCCCACCCCCAAATTCTCCGCCTTCTGCTGCTGGAGTGAGATTCTGACTCGGTAGAAGTCCCAGCTTGGGACATCACTGCTCCCCTTGTTGTGGATCGAACTGGGTGCCCCCGAAAAGCTATGACAAAGTCCTAAGTCCAGGCACCTGTGAATGAGGTCTTTGCACATGTCCTGGAGTCCTGTGGCCCTTAATCTACCTTAATGGGTGTCCATATGAGAAGAAGGGCATTTGGATGCAGAGACGCACAGGAGGGGACAATGAGGGCAGAGCCTGCAGTGACACCGTGATGCCTCCAGAAGTGGAGGAACTCTGTGGGTCGCCAGCAAACCCCCAGAGGCTGGAGAGGCTGGAGAATACTCCCCTCGCGGCCTCAGAAGGAGCCAACCCTGCCGACACTTGACCTCAGAGCTCCAGCCTCCGGAGCTGTGAGGATGTGCCCTTCTGTTGTTTTAAACCCCCCGCCCCCACCCCCCCACCCCCAGTTTGTGATCACTTGCTCAGCAGCCCCAGAATCTCACACAGACCTGAACTCCTGTGGACGGGATACTTCCAGAGCCCTGGCGGGGTGAAACACCATCCTCAGGGGCAGGAGGAAGGACACGGAAAAGTGTAGGCGACAGAAGATGATGAGATCGCTTCTAAAAGACCTCACTCCCGTGTGAACCGCTGAAGCTTCTCCTTCTGGAGGCAGAAGCTGACTTGGAGACTGGGGACTGCGGACGGCTGTTGGAAGAACGTGGGAGACAGAACCGGCCCCACGTGGGACGGAGCGCGCTCCCGCAGACAGGCAGACGCGGTCGGGTTTGCCTGGGCGGAGAAGCGGCGCACGGGCGGGGGTCCACCCAGGAGTGCACGGGGACATCCTCGGGGTCGCACGGCTGTCGGCTGCCCTGAGAACCACCGTCCGCACGTCTGGAGGCGGTCCTCGTCCACACGTCAGATCCGCAGCCTGACGCGTCCCGGCCACCATGGCGGGGCACCGGCAGCCTTCACGCTGGCCGTGAGGGGCCAGGTGACCACAGAGAGCCCAGGGTAGGAGGCTCAGACGGCCGTGTCGCAGGTGACCTAACGGGATGGCACCGATAGCAGCAGTAACAGCCAACACCCACGCGCCACATTCTACGCGCCAGGTGCCCTTCTAGGCAGTATACGCACTATTAGCTCCTGTGAGTCCCCCAAAACCTTATTATCACCCCGCCTTACAGAACAAGTAACCGAAGCACTGAAGTTCAGCAATGTGCTCGAGACCCCCTGCCAAGAATGGCAGAGATGGGATTTGAACCCAGGCACCGACTGCCAGAGTCCACGCCTGCCACAGCGCACAGACCCGAGATGCTTGCTGACAGGCCGACTTCACCGGGGACGTGCCCACGGGTGTTTACGGCACGGTCCCCTGGGTCTTCCAAAGCTATTTGCAGAAAATCCTACGGATCCTGAGACGGATGCGGGCCGAACAGGACAAAGGCCACTCTGTGGTTGCTATGGGGACTCCCGTCGGGACGTTCACCATCGCCCAACCATGGTGTCAGTGGAGGCCACTGGAGAGCAGCCCTGTCATTCCCAGACCACAGGTATCGACGGGGCCACTGGGAGTCACACTCCCACCTCTGCTCAGCAGCACGGCAGGGCTCCCCCACTTGGTGTCATGGAGGCCAAGCAGAGACCTGTACTCACGCCCTACTCGGCAGTAAGGAGGTGCACCTCCCTTTCCTGCCACAGCAAACAGAAACAGAGACATCAGTATACACGAGTATATACCAGAGATCCCGTATACACCAGAGAGAGGTCCCGTATACACCAGAGATCCAGTATATACCATTGTACCCCAGTTGTCCAGGTTCTAATCAAAAGCCACTTGTCACACTAAACACCAAGAATATCTCAGACAGAATGAATGAAGAAAGACAACAAGTAGACCCAAAACCAAGAGGACCAACATATTAGAATTATCTAACAAGGATTTTAAAACAGCCATGATAAAAATGTATCCACAAGTGCAGATACATCAGAAACACACAAACAGAAAGCCTCAGCAAAGGGACAGAGTTCAGCACAATAGGCAAAAAATTAGATAACATGACCAACTACAATTTATTCCCAGAATGCAAAGCTGGTTCAATATTCAAAAATCAGTCAGTGGTGGCCATCTGTATGTCTTTCCTGGAGAAATGTCTGTTCATGTCTTCGGCCCATTACTGGGGGTGGGGGGGGGGATGGTGAGACCAGTGATGGGGATGAGAGCACACTTCTCATGAGGAGCACTGAGCGATGTATATAGGATTACTAACTCACTATATTGCACACCTAAAACTAACACAACACTGTATGTTAACTATACTGAAATTAAAATTTAAAACTTAATAAAAAACAAGAATACCTGTGTACCCAAAACAAGAGAGAATTCAAAACTCAATAATAGAGACAAAAAAAGCCTGTCAGTTACAGAAAACAAAACAAAACAAAAAAGTCAGTCAATGTCATCCACCATATCATCATGCTAAAGAATAAAAAAATCACATGGTCACATCAATCAGTGTGGAGTAAGCATTTGAAAAAAATCACACCCACTCATGATGAAAACTCTCAGAAAAGTAAGAATAGAAGGAAACCCCCTCAACTTGATTAAGAACGTCTACCAACAACCTAAGCTAATTTTATACTCAACGGTGAAGGGCTGAATGCCTCACGCATAACTTTGGGAACAAAGCAAAAATGTCTGTTCTCACCATTCTTATTCAGATTAGTGCTGGAAAATCAAGCCAATGCAATGAGGCAAGAAAAGGGAAACAAGACAAAAGCCTACGGATCAGAAAGAAAAGAATAAAATGGTTTCTGTGCGTAGATGGCATGACCGTCTGTGGACAGATCCCAGGAAATCTACAAACAGCTCCTAGAACTAATAAGCGAATTCGGGAAGATCACAGGAGACACGATCAACAAACAGAAATCCCCTGCATTTCTATACACCAGCAACGGACACACGGACACTGAGGTTAAAATACAGCACGATGTATAATCACGTTCAGGATGAAATACTTAGGTGGAAATTTAACAAAACGTGTAGAGAACCTGCGTGTTGACAACTACAAAATGCTGAAGAAATCCGTTGGAGATTATAAAAATCAACGGGGAGGCGCGCCATGATCGCAGATTGCCAGATTCGACAGAGCAGATGTCAGTTGCCCCCAGACTGACATAGAGATTGAGGCAATGCCCACCAAAACCCCAGCGAGATTTGTTTTTGCACATACAGACAAGATTATCCTAAACTTTACATGAAAAGCAGAGGACTCTGGAAGGAAGAAGGGCGGTGGGGTGACCGCTCAGGGAAGAGGGACGGGAACGCGGGTCGAGGGTGGCACATTGGGTAACGTGGCACCGATGGGCCTAGAACACAAAAGCTGCATTTCTAGCTAAAACGCAGACAACTTCACACAAGTCCATGTCCCCTGAGACAAATGTCAAGGAAATCCTGTCTTTAATTACATTACAGGAAGATCCACTAGAATAGTTTAAATACACAAGGGCCGTACCAGTAGCACAATTTATTGATAAAACACGTAAAATGGGTTTTATTATCTTAATAGAGCGACTGACGTCCAAACTAGAGCAGTATGATAACAACTAACAACTACAACAATGGGAATTTGTAGTGGACACAGGGCTAGCCGTAGCCATCCAGTGAATTCTAAGGAAAAACCCGCACCCGGCCACGTGAGGCTTGACAGATCAGGGTAAGGATTTCAGACTTGATTCTAAGTGTGCGAGAAGACCGTTAAGAGGGTTTTAAGAGGGGCAGTGATGGGAAGTGCTTTACATCTTAAAGAGATAATTGTGGTTCCCGAGTGGAGCTCGGGCTGTGAGTACAGAGGGAGAGCCCTCAGGAGCTACGCGGGACCCAGAGCTCCAGCCCACGCTCGTCAGGAGCCAGGGTGGTGCACAGAGCAGCCCGGGGGTGGGGTCGGGCCAGCAGGACCGGTGACACCTGGAGCCTGGAGAAAAGGGGGAAACGGGATGATTCTCACGTTTCTGCCCTGCGATCTGCCGGACGGCGGTGCCCCCAACCAGGACGCAGAAGGCTGTGGGGGAGCATCTGAGCTGGGTTTTCAGACGCGTTCTAGAGCCTCTGGGCTCTGCCGCTGCGGGATGCCCATTGGTGGGCACGGCTGTGTGCCAATAAAACCTTATTTACAGTAGGCACCGGTGTGGGGCTGGAGTTGGCCCTGGGTCGTCGTTGGCCACGCCCCAACCTGGGGGGTGAGGTTTGGTCTCTAGCGCAGTCGCACGGCTCCTGTACCCTAACACTGTCACCCAACGGAACATAAAATGGAATCGGAATGACATTTCCCAGGCCCTTTGCATGATGTTCCGGCTTGAAGGTCCCTCTTCTTCCTCACCTCGCGTCTTCCTCTGTGCCTCCCTACACTTGCAGTCCATCTGAGAGACACCACTGATCCTAGAAAACCGAACTTGGGCATCACTTGGGCTTCGCCGGGCTCACCAAGCAACGTCTGAGAGGAAACCGGGTGCGGGTGGCTCACGCGGGAGGCGGTCCTGGGCGTGGGGACACGAGAGCGCCATTTAAGGGCGTGGTGCTGATGTCGCCATGGGGGCAGTCAGACAGGGCTCCCCGCGACCCCAGAGGAGGGTCACAGAATTGTGTGTCACGAGGACAAGGGGCAGAGCCCGTCTGATAGCCGCCACCCCGAGCGAGGCGGGCTTCCCACGCAGGTTCTAGCGGCCCCATGAGTGTGCCGGGACCCAGGCTGCGGGACACCGCCGGGGGCATGAGGCTGGTACCCGCCATCTCCCCGCACCACCCCACTCCCACACTGGGCCCACACCTGCCCCGCGGTGCTCCTGCCTGTTGCGCCCCCACCACCCCCGGGACTTCGCGCAGGGGTTGGGGGGGAAGCCCGGCCTTCGCGGGGCTTGGGCTGACTCGCCTCCACTGCCAGGCACTAATGCAGGTGGATGCCCCGAGTTCACACATATTCTTCCTCACCCCTGCCTGCCGTGGCTGCAGCCTCCCCCTCCACTCCTCACCCCTGCCTGCCGTGCCTGCAGCCTCCCCCTTCCACTCCTCACCCCTGCCTCCCGTGGCTGCAGCCTCCCCCTTCCACTCCTCACCCCTGCCTCCCGTGGCTGCAGCCTCCCCCTTTGCTCCTCACCCCTGCCTGCCATGGCTGCAGCCTCCCCCCTCCACTCCTCACCCTGCCTGCGGTGGCTGCAGCCTCCCCCCTCCACTCCTCACCCTGCCTGCCGTGCCTGCAGCCTCCCCCTTCCACTCCTCACCCCTGCCTGCCGTGGCTGCAGCCCCTCCCTCCACTCCTCACCCCTGCCTGCCGTGGCTGCAGCCTCCCCCTTCCACTCCTCACCCCTGCCTGCCGTGCCTGCAGCCTCCCCCTTCCACTCCTCACCCCTGCCTGCCGTGCCTGCAGCCTCCCCCTTCCACTCCTCACCCCTGCCTGCTGTGGCTGCAGCCTCCCCCTTCGCTCCTCACCCCTGCCTGCCATGGCTGCAGCCACCCCCCTCCGCACAGTCAGGCCAGTGGAGTATCTCTGTCCTTTTCCTGTTGTTGGTGGGTGGCAGGAATGACATCAGGCAGTGCTGAGGCCCTCGGGGCCGCGAGTCCGGGTGAGGGTGGGCCGGCCGTCCTGGGGAGTTGGCATAGAACGTGGCGAGAGGGCCACTCAATGGTCTGCCTGGCAGACGGTGGTGGGGAGGCCCCGGGTCTATGGCGAGAAGGTCATGCGAAGGGCAGGCAGAGCCTGGCCCCCTCTGCTCCTGCCCAGGCTGGTGTCGAGGCCAGTCCTGCCTCGAGGTGTGAGGCCCAGGGAGGGGTGCCACCCAGAGCCACGCCCCCCAGCAGCCTCGTCAGTCCCATTAACCCACACGAGGATCCCGCGAGGTCAGTAAACGGAGCCATGTTTTATACATAGGGAAACTGAGGCTCAGCAAAGTTGTAAGTGGCAGGAATGTGACGCAAACCTGGGTTTTGACTCCGAAGCGTGTCCTCCCCGAGGCCCTTGGCGGCTAAGACAAAGAAGTCCAGAAGCCAAGCTTCCGCTCAGAATAACTGCCTGGACGGCTCCTGATTAAGGCAAAAGCACACGGTCCCTCCAGTATCTTCTCGAGCAATTTATTCTTCCCCAAAGACAAGCGCTACCAAGGACCAACCCTAAATTATCGGGAGGAGAGCTTAGTCTTCCTGGCAGAGGCCAAAACCCTGCAGAATCCAAGGAAAATGAAGCCCATTATGAAAATGAACTTGAATCAAAAAAATACTAGTAATCCCCCATGTTCGTACCTGAGAGTTTTTTTAATGCTTTGACACCCTCCCATGGGGATTTTCCTTGCTGACCGCTGGTGCTCTCTCATTGTCACAAAAGCAGATGAGCCAGTGTGATTTTCCGCCCGCCTCCAGGAGCACCTCCGAGAGAGGCTAAGCGTTTCTGAGTTGTGAACAAAGAACGCTTGGTTCTACAGAGAAGGGACAGGTCTTTATTCGACTAAGAAAGATTTGTGAAAGAGGAGATTATATTTCTTAAGTCATGACAACGTGAGGATTTTTTTTAAATCTAAGGAATTAGCTGTATTCTTACTTCCCCGAGATATTTTTAAAGAAATTTGGAGTCTGAGACACCCAGTGGTCAGAACAAAGATAGGCCCAGTTGTGGCATGTCTGGCGCGTGGCTGGGGCCTGAGTGAGGGCTCTCCACACGAGCCCGCCCTGAATCTCCGTGCCCGCCGCGTCCTCTCCCAGCCAGGGCTCCGGGACAAAACGCAGCGTGCACAGCACGACTGGGGCGGATGCCGCGGGCCGGTGCTGCGGGCGCAGGAGGGAAGCTGAGCCGCGACACACACACCAGGGAGCCTCGGGGCACCGGGCGTTAGGCCCCCACCCTGCTGAGAAGGTCGGGCTGAGGCGGGCACCGCGAGGCAATGTTTGGGGCACAGCAAAGCCAATCAGGGGAAAAACACAAAGGCTGGGGGCTGTCTGCTCCCAGGTCCGGCCCCGCTCCCCTCTCGCTGTGCCAACAGAGCCTGTAAAACCCCGTGTGGACAGGAGGAGAGACGGCGTGTCAATGCTCTGTTTAAAGGCCTAGATCTTTTGTTATTAATGATTGAGAAAAATATCCACTTCTCCTCTTTGCCGGCCTTGGTTTTTTAATGTACATCCACCCCCAGATCATGGAACAGAGCTCTGGAGAGAGGTGATGATTAGATTAACATGTACACTGTGAAAGGGCCCCCACCATCGAGGCAGTTGACACGTCCGTCCCTCCCACGGTGACCTCCGGTGCCATCAACTCAGTGACACGTCAGACCTTATTCATCTTACAACTGCTCATACCCTTTTACCAGTCTCTTCCTATTCCCCCCCCCCCCACACACACACACACCCCAACCCCTGGCAACCACTTTCCTACTCTCTGTTCCTATGAATTCAACTTTTTCTTTTCAGCTTCCACGTACGAGTGATACCGCACAGTATTTGCCTTTTTTGTGTCTGGCTTATTTCACTGAGAATAACGCCCTCGGGTTTCGTCCATGTTGCGGCAAAGGACAGGAGTCCCTTCGGTTTTAAGGCTGAAAAGCAGAATGTCTCCTTGTGATAATGGTTTCGTTTCCTTTGGATAAATACCCCAAAGTGGGGTCCCCAGATCATAGTGGCCAGACCACTCTATGTTGCACTCACAGGACGTGCGGGTTTCCTTCCCCCCTCCTTTCTTTAAAAAATTGTTTCAGTTTATTGATTTTGAGAGAGAGAGAAACAGAGCACCGAGTGGGGAAGGGGCAGACAGAGAGGGAGAGACAGACGATCCCAGGCAGGCTTTGCACACCGTCAGTGCAGGGCCTGACAGGGGACTCGAGCTCACGAACTGTGAGCCGAAGTCAAGCCAGGCGCTTGACCGACTGAGCCACCAGGTGCCCCTCCCCCCTCCTCGCCAACACAGGTTAGCTCTTGTCTCCTCAATAAAGGCCATTCTGACAGGGGTCACCCGGAGTCTCCTCGTGGGTCTGACCAGCATCTCCCGACAAAGACGTGAACTGTCTTCTCATGAGCGCGTTGACCGTCTGGATGTCTTCTTTGGAGAAATGTCTGTTCAGGTCCTTTGCTCGTTCTTTGATTTTTGTTTGCGTTTTGGTTTCTGTTTCTCATGTCACTGAGTTGTATGTGTTTCTCGTCTACTTCGGATACGCACCTCTTAGCGGACAGATGGTTTGCAGACATCGTCTTCCATTCTGCAGGTTGCCTTTCATGGTCGTTGGCAGTTTCTTTCACTGAGAGGAAGCTTTTTAGTGCGACAGAGTCCTGCTTGTTTGTTCTTGCTTTTGGTGCCTTTGCTTTTGGTGTCGGATTCAAAAGCTCATCTCCAAGACCGACATCAAGGAGCTCGCCCCCACGTCCGGTCCTACGTTCAAGCATCTAACCCGGGGGTGTGAAACGGCACTTTGGTTCTGAGGGACAGGAGGCACCAGATGACCAGCCCTTTGAGGGCGGGAGCCCGTTCGCTCGTGTTCCGCACTGACACCCGCGGCGAGCAGCTGGCCGGGCGCAGGCAAGAGCGGGGAGGAGCCCCTCGCCTTGCTCACGGAAGGGAGTGCTGGCCTCCGAGCTGGGCCCCAGGGCGACAGCTCCCTCATTTACTCACCAGCACGTCACCAAGGGGGCGAAATTCTGGGCTCACGTTTCCTTCTTTCTATCGGCTACTCAAGAGCTCACACCCCCGTCGGCAGCAGGAAGTCGGAGACGCTCTCCCGAAGGACACCGAGGCCTCGTGGGAGAACAAAGTGTGCTGCTGAGCGCCAGGTGCCCCCTCGACGCCATCCGGTCCCAACCCCGCCAGGTCCCAGTTCCGGCCTCACTTGGACTACTCGGGTTCCGGTTCTCCAAATAAAACCCCAGAAAATCGGCTGGTGTGAAAGAACGTCCTGAATCCCCGGGGGCCCGCAGCCCTGGCAGCGAGCAGAGTGGCTGGTCTGGACCCCCGGTCCTCGCCACCGTCCCGCCGGTGCACCGCGGCCACCTCGGTGCCAGCACAGCGCTTCCCAGAGGACGCGGCAGAGCTGAAGCCAAGTCCGGGCCCCTGCCTTTCGAGGGGTCAGGCTGAACTGTCCACCGGGCATCGGCTCTACCCCCCCGAGGGCACTGTGACCAGCAGACCACACAGCAGGCCACCACAGGCCCACGCGTGCCCAGCATCCGGGAGACGCCCTAGACGGCCCGAACACCCCAGAGCAGGTCCCTCAGAATCACTGAAGACTCTCTGCGCCCACAGACTGGACAGCTCCCGGGCAGTGTCAGGGCAGAAATAACTACGTGTTTCTAGTTTTCCAATCGAGGTAAAGGGAACAGGCCACAGGAGGTGATTCTGTTGATGTTTCCGGAAACCTCACCTTAGAAGCTCCCCTAACGGCCCTCTTCTTGGGAAACAGGAACGCATTGCGGGGCTCTCCCCGCTGCACTGCCTCCGGAGTTTTATCAGTTCAGAACAAAACCACAGCAGGTCCCAAGGCCCTCGGGGGCTCCTCAATACATCACCAGACATTCCCTGAGCACCTAGGGTGTGCCGGGCCCTCGCCAGGCTCTGAAGACACAGGGCAGACACGACAATGTCCCTGACCACAAGGAGCTTCTGGTCCGGAAACAGAGACATGCTCAAAGCACAGTCATGCGGGCCCCAGGGAGGGTCCAGTGAAAGGGGCAGGGCGGGGGGTGGGGGAGGAGAGAGGGAGAGAAGAGACAGACAGAGAGAAGGACACAGAGACAGAGAGAGAAACACACAGAGACACAGACTGAGAGAGAGGGCCGTTCTGCCTAGGAAGGGCTCCAGAAAGGTATCCGAGAGGAGGTGACACGGGGTCTAGGGGAAGCAGCTGCTGTTTCCCTGCAGGGAAGAGGGATTTCTGGGCCCCGTTGTGGGGTCATCAAGCAGGGTCATCGACCTTGAATACAAGGGGGGGCCCTGCAGCCCTATTTGTCCAGGAGATGTGCTCCTCTGAAAACTGTGGGCAGAATCCTTGCATCTTGAAGGAAAAGTGAACAATGAAGACACAGAGAGGAGTCTGGAAGCAGGAGCGATGAGCCACGTGCCCCAGGTGCGAGACTCCCCAGGACCCAGTTTGGAGCAACACCCCCTGAAGCTCCAGCCTCAGGACCCCAAAGGCCGGGACTGGGGGGGGGCGGGGGGGGGGGGGGTAAACACGGTCCCAGGGGACGCTCTGCACCTGGGGACCTGGGAAGCCTCCCTGTCACAGAGCCTCTGCCATGGCCACCTTCTTATTTGGGAGAAATCCCCAGTTCATTTTATTCAAATCTTGCAGAGGCCGACCCAGCAGCCCGGAGTTAGGACGGTGACCCCCCCCCCCCCCCCCCACCTCAGGGCAAAGAGCCATGTTAAATATTTTCCTGGATAAAATGCTAAGTGTGAAACTTAAGAGCCAGAACTGTAAAATTATTTTGAATGTTTATTTATTTTTGAGGGATTGAGAGTGCACATGAGAGCGAGGGAGGGGCACAGGGAGGGGGAGAGAGAGAGAGAGAGGGAGAGAGAATTCCAAGCTGACTCTGCACTATCAGCACAGAGCCCAACAAGGGGCTTGAACCCACAAACAGTGAGATTGTGACCTGAGCTGAAACCAAGAGTCAAACGCTTAACCGACTGAGCCACTCAGGTGCCCCCAGAACTGTAAATTCTTGTAAGAAAACAGAGGGGTAAATCCCCATGACTGTGGATTTGGCAACGGTCCTTGGCTGTGACACCAAAATTGTAAGCAACAAAAGGGAAAATAGATACATTGGACTCCACCAAAATTAAAATTTTTTGTGCTTCAAAGGATGCTTGAGACAGTGGAAGGATAACCTGCGTGATGGGAGGGGATATTTGCGAATCATACATCCAGAATATATAAAGAGCACCCTCAATTCAACAACCAAAAAAAAACACAAAGAACACAATTAAAAGAGATGGGCAAAGGTTTTGAATATACGTGTCTCTACATAACAGACACAAACAGCCCGTGAGCACACAAAAACACACTCAGTGGCTACGGCCACCTTCCCTGGAGGTCAGAGCCGCGCCGTGGGAGGCCGGCCAACAACACCCCCCCCTTCCACCACCTTGGGGGTGCTCGTGCATCCCGGCGTGGGGCACGTCAGGTGGAGAGAAGCCAGCTTGGACTCGGACGTCTCTGAAGGGGGCAGGGGGCGCTGAGCCCAGGATCCTGGGCGTGACGCGTAGCAGCGTTTGGCTCCGATTCACCGGAGAGCGCTGGATCCGGAGTCAGCCCGGCTTCCGCCATCCACTCAGCAGCCCCGTGACCTCGAGGGAGTTCATTTCCTGGAGCCCCAGCCGCGCATGTGCACAAGGGAATAAGGGGACGTGCGCCGCGAGGTGGTAAGATCCTCGGAGAGCGTGTGCGGAAGCCCCCGGACCGGCGGCCGAGGGGGCAAGGAGGACGCCACGCAGGCAGCCCACAGGCCCTCCTCCCCACGCCTCCTCCTGCCGGCCGGCACCGCGGGCGGCCTGGCCCCCCGTCCAGCGCGAAGGCCCTAGTTCTTCGCTGAAAGCCAACTAGGGCTGGCCAAGCAGGATGAGTAAACCAGCTTACAACCTGGAGTGTCGTCCCACAGGGCAAGGGCGGGGTGCCTTTCCCCTGCGGGGTCCCCAGTGCTCAGAACGGTGTCACATGTGGGTGTTCGATAAACATTTAGTGAATAAGGGCATTGAATTGAATATGAGCCTGTGTGTGTGCGTGTGTGTCTGTGTATATGGCGTGTGCATGGTGTGTGTGGGCACCTGTGTGTGTGCATGTGTTGGGGGGGGGGGGGGGGGGGCCCACGGAGGCCAAGAGAGACCCCGCTTCGCAGACTCCTGGCAGAAGTCTGCCGTCTGCACCGTGGGGACCGCCACTCCGGAGGGCTCTGGGCAGGGTGGGCTGCGGTGCGCGTGGGACACACACAGGCCACCTGCAACGACGCCACCGCGCGCTCAGGCCGCAGGACAGGTGAGCGCCCTATCACCGCCACCGTCACCGCGGCCACCGCGGGAAGCGCCCAAGCCGGGGACGCTGCGCATGCTTGCACACTCGGTGTGTCCGGCCCCCCGCGCCCACGCCCCACCCCGGCACCGCCCAGGCCCGCGCTCACGCCTGGCGCGTCCTTGGCCCACCGGCGCACGCTCCCGCCTCCTCCGCACGTCGTGGGGCCTGGGGACGGGGTCTCTCGGGGGCCGACACGGCGCTCTCACCGGGCAGTGCCTGCGGCCGCTCTGACGGCCACCTCCGCCAGCTCGCGGCCCGGCACCGGGACTGGGGCGGACCGGCAGGGCCGGGGCACCACGCACGCCCCCCGGGGGCAGCCGGCCTCAGAACTGGCTCCCAGCGAGCGCCCCGCCAGGCTCTGAGGCTGCGAGGCGCCGGGCGGCCCCTGCTCCTTTCTCCTCACCTCCGGGCCTCACAACCATCCCTCTGGGGGCTCTGGGTCACATCCTCTTCCGCCAACGACCCTCCTGAAGGGGAAGGAAAAGAAGGCATGCGCGCCTCTTAGACAATAGATGCCCATAACGTGGAAGACTAAAGATGCCCCTTATTACTCGCTTGAGGTGTGCCTTCCACATTTTATTTGTGAGCCCGTGGGCTTCCTTTCTCCCGTTGCCATGGCGATGCTTCAGTCAGGGCTGGCAGATACCGGAATAGATCAGGAGACGCGGCTGCGGAGCCGTCTTCTCCAGCCCCCCCCCCCACCCCCCTCCAAACGGCGGGTGGCCGAGGCCTCTGATTCAAACCCTGCCCAAGTCTGCAGGCACCAGTCGGCTCAGGACTCCGCCTGCGCTCTCGGCAGGTGTACCTGCAGCTGGCAATGGAACTTCCGTGGGGACCTCCCCGCCCACCCGGCTCCTGGTGGTGGCTCTCCAACTGCAGAGAATCACCGACCCCACCTCCCCAAGTAGCAGAGACACCGCCTCGTTCCTCTGTCCTCAGGCAAGCACATCATGCTTCTCGCATTAAAAATCAGGTAACGGAGGCCCAGAAACTCAACGGGTTAGCCAAAGCCAGCCGGCGATGGAGCAGGGGGTGGGGGCCGCGTCGTATACCTCCTGACCTGGCTTTTATCCCCACACTGGCCCGGCCCCCACCTGCACACCCTCTTCTGAGCTTACGCGTCTTCAAAAATACGCGTACTAGCAAATTACCCCCAAGGGACAGCCAGGGTGGGTGACATCACATAGCTATGCTTGAAAAAATCCTCCTCTTTTAAAGATACTTAGCGAAGAACTTACAGGTGAAATGGTGTATCTGGGACTGGCAGAGAAATAGTCTCGCCGAAGAAAATAGGTGGTCGGGAGACGGCATAAGGTTGGTGACATGTCAATACTGATTGGAGGCAGGTGACGGGCGATGGATACGGGGGGTTATTAGGCTGCTCTCTCTTCTTCTGAGCATCTCTGACATTTTTCATCGCCTCAAGTGAGAAAAGTAGGCGTGCCTAAGCTAAAAGGACCGCCAGGGCGCCTCCAACAGTGTCTCAACGCGGGTGCCCCTCACACTTGCTGAGCGTGAACCGTGTGCTTGCTCTGTGCCGGTGCCGGGGAGCGCAGACGGGCGAGGAGTGGTCCCCGACTCCACATCCTGCACAGGGCAGCCCGGAGGGGACCATCAAAGCAAGAGTGCTCTTTACATCAGATGGAATGTTTGATGGAACGTGGCGCACAGTAGCTCGTCTGCTGCCTTTTATTTCACTGCTTTGGTCAGAATTTAGAAAAGAGGGGGGCCTCTGACGGGAAGAGAGTCTGAGGAGGAAGAGGCGGGAGCCCACTTTCGAGAAGGTGCACGGGGGGGGGGGCGGGCAGGGCTCTGCAGGTGCGCGGCCAGGAGAGCAGCTGAGGCCCTGGGGGACCGCAGGTAGGGAGGAAGCCAGCGAGCGCCAGCCAGTGAGGCACGTGCATTCCGCTTAAGAAGGTTCTGGAAGAAACTTTGTCTTCCAAGGAGATGAAAATCAGTCCTCGGGTGACCAGGACTACTGACCCCTCAGTACTGACTCCTAGCCTGGCTTTACGACGCCTCATCACACCCCCAAAACTCCCAAGACGTGAAAGTTGCAGAATGAACAAAATGAAATGTAATACTCCGTATAAGACATTATCACAGAAGACGTAGAAGGGCGCCTGGGTGGCCCAGTCAGTTGAGCCACTGACTTCGGCTCGGGTCGTGATCTCACGGTTTGTGGGTCCGAGCCCCACATCGGGCTCTGTGCTGCCAGCTCGGAGCCTGGAGCTGCTTTGGATTCTGTGTCTCCCTCTCTCTCTGCCCCTCCCCCGCCTGTATTCAGTTTCTCTCTCTCAAAAAAAAGAGAGAGAACACGCAGAAAGTAAAGACCTACCACAAGAACGTTAAGTAAGCAGCCCCATATGTCACCAGTGGGTATGTTTTTACAAAGATGGCTTTGTGGTAGGCATACATGACCTGCTTTTTTCACCTGAAGTGAAGCGTGACCGTATTTCCACAGCACGTGTGCATTTTGCACGTCCTCTCAGGTAAGGAAGAAGGACCACAAGTCCGTGTTCACCTCTCGTGGACGAAGGAAGTCGAGTGGGCACAGAGCAGGTGGGCTGGACAGCATCTGTGAGACCACACTGCCCAACGCGCCCGGTGTGGGGGGAGGAAACGGTCCCGGAGGGCAGGTGGCTGCTGAGGCCACAGGGCCCTGTCAGGAGAGCCCCGTCCCTGTTGGCGAGAGGCCCCTCGGCTCAGGGGCGAGATGAGTTTGCCCGTCTTTGTTTCAGGAACAGCCTGAAGAAGAGCGCTGAGCAAATGCGGTGCCGGTGTGTTTCACCCCGAGAACTTCGTATGTTTCAGAAGCTCGTTCTCCTCCAGCTGCGGACAGGGGACAGCACCTGTGGTCTCCCCGGGAAGGACGCTACGGGCCTGAGTAGCGCACATGCTTAGATGTTAATCGGATGGAACCAGACTCCCCCGATGAGGCTCAGATCGTGAACACACGGGGTCTCAGGGCAGGAGGATCTGGTACGACCTCTAATTTTGGAGGTGCGGACAGGTTTGTGAACTGGCCCGCGTCACACGGTCGGTGTCAGGAGGGAACCAAGAACCCAGGCCGCCAAAGCCCAAGCTCCTGTCACCACCCCCGTGACCAGGAGCCCTGCCCCTGCACACGCTTCCCTCCCGCCACGAAGACAGCAAACTGAGGTCCTGACTCTGTCTCTTCAAACAGCTTCCAGCCACCTGTGCCCATCTCACCAGCCTGCTGGTGCGTCACAGCAGGAGCCGCCGGTCATCGCGGTCTGTGACAACATGGCCTTCCCGATGGAAGCCCTTTCTCCACACAAACGCTGTTCGGGCCCTCACGCTGGTTCACTGCTCAGAGGAATCAGCCAGAAACTTTGCTGGAGGAAACGATACCACGTAACAAGTGTCGGACTCGTGTCCTGAAGCTCGCATGGGACACCTGTGTCCCCACCCTCCCCCCAACGAGGACCCAGTCCCTGATCAGTACTGTCTCAGCGACGGTGCTCACAGAAGCAAGTCTGCTGGTGTGGACACTGTCACCACGTCACACGACTCTGGACACAGCGTCATGCTGAGCACAGCACGAAATACCACAGCCCAGATCTGGGCACAATGACACCTCAGACCTCACCGAGAGAAAGCCACTGTCCAGGCCGGGGACACAGGCCCGTCCCACGGGCAGCCCCGCGGACAGGGGGTCACCAGCAGGCCAGCACTCACCTCTCTCCCCACCCAGCCCCGTGCCCCCACCCTTGGGCTCAGGCTCACAGACGTTTCGCTTGCATCGTTGTTATTTACGAGGCTTTCAGGAACGGACCACATCCTGTGCTCTGGCCAGCCACGTGTCCCCAGACCCAGCTCTGGGGCGTCCTGCACACCTGCCTACAGGTAGACCTCTGTCACCAAACGATGATTCGTGACTGTGAAAATCCTTTACTCCAAACCAAATGAGACTCCTTCGCCTCCTCTTACAAAATCCTTACTGTCACACGCATGCCCCAATTTGCAAATTTGGGGCCTTCTCCTCAGACTCCTTCTCTCTTCCTAAATTCCTTACTGTAAAAAGTGACCCCTTTTGAAATAACGAGTGTGGGTGTCTGTCCAGATTGTCCCCTTTGGGGAAAGCGCCCTCCCCCAGTCTGGAATGATCCCGCCCCATTCATTTTGCGCAAGTGTAGCCCGTAACCTCCCGTGACCCACCCTATGAACCCCCGCACCCACCCCTGGCCACGTGTGACCCAAATCAGGCCAAGAAGAGCCTCCTTCAGACTCTGGCCAGAACTGAGGTGAAATGTTGCCTCCTGTCCCTGAGTGACGTTCGCCAGCCCGTGGATGTCTTGCTGCCATGAGGCGAATCCCGATTGAGAAGGAAGTTCAGCAGAGGTGAGCAGAGCCTGGGGGAGCTTGGAGGAGGCCAAGGGCAGTGCCGGGTGTGGCCCGAGCCTGTCACCCTCAGACTTCCTGGTTTTTCTGACACCGAGGTGAGATGCGGACTGTCAACTGGCGTAGGGTTGTGACAAATTCAGGTGCTCAATGGTGCAGATAATCCACCCCTGAGATTATCGGAAAGCTCCGGGTCCTCCAGGATGCCAACACCTGGGAAATCAGCCGCTTGCACCAACAACATCCTTTAATATACCCCAAATATCAGCAGGGTGACAATTTCTGGGAGACGAAACAGTGTGATGCCCTCAGGTAGGGTTTTGATACGCTTTACCTGGAGGGTTTCACAACAGCCCCTTGTTCGAGTTAAACTTGAAGTAGTCACACAAAGGTCATTTCAGCGAGGACGGCTCTGCCTTTTTCTCTCCGTCACCCTGTCTAATAGGTTCTGTCGTCGACAGTCTCGTGTGCTAGGAATTTACAAGCAGGACAGTGGAGACGAACGAGCCATCTTGGAGAGGGTGAGGGGGGCGGAGCACAGGGGGTTCCTCTCTGTCCCAGCCAAGTGGACCGGCATCTTGCTTCTCCAGATTCCTATAACTTCCCACCTTTCATAAGGTACTCATATCGTCAACCTTGCGTTTTTACTATTTGTGTAGGACAAGTGTCCGATTGGCCCCCACAGTGGCTAACACGGCACCAGGCACGTAATAAACACTGGTGAGGGAGGGATAGACGCCATATGCAAAGAGCGTTGGTATTTACGTAAATAAAAATGTATCTGCAACAGAGCTGATGGTTTTACAAAGGCCGATATTCCTACTCCCAGTACGAACATGCGCCCCTGTGATTCTAGAGAGAAAAAGCTAACCCTCCAGAAAACAGATTGGTGCGTCCTATTTTACTAGGTAATGCTTGGTACCCCAGCGTAGATACGATTTTAGAAGCATTACCGCTACGGCGTCACCTAGAACACCCACTCAAAGGACTGTGCCTCCCTGGACACCCTGAGGAACAAGAACAGAACCAGCCCGGCTTCACGGGTGCGGGCCTGAGCAGTCGTGGGTTTAAGGCTCTCCCATGGGGACCTGGAATTCTTCACGAGCTCTCAACAAAGGGCCTCATGTTCTCATTTTGCACTGGGCCCCACAAATCGTGTAGCCGGTGCTCAAGAGGGGCAGTTAGGGGATGAGCAGGGGCACCCATAAATTTAATTCAGGAAACGATCCCCTTAGAGCCAGAGGAAGTGGTTACGAGCCTCGGGCTGCAAACGCAGGCGGACGCGGGTCTAAACGGCCCAGGGAGCGGAGGAACAGGGCTGGCGTGGACACCGCTGCCCTTCCCCTGACCGGAGGCCGTCAGGCGGGGGCCGTACCCGGGTCCTCTCTGCGGATCACGAACCCTCGTTAGTCGTGTCAGTGCCTTTGGTGAAAAAGAGAGGAACAAATCATTTCCTGGTACGTGGTCTTATTCAGCTAATGCGTTTCTTCTACACATGAGATCTGAGTGAGACACAGAGGGAGAAGGGCTAAAAGTCATCCTAATAAAAACTGTCTCTTGTGCTCAGAGGGCAGGAACCACGGATGGAGTTTCTTTCCCCAGGTTCCCAGACGTGGCCCCGAGAGCAGGAGCCTCGCCGCAGCATCACGGGCGAGCCAAGAACGGAACGAGCGACTTGCCATTGAAATGTTCAAAAATAAGAACCACAGTCTCTACTGTTTACATATGAGGGAGGTGCCTCTAGGTCTGTGCTCATCACGCGATACCCATGGGCCCTGTGGCGTCCCAAGCGCTGTCCCAGCATGGGGTGGGAGCTGTCACACGCACCAAGTCTCTGTGGTGCAGGAGCAGATGCCACCGCTGGAGGCGGACGGACAGCAGGGACGTGGACACCATCCGCTAGATGACGTCCAGCACTCTGGCGGAAATGAGAGGGGAAAGAGAGGCAGAGTGCTGGTGACATAGGACGGTCTGGCGTCTGCGGCTGGAAGGACAGGTCACTTGTCCCATGCTCAGAGCTGCATAGACAACTCGACCCCAAGGCCACATTTCTGCAGGCTGAGTCAAGGGGAAGCATTGTCCTGCACACAAGCAGCCAGGCTTCCCACAGCTCCTGTCAGCCCCTGGGCAAGGGAGCGTGGGCACCCGGCCTCCTCCAGGGACAGGGGTCACTCCTCTGGCCACGCCGCTCTCAGTCTCTCCATACCTGGTGTTCGTGGCTCACTGCAAACTGAACCACCGCCTGGGTATCAGGTTGAAGAGGAAGCACCATGCCGAGGAAGAGGAAGAAGGTCCTTCCAAGGGCAGGAAGGGCAAAACCTGCCACAGAAGCAGCCCAACCTCACAGGAGCGGGCCTCTGAGGAGGCGGAGAGGGGCCCTGCACGCACACTCATCCACCGCACATGCGCCCACCCGAGGAGGCCGGGCGGAGCCCCTGTAGGCACAACTCAGTCCCCACAAAGGGTTCTATGCGTGAGCTGCTTCCCTTCCGTCATGGTAAGGCTTTGGCTCCAGAAGTGCCATATTGGTCGTCTACTGCCTCGACAAGGCTACGTAAGAAACCACCCGAACTTGTGGTCTACACAACAACCACTGATTACTGCTGGTAGTCTCTGTCTGTGGGGCAGTTTGCGGGTCTCAGCTGAGATCCCCACCTGGGCCCAGCTGGTGTCAGATGGCCCAGCCCGGAGGACCCCTGCTCCCCACAGCAGGCTGTCCAGGCATGTTCACTAGGCAGCAACAGAGGTCCAGAGGAAGAGGCAGACATATGCACCCGTCCACGCACCGGCAGAGCAAGCCAGGTGGTGACTAGGCCTGTGTCAGAGTCAGAGCAGGACGAGATCACCAGAGGGCACGGCTACGGGCAGGTCAGGGAGGTGGAGGCCGGCCACGCGATGTTCGCGGGTCACGGAGGCAACAGCCACGCCAGGGCGACAGGTTCACAGAGCTGGCACAAACGATGATCCTTTATGCCGTTCCTGTGCAAGCCATCAGGCACCTGCTGTGTGGGAAGAGGGCCCGGGGGACCAGACATCTCTGAAGGAGGCAGGAGGGAAAGGGGTGTCCAAGGAGGGCAGTTTCCCAGAGAGGACGGCAAATCGTGGGTGCTCCTAAGTGTCTAAGGCTCAGTGTGCTCACTGTGGCAGAGAGCCTCTTCACACCTGGCCAGCCTGCCTTCCCGTACGGTGCCGCACAAATGAAATCCCCGTGTGTGCACACACCCACGCTGCACACTTGCATATGGCTTAACTGATAACACATGCTCTGGAGTCAGGCTGCTGGGCTGGCCAATCAACGTGGCCAATTGATTTAAACTTCCCTGCACTTCACATTCCTCATCTGTAAAGTGGGGATAAGAATCTGTCTGCCTCAAAAAGTTACAACAAAGCCAATCTATCACATAAAACATACTGGACACAATGCCTGCTGCAGAGTAGAGAGTCAGCAAATGTTGAGTATTATTATTACTTGGATCATGATGATGACGGTGACGGTGGAGATGGTGCTGACGGTTATGTGATGGTGATGATGGTGGTGATAGTGGTGACGGTGGTGGTGGTGATGGTGACAATGATGGTCATGGTGGTGACAGTGGTGATGGTGACAATGATGATCATGGTGGTGATGGTGACAATGGTGATGGTGATGGTGGAGAGGGCAGTGATGGTGATGATTATGTGATGGTGACACTGATGGTCATGGTGGTGACGGTGGTGATGGTGACAATGATGGTCATGGTGGTGATGGTGGAGAGGGCAATGATGGTGACGATTATGTGATGGTGATGGTGGTGATAGTGGTGATGGTGACAATGATGGTGGTGATAGTGGTGATGATGGTTATGGTGACAATGGTGATGATGATGGTGATGGTGATGGTGATGGTGGAGAGGGCAATGATGGTGATGATTATGTGATGGTGACAGTGATGGTCATGGTGGTGACGGTGGTGATGGTGACAATGATGGTCATGGTGGTGACGGTGGTGATGGCGACAATGATGGTCATGGTGGTGATGGTGACAATGGTGATGGTGATGGTGGAGACGGCAATGATGGTGATGATTATGTGATGGTGACAAGGATGGTCATGGTGGTGACAGTGGTGATGATGACAATGATGGTCATGGTGGTGATGGTGGTGATGGTGACAATGATGGTCATGGTGGTGATGGTGGAGAGGGCAATGATGGTGATGATTATGTGATGGTGACAATGATGGTCATGGTGGTGATGGTGGAGAGGGCAATGATGGTGATGATTATGTGATGGTGACAATGATGGTCATGGTGGTGAGGGTGGTGATGGTGACAATGATGGTCACGGTGGTGATGGTGACAATGGTGATGGTGATGGTGATGGTGGAGAGGGCAATGATGGTGATGATTATGTGATGGTGACAATGATGGTCATGGTGGTGATGATGACAATGGTGATGGTGATGGTGGAGACGGCAATGATGGTGATGATTATGTGATGGTGACAATGATGGTCATGGTGGTGACGGTGGTGATGGTGACAGTGATGGTCATGGTGGTGACGGTGGTGATGGTGACAATGATGGTCATGGTGGTGATGGTGACAATGGTGATGGTGATGGTGGAGACGGCAATGATGGTGATGATTATGTGATGGTGACAATGATGGTCATGGTGGTGAGGGTGGTGATGGTGACAATGATGGTCATGGTGGTGACGGTGGTGATGGTGACAATGATGGTCATGGTGGTGATGGTGACAATGGTGATGGTGATGGTGGAGACGGCAATGATGGTGATGATTATGTGATGGTGACAATGATGGTCATGGTGGTGAGGGTGGTGATGGTGACAATGATGGTCATGGTGGTGATGGTGACAATGGTGATGGTGATGGTGATGGTGGAGAGGGCAATGATGGTGATGATTATGTGATGGTGACAATGATGGTCATGGTGGTGACGGTGATGGTGACAATGATGGTCATGGTGGTGACGGTGATGGTGACAATGATGGTGGTGGTAGTAATGGTGATGATGATGCTGATGATGTGCTCATGGTCACCGTGGTGATAGAGTTACCATGTGGTTCTTCACTCCCCAATTCCCTTACCCCTCGCCTCCACTCTTTTCAGTTCTCTTTGCTCTACTCCAGCTCTTACAATGCTGGCATTTGCTAAATGGGAACGTATGCACACCTTTCTTTTCTCCACAGGAGTGAAATACCACTAATTAATGAGCAAGAGGCTCAAAAATGCTCACCATTTCGTCCAATGAAAACGATATTAAAAGTTAAAATATCATCTCAGCAGAGCAGTTCACCCAGCAATCCCAAATTAGAGGTATGGGACTTGCAAGATATGAGCTGCCAGGCTTTTTGATTTTGAACATGGCGTCTCATTTTAGGGGTAATCATATATAGCTCTGAGGTATCTAAGCTGGAAAAGATAAATCGCATTACCCGTAATCACAAACAATGGGAGAGCTTTATGAGTATTTACACAGCGGCTTTCCTTATAATAGATTGGAACAGGCCCATCTCAACACGCGGCTTGACAAATATGACACACTCGGAAGCACTTCGCGTTTCTGACAACCTTCCGCTGTGAACAGTTTAGTTTCTACGGAATGTTTAAGGTGGTGACTGGTATCTTGCTTTGTTACCTCTGCGTATTGCAGTTTTATGCCGGGAACTGGTTTCAGAGACTAAACTTACACCCTGTCATTTCTGAACCAGGCAGACCGTACAGAGTCTGTTAAACTCTGTGGTTCCAGCCACGTGAATCGCAGGACTACGGTAACATCTAAATGTCGCATGTGGGATCTGTCCAGGCTCTGGAAGAAGTAAAATTTGGTGTCGGTATGTCTTGGCTTCGCATCAACAAGCATTTCCTGAATGCAGATTCAGAAGCCAGGCTCTCCAGTACCTACTGGCAGAGAGAAAAGGAATTAAACCCAACTCTGCCTGCAAGAGGCTCCCAATCTAGAGAGGAAGGCAGGCGTGGCCAGTTGATAACGGCCGGCCCGGAGGATCCAGTGAGGGTGCGGAATGCACAGACTTCTGCTCTGCCCTGGGCCATCAGCCCCCTGAGGCAGCAACTCTGCCTGACTCCCTATGTCACCGACAGTGGCCAGCTCATCCCCAGAACACAAAGCAGAGGCCCCAGGACCACAGGCTTTTGGATTTCAAACACGGAAGGAACTGGCTGCTTTATCTGACAAATCTGGCCACCCGGTAGAGAACGCAATTGCCTCACTGACCTTCTAGATCTATACTCTCAAAGGAGCAAACATAAGCATCATCTTCAAAAACAAAAACAAAAAACAAAAAAAGGCAAACACGCCAGCCAGAACAGTCTTAATTGTATCGGTCGGGATCCCAGCCAGAAAGGACTGGCACATCCCAAAGGGATTAAAAGGAGCTTTCCAAAGGCACTGCTCATAACGGGGCGGGGTACAGGTATGTGGGGCTACAGGGAACAGAATAGACAGGAAGCACCGAGGGCCTAGCAACAGTGTCACCAGGTCCAGGGCGAGCGGAGGGGGCTGTTGCCAGGTTGCAGGCTGCCTGGTGAGAGATGTGGCCCTCGGTGGCCCAGCCTGGCTGGGAAGCAGCAGGGAGACGTGCGTCCACCTCTCTCTTCCCACTCGGCGCCACCCCGGCCCTGCAGGGTAGGAGAGGAGCCAGACGGGCGCAGCCCTTCCGGCCCACCCTGGCACAGAGCCAGGCGAGCACAACACAGAGCTAAGTAAGACAAAGACATTTCTCCCCACGAATAAAGTATGAAGTCTTGAAAAGTCTGGTCTCTCCACTATGTCCAGGGCTCGTGAAAGGTAACAGGAGACGATTCCTCAGCCTCAAGGAGCCTACAGCCCGGTAGCGGAGGGAATGAGCTGGCCACCGGTGACAGCGGTGGTCACCAGGTTCCCTCCATCAACTCACCGCTGTCCTTGATGGGGATGTGTGTGAGGGGGGCGCACAGGTGACTGAGCCAGCCACCATCAGTCACCTCCCTCCAGACCCGCCAGCTCGAAGCCACTATTCATCTTCCGTGCCTTTCAGAGATGGGGTGACCCAGGGCACGTCTTCTGTGTGCGTGTGTGCACGCGTGTGTGTGCTTCGTGCAGGATTATCAGAGAGAATATCAAGACCGTGTAATTATTTTCTACAAATAATTACAAGCATCCTCAGACCAGACCGATAGCTCTATTGACTTGACATTTATTTGCTAAAATATTTAAATGGGGCAAAAAGACAGATGAGCCGTTGAAAGTCAACAGTTAGATCTATGGCTTTGATCTCTTGCATTCTTTCTTAACACCTGTCTGGGGAAAAATAAATTCTTTTCTTCATTTCTCCTTTTAGGAAGGAGCGTGATGAATGAAAAGCAGCAGTGGGGAGGGGAGAGGCAAAGTGGGGGCAGGGGCGTGTGGGAGGCGAGGGTCCACCCCCAGAGCCTTTGGGAAGGACAAGCCAGATTTGGGTTAAATCAACTTGAGGGTGAAAATCATCTCTGAAGTGGCTTTTATCTTTTCCTAAAGACCTCCAGAGGGACAATCTTTACGCCAAATGGTTTTCTGTGCTGCTGGGCTGCTGGGTCCGACCTGCCTGTGTCTCTGGGTTCACGTCTGCTCTCTGTGGGCGATGACACCAGCCCAGAAGAGAAGAGGGCAGAGAGCCACACGGAGTTGGTGAGAAGGTAAGACACTATGTCCCACACGGTGCCACCTACTAATGTAATATGAGAGAGGAGAGAATAATTGGTTTAGAGAAAAACACATTTTCCCAAGACTTTTTTATATGAACCCAAACTCTCACATTAGTTAACTATAAGGACAATTGGATCCCAAGACAAGCAAACCATTCGTCACTGCAGAGATGATTTCTCTTGAGGACACCGAAAGCAATCTTAGAAAGTAGTAAAGTATTTAAAGGGGAATTGCCCGGGCAGAAATTAGACTTTTCAGCAAATGCATCCCATCTTTGTTTCTTTAGCTTAGAGTGCGAAGTGAATCCACACAAATCCACTTGCTTGCCAACACTGCTGCTTCAGAAACTTCTGCACTTGTGCAGCTGTGGTCAGGGACCAAAACCCTTGGGAAGGGGGCCAGACGCGGGCACGGCCGTCGGGTCCTGTGCCGCTGGCACGGCAGAAAGAGGGCAGCCGACCCACCTGAGGCCCTTGATCAAAGCCGCGCCAGGACTGCCACCCTGGAAGACCTGGCCCCTGACCGGTGCCTGCGGGACGTCCTGTGGGGAACAAAGTGCCTGCATCACAGGCGCCTGAGGGCCAGCAGAAACACAAACTGAACTGGCTACGGCAAGTGAGAGAGAAATAAGCAAGCTTCCTGGGAGAATCAAACTGAAAACCCACGGAGCTGTTCTGTAAACGATACAGTGCTGCGGAGCACAAAAGATTATTTCACGTGATTCGTGCACTGTGATCAGTTATTCTCATGAACACAAGTCCTTGGCAAGGACGGCAGGATGCATCAGAGATGTACTCGTAAGGGGTGACACAGAGACAGACGTGGCAGTGAGCAGACCTCCCGGGCCCGGCCGTGCAGCGTTCCCGCTGTGAACCTGGGCGGGTTGTGACCTTCTCCGTGCCCGATTCCCCCTCAGTGACACGGGGATGACAGTACCTGCCCCGCAGGGCTGCTGGGAGAGAGGGCCGAGAGGCTGTGCGTCAGGTGCTGCCTGACACGGTCCCTGCCAGGCACTTGGGGCTCGCTTGGACTCAGTTCTGTGGTTCTAAGGAAATGCCTCGGCCCTCTGCTCTTCCGCAAAACACGGCTGGTGTGAGCTAGCACGTGCCCTTGCTAAGCCGGGGCAGGCTCTCGTCAAAGGCTGACCTCCCCCATCCCCGGAGAGCCACGCTTTTAAGTCTGTCTGTGCTGCTGTGAAGTGTAGGGGATCAAACACCTAGAGGTCCCGGCGTGCTGCTAGCTCTGCTGTCCCCAGCCAGCAAAGCATCTCAAGGACGTCGCTGGTGACCCCCGAGTCTCAGCCTCAGCCTGTCCCGAGCGATGGGGCTGGAGGCTATGATCTCCGCAGAATCTTCTGACGCCACAGATCCTCTGACTGTGCGCAGTTAGGTGGGAAATCCGAGATTGTGCGCAATTACTCAGGAAATCTGAGATTGTGCACAAATAGGAAATATGAGACTGTGGGCAATTACTTAGGAAATCGGAGATTGTGCACAATTAGGAAATGGGAGATTATGCACAATTACTCAGGAAATCTCAGATTGTGCTCAGTTAGGAAATCTCAGATTGTGCACACTTAGGAAATCTGAGATTGTGCACAATTACTTAGGAAATCTGAGATTGTGCGCAATTACTTAGGAAACCTGAGATTGTGCACAATTACTTAGGAAATCTGAGACTGTGCACAATTAGGAGATCTGAGATTGTGCTCATTTAGTTGGGAAATCTCAGATTGTGCACACTCAGGAAATCTGTGATTGTGCAATCAGTTAGGAACCTGTGATTCCATGCAATCAGTCAGGAACCTCTCTCTGTGTGCAATCAGTTAGGAACTTTGTGTGCAATCAGTTAGGAATCTGATTGTGTGTAATCATACAGGAAAGGCGTGGGAGCAAACACACCTCGTTTCTCCACCTTTGGCACTCCTGGGCCGGATCAGACGCTGCCTGTGAAATCCAGTCACCTTTCCTACAGCCTCACGATGCAGGCATCTGTGCCCAGATGTGGCACTGAAGTCAGTTTATGAGAGCAAAAATGGCTGAGCTCCGCCCAAGGCCCAGCCCCACAAACATCTCACTCGTGCTTTCAGAACAGGAACGAGAGATTCTGCTGCAAAACCCAAGCCACCGTCTGGCCGCTTCCAGCCCTAAGTCGTAGAACAGCCGACCAGCAAGGAATCCATTCAAACCCACATAAGGTAACCCATGCAAAGTTGGGGTCTCGAGTCCCCGGAAGCCAAACCTTCCAGAAGGTTCCCATGGCAGGTCCAAGAAATCCCCGCAGATCTCAAGGACAGGGCAGGGCTCGGCAGGAGGCTGGCTTACTCAGGCCCGGCCGAATCGGATGCCAGCAGAGAGGCCAGGACAGTGGCCGACACCTGGAGGGGTGGGCGATACCCAGAGATGGGCAGGCACTCAGTCCAAACACTCAACCCTAGCCAACACCAGCTAACAGAGAGCGAGCCTTCGGGAAGGGAACAGACTTTATGGACCAACCATGAGGTGAGAGGCACTGAGAGAGTTCTTTCTACCTGTGATATCGTTTGACGCTTACATTACCCCCAGGGTAAACATTAACACCACCATTTGACAGACGAGGAAAGTGAGACGCCATTAAGTGACTTCCCTGGGGTCACAAGTGAGCAAAGAGTGGAACTCACTCCACCATCCGCGTCCCATCAGGTCATTCTCTGCTCAGCCACCAGCCGGCAGAACCCGGTGTGTGGTCCCAACCCACCTCCCAGGTGCCTACTTTTCTATCACGGATTCCTGAAAGCTTCAAAAGAACGTGTGGACACCCCTAGCATCTGGCATCCCACCAGGAAACACCAGGCACCAAGCACCATCCCCACAGAGCGGATGGGGCTTTCGCCAGGCACCATGCTCTTTGGAACACAGGGTGACACAAAATGTCACGTAGCTAAAGGGAGGAGGTGGGTCACCAAGATGAGCGGTCCCGGAGACGCGGGTGAGTCACCGGACTGCTCCCTTGCGTTCGGGTCCAGCTGTGTCCAGGGCAACGGTGGGTGTCTCCCGGGAGCTATGCAGGGGTGTGGCCACTCTGTATGAAACCAGCTGTTTATGACATGCTTTTTTGATAATAAAATGTAACTGCAAATTTAATCACTCTGGTCACTAACACACGTAGTTCCATCTCGTGGAACCGAGTGGCAAGACAGTCAGCCCGGCTGCCCACGACCACGTTGAGTTAAGGTTGATGTTGAACCAGAAGAGTCCAGAAGTCCTCAGTGTAGAGGTCAAGGTGTCCTCTGATTCTGGGCTTGTGGACGGTACGTCTGTGTCCCCCCCGCCCCCCCTCCCGCCAGGTGCTGGTGTTAGAGCTGCAGCCTTTGGGAGGTGACTGGGTATAGATGGGGCCACAAGGGTGGCGCCCAGGGCGGGACCAGCACCCCATAAGAGGAGGAAGACAGAGCTCCCTCTCTGCCAGGTGGGGACACGAGGAGAAGGCGGTTGAGTCTCCACCGGTGTCTTGCACTTCCTGCCTCTGGAACTGTGAGAAATTAATACGTGCTGTTTACACCCAGTCTGGTCTGTTATAGCAGCCGAGTGAAGACAAGGCCCAACCTGGCCTTTGCCCGAGCCTTCCCCGGGGCTGCACTGGACCCGTCTACTCGGTGCCCCAGCCACGCTGGACCTCAGCCCCCCGGGCCTGCCTCCCATCTGGACCACCCACCCCAAGACAGACATCCCACCGTGAGATACCCAGAGACCTGCCACACGGTGCCTTTGGTGCCTGAAACCCCCCTCCCCCAGCACAGGACAGCTTTCCAGCAAACTCCTGACAGAGTGAAGAAGGGCCAGGAAAGGGCAAGACCCTGGATGTGCGTGTTCAGGTCGAGTGAGGATGTCTGACGGCCGGCGCTCTGGCTAGCCAATGTAGCACAGCGGTCAAAATGTGCCCAAAGCACAGAAAATTGTGAAAATCAGATTATGGGACACCAAGGAAATGGCTTTTAAAAATATATGAGTTGGGGGGGCGCCTGGGTGGCGCAGTAGGTTAAGTGTCCAACTTCAGCCAGGTCACGATCTCGTGGTCTGTGAGTTCGAGCCCCGCATCAGCCTCTGGGCTGATGGCTCGGAGCCTGGAGCCTGTTTCAGATTCTGTGTCTCCCTCTCTCTCTGCCCCTCCCCCGTTCATGCTCTGTCTCTCTCTGTCCCAAAAATAAATAAAAAACGTTGAAAAAAAAATTAAAAAAAAATAAAAATATATGAGTTGGGGCACCTGGGTGGCTCAGTCATTTGAGCGTCTGGCTCTTGATTTCGGCACAGGTCATGATCCCGGTGTCGTGGGATCGAGCCCTGCGTCAGGCTCCACACGGAGCATGGAGCCTGCTTAGGATTCTCTCTCTCTCCCCCCCTCTGCCCCCTACTCTCTAAAAGAAAAAAAGAAAAAATAAATAAAATAAAATAAAAATCTATGAATGACAATAACACTTGGAAAGAATACCTTTTTTCCTACTTCTGTTTATTGCGATTGTGTTTACCTGTGTGCGTGTGTGTGTGCAGGAGATGTACACACACATAAATGCACACAAGAGAAATGCACACAACACCACCACAATGTTGACAGCGGCCCCTGCTGACTGCTGGGTCGTAGTACTAAAGTTTCTTTCTATTTTCGTCTGACGATTTGCCTGTCTTTTCTAAATACACAGTAAAGATATGTATTGCTTTTGTAATTAAATCTTTAAAGAGATTATTCTATTCATTTGTGTTCTGGCTTAAAGGAGGGTAGAAGGAATCAGGGAGAAGGAGGCAGTACGTGACCTGAGTCATCACTCCCGACCACTCACCATTTCTGGGCACCAGGCCAAGCCAGAGAACTTCCAGACCTCCGGTACCGGACACGTGCTCCCTGGGGCCCAACCTGTGGGCGTCAGCCAGGGCCCATCCCCCCAGTGGGCCGGGGTCATTGGCACCTGCCAGCCTCTCTCCACTGTGTTCCTACGCGGAGCTGAAAAGGAAACTGTAGGACACGCGGTGCTGATTTAACCATAGCACTGCCATCACTGTGGGACTTGAAAACTTTCACAGGCCCATCAATACCCCTCATTTCTCATACCTGAAAGCTTCAAATGTGCACGCATTTTCTTCCCATTTCCTCCAAAAAGGCCTCTCTGAGTTTAGTACCACCTACACTGAAAAAGAACATAAATAATAAAAGCCAACCGTTTCCCCCAGTGTGGTGTCATTCACAGCGATAGAGCAGGGAGCGGTTAAAAGCAGGAGCCTCGGAGTCAGGCAGACCTGGGCTCCCCACTGACCAGCTGTACTGGACGAGGGACAGCTGGCTTTGCCCTGGACACCCCAGTTTCTGCATCTGTCCCGTGCAAGATGATTCCTGCCTCAAGGGGTGGCCGAAATTCAACGAGATGATGCAGGACCACCTATAGTGTGGTGCCCGGCACAGGAAAACCATCCAGCCCTTGCTAACTATCCGCCGTGGCTTCCTTCCAAAGCACCTGGCTTTGTTCTCCCGATCTGTCTGAGACGGATGCTTCATGAGCTTCCTGTGTTGAGAGGGGCTTCAAAGGTACTTCCAAATTGTACAGGACATTGCTTGGGTCTCGGGTCCGTCAGTGAATGAGATTCTGCGTCGGTGGGGGTTTTTCCCCACGGTAAATATTTAAATGAATAACCACATTCTAGCCGCTCAGGAAGGAAACAATTTTAAGAAAAGTCTTCAAGGAATTTTCTCTAAATGAAAAGGAGCTTTTCCCTGGCTACATATCCCTGTGAGCATGGACAAGGAGCAGTCTTGGCACCAGGCTAGGATCCAGTTCAAGCCACACGGAGCTCCCCGTGCTGGGGGACCCACCTGCACTGGGAGACCACCACGGGCGTGCCCGACAAGACACATGGGACCCGTGTTTTCAGTGCCCACAAAAAAATAATTTAACATGTTTGCAGTTTCCGGACTGAAAGCCATGCTGAGGAATTTGCAATTTTTAGGGGCTGCTCTCCATATGTGGACCAGCAGGTATGAAGAATATAATAGAATTTCTGTGTATTGTGATCATTACCGGATTTCCAGAGTCCATGGAATAATTGGATTTTTTTTAAACTGTAGAAGAGGCTCTCAGAAGAGAGTAATGACCATTAAGGATGCCCACTGTGCCCAGGGCTGCTCGGGGACCTCCTGCATCACCCTCGGAGCTGCGGTCACTGTCTCCATCTCCAAGACAGGATGCTGGCACTCAGAGGGCTCGGGGATCGTTCAAGACTTCAAGGGGGAGCCCCAGACTCACCCACACCTCAGTCCCCATAAGTCTGAGTGGGGTTAGCTGAAAACTGCATGATGGGTCAAAAGCATATTTGTCTCAGAGGAGCCCAAGGGCTCAAACCTAGGCCCCCGTGACCTCAAGCCTGCTGCTGTCCCTATCACATAGCTCTTCTCCCTTCCCAGCCAAGCCCAAGGGGACGTGGACAGGGCACTTTTTACTGTCCCTACATCCCATGCCAGCTGTTTGCTAGTGTGGACCATCAGCTCCCCAAGTGGAGGAGCCCGTGTGGGCTGACTGAATTTGAAATGGTGTAGACACCCAGCATAGACCCAGGAGGACTTTTCAAGATATGTTATTTTTTATTTGATGGCAGATGACAGAAAGTGACTACACGATAGAATAAAATAGGAAAGCACTTTCCAGAACGTGTAGTCCGACCCCCCACGGCACAGGTGAGCAGAGACCTCCAGGGGGCAGGTGGCTTGCTTTAAGCAGGTCACTCAACCTTGGCACTTTTGCCATACTGGGCCTGATAGTACTTTGCTGTGGGGTTTTCCTGTGCATTGTAGGATGTCCAACAGCACTCCTACCAGTTGTGACAACCAGAGATGTCTTTAGACATTGCCAAATTCCCATGGGCACAAAATCACCCACAGGTGAGACCCCTGAATGAAGGTAACACAGCTGGACAATGACAACAAATAGGACCTCCAGCACCAGCCCAGAATGTTGTATTCAAAACAGGGCTGGTCTAGCATATATAAAAAACCCCTACAAATCAACAACAGCAAAACCCAATTAAAAACGGGCAGAAGAACAGACATCTCTCCAAAGAAGACATACTTATGGACAATGAGGTCATGAAAAGATGCTCAACATCACTAATCATTAGGCATTGCAAATCAAAGTTTTGGTGAGACATCACCTCACACACATTAAGATGGCTGCTATCAAAAAAAAAAAAAAAAGGAAGGAAGGAAGGAAGGAAGGAAGGAAGGAAGGAAGGAAGGAGAAAGAAGAAAGAAGGAAGGAAGGAAGGAAGGAAGGAAGGAAGAAAGAAAGAAAGAAAGAAAGAAAGAAAGAAAGAAAGAAAGAAAGAAAGAAAAAGAAAGAAAGAAAAGGAAGGGAGGGAAGAGAATTGTGGGCCAGGATCTGGAGAAGGTGCACTATTGCTAACAAGGTAACATGGTGCAGGCATTGTAACAAACAGTATGTCAGTTCCTCAAAATATTAAAAATAGAAGCACTAGATGACCCAGCAGTCCCAACTCTGGGTATGTATCCAAAAGAATTGAAAGGGGGGTCTCAAGAGATCTGTACACCCATGTTCATAGCAGCGTTACTCACAATAAGCAGAAGGTAGATGCCACACCAGTGTCCATCAGCAAGTAAATGGATGATTAAAACGTGGTCAATCCATACAGTGGAATGGTATTCAGCCCTCAAAAGTAATGCTATGGGGCACCTGGGTGGCTCAGTCGGTTGAGCATCAGACTTCAGCTCAGGTCATGATCTCATGGTTCATGAGTTAGAGCCCCGCATCAGGCTCTGTGCTCACAGCTCAGAGCCTGGAGCCTGCTTCGGATTCTGTGTGTGTGTGTGTGTGTGTGTGTGTGTGTGTGTGTGTCTCTGCCCCTCCCCTGTTCATGCTTTGTCTCTCTGACTCTTTCTCAAAAACATTTAAAAAAATGTTTTTTTCAAAAGTAATGCTACAACATGGCTGAACATTGGGATACAATACCAAATGAGATAAGCTGTTCACAAAAAGACACTTATGTATGATTCCACTCTTATGAGGTCCCTAGGCTGTCAGGTCCACAGGGACACAAAGTAGAATGGAAGTTGCCAGGGCCTGGGGGAGGGGAATGGGAGCTGCTGCATCATGGGGACACAGTCTCAGTTCTGCAGGAGGAAAAGTTTCTCGAGATGGTTGCACGACAATGCGAACGTGCTCAGTAACACTGTCCGCTCTTCTCTCCATTGTGAAAATGACAGGGAGAAGCAGAAGATATTTTAACACTTTTGTTCACAGTATCTTTTGGAAATTTTCCTTGAGTTAGGTTTGGCCTAGAACACTAGCTGATTCCCAGGGAATGATCACACTGATGTCTCTGAAGGCGTGAGCCCTGGCCAGCCCATCAGCACCCGCCACCCCTCCCCCTGAACCTGTTAGAGATGCAAATTCTCAAGCACAACCCCCAACCTACCAAACCTGAATCTCTAGGCATGGGGCCCAGAGTCCCTGCTTCAATAAGGCCTCTAGGTGATCTTAAATTTTGAGCACCATTAAACTGCCAATTATAAAATCTCCTAACATTCTTCCAACCAAATACGTTGTTCCCGTGCTCTAGGTGGATGCAAAGGGCCACCAAACCTAAAAAACAGAGGCAACATAAAACACCGGCAGTCATAATAAATACCGTAGGTAATCATTACCCCAGACGTTGACTCACACCCTTCAACACTCATTTGCAAAGGCAGGCTTCTCCTGTGCTCTAGGAAAACTGTTTGCTTATTCCTTCTCCGAATGTGCAGATAGCTGTGACCAGACCCGCTTTACATCAACTAAGGTTTATTTCATTTCTGAGGCTATTTGGAAGAATGCTGCTGCTTCCAGCCAACGTGCAGATGTGGAACACCTACAACAGGTGCCTGACAAGCAGGTGGCATGTATAGTCCCTGGGTCCCCATTACTCCTGCCTGTGTCTATCTCTTCCGGTGATCTCTACCAATTTGGTGCAAGCACGCATGGAAATAAAAATGCAGACGGCTAGTATGGAGGTACAGATCCAGGAGCGCTGCACTCTGGCAGTGGGGTGGGGGAAAGGGACCGTCGTCAGCTTTCTCGGGCTGTAGTAAACTCCATTCAGGAAATGTCTAGATTCGTGTAGCAGATATTTTAGTTGCCTGCTCAGAAGCACCCTCCCCCTTTCCAACCAGGCTTGTGCTCCGTCTAGATTTCCACCCTGCCCTCGAGGCGTTGGGCTTGGGGAATACCGACTCCTCTTAGCTCTGGGTAGTCAAAGCCAGGCGGGGTCATCGGGCCTGACGACGATCCAGGACCGGGCCAGGGAACACGTGGGGCAGCTGCCTCTCACGTGCCCACAGAGGGAAGCCCGAGTCCTCTCCCGTTAAATCGGGGCAGGTTCTAAACGGTAAGGAGCTGGCGCGGGAGCCGGCTCGAGGTGGTTTTCTGGGGGGGGGGGGGGGGGGGGGGGGGGGGGTAAATTACTCGGCCTCTCTTTACTCTCGTTCCTCTTCCCTGAAAGCGGGCATGCTCTTGGTACCGTGGTTAAAATCCGTGAGGATTAAATAAAGTCGTGTGTATAAGCCCGCGGCATCGTGCCCGGCACAGGGTTTAGACGAAGCTGGCTACTGAGAACACGACAGCACACGTGAACCAGCCGGAGCCGCTATCCGTGTGCACGTGGTGAGACCCGACTCGGGAGGAGGGGGTGCAGCACGGATGGAAAGAGGGAGCCAGAGAAGAGAAGGAAAGAGGCGGAGAGGGAAGCCCTGGGCCGGACGTGCCGACCTCAGGGCGGGTGACCCTGGAGCCAAGGGGCAGCGGGAGGGGTACCCGGGCACGAGCCCGGGCACGAGATGGGTCTGCCTGGTCTGTCTGTCTTGCCCTCTGTGTCCTCACCAGATGCTGGTCTTGTCTCTCCCCAGACCCTGCTGCTCCCCAGCATGACTGGAAATGGTCTCTCTTCTATTGGCCTGTGTCCGCACTCAAGGAGCCACACTCCTGGGCCTCAAACAGCTCTTCCTAAAGGTAAGCACGCCCCTGGCAGACAGCCCGAGGGCTCTCTCTCTCTCTCTCTCTCTATTCCCCCTCCTATCTTCCTTCCCCTCTCTCTTTCCTTCTTTCTCCTGCCCTCTCTCCCTCCTCTCTGTCTCCCTGCCTCTCTCCCTCTCCTGTCTTCTCTGTCTCCCTCCTTCCCTCTCTCACTTCCCCCTCTCTCTCCCTCCCTCCTCTCTCCCTCCCTCCTCTCTCTCTCCCTCTCCCTCTCCCTCCTGTCTCCCTCTCCCTCTCTCTCCCTCCTCTCTCTCTCCCTCTCCCTCTCCCTCTCTCTCTCCCTCCTCTCTCTCTCTCTCTCTCCCTCAGCAAACCCCCTCGTCTCTTAGATGCTTCTGTAAGCCATTTTCCCCCCTTTCTCCCTCACCGAGCCTCTCCCTTTCCATCTTTCTCATCTGTTGAAAAGTTGACAGCAAATTTTATCTTTCAATTTTAGCAACTAACTCTCAAATCCTGAAAGATATTTTTATTCCTCCTTTTTGTGATTATTAGTTTGCTATTTATTTAATAATATTATGATCGCTATTTCAAATATGATTTAATACAGTAAGCTAACGTGAATCCTTTATGGAGTCTGGAAAGCATAAAGAAACACGAGCTCAGAATTGAATGCCAGACATCCCCCCGAACCTATTTAGACACGGAGAGGGAGAGAAGGAAGGAGGGAGGAAGGGAGGCAGGCGTGATGCGAATGCCTCATGATTTTTATTCTTTCCATAAAACTTCCAGCTTTGGAAATATTGCTGGTAAACTGGGGGTTCCACTTACATATGTCCTCAGGTCTCTCTCGATTAAGAGATTCTATGACCTTCTTGAAACTAAAGGTTTTGAAACACAGAAACATAAAAGCCGAGGGAACGCATTATGTGTGATGGTGGCGAGCACGGGTCAAATATAACAGAGCGCGAATCCCACGGGGAGGGGCTGGCTGGCCGGGAGCCACAGGGCACAGAGCGAATCGGGGGGTATCGACTGCAGGCCGTTCGAGAACCACAGACATTCTGCCATCCGCAGCAGGGCCAGACCGCTGGAAATCGATGACAGGTCCTGGGGCCAAGAAGAGGCACGGATGGGGGCTGGCTCTATTTTGTGTTTTTAATTATTAAGTCAGACGGGGAAGTAGGTTACTTTGACCGTGTTCGCAAAGAAAAGGAAAATCGAATCTATACAAACGGCCAGATGGTCACACGGGGAGCAGCCCGAAATACCCCCTCGCTCACACAGCATCCGGGGAGACGGCAGGGCCCCCCGGCCTGCACCACGACGCCCGTCTCGGGGTTCGGTGCCCGTGGCCGGGAAGCTTCCAGCTTTGAGTCTTGTCAAAGCACCACAGCATTCGTTCCTTCCCGGACCACACGGGCATCGTCGATTTTGCAGAGGCATAAAACAAACCTCCAGCAAAATGAGGTTCTCTGTACCTTTAACTTCTTGTTAAACACGTGGATTTTACCCAGAGCAGGAGGGAGGAGGGCAGGGGAAGCCGGCACGCGGGAGAAGGAACCATACTCGTGTGACCACGCTTGCGGCCTCCGGAGAAGCGGCCAGTGGTTTCTGTCTGCCCCTGCCCACCCGACAGTCCCCGGGGCCGCTGATTCTCCCACGACCCCCTCCTGGCGTGGGCAGAACAACCCAGGGGCCCCGTCCACGTGGCCCACGTGCACTCACCTCCGGAGTCCTGCAGGGCTCTGCCCGACGCCAGCAGCCCCGAAAACAACTCGCACGTACACGGGGTCACGTCACAAGGCACGGCCAGTGCTGAGGGAAGTGTAGTCCCCACGGGGATGGGTTTCTGGCCACAAATGCAAAGCCACGGGGCCAAGTACAGATAATCGTGTCCGCAGGTGAGAGAGACCACAAGGACGAGCGGGTCAGACCTGAGCAGGGCAGGGAGAGCAGCAGGCCGGGGCCGTGCCGGTGCTCGCGGGGACGTGCCAGGCTTCAGGTGCTCCCGGGCCGTTGGGCACGACCTCGATGCACCAGATGTGACCGCGGGCCACAGCCAGAGCAGGCGGGCGGTTCTCAGCTCAAGGTTGTCCGTCTGCGAGACCAGAGGGTGCGGAGTGCGGGGCTTACCGGGAGCTGGAAGGAGAGAGGAGCCCGCGTCCCGGCAGGTGCGCAGCCCATCCTCGGTGCCCGCCTGTGAATGGTCACTGAACACCTCCTGCCGTCCTGTGAGGTTGGTTCCACCTGGTGACCCTCACCTTGACGGTCAAGCAGGACTCAGACATGTCAGCCAGCGGAAGGGGCACCTCGGGGCGGGGGGGCGGGGAGGGGCAGGAAGCAGCAGAGGTCGCAGGTTGAGGGCAAGTGACAACAGGGACTCAGGTTACAGAGGGGAGGCTGGCTGCCACACGACCTCTGGAGGCAGAAGGAAGGTGGGCGCCTGCCCCCCAGAAGAGTCCCCTCGGCCGCAGAGAGAGCCACAAGGCCGAGCAGAGTGCTGTCACCTGTCCTGGCCCAGGTGTCCGGGGTCACAGAGCCCCTCATGCGGGTGGCACTCCGGCCACAAAGCCAGGGGATGCTGTGCCTGCCAGGGAAAGGGACTCACGGCCCACAAAACTCTGAACCGTGTTCAGTTCAAGCCATTGTCCTTGAGACCACGTGCCCTTCCTGGGAAGGGAGGCGGTCCACACGGAACCTCGCCCTGGGGCTGCAGAGGAGCAGTGCCCACCCCCAAGCTGCTGCGCACGGCCACCTCGACGTAGTCAGTGCCCCGCGGAGAGGCCCCGGCACGCCCGGCCCCTTGCCACACCCCTTAGTTCCGGTCCCGCTGCAAAGCCAGGAGATGGGCTCCTTTTTTTCTGCTGTTCTGTGTTGAGAAATCCACCCGGTCCCTGCCCCAGGGGGGAAGTGATCACTTGGAGTTCCTACGACAGATTTACCTTGGTCTCATCTGTCCCCACGCACCTAACTTCCAAACCGATGTCAGCCCTCGGTGCAGACCTGAGACCCTGGCCCCGCAGTCTGTAGGATTCGCCGGGACCTCGGTTTTGGAAGGGACACGGCCAACTGCCAGCGAGAATGCGGGTGTGTGCAGGGCCCGGAAAGCGCCAGAGCCACCGAGGACTGAGGAGCTGGTGAGGTTCCTGCTGCCGCGTAGCACCAGTTGCTGGCACTTCCTTTCTTTCTTGTCTTTTCTTCACTCTTTGCGAGTTTCACCCGGGTCCACGCCCAATCCCGCGCCATCGCCATCCGAGTCTGATTTCACAGGACGCCGGGCGGTGCACTCTCGGTCCACCACCCCATCGCTGGCTCCACCCAGGGCCCTCACTTCCCGCCGACAGGCAGAGCGAGGTGGCGGAGGTCGCAGCACCGAGGGACGGAACCAGACCGCTACTCCTCCTGCCGACTTCACCGCCAACCTCCGTCGCGCCCTGAGGCCGCGCTGGTTAGCGGGTCTGCTACTGCCCAAGTCGCTCACGACACGGTCCACGGAGGGCTCACCGCCGGCCCCTTGCTTCCCACTTCATTCTCCCCTTTTCCTTGGCGGTGAATCCGGGACAAATCCTCGCGTCTAGACCGGTCTCTTACTTGAAAAAGTCAATGAAGCCAGGAAATCATAGAAATGTACATATCTTCAACAATTTTGCTTTGTTTCCTTCCCTTTGCTTGGCTCAGAATGCTGATCTTACTTTTTTAATTTATTTTATTTACTGCCTTTTTTTTTCTCTTTACCTTTTGAGCCGTTTACCCATTTCTTATTTTCTGGTGAATTTATAGGCTTGAGTATTTCTTGTTGACTCCCCGCGTGGCTGGCAGGCTCTGAGAAGATAGGGACTGAATGTCATTTGCTGCTGTAGCCCCAGGAGTGAAAGCACCTGGTCTATGATAGATGCTCAGTAAACACTGGCGGGAGGGGTAGTTTGGCCAGTGATGATTTCCAGAAGCATCGGCTCCTCAGAGCGTTTTACTCCCAATCCGCCCCGTCTTCGTCCACCCCCTCGGTTTGTAAGATACACGATTCATCCCCATCAGATCAGTCCATGGACTCGACCCGCCCCCGGAAGAGCTTGGCTGAGAAAGCAGTTCCTGACCAGTTGCAGACTGCCGGCCCCAGGGCCACCAGTCTGGTCCCCACTGCACATCCGGAGGGTGGAGACTGTGGGAGCAGCCCTTCAATCTAGGTACCTCCACGAGACCCGGGCCATCCATCTGTGGTTAGGAACTATGACTTGGGGTCAGCGCCGGGCCCACAGCCACCAGCCGTGTAATGTGGGGTGAATCACTCACTCGGGCTTTCCGTGTGCTCGCTCGGGACGCGGGAACCAATTCCTTCCCTCATCTCATAAAGGAGGAAAGTGAGGCAGAACACGCACGAGAAAAACGGCATTCTGACTTCGTGATTTGTTAGATTTACACCACGAGTCAATTCCCCCCCCCGCCCACCCCCCCCCCCCCCAGAAGGTGCAAACAACACAACGGGGGTCGGGTCAGGCTGAGCTCTGTCGCCACTCTCGGGCTCTGAGGGACCGGGGTGGTGGGGACGGGGGCTCAAGTGGGTCAAGAGCAGTCAGGCAGCTCCCCCACGTCCCCCAGATCAAGTGCCCGAACACCACCTCATTCCGCGAGGCACATTTCCGGAACGAGCGTTTGCTCACACTTAAAGGGAAGGCTGGATTCCCTGGCAAAGCCGAATCACAGCGCCGTGGGGGTTTCCATCGTGGGCCCGTCCGTGATCCTGCTCCTTTCCGTGACGGAACATAATCAGGACTTGTCCCTCGTCTCAGCACACGTTACCCCAAAGTCACAGATAATGGGCAGATCAAGTGCTAATTCCGAGCAATTAAAGGCTGAGTCACAACTAAACTGCAGCTAATTTGAAATTTTATTTTTTATTTAGGGCAAAATAGCAAAGGCCTCGTGTCAGGCAGAGACACGAAGACCAAGGATGTTCATCTTGACACTCCAGCCAGACCGAGCGCCAGGTGTGGTGGCGCCTTCCGGTCAGCCAGCAAGTCCCTCTGTGTCCCGCATCCAGCAGCACAGCGGTGGCAGAGGAGGACGTGAGGGGGGGCCGCGCGGCCAACGACACGCAGGCCGGGTCCTTACCGCCGAGGGGATGGGATGGAGGGCGGAGCTTCCCCAAATCCTGAACAAGACAACCTGCCAGGAAGGAGCCTCTCGGGAGGGAGAGACCTCCTCCTGGCGACCCCAGTCACCCTTTTTGCATCCTTTCTAAGCCTGCGAATAAAGACAGTGGGTTAATAGGACCCCAGCCCCTCCGTGTCCCCACCAGACAACACACAGGTGCACCCCACTCCATGGCCAGAAGCACTGCCAAGGGCCAGGAGAGAGAGAGAGACGTGGGACCCTGGGAGCCCTCACTGGGAGAGCCATTGCCTTCTGTCCAGGCTACTTTTTAAAGTCCCAGTGCTTTTTATGCTTCCTCTTAACTGCGGGTGGAAATGAGCACGGAGGTCAATGTCACACGCACACACACAAAAGCTTCAGAGGACAAAGACCTCAATGTCATTCTCGGCGCGGGAATGGAAAGACAGATGGCCCTTCTGTGACAGGCCGCGGGTAATTTGAGCCCAAGATTCAGGCCGAGAGGAGAGGCTATCACCGAAGAATAAATCTGAGTCAGCGGCAAAGTAATCACTTTGGATTAAGGGCACTTTTCCAGGGCCAGGAGGAACAAAGGCTATTTCCCAAAGCCCACAGAATAAATACCCGTTGTTCTTCAAGATGTGAGAGGCTTGCAGTCGGACCGTGTACACGCTGACCGGGGGCAGGCCAGCTCGCCCCCGCCCCACCATCCACTGTGACCTTGGCGATCCATGCTGCCCCCCTACCACCCCACCAGCCTTCAGCACTCTGGACCCTGCTTGCGTTCCCACCTGCGGGAGGGAGGGAGAGCTGCCCCAGGCTGGAGCCCCAGGGAGAGCCACCTTCCCCGGGGCCGTCTGAGTAGGGGTAGGGGAGGAAAAGCAGCGAATGACCCCCAGCACGGCGCCCCGGCTCCCTGGCACCAATGGGGCCCATCCTGAAGTTTGGTATCTTTTGGTTTTCCCCAGAGTACCTTCTTCCAAATAACCACGGACTCAGCTCAGTGCACGAGCTGCCCTGGACCGCTCACCTGGGGGCAGGACCCAGCCTCCAGGGAGGGGACATCCCACTGCAACCCCAGGCCTGCCCCACCCCACCTCTGCGTGCTCTCAGCCCAACCCAAACCTCCCTCAGCGCACCCCAAACTGGAAGAAGCCCCTCTCTCCAAAGTCATTATAATGCAGCCTGGGTTTGCCTTCAGTGTGGGCGGCTCCTGGTGCTTCCACCCAGGAAGGAGCGCCTCTCACTGCGGACAGTCTGGGGAGGACCAAACCCTTCGCGTAGAGCCGTCGTTCTGGAGACCTCTTTGCCTTAGCGGCGTTCCCTCTGCCTTCCTACACGGCACCCTGAGGGTGATTTCGTCGGCTCTGGCTGTCTTGGGCGGTCTTTGCAACAAGCTGGGCCTGACCTGCGTTCATCCCCCCACGTCCTCCTTCTCTGCCCGTAAGCGCAGTCGCACCCACCCCACAGAGAGGCCCTCGCCATTAAAAACCGAACACGATGCGTGTGCCACGCATACTCCGGGCCCTCCAGCTCCCTTTTCGCGGCCTGCTCCCTGCTCCCACCGGCCCCCACGCCCAGGGATGCAGGGGCTACAAATAAGGCAAGGCTTCACTCTGAAAGCTAACTGACTTCAAGTCCGTATGCCTTTGACGGCTCTCCCAGCTTCCTCCTCGAGGTCAGGCTGTCAGAAACCCTTCCTTGCTGCAATAAACCCCCACGCTGAGCCCGGACCTCACACCTTCCCACGAACAGGACCTCAGTGCCTCCCCAGTCTCCTTCACGAACCGCAGTATGGTCAGGAACCCCGCCACGAGACCGTCATGGCCTCCAACGCTCTGGTCCGTGAGCGTTAAGAACGAGGGCTTGGCCCGCATCTCACCTGGGCTGCGGGGGCCCGAGGGCCCCACCTGGAAGGCAGCACAGCCCAGGAGCGACAGACAAGCCTCGCTGCTTCACGTCCCCTCCACAGAAGCCCCTGACGTTTCTGCGTGGCCCGGATGCGGGGTGAAGGCTCTCCTCGCGGGCGTTTTTCTTGCTCACTCCTTTGCACCTGTGACATCTTCCTATCCAACCAACCGAGAGTCATTTATCAAGTACAATGTATTCAGCACATGACCACATTCTGAGTAATTACAGGTAAAAAAAAAAAAAAAAAAATTACAGGAAAGGTGTAGGAAGAGAAGTAAAACCCTTTTTTTCTCTTTGAAGGTAGACCTGAGTTTTTAAAATTTTGAGCATGATTTACTCTTCATTTAAAAACACTCTGCGTGCCCTCTGACCCGACTGTCCACTGCAGGCCACCCTCCCTGAGAATACTTGCCCTGGAATCTGCAGGCCCGGCCACCGGCAACGTGTGGATCCTGGGCCGACGGCCGACGGGCCGTGCCCCTGCCACCTGGGGACACGTGTAAACAAAGACGGGCATCTGCCCCTCTGCTGCTGATCCTGGAGGTGCCCGTCCTGCGGGAGCATCCCAGACACGTGCCTGCAGCGCTCAGAGCTCCTGGCCGACAGGCCACGCCAGAACTGCCACGAGGACACAACGTCCCACTGTTTGCTTCCCGGCCACCTTTGTCAGGCACTGCGAAGCCCGTCTCCAGCCACGTGTCCTGACGCACACCTGCCAACGGGGACCGGAGGCTCCCAGCATCAACGGCCAGTTCTCCGGGAGCCCTGTCTTCTCCGAGGTCCAGGCCACCTCACTTCTGTGCGTTCTGCTTCTCATAAAGTGGAGTCCCAACCACTCAGAGGGCCCGTCCCACCCTGTGCTTCAGGTCGACCATTGTGGAACTGACTTAACCTCTGGTAACCAAGCGTCTGCTGTGGACCCCTGCCTATCTAAGCATTTTGACAACATTCATTTTATGTTATTAAACGTATCGTTGAAGCTTTATGATTTTGTTTTATTAAATGTATTAATTAAATTTCATTCCTTAAGTTAATTTGTGTATTTCTTTTCCTGGTCCCTCTGCTGATGACTCGGCATTTACTTAACAAATGTTGACTTAGTGCTAATGCTAATGTAGGCACTGTCCTCGTCACTAAGAGGACAGACAGAAGTGACAGAGCCCCTGCCAACGTGGGGCCTACGATTCAGTGGGGAACTAGGCAAGAGCAAGCAAATAAATAAGCAATGTAATTCCAAGTGGTGATAATACAGAATAAAGGAGTGTAAGAGTTGAGAGAGTTAGAGATTTTTAGATGGAAAATCCCTCGAAAGAGACGGCATTCAGAGGGTCAGATGAGCTGTGCCCGGACAGGAGAGAACTTTCCAGCAGCAGCCACACCAAGAGGGAAGAGCCTCTGGCCGGACGGTGTCAGTGTCGCAGCGTCCTCAGGTAACAGCATCGTCCGTTCAGCCAGGACGACAGCCCGGGAGGAAGCAGGGGAGTCTTGCAAACCATGTACAGCCTCTCGTTCCCTCGAGGTGTGACGGGGGCCGCCATACATTATGAACAATACAGACGTGAGCAAAAATATGATTTGAAAGGTTATCCTGCTCTTCAGAGAACAAACTGGAAAAGGGGCCCAGACGGAGGCCATCTGGGGCCACGGCCGTGTCCAGACAGAGACAGTGATGGCAGACGGGAGGGGTGGCCATGGGGCTGTGCGGGGTGGTGGGGTCTGGAACATACTGTGAAGGTCGCTCTGACAGACCCGTCAGCGGAGTCACTAGATCTCTGCCTCCTTTCTGGGGTTGTCGGTGTTCTAGAATGACTGACTTCCAGAGAACGATGGATCCTGAGAAGCTTCCGGTCTACACACGCGATGCTCCTCCCCAGAATCTTCAGTAGCTTCCTCTGTGACCGAGAGTTCCTGCTTTGTGGAGGACAGACCATCGAAGAGCTCCCGCCATACATGACTCTGCCTCCTGGAAGCTCCCGCTGTTTTCCTAGTCCCGCCGGGGCCCACGACCAGCCTGAGCGCAGTGCCCCGAACAGAGTCCCTTCCCCAGGGGCTGCCCTCCGCTCCACCTCCAAGTGCTGCCGGCCTCACACCTCCCAGACCCTCGGGCCCCCTCCTTCCCTCCTCCTGCCAAGCAGGCCCCACACTCAGCAAGGCTGTCTGTCCAATCTTCAGAACCTTCTGGCTGATGATCAATATGGAAGTCCCTCTGGTTTCAGCCAATGATCAATATGGTCTGGAATCGATAGCCTCATTCACAGGAAGGGATAAGAGGTTAATAAGAACCTCCATGTGACCCCCTCCTGGGCTGTTTTCACATTTACAGTCTTTGAAACCAGACCGAGGTGCGGGTGCTTGGCTGATACAGACGCATCTTTCCACATCCCATAAACCAGGAGAGGGAAATCAACGTCTTCTTGTACGACCTGCCCTGGCTGCGTGGCGTAAAGCCCTGAAAGTCCACCAGCTCCGGGCCCAGGAGGGACCACGCAGCTCCCAACCGCCCGGCGGCGTCTCCGTCAGGAGTCTGTTTGTGCACAACTCCGACCCAGTCGGCTACAGCGGCACTGCACCCGGAACCACACTACTTGCCCCCCAAGTTTTTCCAGCTAGGTCGTCGGCAAATGCAGAAACCTGAAGCAAAGACACTGGGCAGGAAGTCCAGAGTTCTGGGCTTCGCACGGGAATTCCTCGGCTGCGGCATTAGTGACAGGTAGACCTGGTGACCCCCCCAGCAGCATCCCTGGCCTCTCCTATTGGCTCCAGCAGCACCTGCCTGAAGCCATGACGATTGAAAACATCTGCAGATGTCGCCAAGGGGGCTGAGTCACCCCGCTGAGCACCACTGATCCGGAGAATCGCTGTTGTCTTGAGTCGTCCCTTTTCCTTTGGGTCCCGTTAGCCTAGAGCGTCCCCCGGCCGGCCCGACCCCATCGGTCCAGGACCCCATTTCCCCTCACAGCCACTGTCTCTTCCAAGCCACAGAAGCCTCCCCTCATTGCCCCAAACGTCTGTTCCCCCAGCGTGGCCTGGAGGCCCCCTGCACCAGATCAGGGGGCCAGGCAGGAACGCGGGCCCCCCAGGGACGTGCCGTGCTCGTGCGGGCTCGGGCACACTTCGTCCTTCCAAAGCGTCCTGGCCTGCAGCTCCCACACGGGAAGCTTATTTTCAGCAGAAACCCAGCAGTCTACACACATGTTATTAGGCCCTCCGAGGAGACTCCCCAGAGCTGCGAGTGTGGTATTATTTCTATTCTGCATTTCCAAGTGCTTTCTAATTAAAGGATTTCATTTTACTCTGAACAGTTCCTCACTCCTTTTTAAAAACTGTGCACACAAAATGCACAATTGTATAAACATAATCCTGTTCGTTAAAAAACTACGGTTCTCTGACAAAAGCCCATTCCATCTCAAGGGCTGTTTTTCTTAACCTTCACGGAGAATAAACATCATTTTCACCATAAGGAATCCAGTTCCTGTGGCAAATTCTGTAACAAAGAGAAAGCTATCAGGATAACTTGGTGAGCAACCGAGAGGCCACCACGTGGCCCGCGTCTCCCCAGACGGGGACAGAACAGTCTCTCGAGCCCTGTCTGGGGGCTCTCCCTCCACTTCCCCCACCCCTCACCATGGTGAGCCCCCACTGCACCCCCAGGCTGACCACCCAGTCCAGGTGGAGGGAGAGACCCCTCCCGGTGGCTGGGATGAGGTGGGACTGATGCATCATGGGAAAGCACCCTTGGGTTACGCTCTTGGGGGCTCAGAGTCTGGGAGGGATTGTGTGCATGCACGCATGACCCCAGCAGCACCCCGGGCCTCTTGTGATCATCTCCCTCCACGCTGCATGTGGGCACCTAACTTCCTCTGGTCCGCAGGGAACCAGCTGAAGCCAGAATTGGCTGAGGGTTGCCTGCGTGTTGGGCACCGGGCAAGCATTTTCCTCACTGTTGGTCACCTTGAGTCCACACAGGGGTGTTGGGACAATGGATGCCATCTTTGGCCAGTCTGGGTGGACCCCAAAGCTGAGGACGTGGGCTCCACTGTGACCAGGGTCATGGTCCAGGCATCTTGTCCCTGTGGCCCTGTCTGCCCAGGGAAAGTGCTCCTTAGGATTTAGGTCTTGAATGGCTAAGCACCTGATCTTGAGGTGGGTGGGGGACACGCTCACTCCACTAAGATGGCTCCAGGCTGACGACTGTAGACCACTGGCCCCGCCCTGGGGGTTCTCAGCACACTCCTGCCTGCTGGCTCTAGGCCAATGACTGTAGACCATTGGCCTGACCCGGGGTGCCCACCACACTCCTGCTTGATGGCTCCAGGCCCGATGACTGTAGACCACTGGCCGAACCCTGGGGGTGCCCACCACACTCCTGCCTGCTGACTCCAGGCCGATGACTGTAGACCATTGGCCCAGCACGGGGTGCCCACCACACGCCTGCCCTTCTCTAGGCGAGACCTAAGGAGGCTCCCCAGTAAGACACAGAATATAACCATGCAATTTAAACATCAAGGCTTCCATCTGGCCCTAACCCACGAAAAACTGTGTAGGAACTAAAACTTATAAACACACAAGACCAGAAAAACAGAGCAGAGGGTGAGTAGATACGAGACGGCCGACAGATGACGTGAGAACCGGAAGTGGGCGGGGGAGGACACGCGACTTCTCGAAGCCAAGGCCGCCGCACAGGCCGCTCCTGCCTGGGGCACCCAGGGAACCCAGGAGAACACTCCAGGCGAGCTGGGAGCCGGTGGTCGTGGGCATGAGGAGTGAGGTCAGAGACGGGGGTGCCGAGACTCGTGGACAGAGCAGGCGGACGACCAGGAGGGCCTGCAGACTCACGGATGAGCCCCCCCTCCCCGACCGCATGCCAGGGACTCGCTCCCCAGAGCAATCTCACACACAGGGCCCAGACAGGGGGCATGAGGGACCCTCAGAGGTGGGGCGAGGCCAGGTCCTCATGAGCGTTGAACAGCACGGCACACGGGAGGCTGGGTCTCTCGGGCCACCCCCCACTTCTGTCCCCACCCCACCAACCCCCTGCGGTGCCAGGTTGAGCCCCGGCAGGCAGAGGCCTGTGCTGGCGATCACCGGGCCCGGGGAGAGCGTCTCTGTACACGAATGCCCCCCGCCCCCCACAGCCGCACTGTAGTCGGCCCGCGGGCACACCCCAGCCACGCCGGGCGCCTCTGGCCCCCCAGCCCGTCGCTGCGAGCTCGGGCAGACAGCCAAGCACGAGATAGAGGGCAAAAAAAACAAAGGCGGAAAGGAATCTGAAGGAAACAGATAATAACACAGAAAAAAAAAACGAGGAAAAAAATCACACAGAAGAAATACTCTCAGGTTAATGAATTCATTAAACAAAAAATGCTAGAATTCTAGAAAACAAGGAAGAGAGAGGTCTCTTTAAAATTAAAATTAAGAGAGGTGAAATTAAAAATCCGAAGGACAAACTAGGAAATGAAGGACTGAAATCTGCTGGAAATGAGAGACAGCAGGGAAGACGTTAACAATTTAGAAGGACAGGACTTCCTGTGTCCGACTCCCAGGACACGGGCACCTGGGGGGCTCGGCCGCTCGAGCATCCGAATTCAGCTCAGGTCATGATCTCCTGGTTCGTGAGTTCGAGCCCCGTGTCGGGCTTGCTGCTACAGCCCTCGGCACAGAGCCCGCAGACCATCCTCGTACCCCCTCTCTGGCCCTCCCACACTCGTACTCGCCCACAAGCAAATAAATATTTTTTAAAAAGAAGAAAGAAAGAAAAGAGGACAACCGGAAAGTCTACCTTCGGATAGCCACAGAAGTAAGACAAGAAATGTCCCCTATGCCCCCAGAGGTCCATGAAGTGCCCACGGCCGTGATGAGGGGCCCACTAAAGGCCTCCAGACAGGAAAAATGGATCACATACAGAGAACGAGCACGGGACTGTCTGGGTGTCCCCAGCACTGGTTCTGGACAGTGACAACACTGCCTCTGGTGTGATTTCTTCAACCAGCAAAACCAGCGCCGTGGAAATAAAGGCATTTCCAGACACGCAGCAACGAAGACCACCGAGCTCTGCCATGAAAAGGTGGGTAGACAAAACCACAAATGAATGAAGCGGGGGGAGATGCAGGTTCGGGGTGCAAGGGACCCAGCTTCCGGGGGCAGGGGGCAGCCCAGGATCACAGTGACGGCCAGAGTGGCAGCCGGGGGCCAGACGCCATCTGCAGGGGATGGGGAGGCAGGGGCTGGAGGAGGGGGTCCACACTGCACGAGGCGGTGAGTGAACTGAATCTGAGGCCACGGTGGCAGTGACGGCAGAGTTCTGCAGCTTCTTCCTCAAATGTCCCTATAAAAGGCAGGTGTGGGACCTCGACGGCGGAACCAAAACCGCAGCTAACACTCTAAATCAGACCAGGTGCTTTAGACTGGATGTTGTGTCCCCACAGACGTCACAAGTCGGAACCCAACACCCAGGGTGATGGTTTTAGGAGGCAGGCTGTGGGGGCGATCAGGTCAAGAGGGCAGAGCCCCCGTGAAGGGGATCGGTCCCGTTCTGAGGATCAGTCCTTAGAAAAGACCCCAAGAGCTCCCACCCCCAGCCCACGCGAGGGGACAGCGAGAAAGGGCCCTTGTCCCCTGACACCAGGTCTGCCTGTACCTGATCCCGCACTTCCAGCCTCCAGAGCCTGGAGAGACAGCTGCCTGCCTGATGGGAGGTCTATGAGCCTCAGGCTCTGGGGGACCCAGTGAGAGCCACCCCGACAAGACGTCCGTGAACCACGGGGTGTGGAGCACCCGGTGAGAGCTGCCCCAACGAGCAGCAGCCACTGACACACTAGTTTCCTAGTTTCCCGGCACCACCAACTTAGCAGCTAAAACCACAGAAACTCATCACCACCCCCCCACCCCCCCCACCCCCCCGCCCCAGTCCTAGAGGCCAGAAGGCAGGGATGGGCAGGGCCGAGTCTTTCCAGGGCATCCAGGGGAGAACCGACCCCATGCCTTTGCCAGCGTCCTTGGTGTGGCCTGGCTGGCAGTGGTCACTCCAACCTCGGTCTCCTGTCCAATCTCCTTCTCTTCTCTTGGGACTGAGGGATAATCTCATCTCGAGGCCCCCAAGCGAATGACATCCGTAAAGACCCTATTCTAAATCGGGTCACAGACACAGGGACTGACACAGGGACTGGCACTTAAGACTTGAACATGTTTTCTGGGGACACATTTCAACCCACTGTAGAAGGTCTTCCCACAGACCCCACAATCCAAGTCCCACCCACTGCATCCACCACATGTGGTGACCGTAGCACCACGAGGGAAAAGCAGAGACGGGAGACGTGTCCGACAGGCCTCGGCAGGGCAGCTGGGACTGGATGCACTTCCTCCCGCCCCACGGCACCGGGCGGGGTCTGCTGGAGGACAGAACAGGCGGAGGCTCACACCCATCATCTAGGACTCTCTGGACAAGGCCTCGCCAAGAAGGAACTTCTGGAATTTGGAACAAAACAAAGCAGGACAGGAACAACAGAGAAAAAGCAAAAGAAGGCCCAGCAAAAGGGGCCACGGGTCAGCTGGCACAGCAAGTAGGAAGGAAATGAGATGTCGCTGGGCCCAAGAATGAGCCGGACCCTCTACAGGGCACCTGGAGCCACGGGGATGGCAGGCAAGTGCACAGACACACTGACACGTGTCCCTCGCGGCCACCAGGAGCAGCAGCCGGGCCACCAAGAAACCGTCACCCCGTGCGGGAGCTCGAATCCCATCCAGGGTGTGGAGCGGGGGCCAACACAGTGCTTCTGCACACGGCCATGCGAGTGAGCCCAGGGCCCTGGGGTCCAACCTCTGGGCCTCCCCCACCCTCAGCGAGGACCATCTTCCAGGTTTTGACACCTACCCAAAAACCACCTGTTTTGCTCACTCTTCACAGCATCCGTGTAGTTATTTTCCCCCCAGAAATTTTAGTCTATTGCGGGTTTAGTTTACGCAGGTTAGGCTTCTACTCCCCAGTGGGAACCCACACTGGTGGATTTTCTTATGTTGAACCCACACCTGCATTCCAGAGACAGACCCCACTTAATAACCCTGTGGTTTACTTTTTATATACTACTAGATTGGATGTGAGAATATTCCTGATATTTTTTGTTCATTTTCATGACGACATAGGTCTGTACAATCTTTAACTGGGTATTGATATCAGATTAATACTGGCCTCACCAAATGGGTCAGGAAATTTTCAGGCTTCCTCTGCTTTCTGAAAGAGTTTGTGTAAGATTGTTGATATTTCATTTTCTGTAAGAATTTGATGTAATTAATAAAGCCATCTGGGTCCAGTGTTTTCTCCATAGAAAGATGTTGGTTATTCCAATCTTTATTAACTATAGGGCTATTCAGACTATTAATTTCTTCTTGAGTCAGTTTTGTTAAGTTCTGCTTTTCAGAAATGTTTCCATTTTACCTAAGTCACAAAATTTATCTTCATAAAGTAGGCTGTCATAGTTTCCTACTTAAAATCATCTGTAGAATATGTAGTGATATTCCAGTGTTCCTTTCTAATATTTGTAATCTGTGTCTTCTCATTGTCTTTATTTTCCTTCCTAGAGATTTAACAATTTTGTTAATATTTCCAAAGAACCTGTGTTTGACTCTCTTTACTTAGTCTATTGTCTGTTATAGTTCTATTGTACTGATTTTGCACAGATATTTATTATTGTTACACTCTAATTATTTGGATTTAACTTGCTTTTCTGTTTCTAGCATCTAATGGAGAAAACTTAGATCATTGATTTTAACCCTTCTTCTCATAAAATATGCATTTAAAAATTTTTTTAATGTTTATTTATTTTTGAGAGAGACAGGGACAGAGAGAGGGGTTAGGGGCAGAGAGAGAGGGAGACACAGAATCCAAAGCAGGCTCCAGGCTCTGAGCTGTTAGCACAGAGCCCAACGCAGGGTTCGAATTCACGAGCTGTGAGATCATGACCCGAGCCGAAGTCGGACGCTCAGCCGACTGAGCCACCCAGGCGCCCCATAAAATATGCATTTAAAGCCGTAAGTACCCCCTGTGGCCCCCTTCAGCCATTTCACACAAATTTTGGTTGTCATTTTTATTAGTAAGCTTTCTAGTTTCCAAGTGGTTTCTTCTTTGACCCAGGCGCTATTTAGAAGCCTACTTTATTGCCAGCAGTTTTGAGATTTTCTAGATATCCTATTGGTGTTTTTTTTTTTCTTCAAACTGAGATCTGTTTTAGCCAGAAGACATTCTCTGTTACATATTAATTTTTAAACAAATTATTGACACTTTCTGTAGACCAGTGTATCTCAGTGAACACTTAGTGTCGTGTAGAGTGTGGTGTTCTGTGAATGCCAAGGCCATGGAATTGGCAGATAATGTCCAGACACAAAAGTGTTACAAAGTTAATGGCCTCTGAGGCGATGGTGGATGTATCAGAATTGGTGTTTTTTTGCATCATGAATTTTGAAGGTGGTGCCCAGGCCCCTGCACACCTGGCTTGCTCTGTGCCCCACGTGCCCTGCCCGCTTACCAGTACGAAGCGGGCCTCCAACCTCCTAGAACACTCTCTGTCTGCAAGTCCGCTTTGGTGCTGACAGAGCAGTGACAGCTTCTCTATGCTTCCTGTTCACAGTGTGACTTATTCTTTTACATCAAACTATTTGTGTCTTTAACTTTGAAGTGCATCTTTTGTAAATAGCATGTAACTGGAGGTTGCTTTTTTAATCCAACCTGACAACTTCTGCCTTTTAATTAGAATTAATTGGGTCCAACTAAATTTAAAGTAATTCTCTACGTGGTTGGGTTTCATGTGGCCCTTCCTATGTCTTTGTCCCTCCTTTTGCTTCTTTCCTGCCTTCGTTTGTGTTAATCGAATATTTCTCAGGATTTCATTTTGTAGCCTCTATTATTAGCTTCTTTCCTTTCTTTTCCAATTACTTTTCATTGTTGCTCTAGAACAACGTCCATCCTTAAATGACCACAGTCCATTTAGAGTCGATGCTGTAACATCTTGCGCCTTCTGCTTCCCGCCTGACTCTTCACGGCCCCACTTCAGACCCCATTCTTGCCCTACCGCGTCGCCACACTGACCCTCCCACTCAACCCCCCGGTGGTCTTCAGCCTTCGTGCCGTGTACCTTAGAAACTTCCCCTTACGCTGCCATTATTTTCTCTTGAGCAGTCAGTTGTCCTCCAAGGAAATTATGAGGAGAGAAAACAATTTATGTTTACTTACTTCTAGTTCTGACGCTCTCCTCTGTGAGAATTCCTGTAAATTCGTATTTTTTATTCACCTTCAATCTGAGGGATTTCCTTTAAAATTTCCTGTAGTGCAGGTACAAATTCTCTCAGTTTTCTGTTTTTCTGTAAATGTCTTTATTTCACTTACATGTTTGAAAGATATTTCATTCAATGGAAAATTCTGGACACAGAGCATTTTTTTTTCTTCCAACACGTTAAACATGTTCTTCTAAGGTTTTCCGGACTTCTTAATATTTCATAAGAAGATGAGCATCATTTTTATCATTGCCCCCACCCCACATCTTTTTGCTTGTTTTCTGGGTTTTCGGCTGCTTACAGGATTTTATCCTTACCTTTGGTGTTTAGAAATTTGGTAATGATATGCAGAGTTGTGGTTTTCTTTGTATTTAACCTGCTTGGGGTTGGCTGAGGTTTCTAAATCTCTAATTTTAAGTTTTCCACCAAATTTGGAATTCTTCAGCTAAATTATTTCTTTAAATATTGTTTTCTGCCTTATATCACATATTTTTAAGAGACTCTCCCCGTAAACGAGATGATTTTTCTTCAGCCATTTTTTTCTCTCTCACCTTCAAATTGGATAAATTCTATTGATTTGTCTTCAAGCTTAGACTTGAACTTTAGACAGACATTTTCTCCCGAACTCTTCTATTTGATGTGGAGCCCATGCATTTTTTATTTCAGGCATTGTACTCTTCAGTTCTAGAGACTCTCCATTTGGTTTTTCTCTAGTTTTATTTCTCTGCTGGGATTCCCTATCTAGGAACTCATAGAGATGATATTTTCCCTTAATTCCTTACATATGTTTTACTTTGGAATCTTAAACACATTTGTAAGAGCTGCTTTATCATCTTTTTCCAACGAATCCAACATTTGGCTATGTTGTCTGCTTCCTTTAATGGCTCTTTTCTTGACTCGGGTCACATTTCCTGTTGTCTGTATACTGGCCCTTGTTGAAGAGACATTATATGCATTCTGTGTTCTGTTATCTTCTTCCAAAAAGTGCTCATTTTTATTCTATTAGGTAGTTCATTCATTGGCTACTCACCTTGAATGAATGCACACTTTTGTTGTTTTCTTTCATTTTCATTTTCATTTTGCCCAAACTCTGTAATTTGACAAGACTCAGCCTCCAAATTCCACGTCCGCCAGTCTTGCCAGGGCTTGGATTTACACTTAAGGAAGATCTAGGATAGGCCTGACTCCAGGGAATGCTTTTTATCTCTTCGTTCCTGTGGGCTGAATGCAGAGGGTGCTACTGAGGTGCTGACAGTGTCTGTCTACTCTGTTGGGGCCCGGATGTCACCAGCCCTATGTGGCCTCTACTACCTCTGTCTGCCCTTAACCCCACAGCAGCCACTCGCCGGTGGGCCCCATACAGCCCAGCTTGGGCACACACAGCCCAGACGTGGCCCGCGTGCTCCCGGAGAGCCCACACGTGGACCCCAGGCTCCCTGGGCACAGCGCCCTCCCCCGTGCCGGCTCTGCTCCCCCCCATTCTGACCTTTGCTTCTTCCGCTCAGCGGGGTTGCCAAACTCCTCGGACTTCTGTTTTCTGTGCCCAGGTGGGGAATTCTAACCAGGCCAAGAGCTACAGCAATCATGGTGCAGATCTCGCCAGTTTCCCCTCCCATGGGGCCACGGTCTTGCACTGAATGTTGTCTGTGCCTGAGCTCCGTCGCTCCGTCGTCCCATAAACGCTGCCCAAATTGATGGTTGTTCCATGTGGGGGTGGGGTTGTTTAATAAGCTCCTTTCCACCCAGTTCAGCCAGGATAGGCTACTATTGCTGGCAACCAGCAACCCCACCCGAGCCACGCAACCACAGCACCTCCACGACTTCCTACGGCAGACAGGCTCAGCAGCACCGTCTCCCATGGTGCCCGTCAGGCCAGCGACGGCAGCGTGGAGTACGGCTTGGCACGGGAAGCTTGCTGGGGGAAGCAGGAGAAACAAACCGAAATCCACACGCGAGGCTCCCTGTTAGTTTAGGGAGAGCCCCCAGACTCCAGAGCCACAGACCCCAACCCACAGGTTTCAGAGACATCACGCCCTCGGGGACCTCGAGCTTCCGGGGGAGGGGAAGGGGGGGCTCCGCTAATCGGTGCGATGCCAGGAGTTGGCTTGAGGCTAAATAACAGACTGTTTTCAGATGTGCCCAGACGCCACTATATTTCATAAAACACGAATCCATTTTAAAACTGTAAATACACGCACAGTAGTTTTAATTATGCTTTTTTCTCAATCGACAAGTATTAAAAGAAAACCAGTGATATTGGGGGGGACCAGGGGACTCTGAATGTCTTCAAGATTATAAAGGAGGCTTCATTTTTAAAGCATCGGAAAGCACGGGTCTAGGTGACCAGGCAGTCGGCATCCCTGGAACCTTCCTCCCACACTGTATCTATTAGCCTTCAGTGCACACGGGTCAGGCTGCACTGCACTGGAGACCACACTCCCCGAGAGAAGCCGGTGCGGGTTTTCCGGGTTGCCCACTGAAACAGCAACTCTACGCCTTTATTAGCACGCAAGCTGCAAGCCAGGGTTAGGGCAAACATCCCTCACGGAAATTAGAGAACTTATTCAGAACGTCTGGCCACAAAGAGGCTACCCCACATCTCCCAAGAGGCTACCAAACAAAGTAATAAGCCAGCCCCACACCGAAAACCCAGCTGTAAATGCCAGTCGATGCACCACGTTCCATCAAAGTCAGCACAGCCCACGACAGGCAGAGGCTGGAAATTCATGCAATAAAAGGAAAACGAGGGCCTTTCTTGTGAAGTCGCTCGGCGGCTTCATTCTGCTTGGCCAGAGCTGTTCGGCTCAGCACCCCTGGGCCAGGGCCAGGGCGCCCACAGGCCTGCTGGGCAGAGGCAACCTGGTGGGGGGCCGGCGGCCAGAGAGGCTGGAAGGAAAGGGGGTGGGGCAGGGCTGCCCTGGGACTTCAGAGCCGGCCTCTCCATTGCCTCAGGCCACAGCAGCAGCCCTGTCCTCCTCTAAGGCAGGAAGGGGAAAAGGCCGGAACAGACCACAAGCAGAGCAGGAAGAGGGGACAGAGGAAAGGGGACGAGAAAGCAGAAGCAGGGGGGCAGGGCCGGAGGAAGGGGAAGGATAGGAGGGCCCACCAGCCTTCTCAGCCCGCTAGGAGTGCCATTTGGGGCCACCAGATCTGTTCCCAGGTCTGCCCGCTGCCCGGCCACACAGGAAGGAGCTCGGGCCCTGCACCACATCCCGTGTGACTGTCCCAGAAAGCCCAGTCCGAGGGTGAGCTCCAGCCAGATGGCAGAGGAGGCCGGAGGGACAGACGTGGCCTCTGTCCCCGCCTGGGTCCCACTGTCCCTGAAGCAGCGAGTGGGGTGGGGCCTGCCGTCCCAGAGCAGCGCCCCCCCCCCCACGGCTGTGGCCTCAGGGCACCTTCCTCTTTGCTGTTCATACACGTTTTATTCACACGTGTTGGTCCTCTCCAGGCAGCCTCACGGGATGCTTCCATCCCCTTTCCTACTGCCGTAAAAATGGGTTTTCATGCATTATTCAGGATTGATCGATTCCCAGAAACATCCGATGCACTTGGCGGGAGGGGAGCGCCGGCCCCCCTTTGCGGCCCTCGGCACGACCGCAGCAGCCTGTCCCCCGCCTGTTCAGGCACCAGCACTGCCATACAAAACGGTGCTGCCAGAGCCCCCCAATGTCGCCCCTCCTCACCGGGGCCACCGGAGTCCCCGGGGGGCTCTGGGACAAGCCTTGCTTTTGTCCCACCAACCGTCAGGCTCTGTCCCAAACAGCCCGCCCGGGGCCCCACACCTCCAGTCCCACAGGGCCACAGGAACTGCAGCCGGCTGGCATCTCCCGGCCGCGGCCCTGCTGCGTGGCCGCTCTCGCAGGCCCCACGCCCGGCTGGCGGGTGAAGCTCACTCCCTCCCTGCCTATCAGGAGTCACACACGCCCAATGCCCACGCGCCCTCCTCTCCGGCCAGCGAATCCTGCACCTCCTGCCGTGACGCCCACCCCTTCCCTGGCCTCTGGGACTTGCCTGGGCTCACAGGGCTGAGGCTGGGCGGGCGGGTCCCGCATCATCTCTCATCCCCCACAGCCTGGAGCTCCACCCCTGCTGCTCCCCTGCCCTGAGCACTCACCCCCCCCCCCCAAACACCCTTCTCCTTCAGGACAGTCCAGCTGCCACCACGTGGGGCCCTGCTCCTCCCTCCAGCCCCGGCAGGGTCCCCCTCCTCCGCGGGACCCCCCCCACCCCACCTCCAGGGGACCTCACCCCACCACCTCCTCCGGGGGACCCCACCCCACTCCCTGGTGCACTCACCTTCCCTCTCCACCTGAAAGCCCGATGCCTGCCCAGCAGACAGAAGGCACCAGATGACCGCTGGAGGAATCCATTAGCTGAGGCAGAACGGAGGCACCCCCCCACCGAGTGCGTTCAGGCACCTGCAGACCCCCTTCCCGCACTTCACTTCCAGGGTGTAACCTCAAGCATTACAACCTCGATGAAGACTAGAGAGTTTCTCTCCAGGGAAAGCAACGAGCCTGGAGGAAAAAATCTGCCGAGTCTGTCAACATCCCCGGCTCCCCACCCAGAATCCTGGAGCCAAGCCCCTCACTCATCAAGCTCCTTGCCCAGGCACACAAAGCCTCCATCAAGTCTCATAAATATGAGCAGAATAGTCAACTATGGCCAAATGTTTGAGGGAAGCTTCTAACATAAAAAGAAATAAGCAAACAAACAAAACCAGACAAATCCAGAGCAAGCAAACGAAATAAAAGCAAAGCAGTAAGAAAAAATAGGAACATAAGAAAAACATAAGAATTATAATTAATTTGCTCATAAAGAAAAGAACAGGGGCGCCTGGGTGGTTCAGTTGGTCAAGTGTCCAACTCTTTTTTTAATTTATTATTTTTTATTTTTTAAAATTTACACCCAAATTAGCATATTGTGCAACAATGATTTCAGGAGTAGATTCCTTAGTGCCCCTGACCCATTTAGCCCATCCCCCCTCCCACAACCCCTCCCGTAACCCTCAGTTTGTTCTCCATATTTATGAGTTTCTTCTGTTTTGTCCCCCCCCCCGTTTTTATATTATTTTTTCCCTTCCCTTGTGTTCATCTGTTCTGTGTCTTAAAGTCCTCGTATGAGTGAAGTCATATGATTTTTGTCTTTCTCTAATTTCACTTAGCATAATACCCTCCGAGTCCATCCACGTAGTTGCAAATGGCAAGATTTCCTTCTTTTTGATTGCCGAGTAACACTCCCTCGTATATATAGACCACATCTTCTTTATCCATGCATCCATCGAGGGACATTTGGGCTCTTTCCATACTTTGGCTATTGTCGATAGTGCTCCTATAAACATAGGGGTACGTGTGTCCCTTTGAAACAGCACACCTGTATCCCTTGGATAAATGCCTAGTAGTGCAATTGCTGGGTCATAGGGTGGTTCTATTTTTAGTTTTTTGAGGAACCTCCCTACCGTTTTCCAGAGTGGCTGCACCAGCTTGCGTTCCCACCAACAACGCGAAAGAGATCCTCTTTCTCCGCATCCTCGCCAACATCTGTTGTTGCCTGAGTTGTTCATGTGAGCCATTCTGACAAGTCTCAGGTGGTATCTCATTGTGGTTTTGATTTGTATTTCCCTGATGAGAGTGATGCGGAGCATTTTTTTCATGTGTCGGTTGGCCATCTGGATGTCTTCTTTGGAGAAGTGTCTATTCATGTCTTTTGCCCATTTCTTCACTGGATTATTTGGTTTTTGGGTGTTGAGTTTGATAAGTTCTTTGTAGATTTCAGATACTAACCTTTATCTAATATGTCATTTGCGAATATCTTCTCCCATTCTGTCGGTTGCCTTTTAGTTTTGCTGATTGTTTCCTTCACTGTACAGAAGCTTTTTATTTTGATGAGGTCCCTCAAGTGTCCAACTCTTGATTTCAGCTCAGGTCATGACTTCACAGTTTGCAAGACCAAGCCCTGTGTCAGGCTCTGTACTGACAGTGCAGAGCCGGCTTGGGATTCTGTGACTCCCTCTCTCTGCCCCTCTCCTTCTCTCACTCTCTCAAAATAAATAAATAAACTTTAAAAAAGGTGAAAAGAAAAAAATGAATTTCTAAAATTAGACCAGTATGCTATAAAAAAATTCAAAGAAAAGGAAAAAAAAACTCTTGAAAATTGAAAAATAGAGTAGCAAACACTGAAAATACTGTAAGTTTAGACTACAAAGTAGAACAAAACAAGAAGGTGAAAAACTGGAATGAAAATACAAGAAAATTAGAGTATCAGCCCAGGAGATCCAATATAAAAAAAAAAAAAAAATGTACCACCAGAGGGACGCCTGGGTGGCTCCGTCGGTTAAGCGTCCAACTTCATCTCAGGTCATGATCTGCAGTTTGTGAGTTCAAGCCCCACATCGGGCTCTGTGCTGACAGCTCAGAGCCTGGAGCCTGCTTTAGATTCTGTGTCTCCCCATCTCTTGGCCCCTCCCCTGTTCATACTCTGTCTCTCTCTGTCTCTCAATAATAAATAAATGTTAAAAAAAAATTTTTTTAATGTAGCACCAAAAAGAAAGAAAAGAGCAGAGAGAAGAAATTATCAAAGAAATAACACAAGAAAATTACCAATAGCTGACAGGTATGTATTTCCAGATGGACAGCAGCAATGCTCCTTCCAGCTAGGAGGGCTTCCAGAGTCAAGTTGAAGACAGGGTACCAGCAGCTATTGAAGGGATGGGCCTGGCAATCATTCTGCCTGGTTTTAGTTCCCAGCTCTGCTCCCCACCACCTGGGCAAACTTGGGCAAGTGAGGCCCCTCTGTCCCATAGCACATGTCACACCCTATTACAATGACTCATTCAGTTACCTGCTTCCCTTTATTCGCTGGGTACTGGTAGGGTAACGACTCTGCCTTCTGAAACAATGGGTCCTAAGCCTCTGGAATGTTCCTGGCACATAGCAGGTGCTCAGAAAGTACTTACTGGATGGATGGATGGATGGATGAGTGGGTGGAAGGCAGGGAGGGAGGGAGGAAGGGAGGGAGGGAGGGAGGGAGGGAGGGAGGAAGGAAGGAAGGAAGGAAGGAAGGAAGGAAGGAAAGTAGGATGGATAGATGAGTAGATGGGTGGATGGAAGGAAGGAAGGAAGGAAGGAAGGAAGGAAGGAAGGAAGGATAGATGGATGAGTGGGTGGAGGGAAGGAAGGAAGGAGGGAAGGAAGGAAGGTAAGTAGGATAGATGGATGGATGGGTGGATGGATGGAAGGAAGGAAGGAAGGTGGGATGGATGGATGGATGGATGGATGGATGAGTGGGTAGGTGGGTGGAAGAAGGAAGGAAGGTGGGATGGTGGGATGGATGGCTGGATGGATAGATGGATGAGTGAGTGGAAGGAAGGAAGGAAGGAGGGAGGGAGGGAAGGAAAGAAGGAAGGAAGGATAGATGGATGGATGGATGGATGGATGGGTGGGTGGGTGGACGGAAGGAAGGAAAGAAGGTGGGATGGATGGATGGATGGATAGATGAGTGGGTGGGTGGAAGGAAGGAAGGAAGGAAGGAAGGAGGGAGGGAAGGAAGGAAGGAGGGAGGGAAGAAAGGAAGGAAAGTAGGATGGATGGATGGATGGATAGATGAATGGAAGGAAGGAAGGAAGGTGGGATCGATGGATGAGTGGGTGGAAGGAAGGAAGGAAGGAAGGAAGGAAGGGAGGAAGGAAGGGTAGATAGATGGGTAGATGGATGGAAGGAAGGTGGGATGGATGGATGGATGAGTGGGTGGGTGGAAGGAAGGAGGGAAGGAAGGAAAGTAGGATAGATGGATAGATGGGTAGATGGATGGAAGGAAGGTGGGATGGATGGATGGATGAGTGGGTGGGTGGAAGGAAGGAGAGAAGGAAGGAAGGAAAGAAGGAAGGAAAATAGGATAGATGGAAGGAAGGATGGATGGAAGGAAGGAAGGTGGGATGGATGGATGAGTCAGTGGAGGGAAGGAGGGAGGGAGGGAGGGAAGGAAGGAGGGATGAGTAGGGCGTGTGGGCAAGCCAACAACTGGTAGGCCAACAAAGGTAGCCACAGCTGCAACCAATATGCTGATTAGCTGACGGATCACGAGGAACGTTTTTATCACTCATCTAACATTTGTCAAGCACCTACTATGTGGCATGCGGTAGGGACACGAATGGGAATGGGACACAGTCCCAGAGACGGAGGGGCTCGCGGGCCCGTGTTTACAGCCAACACACATTAAATTCAGCAGCTTCTCATACAGTAACCGTCATTTCTGGAATGCTCAGACGACCCGCAGTGAATCTCGCAGGGTCGAGCCCCTCAAGTCAACTTGAGCAGAGCCGCACGCCCAAGACAGGTGGGGGCCACACACACCTCCTAGAGCCTAAGTAATCCTCGGATCACAAGACGGCTTTCCCCGAGAGCGGTGCCGGGTGAGGGCCTGCCCAAGCCCGCACCCGCAGCGCACCTGGGGTTGCTATCTCGGAAGCCGCTGATCCAGACTGGGGTTGCTATCTCGGAAGCCGCTGATCCAGACTGGGGTTGCTATCTCGGAAGCCGCTGATCCAGACTGGGGTTGCTATCTCGGAAGCCGCTGATCCAGACGCTCCCCACAGGCAGAAGCCCGCCCGGCTCGGGGATGCGATGAGCTCGCAGCTGGAGAAGCTCGCCTTCAGCAGCCTTAACTGATAAGCCTTGAAGAGCTCGCTTCTCTTTCCTACCTCATTACCGTGCAGTCCCGCCGCTGCCGGGCTGCTGGCATAAATATGAGCTCTTTCTCCTTCACTTAGGATAACCTCCTTCCACTTCCTTCTTCCCGAAGCAGTTACGGTGTAATGATGTCATGTATTTAAGCTTGATAAACATAATTACTATCAACATTTAATTGATTCTTGATTACGATCAATTATATTTCTGAAACAATCAAGCATCCTACAATTAAAAATAATTGATTCATTAGCACACCCCCTTACTTGACAATTACACAAATGCATTATTTATGTAATTAGACACATTTACAGTTCATTATTCCACATTTTATGCTATTGTTACAAAGCTACCAAACTCTCCAGCTCACTTTTTAATCTTCCTTTGGCTAATCTGAGATAGAACACTAAGTTTATTCAAATGGATCCGGTTAAAAATTGGAAGTCACCTAGAGCAGTACAATTAAGTTATAAATCAAAAGCCTGAATAGCATGTCAATTCAAAAACAATAATTAACTAATTTACTTGCCATATTTTCAGAGGAAGATGTCAGGGCCCACATCCATCTGCATCCAGTAATGTAGTTTACCAGTTAAGCAGAATAATGGCTTCATCGAGGCAAAAACCTTCCTAGTGTGGAGTCGGGTAAGAGAGAGCAAAGACACGAGAAACCAGGCTATCCCTGGATGGCAATGCTCTGGTTTGGGGCAGGGGCAGGGGCAGGGGCAGGATCTGTGCTGGACCTGCCCCACCCCTCCCTGCAGGGCCCTCTGGTTCCCTCCCCTCAGTGGAATGAGTCACTCTGATATCACTGACATCACAGCCTTCGCTGACATCAAAGTCTGAGTCACTCCCAGCTCCCCAAACGCCTCTTTGTCTCTGCCTCTCCCAGTAGCCCTCGGCCCCCGCCCCCGATTCTCTTCTCAAGATGGTAAAACTGGCAGGTGCATTTTCCTTAATCACTCCCCAAATTCTTCCCCATGATAAGAAGAATCCAGCAAAGACCCCGAATCCCCTCTAGAGCTAAGAAATTGTCACTGGAGCCACAGCCACTCACAGACTTGAGAGGCTTCCTGGAAGACACAGTCAATGGGACCGCATTGGTAGACGAGCTGGAGCAGGGGCAGGACAGCTCCAACCACCTGAGAGATGGCTCGAAGGTGTACCCCGCTTCCCACCAGCTCCGCAGCACCTAAGACAGAAACCGCGGCAGAGTCAACGCCAGACCTTCCTAACAGACACCTGAGGGCCAGGTGTGGGGGAAGGAGTCGCGTCCTGGGCACGCGGGGCTCTGGCCTTCATTCAGACCACACGTTCCCCCTCCCACGGCCTCCCTGTGGGTTTGCCCCGTCTTCTTCATAGAGGCTGGGGTCACCCCCACCACAGGAAGCCTATCAGGGTGACAGACATTAAAACGTGGAGGAGAAACCCAGGAGAGCTCCTGCATCAGTCAAGCTGTTCTCCACTTTAAGGAGAAAAACACCACCAGGTCATCATGTATCTGAAGAAAATCAACAGCAAGAAAGACGAAAACCAAGATAAGCCAATTTCCCCAAGGGGAAGAACAGGATCATTCAGAAAACGAAAGAGAGATTGGACGTGATATCGCATCCCTTTAATAAAAGCAGGCCGCTGTGAAGAAGGAGAAGCAGCAGGGAGAGAATATTTAAATGTCAAAGTAAAGAAGTTCAGTGGCTGTGGCGCTCAGAACACTGAATATTGTGTACCTGAAGGCTGGATTGACTTTCTAGAAGACACAGACAGGAAAAACTCAAAGCATAAAGCAAAAGGAGAAAGGCACAGAAAATAAGAGAAGTGAGGACATGAAAACTCAACCCAGAGTATTTTGCAACAGGAATTACATAAAAGAAAACAGACATGGAGTGAATGATTCCCTTGTAAATAGCGGGCTGACATTTCCTAGAGCTGAAGAAAAGCACAAAACTTTCGATTGAGAGAGTCTGCAAAGTGCCTGAATGAATGAAAAACAAAGGCTCCATACTTACTCTTACTCTGCGCCGGGATTTCAATATTTCAAGGATGACATTTACATAAATAAATTACGTTACGGCCATAAATGGAATACTACATAGCTATAAAATAGATGAAAACTCTTCGTACATAAAGATCTCCAAGATACATTAAAATTAAAAAGTCATATGCAAACAATAACCACAAGGGGGCCGGAGTGGCTATACTTACTCCAGACAAAAGAGACTATAAAAATTGCTACTAGCGACAAACCAGGACATCTTATAACAGCATGAGAACAGGCGTACAGACCAATGGAATAGAACCGAGAGTTCAGATGTAAACCTGTATGTGACTGAACAGGGAGAGAGCAGCCTTTTCAAACAGTAGTTGCCAGACAACTGGACATCCGCATACGAGAAAATGAATGTGGACCCCTACCTCACGTCATATCCTAAACTCAACTCAAAATGTGTCACAGGTCGAAATATAAGACCAGACTAGAAGATCCCTGGTAAAAATCATAGGAATAGGTCATTATGACCTTGTATTGGGTAATGGTTTCTTAACATGATACCAAAAGTGTGATTTTAAAAAATTGGTAAGTTGGATTTCATTAAAAACTTTTATGCCTCAGAGGCCACTATCACTATCAAAAAACAGTGGAAACATATTCTGTGGAATTGGAGAAGGTATTTGCAAATCATAGATCTGACACGGGTCTAGTATGTAGAGTATATAGAGAACTCTTACAACTCAAAAATATAAAAAATAATGACCCAAACAAACAAACAAACAAAAAAAATAATGAGCAAAGGAACGGGTACACTTTTCTCCAAAGACACCCAAAGGGCCAATGAGTATAGAAAAAGATGCTCGACATCATTGGACCTCAAAGGAATGCAAATCCAAAGCACTGTGAGATTTCACTTCGCACCCACCGGGATGGCTAAAAGTTAAAAAGACAGACAGTAACAAGGGTTGGCGAGGATGTGGAGGAACTGAACCCTCGCACACCACCGGTGGGAATGTGAAATGGTGCGTTCCTTTTGGAAAGTACTTCCGCAGTCCCTCAAAATGTTACACATCAAGTTCCCATAAATCCGGCCATCTCCCCTTGGAGGTATCTACCCAAGAACACTGTAGACATTTATCCACAGAGCACACACGGCGCACGCAAACATTAAAGGAAGCATTATTTACAGCGGCCAGAAAGTGAAAACGGCATCTCCATCACTGAAGGACAGATAAACAAGTTGTGGGCTGTCCACACAATGGCGAACTGGTCAGCACAAACAGGGGACGTGCACAGCGTGAGGACGTTGACAAGAGAAAGTCGGTCGCAAACACCACAGAGTGGACGATTCCACTCACGGAAACGCCCAGAGCAGGTGGATCCATAGACACCGACTGGCGGTCGCCAGGGGCTGGGGGCAGAGGGTGGCGGTGCTGCCGCGGGTACACGGTTGCTCTGGGGGGGGTGACACCAATGTCCTGAAATCTGCAGTTACAGTTGTGCAACTCGGTGAATATACAGAGGGACACACTGGGCTGTACACCCTAAAGAGCGAATTTTATGATAATGAACACGATATGATGAATTTAATGTGAATTACATCTCAATAAAGCTGTTATTTAAATAAAAGAAGGCATGGACTCGGGGGAGGAGCCAGGATGGCGGAACAGCATGGAAGCTTTTTGTGTGTCTCGCGTCCACGAAATACAGCCAGACCAACACTGAACCATCCTACACACCTAGAACACTGATCGGAGGATGAACACTACCATCTGCACAACCTGAACCACAGAATTCAGCAGGTACGCGGCGCAGACGAGTGAACTTGGGGAGCGGGAAGCCGAGGGAAGGGAGGTGCTTTTACGGGCGGAGAGAGGACGGAGACTGGGGGAGGGGGGCAGGGAGAATAAGGGAAAAGCACCCCTCCCCCTCCCCAAAAGGAGCTGGAGAGAAAGTGGAAAATGGGAACCGGCCGCAGGGACTAGAGGAGAAAGGAGAGGGTTGAAATCCCATTAAGACCGTAAAAGAGGGGAGCGCAAGGCTGCACCTCCGCAGCTCCCTACCTGGCGGTGCTCCGGTGGGAAGGGCGAATCCCCAGGAACAGAGTGGGGTCCGGGAGGCGCTCGGGCCACACGGGGCAAGGCGGTTCCGCTGCCGGAAGGACATTTGGCGGAGACTGTTGAAGCCACCTGGTCCCGGCAGACCCCGGAAGGCGGCCACGTTCGCTGGTGCTGGAACCAGGTCGTTGAGGGTGAAGCCTGGGGCCAGACGTGTGTTGCGATTTTCCACCATCCCTGAGACGCTGCTGCTACCCTGTCTCGCGAACTTTTTCTGGGGCGGGCTGGCCTCGGGCCGCAGTCTCGGGGCACCGGCAGCAGCAGCAGGGTCCAGCGGGCGTTCCTGGCTGCAGCCGACATTCGGACCGTTGCTCATTCGGCCAGCGCTCAGGGAGACCCTCCCGCAGAGGGGCGGAGCGGGTCGAGGCCGCAGTCCTTTGGGAGTAAGGGGCCGGGGAAAACAGCCGTGTCTGAGGCAAAACTCGGGAGCGAGGTACGGCCTGGGGCCTGGTCACGGAGAGTGGAAAAGCGGGGAGCGGACGAGAGCTGAAGACGGAGGACCGGTGCGCCATTGCTGATCCGGGAGAACAGACCGGGTAGCTGCGTGACGCCATTTTGACCGCTCCCGCGCAGGCGCAGACGCACCTTCCACCGCTGTAACACTCCACCCCAGGAGGCTAGCAGCGCCATCTAGTGGACAGCGGAGCCGTTACACTGAGCCCCGGCCAACTGGGCCAACCTCGCTCTTCAAGAACACAAGTCTCCCCGCCGGCTTAGTTTATGGACTATCAGGCGCTACATAGACTGACTTCTAGAGAAAACGAAGTGATTTCAGTCCTACTTCAATCTGTTAGCGGGTCCATCTATTCAATTTTCTTTCTTTCTTTTTCTCTTTTACACTTCTTTCCTTTTTCTTGAATACAGAAAGAGAAAAAATTCATTTTTATTTTCAATTTTTATTAAAAATATTTTTCTTTCATTTTTTACTGTATTTTTTGTTTTTATGTAATTTTTTTCAAATTCTATTTTACTTCCATCATTTTATTTTAGTCTACTACAGTGTATTCACTTTTTCAAATTTTCAAACGATTTCCTTTTTTTCTTTTCTTTTTTTATCTTTTTTCTCTTTTTTGTTTCTTTTTTTTCTTGAATACAGAAAAAGAAAAAATTCATTTTTACTTTCAATTTCTATTAACAATATTTTTATTTAATTTTTATTACTATATTTTTTGCTTTTATATAATTTTTTCAAATTCTATTTTACTTCCATCATTTTATTTTAGTCTACTTCACTGTATTCATTTTTTCAAGTTCTCAAAGTATTTCCTTTTTTTCTTCCCCCCACTCTTTTTTTCTCTAATCTGTCAAACCACATTCAACACCCAGACCAAAACACACCTAGGATCTAGCATCATCTATTCGATTTGTGTGTGTGTGTTTAATTTTTAATTTTAATATTTCTTTAATTTTAATTTTTAAAATTTTTCTACCTCATTAATTCCTCTTCTCCCTTCAAGATGACGAAATGAAGGAATTCATCCCAAAAGAGAGAGCACAAAGAAAAGACAGCCAGGGATTTAACCAACACAGATACAAGCAAGATGTCTGAACCAGAACTTAGAATCACGATAATAAGAATACTAGCTGGAGTCGAAAATAGATTAGAATCCCTTTCTGCGGAGATAAAAGAAGTAAAAACTAGTCCGGATGAAATAAAAAATGCTATAACGGAGCTGCAATTACAGATGGATGCTGCGGCGGCAAGGATGGATGAGGCAGAAGAGAGAATCAGCGATATAGAGGACAAACTTATAGAGAATAATGAAGCAGAAAAAAAGAGGGAGATTAAGGCAAAGAGCACAATTTAAGAATTAGAGAAATCAGTGACTCATTAAAAAGGAAAAACACCAGAATCATAGGGGTCCCAGAAGAGGAAGAGAGAGAAATAGGGGTAGAAGGGTTATGTGAGCAAATCACAGCAGAAAACTTTCCTAACCTGGGGAAAGACTCAGACATCAAAATTCAGGAAGCACAGAGGACTTCCATTAGATTCAAGAAAAACCAACCATCAACAAGGCATATCATAGTCAAACTCACAAAACACTCAGGCAAGGAGAGAATCATGAAAGTAGCAAGGGGAAAAAAAGTCCCTAACCTACAAGGAAAGACAGATCAGGTTTCCAGCAGACCTATGGACAGAAACTTGGCAGCCCAGAAAGGAGTGGCAGGATATATTCAGTGTGCTGAATCGGAAAAATATGCAGCCAAGAATTCTTTACCCAGCAAGGCTGTCATTCAAAATACAAGGAGAGATAAAAAGTTTCCCAAACAAAAATTAAAGGAGTTTGTGACCATTAAACCAGCCCTGCAAGAAATTTAAAGGGGGACTTTCTGAGGGGAGAAAAGATGAAAATATATATATATATTTTTTTTTCATCTTTTCTTTGGTATATATATATATATACCAAAAGCAACAAAAGATTCGAAAGGACCAGAGAACACCACCAGAAACTCCAACTCTACAAGCATCATAATGGCAATAAATTCATATCTTTCAGTACTCACTCTAAACGTCAATGGACTCAATGCTCCAATCAAGAGACATAGGGTAACAGAGTGGATTAGAAAACAAGATCCATTTATATGCTGTTTATAAGAGACCCACTTTAGACCTAAAGACACCTTCAGATTGAAAATAAGGGGATGGAGAACCATCTATCAAGCTAATGGTCAACAAAAGAAAGCCGGAGTAGCCATGCTTATATCAGACAATCTAGACTTTAAAATAAAGACTGTATCAAGAGATGCAGAAGGGCATTATATCATAATGAAGGGGTCTATGGACCAAGAAGACCTAACAATTGTAAACATTTATGCGCCAAATGTGAGAGCACCCAAATATATAAACCAATTAATCACAAACATAAAGAAACTCATTGATAAGAATACCATAATAGGTGGAGATTTCAACACCCCACTCACAGCAATGAATAGATCATCAAATCAAAAAATCAACAAGGAAACAATGGCTTTGAATGACACACTGGACCAGATGGACTTAACAGATATATACAGAACATTTCATCCTACAGTAGCAGAATATACATGCTTCTCCAGTGCACATGGAATGTTCTCCAGAATAGATCACTTACTGGGACACAAATCAGCCCTAACTAAGTACAAAAAGATCAAGATCATACCGTGCATATTTCCAGGCCACAATGCTATGAAACTCAAAATCAACCACAAGAAAAAATTTGGAAAGGTAACAAATACTTGGGAGACTGAAGAACATCCTACTAAAGAATGAATGGGCCAACCAAGAAGTTAAAGAGGAAATTAAAAAGTATATGGAAGTCAATGAAAATGATAACACCACAACCCAAAACCTCTGGGACACAGCAAAGGCGGTCATAAGAGGGAAGTATATAGCAATCCAGGCCTTCCTAAAGAAGGAAGAAAGATTTCAGATACACAACCTAACCTTATGCCTTAAGGAGCTGGAAAAAGAACAGCAAATAAAACCCAAAACCAGCAAAACACAGGAATAACAAAGATGAGAGCAGAAATTAATGCTATCGAAACCAAAACAACAGATCAATGAAACCAGAAGCTGATTCTTTGAAAGAATTAACAAAATTGATAAACCACTAGCCAGTCTGACCAAAAAGAAAAAGGGAAGGACCCAAATAAATAAAATCAAGAATGAAAGAGGAGAGATCACAACCAACACAGCAGAAATAAAAACAATAATAATAGAATATTGTGAGCAATTATATGCCAATAAAATGGGCAATCTGGAAGAAATGGACAAATTCCTAGAAACATACACTACCAACACTGAAATAGGATGAAATAAAAAATTTGAACAGACCCATAACCAGTAAGGAAATCAAATTAGTAATCAAAAATCTGCCAAAAAACAAGAGTCCAGGGCCAGATGGCTTTCCAGGGGAATTCTACCAAACATTTAAGAAAGAGTTAACACCTATTCTCTTGAAACTGTTCCAAAAAATAGAAATGGAAAGAAAACTTCCAAACTCTTTCTATGAAGTCTGAAATTACCTTGATTCCAAAACCAGACAGAGACCCCACTAAAAAGAACTATAGACCAATTTCCCTGATGAACATGGATGTAAAAATCCTCAACAAGATATTAGCCAACCGGCTCCAACAATACATTAAAAAAATTATTCACCACAACCAAGCTGGATTTATACCTGGGATGCAGGGCTGGTTCAATATCTGCAAAACAATTAACATGATTCATCACACCAATAAAAGAAAGGACAAGAACCATATGACCCTCTCAATAGATGCAGAGAAAGCATTTGACAAAATACAGCATCCTTTCTGGATAAAAACCCTCAAGGAAGTAGGGATAGAAGGAGCATACCTCGAGATCATAAAAGCCATATATGAACGACCCAACGCTAACATCATCCTCAATGGGGAAAAACTGACAGCTTTCCCCCTAAGGTCACGAACAACACAGGGATGTCCACTCTCGCCACTGTTATTCAACATAGTATGGGAAGCCTTAGCCTCTGCAATCAGACAACACAAAGAAATAAACGGCATCCAAATCGGCCAGGAGGAGGTCAAACTTTCACTCTTCTCAGATGACATGATACTCTATATGGAAAACCCAAAAGATTCCACCAAAAAACTGCTAGAATTGATTCATGAATTCAGCAAAGTCGCAGGATATAAAATCAATGCACAGAAATCGGTCGCATTCCTATACACCAGTAATGAAGCAACAGAAAGAGAAATCAAGGAAGTGATCCCATTTACAGTTGCACAAAACCATTAAAATACCTATGAATAAATCTAACCAAAGAGGTGAAAAATCTATACACTGAAAACTATAGAAAGCTTATGAAAGAAATTGAAGAAGACACAAGAAAATGGAAACAATTTCCATGCTCCTGGATAGGAAGAACAAATATTGTTACAATGTCGATACTACCCAAAGCAATCTACATATTCAATTCAATCCGTATCAAAATAACACCAGCATTCTTCACAGAGCTAGAACAAATAATCCTAAAATTTGTATGGAACCAGAAAAGACCCCGAATAGCCAAAGCGATCTTGAAAAAGAAAACCAAAGCAGGAGGCATCACAATCCCAGACCTCAAGCTACACTACAAAGCTGTCATCATCAAGACAGTATGGTACTGGCACAAGAACAGACACTCAGATCAATGGAACAGAATAGAGAACCCAGAAATGGACCCACTAACATATGGCCAACTAATCTTTGACAAAGCAGGAAAGAATATCCCATGGAATAAAGACAGTCTCTTGAGCAAGTGGTGCTGGGAAAACTGGACAGCGACATGCAGAAGAACGAACCTTGACCACTTTCTTACACCATCCACAAAAATAAACTCAAAATGGATGAAAGACCTCCATGTAAGACAGGAAGCCATCAAAATCCTTGAGGAAAAAGCAGGTAAAAACCTCTTTGACCTTGGCCACAGCAACTTCTTACTCAACACGTCTCTGGAGGCAAGGGAAACAGAAGCAAAAATGAATTACTGGGACCTCATCAAAGTAAAAAGCTTCTGTACAGTGAAGGAAACAATCAGCAAAACTAAAAGGCAACAGACAGAATGGGAGAAGATATTTGCAGATGACATATCAGATAAAGGGTTAGTATCCAAAATCTATGAAGAACTTCTCAAACTCAACACCCAAAAAACAAATAATCCAGTGAAGAAATGGGCAAAAGACACGAATAGACACTTCTCCAAGGAAGACATCCAGATGGCCAACTGACACATGAAAAAATGCTCAACATCACTCATCACCAGGGAAACACAAATCAAAACCACATCTTACCTCACACCTGTCAGAATGGCTAACATTAACAACTCAGGCAACAACAGATGTTGGTGAGGATGCGGAGAAAGAGGATCTCTTTTGCATTGCTGGTGGGAACTCAAGCTGGTGCAGCCACTCGGGAAAACGGTATGGAGGTTCCTCAAAAAACTAAAAATAGAACTACCCTGTGACCCAGCAATTGCACTACTAGGCATTTACCCAAGGGATACAGGTGTGCTGTTTCGAAGGGACACACGCACACCCATGATTATAGCAGCCGTATCAACAGTAGCCAAAGTATGGAAAGAGCCCAAATGTCCCTCGATGGATGCATGGATAAGGAAGATGTGGTCTATATATACAATGGAGTATTACTCGGCAATCAAAAAGAATGAAATTCTTGCCATTTGCAAGCACGTGGATGGAACCGGAGGGTATTATGCTAAGTGAAATTAATCAGTTAGAGAAAGACAAATATCATCTGACTTCACTCATATGAGAACTTTAAGACACAGAACAGATGAACACAAGGGAAGGGAAACAAAAATAATATAAAAACAGGGCGGGGGACAAAACAGAAGACACTGTTACGGGAGGGGTTGTGGGAAGGGGGATGGGCTAAATGGGTCAGGGGCACTAAGGAATCTACTCCTGAAATCATTGCTGCACTATATGCTAACTAATTTGGATGTAAATTTTAAAAAATAAAAAATAAAATTAAAAAAAAAAAGAAGGCACGGGCTGTAGAAAATAGGAACTGAAATATGAGCTAATAAGATACCAAACTGATAGAGGACAGGAGCAGGCTTAGTTAAGGCAATCATTTACAGCAGTGACTAATGCAACAAAAATACTTAAAAAATGAGTCCAGAAGTAGGACCAGACACAAATTACTCTGCAGAAAAACCAAAGAGATGCCATGGGACAAAGGCTTGGGAGGCCAGCCCATGATGCAGGGGTGCAGGGCAAAGCAGCAAGGGCAGTGAGGGCGGACACACACACACAGGACCCACGCGGTAGAGATCACAACACAGAAGCGCCACGGGGAAGCCACACCGGAAGAAAGTGTCCTCGAGCAGACAGACAATCGGGGCCGCTCAGTAGACACCGCGTGTACCAGTTAAAATTGACGGGTAAGATTCCAACACCTGAGTCAAACCGGGCAATTGTTTTTAATTTTTTGGATGAAGCCCCTTTAAAGAGCCAGCAGGAAAAACACGTTTCTTTTACAAATAAGTATCGGTCAGGTCTTATCAGGCCTCACCTTTCCTTTCGCAACCACAAATGCTAGAGAACAATGAGGCAGAGGCATCAGCTTAAAAGGACACTTGTGACCCCAATTTGATCCCTAGCTAAGGCTTCAGAAGCCACAGCCACTCGCATTTACCCAGGAATGAAGTCTAGGTCATCAGCAAAGAGAGGAAAAGTCCCTCAAAAATCGGAAGTCATGGCATAAAAGACTGGCAAGCAGTATTAAAACCACATCATCACACAAATTTGAATAACTGTTCAAATTAGATGCACCCATCATGTGTAATTCTTGACCGAGAGAGCACTGAATATACACAAATATCAGCCTAGCGACCACGTAAGGAGAAAACACGCAGAAGACAGACAGAGAGGTAAAAGAATATAAATGTGCCAGTTTCCTCGATTCATCTAGAGAAGATCAATAAATACATTTCATTCTTGATGCTGATATTTAGGCAATGTATGCTTTTCTCTTCGCTAGGAAAACGGGGTCCCATAATTAAATCAATAAGCGATAGACAAAAAGCTGTGTATGACATTGAAAATGTTATTCAAGAATTGTCTCCCACAGGGTCCCAGGCCAGAGAGTTCACAGGCCAGGCTTCCAGATGGTCATGGAGCAGATCACTTCCATGCCAGATAAACGTTCCCAGAGAGCACACGAAGCCGCATCCCAGGAATTCATTTCACAGAACACGCATATCCTGGAGACCCGAGCAAGGACAGGTTGGAAAGGAAGCTCCGGGCAGGTGTCCTTTATGAATACAGATGCAGAAATGACCCATGAGTGCCGTGGCGGCGCATTAGAGACCGGGCACGTGCACGCACGCCGAAACCCAGGCAGGAGTCTGCTCACCGCCAGCAGAAACCAACAGAGGAAAGCCCTACATGCACGTGGATAAACGCTGGAAAGACATTCGCAAAACCTTCTTAACAAACAAGACTGATTAAACATGATTAAAAAGATCTACTCAAGGGGCGCCTGGGCAGCTCAGTTGGTTACACATCCGACTCTCTGTTTCAGCTCAGGTCTTGATCTCACGGTGTGTGAGTTTGAGCCCAAGTCGGGCTCGGTGCTGACAGCGTGGAGCCTTGTTGGGTTTCTCTCTCTCTCCCTCTCTCCCTCTCTCTCTCTCTCTCTCTCTCTCTCTCTCTCGGTCTCAACATAAATAAATAAACTTCAGAAAAATATCCACTCAAACCACAAGCTGATAGGGAATAAATACCCAGCAGTACGTCAGGGGTGGCACTCCCGACCCCCACAGCAAAATAAGAAAAAGGGCTAGGGATCTATCTAGCAGGAAGGGAGGGGCAAAGCTGACACAATTCAAACATGCCTACCCAAAAGAAAAAAGAATCTGAGAATACAAGAATTTATAAAATTCCATTAACACAAACCTAAAACGCAATACTTTTCCTACATGCCAGTGTTAACAGAGCCCCCGTGAAAAAGGAATCCTATTCCGAACAGTAAAATTGAATATGTAGAAGTTTACCTTACAAAACCTAGGCCAGCCTCCAACGATTACAGCCACAGGCCAAGGCGGTGCTCGAAGAACAGATCTGAACCCATGAATGAAGGCAGCATGTTCCGTATCGGAAGATCGACACTAGGAAGAGGTGCACGTCTCACCAAACCGACGCGTAAAGTTAGTGCAAATCATGCAAAACTGCAGAATTATTTACAGAATTATTTACGTACCAAAATGAAAAGCAAGAAAAGACGAGGAAATCTTTTAACAGAATAACAATATGGATGCACAGAGGACACTTCGTGTTGAAATAAAGCTGCTAGAATGGACAGAGACCCAGAAATTGCCCAAAAAGCCGTGAGCAGTTAGCCCAGGCCACGTGGTGGCACGCAGATGGGGGGAGCAGCCCGCAGAGGTCACGAGCCCAGCGCTGCCTGGGCCCCCAGCCCCCCCCCCCACCCCGGCAGCCGTGGGACGCGGCACAAGTCACTTAACTCATCTTGGCTTTAATTTCATCAGTAAAATGAGGATAATAGTACCTACCCAACAGGTGTTTTGTGAGGGTTAAGTAAGGTAATGTATTCAGAGCCCCTCCCAGAGGACGTAAGCTCCACGTGAGAATTTATCAGGTAAAAGAAAGAAAAGGTGAGGGAAGTCAGGTAACTGGGGGGACTGTGAATGAGACACAGGTTCACGCCACACGCCCATTTAAGGGGTGGAGGCGACACAAAGTTAAGCTGCAAAATACAGTCACCAAGTGACTGGTGCAAAGTGTAGATTGATCTGTGGTCACCGGGCAATAAAGTGTTTCTAACCTGGCAGAGATGGGGGGTGGGGGTGGAAAGAGAGACAGAGGGCAGGGAGGGAGATGGAGGGAGGGGACAGGGAGACAGAGAGAGGGGAGGGAGACAGAAGGGGGGAGAGAGACGGAGGGAGGGGAGGGAGATGGGGGGGTTGAAAGAGACAGAGAGAGGGGAGGGAGAAAGGGGGTAGAGAGACGGAGGGGGGAGGGGGAGACAGCGGGAGGAGAGAGAGAGGGGAGGGAGACAGAGAGGGGGGGAGGGAGACAGAGGGGGGAGGGAGACAGAAGGGGGGAGGGAGACAGAAGGGGGGGAGGGGGAGACAGACGGAGGGAAGAGAGAGGGGAGGGAGACAGAGGGGGGGAGGGGGGACAGACGGAGGGGACAGAGGGGAGGGAGACAGAAGGGGGAAGAGAGACGGGGGGGGTGTTGAAAGAGACAGAGAGAGGGGAGGGAGAGAAAGGGGGGAGAGACAGACGGGGGGAGAGACAGACGGGGGGGGAGAGACAGACGGGGGGGGAGAGACAGACGGGGGGGAGAGACAGACGGGGGGGAGAGACAGACGGGGGGGAGACAGACGGGGGGGGAGACAGACGGGGGGGGAGACAGACGGGGGGGGAGAGAGACAGACGGACGGGAGAGAGAGGGGAGGGAGACAGAAGGGGGGAGAGAGACGGAGGGAGGGGAGAGAGACGGAGGGAGGGGAGGGAGACGGAGGGAGGGGAGGGAGACGGCGGGGGGGGTGTTGAAAGAGACAGAGAGAGGGGAGGGAGAGAAAGGGGGGAGAGAGACGGGGGGAGGGAGACGGCGGGGGGGGGGTATTGAAAGAGAGAGAGGGGAGGGAGAGAAAGGGGGGAGAGACAGACGGGGGGGAGAGACAGACGGGGGGGAGAGACAGACGGGGGGGGAGAGACAGACGGGGGGGAGAGACAGACGGAGGGGAGAGAGGGGAGGGAGACAGAGGGGGGAGAGAGACGGAGGGAGGGGAGGGAGACGGCGGGGGGGGTATTGAAAGAGACAGAGAGAGGGGAGGGAGAGAAAGGGGGGAGAGACAGACGGGGGGGGGGAGAGACAGACCGGGGGGGAGAGACAGACGGGGGGGGGGAGAGACAGACGGAGGGGAGAGAGGGGAGGGAGACAGAAGGGGGAGAGAGACGGAGGGAGGGGAGAGAGACGGAGGGAGGGGAGGGAGACGGCGGGGGGGGGTATTGAAAGAGACAGAGAGAGGGGAGGGAGAGAAGGGGGGGAGAGACAGACGGGGGGGGGAGAGAGGGGGGAGGGAGACAGAAGGGAGAGGGGAGACAGACTGGAGGGGAGAGAGAGGGGAGGGAGACAGAGAGGGGGGAGGGAGACAGAGAGGGGGGAGGGAGATGGGGTGAGAGAGAGACAGGGGGGAGGGAGGAAGAGTGGGACAGAAGCTGTAGGGTGAGACATTCAAAGCTCTGGGAACCAGGAGAGGCAGCAATTTTCAAGCCCCGGACCCGGCGGGGGGAGCTCAGCCGCCGGGAACACAAGCAGGTCGAGGCGACCGTCGCGGCCGGCAGCAGATCAGGAATTCCGACACTCTCGGTCTTTACAGGCACCTTCAGAAAACAAAAGGTCTCCAATAAACGTCATTTTTTTTTTCACATTAAGCAACATTTTCGAAGGAACAGCGTGGTCCTCATCACGGCTACAAAAATCCGCACCGACGGCGAGGCCCACGCCTCCGTCCACGCGGAGGACACCGCGCGGCTCGGGAAGAACCGCCACAGAAGGCGGCCGGCTCCGCCCGAGCGCGGTCCCTCCGAGGAGTCGAGGAGTCGGCCCGCCGCCGCCGCCCCATCCAGCGCCTCTGCGGTTTCTCTCGCGAGAGGCTGACCCCCGAGTCACGCAGACGCGCGAGCGGCCGAGAGCGCGCCGTGCGGACGCCGTCGGGCCCGGGACGGCGCAGCGGGCCTTGCCCTCGGGCGGGACTCGCGGGAGTTTTTAAAAATCGCCAGACAGTAGCGACCGTCAACGGTCCGTCCCTCACAGAACACGCGAGTGGGAACGCTGTGCTTCCGGTGCCTCCTCCCCCGCGCCCAGCCCCCACCCTCGCGCGCCTCCCCCCTGCGTTTCCGCGCCAGGGCGCCTGGAGACGTGAGCGTACAACCAGCTGAGCGCGCGACACAGGCTCCCGGGCGCTATCTCATCACAACGGTCCCGAAGACACACGTGCTGGAAGGCGGGCCGAGCACGCGGTCCGGGGGGGTTGGCGGGAGGAAGCCCACGCTCACGAGCCCCGGCGCCCCCAGCCCCGCCCAGACACACCGCCCTCCCGCACCCCTGCCGGATCCATCACGGGCCTCTCCGTCTCCATCCGGGCCTGTGTCCGTGGGAGGTCCCGGGACCGTGGGAGCGGAGGCAGCCCTCGTGGATGACGGACGCCTTCACTCCGCCACCGGCTGGGACCGGGCGGGCCGGGCGCTGTCCCGAGGCCAAACAGAGGTGTGCAGGGTGCACCCCAGGGGGCGGTGGGACAGGGGGAGGACGGGCGTGCGTCCTGGGGTCAAAGCGCTGGGACGAGAAGGCCAAGCTTCCTTTCTTCCTCTTCCACCGGCATCCGAAGGTCCAGGCTTGGCCGAATTCCGTGTATTTATTGAACCTCTTCACCTGTAAAATCCACCAGTGCCCCCACGCAGTGCTCCTGCCGACTCTCCTGAGTGAGGAGGGCGTGCGGGTCGGAGAGGCCGTACGTGGGAGGGGGGGGCTGCACAGGTGAGCGGGGTTTGCGGGTCAGACAGGGAGGGCGTGAGGTCGGGGAGAGAGTGTACAGGTGAGCGAGGGAGGGCATGCGGATCAGAGGGCAGGCTGTGCAGGGAGAGAGGGAGGGCGTGCGGTCCGAGAAAGGTTGTGCGGGTGGGTGAGGGAGGGTGTGCGGGTTGTGCACAGGGCTCGAGAGGCTCACCCCTGAATTACAGGAGCAGGGGCGTACAAACAGGCAGAGGGGAGCTGAAGGGCTCTCCCGGTTTCGGGGACGACCAGAAGCATAAAACGCTCGGTCGCGCTGGAGACGCGGGTTGAGCGAGATTACAATATTATTTGCCTCGAGACATGACTCTTTTAATTTCGCTGGAGAACCCAGCTTTGGACAGGAAATCAATTGTCTGTTGTTATCAGCGGCGGAGAAGAAATAAGGGCCCACATCCGTGGGCTGCTGTCCGGGGTGTGATTTATTGGAAAGCAGGCTGAGTCCCCAGTGATGAAGATAAGTGAGGGCCGGAGCTCCGCGCAGCGGTCAGGCCAGCGCCAGGGCTCCGCTCAAAAGAAAGCCGGCATCCTTAACCCGTCCTCACCGGGTGGAAAGCCTTCGGGCCGTAAGGTCATAGACACGGGTTCAAACGCCCTGCCACCCGCGCGCGGACTCGAGGAGACGCCAGCCCCAGACAGAGGCTCGCGGGCAGCTGCTGTTCTCCGTGGAGCTTCGTGGCAGACGCTGAGACGTCAGCAAGCAAAATGGGCGCTTTTGGGCCTGCCACCTGCCACCGTGCCCGTAATTACCTTCGCATATACGCTCACGCGATGCAGAACACACATAAAATATACACAGCGTGCAGAGTCATTTTATTTGGGTTTCTCCTCAGAGCGCACATTGTTTCTTAGCTTTTGTAATTTCATCTTTTGGAAGGCAAAAATCATCCCCCTGCAGAATTGGTTTTTGATTTGCTGGTGTTTACCTGACAGCAAGCATTTCCCAGGAAGAAATAGCGCTCTGTTCGGCACACGGCATCGAACTGTCTCTCCTAAATCCCAGCCCATCTGCTTGCTCCAGTCCCGTGGAGACCATCCAGAGAGCAGACATCACTCCGTCCCTGAGATGATCCCGCGGCGGCTGAGGCGGCAGGAAGAGAGAACCCAGGGGGCTGCGGGCCTGGGAGGCCGGGGAGGGCTCCCAGGAGGCGGCCGCATGCCCCGGCCATGCCGCCGCCCCAGCAGGCCCCGCAGCCGCCGGTCCGGGGAGGCCACGTCCCCCTGCTGGAGCCGCATCCGGCTGCCCGCAGCCTGCCCGGCCGGCAGGTACTGGTCCCCAGGGAGGAAGGAAAGAGCTCAGACGACCAAGACCCAGCCGGGGCCCCGGGACCGGCGCCTGCACGAGATGAGCACGGGACGAGGTGTCCTGGGCACAGCGGTCAGCGGGGCACCTGCCCGCCAGGGGTGAAAGGGCTGGCCCGTGGGCACGCAGGGGCGGGCCAGGCTGCAGAGTCCAGTCCCCCTCCCTGTCCACGGGGCAGCTCACAGAGTGGCCCCTGGACGAGGGGTGGCATCTCTGAAAGGATCAACGACAAAACCACAGATGCTTTTTGTGATTTCATTTATTCGGGATGGCCTAAAGAGGTTTTACAAATCATACACATTTATTCATGAGCAAATCACTTTTATTACAAAGAGAAAATACTGTCAAATCAGTGTGTGCTCCTCCGCAGCACCTGCAGATCCCCCTGGACCCCTCCCCCCCTGCACCTGCGGCTCCCCCCTGCCCCCCTCCCCGCACACCTGCTGCTCCCCCTGCCCCCTTGTCCCCTGCACCTTCTGCTCCCCCCCCAAGCCCCCCCACCTGCTTCCCCTCCAGCCCCCCCGCACCTGCTGCTCCCCCCAGCCTCCTCCCCCCTGCACCTGCTGCTCCCCCTTGCCCCCACACCTGCTGCTCCCCCAGCCCCCTCCCCCTGTACCTTCTGCTCCCCCCCGCACCCCTGTCCCCTGCACCTTCCACTCCCCCCCAGCCCCCCTCCCCCCCACACCTGTTGCTCCCCCGTACCTTCTGCTCACCCCCACCCCTTGTCCCCTGTACCTTCTGCTCCCCCCAGCCCCCCCTCCCCCTCCACCTGCTGCTCCCCACCACACCTCTGCTCCCCCCATACCTGCTGCTTCCACCCCTGGCCCCCACACCTGCTGTCCCCCAGCCCCCCCCACACCTGATGCTTCCCCCATCCCCGTGCACCTGCTGCCTCCCCCCCAGACCTCCCCTCTCCCCTGCACCTGCTGCTCCTTCCCCATGCCTCCCCTCCCCCTGCACCTGCTCCCCCCCCAGCCCTCCTCCCCCTCCACCCCTGCTACTCACCCCCCCGCCCACCTGTGCCCACAGGGTGAGTGGGGGGGCATGCCTGTCAAGTTCACAGGTCAGCTGGGGGTGTAAGCTCTGGAGACAGACAAGGGACAGGACAAAATGACTGCACTTCAGAGGGCAAGAGCCTCAGAGAAAACAGAATTGCGTGGTGTGGTCAGGGACGAACAGGTCCCTCCTGGTTTTCTGTTGCTGCCCTAATCAATTACCACAAATGGAGCAGCTTAACCACAGAATGTGTCACCTTGGAGTGAATGGGTCAGTAATGTGAGGCAGGCCCCAGGCTAAGCCCCACTGTGGGCCAGCTGCTGCCCTGGGACCACCGTCCCCTGCCAGAGGGTTGCAGGGCTGAGGGCCGCTCCCGGCTCCTGGGGCCACCTGCATCCCTGGCAGGCGGCCCCTCCCCTGCCACATCCTGCAAGGCAGCAAGGCAGGGTGAGCCCTTCCCACGGCCTCTCTGACCCACCTGCCCCTTCCCACTTTCCGGAACGCACGATTCCCTTGGGGGCAGCCGCCGCACCTCCGCTCTCACGCCTGCACCGTCCATTGCCTCTGCGAGGCCCTTGGGCCACACGTCACCTCCACAGGTGGGGACTGGGGCCGCCGTGTGCACGCCGCAGCAGCTACCCTGCGTGGGCACTCAGGGCCGGGGTCCCCCAGGTTCCGTGCGCTTGGACAAGGATCCGGCTGCGACACAGGCCAGGCGGAAGCCGGGAAGACGTTCGTGGCGAAGGGCACCAAGGGTCCAGCCCCCCGGTCTGTACGAGCCAGGCCTGGCCTGGGGGCTGAAGGCAGCCAGCACACCGGGCACCCAAGCGGGGCCGGGGGCCTGGTGCAGGGTGCCCTCCGGCTGTGTGGAAAGGGCAGTCGGAACCATTAAAGATTTTAAACACGAGAATGACATGATCTGATTTATATTTTTTAAAGATCACTCTGTTATTTGACATTTGAAATGATATTTGAGATGTGTCTTGAGAGTACAGGTAGGATTTAGACAGATGGGGGGGGTGAGATGTGTGCTTCAGGTACGGAGAGCTGGCACGCAGGCCTGCCAGCGGGACACAAGAGAGACACAGTGTGTGAGGGAGGGAGGGGCAGGGCTGGAGGGACTGGGAGGGGGGACGGGCCGAGGGAGCAGGGCTGGGGGACCCCCCGGACAGAGGGAGCAGGGCCGGAAGGACTGGGAGGGGGGCCCGGGTGGAGGGGGCAGGGCCAGAGGGACTGGGGGGACCCCGGGCAGAGGGGGCAGGGCTGGGAAGACTGGGGGGGGAGGAGGGAGCAGTCCCGGGGGACCCCCCCCCCCCGGACAGAGGGAGCAGGGACAGAAGGACTAGGGGGGGCCCGGGCAGAGGGGGCAGGGCCAGAGGGACTGAGGGGATCCCAGGCAGAGGGGGCAGGGCTGGGAAGACCGGGGCGGGGGGAGGAGGGAGCAGTCCCGGGGGACCCCCCCCCCCCCCCGGACAGAGGGAGCAGGGACAGAAGGACTAGGGGGGCCTGGGCCGAGGGGGCAGGGCCAGAGGGACAAGGGAGCCCAGGCAGAGGGGGCGGGGCCAGGAAGACTGGGGGGGGGGGCGGCAGGTGGAGGGGGCAGGGCGGACGGGGTGGAAGGGGTCCTGGGGCAGCGCAGGATCCTCCAGGATGTTGGGTTGGTGGTACGCAGATGGGCGTGCCTCTCTGATCCTTAACAAGTGATCGATGGCACTGAAGGGCCCGGCCGGCAGCCTCCTTACATCATCATTAGATGCCATTAAAGAATCAATAATAGGAAGAAGGGGGTCTCTGCGGAAGGTCAGAGCTGGGTTGCACTTGAGGGGCCTGCTCAGGGCACAGTGATCTGCTCACCGGGTCTCTGCGTAACCAGAGGAGTCTGGGGGAAACACCCTCACCAGAAATCTTGACGATAAATGCAACCCCCTTCTTCCCCCCCGCCCCCCACCGCTTACATTTTTTATTTTTCCTGTTTCCAACACACGGGAAATCCTAGCTCAGCAAGTCGGCTGCTGGCAGGTGGCCGCAGGGGTCCCAGGGAGGCAGCAGGGCGCGTGCAGGGCACCCGGGGCTGCCGGGCCCGCAGGCCCCAGGCGGGTGCAGGAGGAGGAGGGCCCGTGAGAAGGACCACCCCGTGTGTCTCTGCCTGTCGGTGTGAAACACTGGGGCACTCTCGTGTTCTGAGCCTCGTCAGCAATCCAAAATGTGTGCCCGGGTTGGAGCCGAGTATCGTGGGGACTCGTTTAAACCAGTAAAGTGGAAACTAGAGAGAAAAACAGTCAAATGACAACCGGACATCCGCCTCTTTAAGCCACGCCCTCTCTGCACACGGTGTCAAGGGCACGCACAGCCTCGTGTGGTCCCCCAGAATGACTCCAGCTTGCTGCGGGTGTCAGCCAGCAGGCCCAGTGACACCCACCTCCGATGAAGTCCTCCGCGGTGATGCATAGGCTTCTACGCATTTCTTGGAGCTGTTTAAGCCTTAAATTAAACGAGCAATGCAGCGTATCACAGCGTCTCAGGGAGTTCTGCACCTGCCTGGCTGGAACGTACTGGCTGGCACAGGGCCCGTCTCTCTTCCTAAACGGAAGGAAGGAGAAATGATTCACGACGGACCCTGGTCCTCAGTAGACAAAGAGGTATTTTAACCCTCCTTTCCTTCCAAATACACAGATAACACGCGTCCTTGGCGAGGGGCGTCAGGCCCCGGCCCCGCGGGGCGGCTCTAACTGGCCTCCTTCCCAGGAAGGGGGGACTCACTCGCTCTGCCCTGGGCTGCCGGCTCCCCGTCCTGGGCGGAGCGAACGAGTGTCCAGAGCAGACTCCGAGATTCTAACTTCAGCCGCACTAATCCACCCTCCGCACCCCCGCACAAAGGGGGCCCTTTGTCCTCCCTGCCCCCCCCCAGCGCCTCCCCCAGCGCCTCCCCCAGCACCCGGGGCCAGTAAACACATCTCTGGCCCTAAGTGTGAACAAAAGCGCAGCGGTGTTAGGATGCAAAAAGGGGGAGGCAGACACGGGGCAGGCGTCTACGGGATCGGCCAGGTGCGGACTAAACTGTGCCTCTACACGGTGACCAGATCAGAGGTGGCTGGGCATAGAAGTCTGCATGACCCTGCCAGGCCACGCCAGGAACACAGGGATCGACCGACGGCAGGGAGCCCCCGAGCTCCTGGCTGATGTCAGGCTCGGGATCCTGCCACCTGAACTCCCGGGATGTGGCCTGTCTCCACTCTGGTGCGGTGGCTTTCACAGAGCGGACGCACAGGGTCATGTTAGTTTCAGGCGGACGTACGGGGATCGCACAACTGCACACAATCCCCAGCATCCCGCACGGTGAGCCTAGCTGCCATCCGTCATTACACGACGTTATCACAATATTACTGCCTGTGTTTCCTATGCTGTATTTTTTATCCCCATGGCTTCTTGATTTTGTAACTGGAAATGTGGACCTCCTTAATTCCACCCTTAAAAAGGACGCCAGGTCTGTTTCCCCTGTGCACTGCAGGTGGGCACATAAGGTGGTGCAGCCTCTGTGGAAAAGTATGGAAGTTCCCAGAGAAAATAAACACAGAGACGCCACCATCCACGCAGCAAGTGTACTTCAAAGAACGGAAGGCGGGGTCTTGAAGAGACACTAGCACAGCAGCGTTCACGCCGGCGTTATTAACAATAGCGAGGGGCGCCTGGGTGGCTCAGTCGGTTGAGCTTCCGACTTCGGCTCAGGTCACGATCTCGCGGCCCGTGGGTTCGAGCCCCACGTCGGGCTCTGTGCTGATGGCTCGGAGCCTGTAGCCTGCTTGGGATTCTGTGTCTCCCCTCTCTCTCTGCCCCTCCCCCCGCTCACGCTCTGTCTCTCTCTCTCAAAAATAAATAAGCACTAAAAAAAATTTTTTTAAATAGTGAAACTAGAGGCAACCCCAGTGCCCGTTGTGGAAGTAAAGGAATAAAGGAAATGTGGCCCATCCGTACGATGGAGTATTACTCAGCCTTAAAAAGGAAGGAAATTCTGACACCTGCTCCAATATGGATGAACCTTCCAGACAGCATAGTAAGGGAGACAAACCTTCCGCAAGAAGACAAATGCGGTATAATTCTCCTCACGGGAGGTACCCAGAGCGGTCAGATTCATCGAGGCACAAAGTAGATGGTGGTGGCCGGGGCTGGGGAGGGCTTCGGGGAGGTCACGTTTGGTGGGGACCAAGCTTCAGTTCTGCAGCACGAAGGGTCAGGCGGAAGCCGGTGATGTCGGCTGCACAGCAGTGTGAACGTGCTCGCTCCGCCAAACCGTGCGTCCAAAAACGGGTAGAGCGGGGAGTTCTGTTGTGTGCACTCTACTGTGACGAACAGACTCGCAGAAAGGAAAAGGACAAGAAGGCCGGGTCTCACGGCAGAACCTCGTGCTCTCTGAATCCTGCTCTTACGGGGCCTCCGGACACACGCCGTGACAGAGCGGAGGCCCGAGGTCAGGCCCCGGGCCCGCCACCGGTTCGGAGCAATCTCGGACCGGCTTCGGTTTCCTCCTGCGCAAAACCGGTGAGAACCCCAGCTACCGTGCTGGCCTACGAGCGAGGGCCGCGGCGTGTGAGAACGACCGCTATGCGCCCAGGCTGGAGGGACACGCACGGCCAAGCCCACCGCTGCCTTCTCTCACGTTAAAGGACGGTGAAGCGTCCCGGCTGTCGCACCACCCGCTCCAGCTGCCAGATGGAGCCCCACGTGGGGACGGCAGCCTGCCAGCGGCCGCCGCGGAGCCACGCGCAAAGAAGGAGCCAGCTCTTCATCGGCTCGCCGTCGGGAAGCCTAACCATGGCGCGTCTGTGAAGGGCCTTTTCGTGCAAGTTCCCAGGACTTTAAAAAAAGAAATCTGACCAAGGAAGCCCGGCAAATGGCCGATGAGCACCCGAAGGGATCGTCACCGTCACCAGCCAGCAGAGAAATGTGAACCAACCCACGGTGAGAAACCACGGCTCGCCCCCCGGGATAGCTGTTACTCAAAACAGGGAAAATAACAAGTTGTCGAGGGCGCGGGACAATTGGACAGTCACATAGGGCTGGCGGGAACACGGATGGTGCAGCCGCTTCAGACACATTCCGGCAGCTTCTGAAACTATTACGCATATAGTGACTGTATGGCCAGCAATTGCACACCTAAGTCTTTTACCCTGGGGCATCTGGGGGGCTCAATCAGTTAAGCGTCCGACTTTGGCTTCTTTCATGATCCCGAAGTCTGTGAGTTCGAGCCCCGCGTCGGGCTCTGTGCTGACAGCTGGGAGCCCAGAGCCCGCTTTGGATTCTGTGTCTCCCTCTCTCTCTGCCCCTCCCCTGCTCGCACTCCGTGCACGGGAGGAGTGGTGGGGGCAATGCTGAGCCCAGGGGCCGGGGCAGCACATCTCCAAGAGGTAGCAGTGACATCTGGGGGTCTGGAGGGATGACGGGCGGTCGTTGACAGGTGTTAGAGGCGAGGCACGAAGAGAGAGTAGCCCGCTTCCCTGTCACCTGTGTCATCTCCTTGGATCTTCTGCTCCGGATGACCTGAGCGCGAGCTCCTTCCAGCTCTGTGTCCAGCTGTGCGCCCAGCCGCGAGGCGGAGGTGGCTTTGTGCCGCGGGAAGCGTGCCTGGGACGGGCGGACGCAGTCCCGTGAGTTACAGAGGGAGGAGCTCTGTCCACATGGAGGTTGTGTGTAGGCTGGAAGGGCCCGGGTGTGGGACTCACAGGGGCGCCAAACAGAGGAGGACGGCCCGATCTGGGAGCTCCCGGTGCTCCCGGGAGCCTGGACCGCGAACGGCACGTCACACAGCCTCCAACCCGGTGGAGCCAGGGCCGGGCCCAACCGCGTGTCCTTCCAGCGGCACGAAGCACCGGAGAGGGAACCGAGTCCTCTCCACCTTGCTCCCCCGGCCGCTGCCCGGATGCGAGTGCACGCGCTGGCCCACGGCTCCCGGGCCGTGTCGGTCTCTGGGTGTTCGCCAGTGTTCATTCGCTCACGGGTTCTCTCCCGCCACCGCCTGGAGCCACCCGCCCCATGCTGAACAGCACCTGGAAGCCTCTTTTCTTTCTCTTTAAATGTTTTCAATGTTTGTTTATTTTTGAGACAGAGAGAGACAGAGCATGAGCAGGGGAGGGGCAAGGGAGAGGGAGACACAGAATCGGAAGCAGGCGCCAGGCTCCGAGCTGTCGGCACAGAGCCCGACGCGGGGCTCGAACTCACGGACCGTGAGATCAGGACCTGAGCCGAAGTCAAACGCTCAACCGACTGAGCCACCCAGGCGCCCCCTGCCTCTCCTCTTGCCCCGTGGTGACTCTTTGGTGTCAGCAGGACGGATGCATCCCGTTCTCCTCCCAGGATCCCAGATGCCTGCTAACCTGCCCGCACCTCTGAAACCACAACAGGCCGCGCACAGACTCAGACACGGCTGTGCACCGCTCGCCTCGGCCACGGCCCCGGACGCTGTGCCTGCGGCCCTCGAGATCCCGCCCCGACGGCCACCCGCCATCTGCGCTTTCGGCCCCAGGCGGGTGGGCCGAGCCGTCCGTCACACACCACGGCAACACACAGCGGCCGGACACAGGAGCCCAGGCCGCCCCGAGACCCTGGGGGTGGGGACTCCGGGCAGGGCTCACCGGACAGCCCTCCAGCACGCGGGGTCCGGGCAGCAGGTCGGGGACAGCTCCCCCCATGTGTGCGGTGCTGACGGCGGCCGTCCCGCTCAGGACGCCAGCGCTTCCCCCGCCCGTGCGGGGGCGTTCCCTGGGTCCTCCTCCAGACGGACGTGCTGGGCCTGTGACACGGCAGCCAGGCCCCTCAGGACGGAGACCCGAACCGGCACAGCGCCACGGCCACGCTTTCTGCTAGTCTGGGAGCCCCAAGGCCTGGGCCAGGTTCTCTACGTGGAGAAGGGAGGGGGGCCTGGGCACCCGGGAACAGGACAGACACCCCCCCCCCAGCAGACCAGCCTCCACGCCGCCACCTTCCCACGGGGTCCTCGTCTCCCACTGACGTGCACCTGAAGACAGCTGAGGACAGGCTCCTTCACGCGGACTCAGCCCTGGGACGGCTCCCGCCGAGGACAGAGGTCAGAGCCCCGTGGGCTCCATTCCCAGCTCCACCAGTGGCGCGACCTGGAACGCGCTGACAATCCCCCGCGAGCCCGGGTGTCCCCACACCTCACAGGGCCGCTGGGGCGCCAACGGGCCAGCGGCCATCGATGAACGGAGGCTGTTGTCGGTAAAGGTATCCTCGGGATGACGTGGGCTCACTCATTCATCCAGACGTTTCTGGACGCTTCCCTGTGGCCACTCAGCTGGACAGGAGAGGACACGGTGACCAAGACGCGTGACCTGCCCCCGGGGAGCTTAGAGGGGAGGCGGTAGAGACTCTGGGGTCCGCTGCCGCGTGGAGGCCGGACAACACCGTTCTCGTGCGTGGCCGTGGGCACCTGCGCAAGCCTCTCTGAGCCCCCAGCCAAGGTGGGAACGACGGTAACCCCCTCGGTTTCACGAGGGGCCAGCAGCACCAGGCAACGGAAGTGCTGCTCCCTGCGGACACAGGAGCCTGATCAGTGCTTCCGCGTCAAACAAGGAACCCGGGGAGGTGTCTCAGCCTCTCTCCCCTGACCTCTGCCCCCGGGTCTCCCTCCCTCCCCCGCCCGGCCCAGCGCCCCATCACCTGTTCACGCCACCCCGGCCCGGCCTCCACGAGACAACACGTGGCATGAAGTGAACACACATGAGGAGCTCGGGGCGCACGGACCCTCCCCGGCTCCCATCCCGCGAGGACCCTCGGCCATCGGCCTCGACCTCTGCCCCCTCTGAGGGCAGACCCGTCAGCAGCCTCCCTCCGCGAGCAACCTGCTGTGCTAGACGCTGGCTTCCTCTTCCTGAGGAGACAGACCCGCACTCGGTTTCCATCTGGAAAAATGTCATCCGTTCTGCTGATTTACTTCGCCCCGGGCTGTCAAGGTGCCCATAACCTTGTGCCCCAGGGACTTCCATTCTCTCAGAGCCTGACTTGGATTTATTGTGAAAAATGTCCCCGGAATAGGAATTGCCTCGTCGCCCTGCGGAGGGAAGGTCAGAGCCCCAGAGCCCTCAGCCCGCCTTGGTGGGGGGAGGGCGGGCGCCAGCATCTCTGAGCCGCAGGGGTCGCCCCTCCTGAGCCCGTGGGGTACCCTGAACCTCAGGACGACAGGACTGCAGAGCTGGAGCGAGACAAGTTCATCCTGTTCCCTCTGCAGCTGACAAACCCCGGCTTTCTCCGGGGGCATCGTCTCCTGCGGGTGTCGTGGAGGAGGAGGAGTGGCTGTCCCACCCCCGGCCACAGCGCCGTGCTCGAGCAAAGGCCCACCGCCCACCGGCCGGGCCCACGGGACCCCCGGCCACCGGGATGAATCCTGGCCCCGTCCACACAGCGGTGTGTACCGTAGGGCCCCCCTACCTCCCCAGGACACACGCCTTCCTGCACCCGACAGACAGCCTTGTGCCCCTGGCACCCGTAACCCAGACAGACGGAAGGACACACAGCTGGTGGGCATTTCAAGCTGGATGAAGAAGGCAATAAGCAATAATCCCAGATGATGTGCTACCTGGCACGGTGCCTCCTTCCTCCCTGTGCTTAATGTTGGTGCCGTTCTCACTGGCAGAGCCGAGGGCCCGTGGACTGACCGCTGAGCGGGACCGCAGCGACTCCAGCGCCGGAGGGCACCCCCCAGGGTCCCCGATCCTGCCCAGCCCCCGGCCGGGGCCCCAGGCAGCCCCAGAGCCGTCCGCGGTCGGTGGCAGCAGCTCCCATGTCCTGCTGTTACCGTGAGAAATAAACAAGAGCATCCAGGAAAAGCACACAAGGTGATGCAGAAGAGTCCAGCACACCAGTGTGGCCCCGTGTGCCCCATCCTCAGCCCTGGGGTCCCAGCCCAGCGGCCCCTCCTCTGTGGAGTACGGAAGACGGCCAGCCAGTGAAACCGGGCTTGGGTTTGTGGTACAAGCTTTGCGGGCCACACAGCAGAGTCCGGCCCACGAGACGCTAGAGAGATACACCGCACGGATGATCCGAGGGAGGCCCCAGAGGAGGGCCGGTGGCCCAGACGCGTCAGGGTCCCTCCTGAATCCCACTCTAGGGGCAGGCGAAGTCCCAGGCACCCCAGAGTCAATGCGGCACCTTTGAGACCAGCCCCAGCGCTGCGGCCCCAGGTTGGCTCCAAGGTCCTGATTCCTCGACCAGAACAGGGCTTTTTCCAGAGTTAGTTTCTACCTCTTCAATTTTCAAAGACTAAATACATCAGGGGCGCCTGGGGGCTCAGTGGGTTGAGCATCCGACTTCGGCTCAGGTCATGATCTCGGGGCTTGTGAGAACCAGCCCCGCATCAGGCTCTGCACTGACAGTGTGGAACCTACTTGGGATTCTCTCTCCTTCTCTCTCTACCCCTCCCCTGCTCATGCTCTCTCTCTTTCTCTTTCTCTCTCTCTCAAAATAAATAAACTTAGGGCACTGGGGGGCCCAGTCGGTTGAGCGTCCGGCTTCAGCTCGGGTCATGATCTCACAGCTGGTGAGTTGGGGCCCCGCGTCCGGCTCTGTGCTGATGGCTCGGAGCCTGGAGCCTCCTTCCGATTCTGTGCGTGTGTCTCTCTCTCTGCCCCTCCCCCACTGGTGCACTTTCAGTCTCTCAAAAACGAAGAAACGTTAAAAAAATTTTTTTAAGACTAAAGACATCTCTGCAATTAAAGCAACGACCATGCGACTCCACCTGCCCCCGAGCAGCACTCTCGCTCCGGGAACGGTGAGCAGGGAGGACAGGGCTTTACCGTGTCCACGCCGCCGCACCGCACGAGGCTCGGCAGGTTCCCCGCCCACGTTCCTAGCCTGGACTTTCTTACCCACAGTCACACGTGCACGGTCGCAGCTCAGCCAATAGGAACGGGCTTTCCTGGAAACGCGTCCTCCGCCCCCTCACGCCTGGTTTGACTCCGCACCGAGCCTGCAGGTGGCGTCCGACTGCGGGACCCGCCCGCCCAGCCACCCCCTTTGCAGACAAACCTGCGGGTGCGGGTCTCTGTGCTCCCCCTGCCCCCACTTGTCCCCGCTGAGGCCAGCCTGTCCTTCGGTGACAGTCTCAGATGTCCCCTCTTCTTGAAGACTTCCTGGCTGCGGCCCCGGAGCCCCACCCCCCACGGCCTGCTGCCACCTAGCGATTACGGGAACGTGCCTTTCTTCCCTCCTTCCGACGGGCCCAGGGCGGGGTTTCATGTTAAGCTGTTCAAACCCTGTGCCCGACTCGGCCCTCCTGCCAGAAACGTGCTCACCCCTCGCAGCACTCCACACGATGCACCTCATCGCTTCGTTTATGCTGCTAATGCAACAAAAACAGCTCCACTTAAACTCTACAAAATCAGACTCGTCGCTGGGGCCCGGAGGGGAACAGCAGCCACCAGCGTGAAGATGAAAAGCCTGAACTGGGGGCTCCTCTCAAGGGACCACACCTGTTAGCGCCTCCACGGGTGGCCAGTGGCCGTCACTGTCTGACTCAAGTCAGAGCGTCTGCGGCCCCGCACACACGGCGGCCGCTTTAACAAGTCCGCAAGAACTGGGTGGGAGGCGGGTACCAGTCGTTAATGACCGAGTGCCCCTCAAGTACTCAAAATAAAACTCTTGTTCTCTCAAGTAACCCAGTTGCTAATGTTTACTTACTTAGCAAACCTTTAAATGTTTTAAATTCCAATGTAAGTGACAAGTGTACGTGTTTAATATAAAATAGTACAGGAAGGCTGATGAAAGAGAAATGGAGGAAGGGTGGGGAGGGGAGGGGGAGGAGGGAGGGGAGGGGGAGGAGGGAGGAGAGGAGGGAGATGAGGTGGAAGAGGGAGGGGAGGGGGAGGAAGGAAGGGAGGAGGAGGGAGAGAGGAGAGAAGGAGGAGGAGGAGGGAGGGGAGGGGGAGGAAGAGAGGAGAGAAGGAGGGAGAGGAGGGAGGGGAGAAGGAGGGAGAGAGGAGAGAAGGAGGGGGAGGAGGGGGAGGAGGGAAGGGAGGAGGAGGGAGAGAGGAGAGAAGGAGGGGGAGGAGGGGGAGGAGGGAAGGGAGGAGGGAGACGAGCAGGAAGAGGGAGGGGAGGAGGGAGAAAAGTGAGGAGGGGGAGGACAGGGGGCGGGAGAGGAGGGGAAGGAAAGAGAGGAGGGAGGGGGAGGAGGGAGAGGGGAAGGGGGACAAGAGAGGGGGCAGAGAGACCCCTGCCCCCCCTCCCCGCCCCTAGACGTGCTCCTTGGCGGTAGCCACCTGGCTGTGACTCCGGCTCCTCCGTGGCCACCTCCACGCTTTGGTAAGGGAAAGCCACTACATCTTGGTGGACTCGGGGGTCCCCCCTACTGTGGCGGGCGGCACCAGCCCTGTGCCAGGGCCCCTCCCAGGGCGGGTGTGGCGGCGCTCTGGCTCCCTTCTCCCGCGCATCTGACCCCACTGCAGCGCCCCTCCCCCACCCCCCACCCCCGCACTCGCGGAGGCGTCGGCGTCGGCGTGGCACTTGCGCGCCCCCGGCCGCTCCCTCACCTCTGGCGTCCTCTGGCGCTGACGTGACACTTCACCTTGTTAAGGTTGATAACATTCCATTCTATTTTTACTCAATATAATTGAGTCTCCTGTGCTTTGCCTCCAGTCTACGAAGTTGAAAACCAATTAACCTGAATTAGTTAGCATCGCTAATCAGTGTAACACGCGAGCCCCGTGTAAAATGGCGCAATCACAATCTTTTGTTTCCTGTGCGCCTGCAGGGGAAGGTGAACAGGTGCGTGAGCGGCCGCTCGGGACCCCCGGTGCCATCCTGACCGTGGGCCGTCCCGGGGCGGCCAGCGCGAGGGATAGAGCCCAGAGGGGGCCGTCACCGGCTCACAGGGACGTGGGGTCAGACTCCGTCCTCATGGGCCGAGGTCCCTAGGGCCACACTCGCGTGAACTTTCTCTCTTACTCCTCACCAAACGTTCCCAGGCGGCCCTGTTTCTGCTGACCGGTCTGCGGGCCAGGCGGTTCAGACGGCGCTCGGGGCGCTCAGGTGCCGCGGGGACCCAGCTGCTCAAGCCTCGGGCCATCACCTGAGTCCTGCTGGGCGGGGTCCGCTGGGTCTTTCCTTCCTTCCCTGCCCTTCGTGGCCTCACATTCTCCCCCCCCCCCCCCCCGGAAGCTCACTGCCCAATCTCCGGGTACTTTCCCTCCCCAGGAGCGCCTCTCCCGGACACTCAACGGCCCTGCTCCCGTGTGGGCAGGTGCAGCCGCGCCCCCACTCCGCGGCCTCACCCCAGGGTCCCCAGGGCCCTGTCGCTCCCTCGCTCTTTGTTTGCTCCCGTATTTCACACCCCCAGTGACGCCTGAAGGAACGGTGCTTAGTGGATACATTTCGTGCTTAGTGGATACATTTCGGTAACTGGTGTCCGCAGAGAGGCCACCCGGGGTCAGCGCCTGGGAGGCAGGTGATGGGCGCGTCTCTCCACACACACGCTTCCGTGGTCTGCTCCCTTCCTGCACTTTCCCGCGTGTACGTGCACCGCGATGGGGAAGTTCACTACAGAGGGGGCCCCTCCCGGGGCGCTGACGATTCCCGCGGGTCTGAAACCACACCTCCGCTGCCCTCCGGAACGCGATCGCGCTGCTTTTCAAGACCCAGTGCAGTCTGATTTTAACATCCTCGCAGCTGAATCGCGGTTTTTCTTTAGGTAATTCTTTAGTGTCTTTAAACCTGGCGTTTCGCGTTTTTACACTAGCGCCTCGGGTCCTGCATTCGGCAGGAGGCAGCGTCTCTGCCCCGAGTCCCCCTTCCCACTCGGGGCCTTTGCTCCTTCTGTTTCTGCAGAAACCTACTCTGTTTTCCCGTTCCCTCTTTCTGAGACTTCTGTTCACTGGATGTCGATCTCCTGTGTTGATCCTTTAAGTTCCTTTCCCTTTTCTTTTATAGTTCCTCCCTTTTGTTCTACTTTCTAGAAATTTTCCCCAACTATATCCTTTTTTATTGATTTTTTTTTTTTTTTTTTTTTTTTGGCAAGTGCATTTCAGGTTTCCAGGAGCCGGCTGGAGGTATAACGGTTCCTTTCTTACAGCAAACTGTTCATGTTTTATGACTGCGTTCTCCTCTTAAATCTCTCGAAGATACTTACTGGGGTTTTTCAGTTTTTTTCCTAAACTGTTTCCTCTTATGTTATTTTTATCTTGTGCACTCTGGATTTTCTTAGACGCTTCCATTTAAGAACGAGGCTTAACGGCTCAGAGTTCTGTGGGTTGACAACGGGCAAATGTCGCTTTAGGGCGATGAGCAGAGAGGGGCCGAAAGCCCAGGGTGCCCAAATGGCACACCTGCCCGGGGCCCTCCCGGCGAAGGCTGGCCTGGCAGTCGGGCACAGGCCGCCCTCACGGGCGGGACCGACCAGGCCCAATGGCCTCAAATACACACAACTGAACCGTCTTCAACCCAGTCTGTGGTGGCTGTGCCCTGAGAGCTAGAGCGACGCCCGGCCCAGTACACGGCCCAGGCACCCCGGATACAGCTCCTCCCTGCACCCACGTACCCTCCCTGGGCTGTTGAAACTCATCTTTTGACTTCCGCCGCTTCCTGGCTCCGCTGCGTTAAGGAGACCCCGCCGGGGGAGGACAGAGGTCTGAGCCACTCAGTCCTGGAACCAGAAGTCCAGCCGCTGTTTAAACGGGTTGGACTGGCGACGGGCCATACAAGCAGGGTCCGAGGGCCGTCCAGGTACAGGCAGGTGGGGAGGCTCATGTCAGAGGCTACACAGAGACTTCCGTGGTAACCGTTCCCAGGAAAGGGGCGGGGGTGGGTGTTCTGCACCATGAACGCTGACCCTCTGGGCAGCTACTCCGGTCCTAGGGCCTGTCCAGTCTTCTGATGGAGAAAACCGAAAAACCGCATAATGCAATAACCCGTCTGCGGAAACGTCTCAGCCCCTCAGCCGGCGCCTCCACGGCGAGACCCGAGCGTTGTGTCTGCAGCGGGGACGTGAGGCGCTTGCGGGCAGGCGGGCGTGCCCGCGGCGGCCCGCGCCCCACAGCGTGTGGACCCGAGACGCCTACCACCCGTGGGGACCCCGCGCCGTCCCTCGGGCCTACGTCACAAGGATCCTGAGTCGTCACCGCAAGGCACCAAGGCCTGTTGGCTTCCGCTGGTGCGCGGTCAAACGCTGGAACGCTTCCCACGGGAATGCAAGCACGTGCCGGCACGTTCGGAGACCCGCGGTTAGCGCCCCTGGGGGAGGAGGGCACATCACTGCCGAAACGGGAGGGTCGTCCACATCGGGATGAGCGGCGTGACCCGGGTTCGAACCCGCGTCTGTCTGGCTCCGGGTCACGGCTCTCTCAAGCACGGGGCAGCTGTCTCCAAATACCACGTTGCCACCCCCGCGGCCGCGCGCAGCCGTGATGCCCTCACCGTGTGAGCACAACGCAACGACCTCGCAGCTCCCACGCCACCACCCACGCCCGCCACGCGACGTCCACGGACCACCATGCAGCTCCCAGCTGCGACCGTACGACGGCCGTGCAATGGCCACGCCACCGGGCAGCTGCCACGTAACCACCACCACACCAGCACCGTGCAGCTCGGCCGCAGAGCGGAGGGGTCCGCTGAGGCTGGGAGTCCCGGGGGAAGCTTGGAGGGCCGTGGGCCTGTGTCCACATGCGGCTCCACAGGACCTCGGTCTTCCAAAGCAGCAGGAAGCCGGTCGACCACACTGCCTCCCGTACGTGTCCCAGGGTGTGGCAGTCGAGGGTCTCAAACATCCCGCCAGCGCCCCACGACGCAAGGAGGCCAGTGACGGCCCAGGGGGTGGACCCCTGAAGATGCTCTGCACGCTCAGGCCGTGACGATTCCACGGCAGACCCGCACGAGTCCGTGTCACCCAGACAGACTGGCTCCGGCCGAGTGTCACCGCTGCCACACTGTCACGCACGCTCTGTTCCAAGCTCTCGCCTGCCTGGATTTCTCCGGTGCCTCATCTACTCTGACAAATGCTCATCGCTTCTCCGATTCGGCACGGAAGTTCTACAGTCTCTTCCGGAGGGGGGGGGGGGGAGGCTGGATGGTTCTTCAGCAAAGATTTATGGAGTCCCTGCCACACCCCTGCCTCGCTGCGAGTACGGGGACACAGTGAGGCCACCGCTCGGGATCAGGACTGCGAGGCGGAGGCACAGAGAGCGACACGCACACAGAATCACGCACAGAACAGACACAGACACACACACACACAGAATCACACACAAAGAGGACCGGGTGAGCCCAAACCAGCCCGGTGTCTGTGCCGCCGCCCACACCCCGGTCTCCAGACCGGCCGCTGTTGTGCAGGATGCCCTTGACGAGGGGGACGGATGAAGGAAAGCACCGTCTCCCGCACCACTTCTCAGAGCCAAGGGGAATCTACAATGACATCGACGTAGAAAGTTGAAAATAGCAATGAGGGGGGCGACGCAGACTTCTCTGCCTTCCCCAAGATTCCGCCCGTGGGCCTTGGGGCCTGGAGGCGGGCGCGTGGGAACTCCCCGGGGGACGAAGGGGCCGGCTGGACTGGGAGCCAGCGCTCGGGCACAGCCACTGGCAGCCCTCCACACCCAGCACGGAAGGTCACCAGTACCCGGGTCCCGGGAACGCCCTCCACGAGGCACGGTGTATCTCGGCTGGCTCTAACGTACCCACTCAGGTGAACGACCCCCCTCATGTTTACCACCTGGTCTCTTGAAGGAGCTTCCAAACGTTTTAAGCAGCTCGCAAATCAAATCCCGGGCAGACCGGTCTTCCCCACGGTGACCCTCCTTGCTTAATTAAACCGCATCTAACAAGTGACAGAGACAGGCCGTGTGCTGCTTCCTGGGACACCGTGCCAGCAAGTCCTGCCGGCGGCGCAGGCCCTCCCCGAGCAGATTCGCCTCTCAGGCTCCTCGGCTGGGTCCTGGCGGCTGTCGCAGGCACAACGCCCGAGAACGACGCGTTCAAGGGCACCGTGATAATCAGGCGGGAAGGCGGCCGTCGGTAGGCTGACACAGCATGCTTTTTAATTATGTGCAGATCTCAATCGCGAAGATGATACTTATGTTATGTCAAAGTTAAGGGATGATTAATAATTTCTCCGTGTACTTGGCAGAGTGGTGCTCCAGACTCTGACGATGCGATGCCCTGTCTCTATGCAGCCTCTCTCCTCCCGAGAGTTCAGTCTTCCAAAGACCGCTCCCATGTACGTTTCAGCATTGCTGGGAGAAGAATAAAGTAACACCCGTGGGTCGAATTAACACAGACCATCGGGCAGGGGCAAAGCCAGGATCAGAGATGGAAAGAAATTCATCAAAAGCCCAACATTTAGGGGCGCCCCGGCGGCTCAGTCGGTTGAGCGTCTGACTTCAGCTCAGGTCAGGATCTCGCGGTCCGTGAGTTCGAGCCCCGCGTCAGGCTCTGTGCTGACAGCTCGGAGCCTGGAGCCTGCTTCGGATGCAGATTCCCTCTCTCTCTGCCCCTCCCCCTCTCGTGCTCTGTCTCTCTCAAAATAAATTAAAGACATTAAAAATAAAAGTTAAAAGAAGCCCACCACTTTGCTCAGAGGTCGAGCCAGGGAGAGGTTGCAGTCGTCCACTCAAGACTGTATCTGCTGGGGTAATGGACTCTCTCCGCCATAAGAGACGCGTGGTGTGTTCAGCCAGTGAAATCCTACAGTCTGATGTGGGCCAGGCAGCCACCACGGGCGCGTCCCCTCCACACGGCAACGGTGGGGCCCAGGGTTCTCGAGCCTGTGCCTCGTCCAGAGCAGCCTTGGAGGCCTTCCTGACGCTCCGCATCCAGCCGCAGTGAACACAGATGCGCAGCCGGGGACACCCCGGGAGGGTCTGAGGCAAGGTCTGGACGTCACGCAACGCACAGCCGCACGCGCCTTGGGCCGGGGCTGACGCGTGGCCACAGCTGATGCGGAGGACGTGCGGGCGCACGGCGTCTCGGAACCTGTGAGGGCGCTCGCCGTCTCTGCCCGCGACCCCGGGAGGGCGCTCGCCGACCTCCGCCCGTGCCTGCGCTTCCGCTCTACCCGCCCTCTTCCGAAAAACGTCTGAAGAGAACCACATAAAAATGCCTCACGCCAACCAAGACAGCACTTCAAAGGATTATGTGAAATTACAGCGTCCGCTGATTTCTAAAGAAAATCCACTTACCGCCCAGGCTCACCTTTTCCCTTCCCTCTCTCCTTCTGAAAAGAGAAAACAAATCGGCTCTGGCGCCAGCAAGACGGGGAGGGCCCGCCGCAGGCCGCCCCTCCGCGGACGGCAGCGAAGAGCTCTGGGCGGAATGCAGAGAGCGCACCCGAGGACTCTGAACAGCCCGCGACAGCGGGAGGACGGGGAAGGGGCACAGAGCCTGACGGATGGCGGCAGCTGCCGGGATGAATGGCTTTCCTCCTCCGTCTTTCGTCCTGGCTTCCAGGCCGCACCTCAGAGCCGCGCAGTGAGCAGGACAGAAATGACTCCGGGAGAACCCCTCTTTCTTGAAAAGGGGCCCCCGAGAGCCAGAGGGTGCGGGGAGGCACCGGGGGATCCTCTCCTCTCCCCTCCCCACCCCTGCCTTGCCGCGAAGCCCCCGCCGGGCACGAAGCTGCGGCCGTGGCGGTACCACAGGCTCCTGAGGCGCCCAGGAGAAGCCACTTCTCTGGCGGGGAACCCGGAAAGCGGGCCCCTGCGTTCCAAAGAATTTGGGGGACTCCTGCTTTGTTTTCTCTTCCCACGTTGCCCCCGAAAACCACAGCACGCTGTGTGGGCTGGGGGCACAAATCTGCGACTGGGAGAAGCCAGGGCCGTCGAGGCTGGGGAAGGGCCCCTGTGATGCAGAGAGCACTGGACCCAGCAGTCCACACGAGCCCTGGGCCTCTCCCTGGCCGGGCGCCCGTGGAGCCAAGTCAGGGGAGCGTGGCAAAGGCTCCAAGCACTGAGCCCATCCTGCAGTCACTTCCAACAGGTGCTGGGACAGACCTGTGCTCCGAACCTAAGGTCTGAACAAGAGTTAAACAAGGCTTCTCAACCTACGCACCTACGCTGGTGTTTTGGCCCAAATAACGGATGGGGGTGCGATGGGGGGCGGGGGGCTGTCCGTGCCCCACAGGACGCGTACAGCCGCCCTGGCCTCTGTCCACCAGATGCCAGTAACACCGCACACGTCACCTAGTGTCCTCGGCGGGCAAAACGCCATCAGACTGGCAAACCCTGATGTCAGCAGAACTCAGCACCTCGCGACAGAATCCTCAATATATCCAGGAGACGACTCAGAATTATTCCGTGCAGTAAGAAACCAGGAAAATACGAGCAATTTTCAAGAGTAAAGAAAATCAGCACACGCCAACTTGAGGAGGGCGCGGAGATTTGAATTACGAGACCGAGACTTGGGAGCCACGGCCACGACCGTGCTCTGTGAGAGCAGGGTGAACGCTTTGGAGACAAAGGGGAAGACAGATGTCGCAACAGAGGAGAAACTCTACGAAAAAAAAAACAAAGAAAAAGAACCAGATGGAAGTTTTAGAACCGAAAAAAAATAAATATTTGACGTGAAATTAAAGATCACCAGGAAGGTTCAAGAGTAGAGTGCAGACAGGAAAGTGACCGAGCGCGCCCGGAGCGGGTCCGTGTAAACTATTCCACGTGCAGAACAGAGAGGAAACTGGGCGCAGGAGGGAAGGACGGCCTCCAAGCGGACGGGGCGGTTCGGCCTCCCAACACGGCAAAGTCCGGCGCGCTTCCCTGGCAAATTCTACCACGCCTTGCGCCACATCGGTTCTACACAACCGCCTCCTGGGACAGAAGAAGCAGGCACGCCCGCCCACACGTTCTCAGACGCTGGCAGGATCCCGGCGCCAGCCCAGCGATCTCACCGGAAGAGAAAACAGGCCCATCCGCCTCGTGAACGCAGATGTGAAAATCCTGCACAAAACCTCAGTAAAGAAAACTTAGCAGTAATTTTTTATTATTATTATATTTGTGTTTTGCATTTTGTATTTATTTTAATATGAAATTTATTGTCAGATCGGTTTCCATACAACACCCAGGGCTCATCCCAACAGGTGCCCTCCTCGGTGCCCATCCCCCACCCTCCCCTCCCTCCCACCCCCCATCAACCCTCAGTTTGTTCAGTTCTTAAGAGTCTCTTATGTTTTGGCTCCCCCCCAACCTTTTTTTTTTTTCCTTCCCCTCCCCGATGGTCTTCAGCAGTATTTTTTTAAAGATCGCTAATCACGACCAGGGCACCCAGGTGACTCGGTCGTTGAGCGTCCAACTCTTGGTTTGGGCTCAGGTCATGACCTCACTGCTCGTGGGATCGGGCCCGTGTCGGGCTCTGTGCTGACAGCGAGAATCCTGCTTGGGATTCTCTCTTTCTCTCCCTCTGCCCCTCCTCCCCCTCAAAATAAATAAATAAACATTTTTTTAAACTGTAAAAAAAAAAAAAAAAGGTTAACTAATCATGACAAAGAAGCTTAATCCCAGAGTGTAAGGCTGGTCATCGTCTGAAAATCAATCAACGTGACTCCCCACATTGACAGACCATAGAAGGAACACTCCAGAATCGTACCTATGGACACAGAAAAAGCATTTGACAGAATGCAACATCCAGTCATGATAAAAACTCTCTGATACACAGGAAGAGAAGGGAGCTTCCTCAACTTGATGTGTGTCACGTGCACTTAATGGCAGAGACCGGATGACTCAACCTCTGGGATCAGGAACAAAGCAAGACGTCACCGCCCCCCCACCCCCGGCCCTTCTTTCCAGCACTGAACTGGGGTTCCTGGCCTCCAGCGCCACGAGGTGAGACACAGAAATAAAAGGCACAGAGAATGGAAAGGAAGAAATGACACGGTCTGCACTTGGCATAGAATAGGATTGTCTACCTGGAAAACCCCAGAACCCTTTGGAAAGGATTCCACAGAACAAAGCATCTCCAAGAACCAGTGAGCGAGTCAGGCGTGGGCAGTATCAGCACCAGGACGAGTACACAGACCAGTGCGGCAGCACAGCGAGTCCAGGACCCCCACGCAAACACACTCAAGTGACTCTTCAAAGAGTTGAGAAGGCAGTGGGAAGGGTCACCTTTTCAACAAATGACGCTTGTTTGTGCAGATACACGTGTAACAAAAGGAGACTCGCTATCTTTCCTGCAGCACACGAAAATTAACCCTGGTGAGTCTCAGGCGTGAATGGAGGAGGCAGACCTCTAAAGGCTTTAAGTTAAAAATAGGAGAAACCCTTTCAGACTTTGGGGTGAGGCAGTCGGGTTTTAGATAGGACATCAAAAGCATGATCCGTTAAAAAATTAATAAATTAGACATCAGCAAAATTAAAATTTTTTTGTTCTGTGGAAGACACTGTTGAGGGAAAAAAAAAAAAAAAAGGAAGCCAGAGACTGGGAACAAATATCTGCAAACCAAATATCTGACAAAGAACTCACATCCGGAAGATACAAAGAACTCTCAAAACTCAAAAGTAAGAAAACACACAACCTGATTTTTTTTAATGGACAAAAGTGTGAACAGATGCTTCAGCAGAGAAGATTTATGGGTGGAAAACACGGACATGAAAAGCCAGCCAACATCATTAGTCATCGGGGAGATGCAACACAAAACCACATTTGGAAGGCCTGTGCACAGACCACAGTGGCTGGATTTCAATGACAGATCACACGCGTGTTGCCAAGGACGGAGGTCACCGGGGACTCGGGGACTCTGTTGGCGGGATGCACCATGGTCAAGCCACCTTCGGAAGGGGTTTGGCGGTCCCTCGTAAAGCGAAGCATACGTTTACCCCACAGCCTAGAATCTTCTTTCAAGGCGAGTGAGTAACGCCAACTGTGATCACGCAGGGCCCGTGGGAGACGCTCGTCGCGGGTGTGCTCACACTCCCCCAAATCAGGAAAACCCAGGTATCCATCAGTGGTGCCGTCCACGCACCCACGGGGCACTTCTCAGCAGTGACAAGCGGTGAGGTATTCACACCTGCATGCACGCGGATACGGCTCAGACACATCACGCTAAGTTGAAGGCGCCGGAAAGAGGGGCCACAGACCGACCCAGTCACGTGACCTTCCGGAAGGGCGTAGGGGTGCAGATCCGATGAGAAGCTGTCTGGGGCAGGGTGGGAGAGGATAGGCTCCGGGGCGAAGCTCAAGGACGTTAGGGGGTGAAGGCTGCGGTGGGGGCCACACTGCCATGCACTTGTCAAAAGCTGATGGGTTGTACAGTAAAAAAGCATACACAAATATAAAAACCAGATTTAAGAAAACTAATTTTGGGGCGCCTAGGTGGCTCAGTCGGTTGAGCGTCTGACTTCAGCTCAGGTCATGATCTCGTGGTCCGTGAGTTCGAGCCCCGCGTCGGGCTCTGTGCTGACAGCTCGGGGCCTGGAGCCTGCTTCGGATTCTGTGTCTCCCTCTCTCTCTGACCCTCCCCCGTTCATGCTCTGTCTCTCTCTGTCTCGAAAATAAATAAACATTAAAAAAAAAAATTTAAACAGCTAATTTAAAAAAAAAAAAAAAAAAGAAAACTAATTTTAAGATGTCCACATGTAAGCAACACCATGCTGGCTAAGAACATCCAGAGGAGAAATCCTAGGCACTCTCATGGCCACGGGGACTCGGGGACTCTGTTGGCGGGATGCACCATGGTCAAGCCACCTTCGGAAGGGGTTTGGCGGTCCCTCGTAAAGTGAAGCATACATTTACCACGCCCGGGGACGCTTCAGAAGCCACAGAAACAGGGTAAGTGGAGGGGAGAGGTGTGCACGTGGGTAGGGCAGCAGGACGGGGCCGGGGATGCGGCCGCGGCTGGGCGGGCTGGGCAGGGCCAGAGTGCAGGGTGGGAAGTGGCCCCAGGGACACGTGGAGGTAAGGCTGGCCGTGGGGGGCCTGCCGTGGGGGGCCTTCGGCGGGGGGCTCTGGAGCCGGCATCTTTACCTTACCTCTCAGCCTCTCCGAACTCTTTGGTCTTTGCCATCCAAACTTCGATGGCAGTCAGCGATGTGCCTCCCTCACTGATGGGATGACATCGTCTGTCTTCACGACTGAAAGTTTTCACATCTGCGGAAAGCTTTAGCGGCAGTTACGACATAACACCAGGAAAATGACCCTTTACCATGGTATCACCCGCTGCGCATTTAGAACATTGCCTGCCTCCAGGGAAGCAGAACTTTGGGAACCCCACCCAGGACTTGCCCCCGGGTCCCCGGACATCCCTCCACCGCGTTGTGACGGAGGTACGGCCACAGCCCTCCACTAGCATCGATATGAGAACCATCCAGCCGCCCCGAGTCTCTCCTCCTCGGGAAACAGGTCGAAGGGAAGGTCCTCCAAGCTGCCCAAAGACCATTTCGGAAGAGCTTAGCTCTAAGTTCCAAGAATAAGCTCATTTCTGCAAATGGGTCTGTTTTTGTGTTTTCGTGTCTGTCCTACACTGCAGTCTTCTGAAAGACTACACTTCTTGCCTGAAAGGCAAAAATAAACACACGTCATCATCCCTCTGAATGAGCAGGCCCTTAACCAGAGGACAAAGGGTGACAACGCCGAACGCCGACCCCAGGCACTTGCAGGCCCAGGAGGAGGCCCCGGTACTCGGCCTGTAGCAGGTGGACCATGAGTGAGCATCGGCCCCAGCCCTCCTCGGGGCTGGCGGGGAGAACTGCTCGAGCCCCATGGAGAGGCCACAGCCCAGGCTGAGCGTCTGCCCGCCAGCTCAGAGCGCCCCTGAGCTGGCTGGCCATGGGAGGGCATGCGGGGCCGTTCCTTGAGGGGCTGGCTGGCCACGGGCAGGGGCGTGGGGCCGGCTGGCCCGTGTGTGGCCGGCTGGCCGCGGACGGGTATACGGGGCTGGCCCACGCGCACCAGGAGTCCCCCGTCCTCTTAATACAAAGGGCCACGTGCAGAGACTCGGCCCCCGTGACCAACTCAAGCCTCTGTGATAAAATCGAGCATAGCACCCTGCTGTTGGGTCCCTTCTCTTATCAAACATCCTGATGACTAACGGGAGAGACTGGGTTACGGTGTCACGGGAGTCAGGGGGGAGGTATGGGTAACAGGTCACGAAAGGGAATTATCTCCAGAAGCCCCCAAACGCCTCCCCTCTCAGGAGGCGTGAAGACAGGCCCACCGCCCGCTGGGGACCGGGGCTCCTACGCTCCGTCTGCCCTTACCCCCAGCTACCCTGCTGTGGCCACTTAGCTCAGAAGCCCCCGGACACGTCCACATGGGGCACAGGGATGACAGACTGATGAGAGAGCAGAGGAAGAAAAAGAAAGAGAAGTGGGAGGAGAGTCTTGGGCTTCTCTGTAAGCACAGACGACCTGGTCATGCGCTGGGGAAGGACTTCAGCCTACTTGAGGCATCTGGGAGTTAACCGTCCGAGCCCCACGCACGTCTGGGTCGCCTCGCAGCACGGTTTCCATTCTGTGCGCCTCGTCGTCGTGTGTGCGAGCCCATTCCTGCCCCGTGTGGACACAGGGTCCCAGACAAGATGGCCTCGAACCACAGGGTAAATAATCTCAACCCTCATGAAGCTGCCTTGCAATTTAGCCCACCTCTTGCTGTACAGAGGCCTTCCGTTAGGAAACCTCAAGGTTATTTCTTAAAAGGCAACCCCCCGCCCCCGACCTTATCGCCCTCGCCCCCACCCCCCCCCCACCCCCCCGTCACACGACCGGAGAAATATGAGCTGTCAGCACCTCGGGGCACCTTCCTGGTGGCCAGTGTGCCGGAGTGGAGGCCCGAACGTGACAGGCTGCAGGGCAGAGCCGGCCACGGGTCCCCTTGCCCAGGACGGGCGACAGCAGCGATGAACTAAGTGGTTTTCTCGTGACGGACCCTTCGGTCCTGCCCGGGGCCATTCCAAATGTGCTTCCGGCACAATAGCTTAATTTATCGTTGCTGGCGGTTTAAGTGGACGGCAGCTTAATTTGTGGCACGAGGTCAGCTGAACCTCACTCTGTAATCTCCAGAGTTTGTTCTATATATTTAGGCTCCATTCTTCGGCAGCTTCCAAGGCAGCAAATTAGAACTCCCTTTCTTTTATAACAAGAGAAAAATTAGTTTATCCACAGAAGGAAACAGAAATAAATTAGAATTCTCTGTCTTCCTCATGGAAGGGAGGAGAGGGGGGAGGCACTGATTTATGCGTGAGAACAGGGCACATTACTCAGGATCTCGCTCTGTGCTCGTGATCCCGAAAGGGGGCTTAGCAAACTCTGGTGTCGGGGACGGCGAGGCCGAGGGGGCCGGTCCACCGGATGGCCCGAAGGGGGCTAACCCAGCTGCTGTGCGTGAGTCCTCGACCTCAGTGAATCACGGAGCAGACGAGCAGACGTAAAGCGGACGTTCTATCGAACCTAATTTACGTGCTTCTTCCCAGTCTTGGCCACACTCACCAGCATCAATTCTTACCAGTGTGAGGCAGATGGGAGGGGAGGTAGGAGGAAATTCTCACTAATGGAGACCGGATCCCGATGCAGTTTTGTAACTAGCAGACAGCGGGCGAGTGTCCTCCTGGAGGGAAGCCCCAAGGGCTGGCTGGACGGGTCCACGCCGGATGCGCGGGTCTCCGCCCGCCACACGCGCCTCCGTTTCACACGCCCTCCCCTAGGAGGGGTGCTTTTCCCCTTTAATTCCATACATCGGCCCGTGTAGACTAAAGCAGTTACCCGTAACTGCCGTATCAGCCCCCCGGAGAGTCCTGCTTTTGCCGGGGAACCCTAAGCAGCTGCTGAGCTCATGGGCCTCAACCTCGTGCCCAGGGCCGGGTGCGCACACACACAAGAGCCCCGCTCATCCCCCGCCGGCGGCCACAGACGCCTCCCGTCCCGTACCCCGTGTCAAGAGCCCGGCAGCACCCTCCAGACCGCTGGCCGCATCTCGGGGCACCGCAGGGGAGCCCCTGCTCGCGCCCCGTGTCTTCCCCAGGCCTCCCCGGATGACGTCACCTGCCCCTCTGACAGCCAGCATCTTCGCCTCTTCCGACACGCTTGATAGTTTCCGCTCCTTCAATTCAACTTGGGATTCCACGCCGTTCACCGGTCCGTGTCTCTCACCCAGCGTCGATGAAAAACCAGAGCTGGACGGTAAAGCTCCAGGTTTACCGCAGATTTCGCTCAGGAGTAAAACTGGAGAACAGGGGCATCGGTGTGAAAGCGAGCTCGAGCCCAAACGCAGCGGGGCAAGCGGGAACCCGCAGCCAAGGAGCACGGCGGGGTCCGTGGAAGGGAGCCCACCGGGAGGAAGTGCGGGGGGGCACGGGGGACCGGCTGGCCCGGCCGGAGTCGCACGGGTCAGACACAGAGGATGGGGACCTCCAGCCAGACCAGCCCAGCCAGACTCTCGAGAAGACGGGACGATGAAGACACGAACGCAGAAGCCGGGAAGCCCAGCCTTGGGCGACGAGTCCGGGGAATCCCACCCAGAGTCTGGTGGAGAGAACCTGTCAGCAGAGCGTGAGCTCCCAGGGACCGGGACGAGGTCGTGTTCCTTCGTGCCCGACCCGCGTCTGGGCAGGCACGCCAGCGAGCGGCAGGCAGAGCTGAGAGCGTGTGGCCCTGTGGCTTCACGGCTGTGTCTTCAGGCCCCCGCCAGAGCAGGGCCAGGTGCACGCTGTGCGCCGGGGCCCTGAGACCCGGCTGTTCCCGGGGTTTGCGGCCTGCTGGCTGGTGTCCCCAAGCGACGGGTAAGAACCCCGTCCAGCGCACAGAAGCCCCGCCCCGGGGCAGCCTCCACCCGCCCCCTCCCGCAGGCCCCAGGGTGGTGGGGGGCAGCGGGTGTGAGAGCCCCAGGGGTCTCGTTGCCGTAACAACGGAGAGGGGAGCTGTCATCTCTTCCGGTTCCGCAGGGACCAGGCACCATGGTCTCTTAAACCTCAGTGGCCTAGGGACACGGGTCTCTGGGTAGACACCAGCATCCCTAGTTTACACGCGGGGAGACAGAAGCACAGAAGCTGAATCGCTCGCCACAGGGACACCGACAGTGAGGGACAGACGTGAATCGCAGCCCCGGTCGGGCTCCAGAGCCCCAGCTCCGTACGGCCGCTCAGAACAGGCAGTGTCCACAGCGCACCCCGTGCCCCCGGGGTGGGCCTGCTGTCCCTGTCCCGCCAACGCCAACCGACAGACACGCTCAGGGTCGTCACACAGCAAGGAAAGGGGAAATCTGCCTGAAAGAGAAAAGGCCCACAAACAACAACGGCCATCCCCTGGTCCGGTCCCCTCCCTCCTCCGTGACCACCCGTCTGCCACAGCGGGTCCCTGCACGGATCCCCGAGAACTGAGTCCTGATGAACTGCTGTGTCTCACGTGGGAGGAGGAAGGTTTAAAGATCACGATTTTGCAAAACGGCCAACGGGTGTCGAGTGGGACATCTCCCCTTTAAGGGCTGGTCCGTCGGGCACTTCAGCCACTGGCCGCAGACACAGTCCGCGGGGGAAGAGGCTCAGAGAGCCGACGGACGGGTGGCCCAGCCGTGGAGCCTTCCCTGCCAGCCACACCTTCCCTGTGTGGCTCGGAGCGCTCGGGGGGCATCCCTTTCTTTAGGGGTGACTTAATGGTCCAGGCTCCTGTCCAGATCTCGGCAGGATGCCTGCTTTATGGGACCCTATAACGGATTCCACCCCACGCTGCAATCCGTCATCGCCGGCGCCACAGCGTGCCCTGCGCCCGGGCGGGCGATCAGGCGAGTTCGGTCCCCTCAGCCACCACGACTACCCCCACCAACCACAGTTTAAATGAACCAGTAACTCACCTCAACCTCTCCGGCTTAATCACACCCATCATCTTGCACGTTTCCAAAGGAGTGCGCATTAACGGTTCTTAAACAGGGCTGCGCGAAGGTCACATGGATTTGCCCCCTCCACGCGGTGCAGGACGCGGGCTGACGATCACGAAGCCAGAGGGCTCCGTGTGGCACCTGCCCCCCGAGGCTCCGGCTCCTTCCGGTCCCCACTGCTCCCCTGACCCCTGACGTGACGTCTGCACTGACTTCAAGGCTACACACGTCTGTAGACCCTCCACTCCTGCCAGGGTTCTGCCCAGCAGTGAATCTTGTCTTAATCACCGGGGCACGCGCTCCACGCGTGGGCCCTGGAACCTTCCTGACGCTCCAGGGAATCGCCTGTGCTGCAGGTGGCCCCAGGGAAGCTGGAGGAGCAGAGAGCCCTGGGGCTCCACTCCCCGCTCCCTCCCTCGCCACCCCTGCACCCAGATCCCGCACCCTGGATGTGAACACCCTTCACCGACATCTCCCCTCTGCAGTTCTGAACGAGCGGACTGAACTGTGAGCTCTTCCAGGGCAGGACAATGTTTTATTTGCTTTATACGCCCAGCACTTGGCACAGCACCTAAAGCCCAACGTATGTTTGCTAAAAGAATGGACTCAAATGTCACCTGGCCACGACCCGGGGTGACGGATCATACACTACTCTGCCCGGAGCACCTGCGACAGATCAACCTTTAAGAATCAATTGAATTGTCATTCCACTGGTGAACGGTGTCCTCTTAAAATTTCGTCTAGTTTTGTAAAGATACAGACCATTCTTGGAATTAAGTCGATCTATTGTTTTGCTTGGTAACAACGTGCATCAGAGGTTACGTGCTGCACTGGGCTCGGTGCAGGGACAAACATAAAACGCCTACATAAGAAGGAAGAAAGATCTCACATAAGCAACTGAACTTTCCACCTCAAAGTATTAGAAAAAGAACAGACCAAGCTCAAAGTTAGCAAAAGGAAGGAAATAATTAGATAGAGAAAAATTAGATTAGAGAAAAATTAGATTAGATTAGATTAGAGAAAAATTTGTGAAATAGACACCAGAAAAACAACAAAAAAAGATCCATGAAACTAAGAGCTACACTGGGTTTTTTTCTGAAAAGATACACAAAACTGACCAACTTGTATCTAAACTAACAAAGAATACAAGGGAAAACTCAAATAAATAAAATTGCAAATGAAAGAGGGGACGTTACGACTGATGCCACAAAATGTAAAAGCTCATGAGACTAGTATCGACAATTACACGCCAACAAATCTGACAACTAGAAGAAATGGAAAATTCTTAGAAATGCAAGCTACCAAGGCTGACTCACGAAGAACCAGACATGGAGACTGAATTAGTAATTAAAACCCACTCACAAAGAAAAACCCAGGACCAAATGGCTTCTCCGGTGAATTCGACCAAACATTTAAAGAATTAACTGCAATCCTCCTCAAACTCGTCCAAACAGGAATTCCCAAACTCACTTTTGGAAGCCAGCATTACCCTGACACCAAAGCCACATAAAGACGCCACAAGAAAAGGAAATCATAGACCCATATCCCTGATGAATACAGATGCAAAAATTCTCGACAAGATACCAGCAAATCAAATTCTACAACACACTAAGAGGATCATACGCCACAATCGAGTGGATCTATCCCCGGGATACAAGGCTGGTTCAACACACACAAATCAATAAATCTGATACACTGCATTAACAGAGTAAAAGGTAAAAATCATAGGCTCGTGTCAACATATACAGAAAAAAACCATTTGACAAAATTCAACATCCTTTCATGACAGAATTCAACAAATTAGGTACAAAAGGAACATATGTGAACACAATACAAGCTGTAGATGATGAGCCCACAGCTCATATTGTCCTCAGCGGGAGCACAAAGGGTTTTCCTCTAAGGTCAGGAACAAGACCAGGGTAGCCCACTCTCGCTTGCTCCCGTGCAACGTGGTACTGAAGTCCTATCACAGCAATCAGGCCAGAGAAAGAAACAAAAGGCATCTGCACTGGAAAAGAAGAGGCAAACTTGTCTGCAGATGACACGATATTGTACACAGAAACCCCTCAAGACTCCACCTAACACCTGTTAGAACTGATGAATGCAGTCAAGTCGCAGAATACAAAATCAACAGACAAAAATCAGCAGCATTTCTTTCTCTACATTAAAACTATCTGAAAAAGAAACTGGGAAAACAATCATCTAGGCGATAAGAACACAGTACACACAAAATGTAGACATTTTATACATCAGTGTATAAAACATCGATGAAAGAAATCGAAGAAGACACAAACAAATGGAAAGATGTGCTGTGTTCCTGAACGGAAACGATTTCTATTGTGAAAACGCCTCTACTACTCAAGACAATCTACAGATTCGGTGGATTCCCTCTAAAAAATCACAGTGGCAGTTCTCACAAAAATAGAAAAGACCATCCTAAAATTCGTATGCAACCTCAAAGTCCTTGAATAGCCAAAGCAATACTGAGCAAAAGGGACAGAGCCGGAGACATCACACTTCCTAGCGTCCAATTACATTACAAAGCTACAGTGATCAAAACAGTATGATCCTGACATTGAAAAAGACACACAGAACATTGGGACAGAAATAAACCCAAATGCATATGATCAATTAATCTTTGACCAAGTCTCCCAAAATACACAATGGGTAAAAGATAGTCTCTTCAACGAATGGTGTTGGGAAAACTGGGTATTCACATGCAAAAGAATGAAATTAAAATTAGACTCTTACACCAGTCACAAAAATTAACTCGAAATGAATTAAACATTTAAACATAAGACCTGAAATTGTAAAAATCCTAGGAGAAAACATAGCAAAGATCTTTGATGTTGGTTTTGGCAACAATATATATATATTTTTTTTTTGCCTGACCCCAAACGCATTGGCAACAAAGGCAAAAATAAACAAATGTTATTACATCACACTATAAAGCTTCTGCACAGCAAAGGAGACCATAAACAAAATGAGAAGCCAACCTACAGAATAGGAGAGTATATGTGAAACCAGAGATCTGCTAAGGGACTAACATTCAAAATACATAAGCAACTCACACAGCTCAATAGCAAACAAACCACCAAACAAGCAAGTAATACAAAACTAAACAAAAACCAGGGGCACCTGAGTGGCTCAGTCAGTTAAGCATCCGACTCTTGGTTTCAACTCAGGACACGGTCTCATGGTTTGTGAGTTCAAGACGCGCGTCCGGCTCTGCGTGGACAGCTCAGGGCCCGCTTAGGATTCTCCCTCTCCCTCTCAAAATAAATTAATATTAAGAAAAAGCAAACAAACACATAACCTGACTTAAAAATCAGACAAGTATCTGGATACGGATTTCCCAGAAGAAGACACACAAATGTTCAAGAGGCACGTGAACAGGTGCTCAACGTCACTCATCACCAGGGATAAGCCACCGAAAACCGGTGAGATGTCACCTCACAACTCAGAACGGCCATCATCAAAAAGACAAAAAAGGCAACAGGTGCTGGCGAAGATGTGGAGAAAGGGGACCCTTGTGCACTGTTGGTGGGAATGCAAACTGGTGCAGCCGCTCTGGAAAAGCACATGGGGGTCCTCAAAATGTTATTGCCTCAAAATGTAGGGTAACATCGTCCAATCCAGCAACCCCAGCTCTGGGCATCTCTTCAAACAAAGGAACTGAGGTCAGGCCGTTGAAGGCGTCTGCTCTCCTGTACTCAAAGCAACACTGTTCACAATGTGATGGACGAACGGACAAAGACGTGGTACACGCTGTGCTGGAACGTCATCCAGCCCTGAGAAAAGGGAGAGAATCCCACCCCCGTGACCACGTGGATGGACCTGGAGGGCGTTCTGCTAAATGAGACAAGCCAGACACCAAAAGACAAATACCGTATGATCTCACGTACCTGTGGAGTCTGAAATACTCAAATTCACAGTCACAGGGCGCAGGGCGGGCACCGAGGACTCGGGGGAGAGGGACACACAAGTGTGGTCTGAGGGCACAGACTGGGCGAGGAGCACAGTCTGGAGGTCGCCGCTGCCACACCGTGCCCGGAGCTAAGAACACTGAATGGTATACTTACGATGTGCTGAGTGCAGATGTTTGGTTAAGTGCTCTTATCACACACACATAATTAATCATATAGCAGTGGGAGGAAACTGGGGAGGTGGGAAATGTGGCTGTGGCCTTGAAGGGAGGGCGTGGCTTCAAGGGCGTACACTTGTCCCCACACTCATCCCGCTGTATACGTTAAGAACGCACAGCCTTCACATGCGGCGCTTCAATAAAGGGTTTTAACAAAACAAAGGTGAACACCAATCGGGCTGTCTTCCTTCCATATTTTGGTCTCAAACCTCCGAGTATCAGCCAAGAAATGGGATAACCGCTTTAACTTGAACTTATTAAAACTGAAGTTGAAGCCCAAGTCCAGCTGATCTCAGGCACAGCCGCACAGTCCTGAACGGCGGGGACCGCGGCGACCCTTCCCCTCCTGGAGCCGGGAGCGGGGCCCGGGCTTCCAGTTCCGGCCTGCCCCTGCGCAGGGCACTCAGCCACCTCCCCGTGTGACGTGAGGGGGCTGGGCCCACGGGCTCTGAGCCCCTGCCCGCACGTGGCCGGAAGTCAGCCTGCGTGTCCCGGTCACCGACGGTCCGCTCCCGGAGGCTCGGTGCCCGCGCACTGGGAAACCAGGCCGCCGGGCCTGCCTCCGGTCCCACCCGGAAGCCCGCGGCCCGGTGCACACGCAATGGGGAGGACACGCGCTTGCACGCAGCCTGATTCTCGGGACCAGTGTTCGTCTTCCCAAGAAAGTAAAATCTGCCTCCCTTAGACTTTGCACGTTGGTGTCCTCTGGGTCTTGGGCAAAACTAGATTCACATCCACTTGCACAAGCGACCCCCACGCGACAGGGCCCCCGGCCTGTTCCGGGCCCCTCTCCTCCCAGCTCCCCTTACTGTGCCACTTCCTGTGCTCCGGACGTGCAGCCACCGCGAGGAGCACTCGGGCGACACCCGCGCGGGCAGGTGTGCTTGCCAGCTAGGCCGCTCAGAACCAGCGTGCCCGGGGGCGGGACGTACAGGCCAGGGGCGGGGCGTGCTGCTGGGGGCGGGGCGAACAGGCCCGGGGCGGGGCGTGTTGTCGGGGGGCGGGGCGTACGGCCAGGCTGCCGTCCTCGCCGGGACCTCACAACCGGACGACTCTGGCAAACCCTGTGAGGGCCCGGCCCCACCTGCTTAGCTACAAGGTGGGAACACGGTCCCGGCCCCACGGGCCACTGGAAGCTTTAAGTGAGATGCTGCGTGCCTCACTGCCCAGCGTGGTGCCACCACCCCCCAACCCCCAGTTTGGACCGGAGACTAGCAAGCCGAGGCTGTCCTCATCACTTGGAGTCACTGTGACATGTCTGTGTACTTCTCAGGAAGCAAGAGGCTCCTTTCAGGAGCCCTCGAGATGAAGCTCCTCTAGACGGGCACGTCCTGCATCATCAAGGACGTGGGACGAGACGCCCTTCCTGCTTGAAGCAAAGCGCCTCGGCCCGGAGCTCCTCTGGCTGGTTTCCCTGCGCTCGTCTGTCCGCCCTGCGTTCTGACACATCTGTGTCTGCCCCCAGAGCACCCGACCCCCTGCCCACGCTCGCTCCGCCCCGTGCAGGGAGGCATCACGGAGACCACGTGGCCACCGCAGCACGGGCCACCGGCAGCGGCCCTTTCCTGAGAATGGCTTCCGTGGACAGCAGCAGAAGGGAGAGGTGTGCAGGGCCCAGCCCGCGCCACCAGCCCCCAACCCTGCTGGGGCTCTTCCTCTGGCGGCTCCTTCCCCGACCGGACCCAAAGTCCCGCGTGTTTCGTGTAATACCTTCCCCCCGGCACCAGGCCTGGTGAGGACCCTCCTGTCTTGCACGGTGGCAGCCTCCCCAGGAAACAAGACGGTGACAGGTGCTGCCGGCCAGCGGCAATCTGGATCTTCCCCTGTGGGCCTCGGTCCACGGCACAGCACACTGTCTGCTACTTAACGGTCACGGTGGTCGACAAACCGTTTCACTTAACTTACCATTTCACAGATGAGAAGGCTGAGGCTGAGAAGCTCACTGACTGTCCGGGTCCTGGAGCCTGGCAGGTGGCAGAGCCAGGTCTAAGCCAGGTCACACAGCACAGTCCTGCTCTGTGCCCCCTGGTTGCGTACCGGCCGGGCAGGCCAGCCAGGAGGGCCGGGTCAGGTGGGTGGGCCAGGATGCCCCCCACGCCCCCAAGCAACTGCACAGGGGTGCCTGAGCTCGTGCCCTTCACTCCATGGTGTCTGAGCCCCCGCCGCCCTCTGGTTGCCACGTCCTGCACCCGGGTCTGTCGCGCGTCCACAGAGGGCGGGGCTAGCTCCTCCGGGCCAACAGGGAGCACCGCCCCCCACAGCCCACCGTTGAGCTCATGACAATGCCCAGTGCGGACCCCCACCCGGCCGGCATCACTCCATCACCCTGCTCCTCGACAGCACACAGCACGGACGCCCCTGGGTGGCCGCGGGGCGCAGTAATGAGTGACACTTAGCCCACGTCACAGAGCCTGGCCCGCCTCCGTGGGGTCAGTGCCCTCCGGGGCCGTTCACCCGCCCGGCTGGCAGGTCTGCGTCTGCTTCCCGACGTGTGCAGAAGTGCCCGGAGCAGGACACCTGCCAAGGGGCCCGGAGTCTGGCGCTCCGGGCAGGCGGGCGGGCGAAGAAGCCGTCCCGGGCAGCCCGCAGAGCAGCTGACACATGGGTGCTTTTGGGAACAGGAAAGGATGAGATTACTGAACGGGTACTCCTTCGAGCACCGTCCGCACCTCAGACAACGTGACCTGCGCCTTCAGGAGGCGGGCCCTACTCTCTGTTCACAAGGAAGCTATCAGCCAGAACGAGGACATTGCCCAAAGTGTCCCGGTTCATAAAGGGGCCCAGTCGTGACCCAAACTCGGCCCTCTGGCTACAAAATCGCAAACCCCACTCCAGGCACCAAACGACGCTAAAGGAGGAGGGGACGGCAGGTGACGGCCACCAAGGCTGACGTGCTCCCGGCTGCGTGTGATTTGCTCCCAGGCTGCACTGCAAGGTCACCTGAGGTCATCCTGGGGTCTGGCCTGACCCGGGTGAGCCGGGGGGAACGCCCCCCGCTCCCGCCAGATGTCCTGTGGGTGAGCAGCGCTGGGGACCCTCAGGACCCACGGGGCCCACACCGCGTGCTGTCCTCGGCACTCGCGTGTGCCATCAGTCTCCGTCTGTCTGATTAAAAGCGAAACGATGAATTCTCCCCCACGGCCCGCTGCAGCGTCTCTGCACACAGACACAGGCACACAAGCCTGTGTACCCACGAGCCCGACCCCACCCAACCGTCCTCCGCGACAGCCGTGCCGCAGCCACCGCTCCGGAGGGGCCGGGAGTATTTGGCCACGAGCCCCCCGGCCCCCGAGCCTGGTTCCGTGGGGGACCACCGAGCCCCGTGTTCAACGGGCCGTGGGCCGCTCTGCTCACGCGACCGGGAGCACGGATTTGATGCCCGAGGGCAGCGGACGTGGCGCCGGCCCCACAGTCAGGCGTCTGCCTCCCACGACTCGGGAGACGTCTCGTGTGAGTTCCTCAGGATAGAGTGGAGCCGTGACACCCCCACGTGACACTGCGGACACAGACCTCCTCCCTCGTACCTGCCACATGCTCCTGCCCACGGCGACAGGCCCGGAGTCCACGAGTGCACTGGCCGCAAACGCTGAGGTCTGTCCAGTGGCCTCTGTCCTCAAGGAACCCGTGCCGCGTAGGAGGATGGGACACGTCCCGAGGATGGAAGGGAGGGACGGCGTCAGAACTGAGGGCCACCGGGGACACCAGGAGAGCGGGCCGGCGGGAAGCACTTTCTCAGGTCTTGGCCGGTGCAGGCTGCGGCTCGCGAGCCTGTCCTGAGGCACGGGCCCCGCTCAGCCGGGACCCCAGGAGCCACGCTGGGCGTGGAGCAGGGGTGAGATCTGCCAAGCTCACGGGAACGGCCGCGGTCACCTGCACGCGATGTGGCCCGGGCCACGTCTGACGAACGCTCCCTGCGGGCCGATTCCGGGAGAGGAGCCCGTCCTCTGGCGGGAGAAGGCTGTGCCCACAGAGCTATTCCTGCCGGCCTGGGGAGCGGCGGGCCTGTGACCGGCCCCCCGTGGGCACCCGGGCAGCTCCCCCACAGCGGCCGGGCGCCCCCTGGGCCGCCTCGCACGCGCAGCGTGAGCCGCACCGCCGACGAGGCAGCGGCGATCCCGACAACAGTCCTCCGCACGCTCATTAGGCAGGAAGACACAACAGGGCACGAATTATTAGGCAATAACTCATGCCTGGAAGCAATTTTAGACACAAAACTTGAAGGATTCATCATTACCATATATTCAATTCTATTTTTCTTTCTCACGCTGTAAAAATCACGTCTGAATCTCCTAACGCCATCGCAACTACATCGAAAAGTGGACCGGGCCATCAACTTGGACGGTTTAAAATAAACCAGCTGCTGAGCAGAAAAGCTGTCGAGCTCCTTTCCCGGGTTTGGTTCTGCGGCTTGGGGGTGACGGTAAATACCGTTCGCCCATCGCTGCTTCAAAGCAACAGCAGCGGGAGAAAGCAGCTCAGGAAACGGGCCCCTGACGGCCGAGTGCTCCTCCAGCCAAAGCCATCCTCCCGGGGCCACGGGGCCGAGTGCCGGGCGGGGGCACAGGGAGCCCGAGGTCACGGCAGCGGAGGGCACTGGCCCCGACACCGACACGGCCGCGGCCCTGGGAAGCCACCTGCTTTCCTGCCCCTGAGGCCACAGCGGGGACTCTGGGGGCCGTGTCAGGCTCCCTCCAGTGGCTGCGATTTTCCGTGGTCCTACCTACCACACGCCGCAGACTCCGCTAAGCCCTGAGGCTTCCCTGTCTACACAATGCCCCCATCTCCTTTGTGGCCCTGCCGTTCCAGACAAGGGGCATCCATCAGCCAGGAGGGGTGCATCTCAACGCCCCTGGAAGGCAGGTGACAGTAACAGAAGTGCTGACACCCTGGCACCCCCCCCCCCAGCTGCCCGGGAAGTGGGGCGGGGGAGGGGGCTTCAGTCATTAACTTCCTGGGACCTGGGTCCTCGGCTGTGGGACCAGGACTCACCCCTGCACCTCGGCTGCTCCCTCTGGACCACCGGCCACATGAACGTCGTGGGTCATAGCTCATTCACGAGCAACGGCTCGTGGCAACGGAATCAAGGTGGCGCCTTCTCCTCCCCTCCCACCCGAGGCTCTGCTCGTCTCACCCCAACCCTGCACCACAGACACCGCCACGCACGACAAGCCCACCGCCAGGCCCTACGTGGCCTTTGCTACTTCCCCAAAGTGGGGCCACCAAGGACACTCTTCCTTGCACGTGGGCTTCTGTGTGAGCCGCCGCAACTTGGGGCCTTAACAGTGGTGTTGGGGGGTCTGAGGGTTCGGTCCTGCTCCCCATTTCTCTGGTGCGGATTTGCATATGGCACCTCCCCTCCCCCAAAGGAGAAGCTCGGTGACAGCGGTGACGGCCACGGTGTCCTCACGGGGAGCCCACCGCAGTGCAGGATTCTGTGGCCCGTCAGGCCCCCAGCTCGTGGCCTCTCCCCCCAGACCCATGCCTGGGAAGGGAACGGCGGTCGCGGGCCAAAGGCAAGTGGGGGACGCCTTATCGCAGACACCCTGCTGGGGGTCCCTCGGCTGGGCACACGACATCGCGCGATGCCGGAGAAGCGGACCTCGCGCAGAGGGCGCCGCCCCCCGTTAACCCAGCCTGGGGACCCCAAGACGCAAAGAACCGTCGCTCCAATGCAGCGTCACAGGGACATTGCCCACCTGACGCTCTTGAGCCCCTTCGGGTGGGAGAGTCTGGTCCTCTTTGGCAAAGTCACAGCCATCCCCACCCCGGTAAGACCCCAGCGCCCCCCCCACGCCTGCCCAGTGCCTGCCCCACGGCCCCCCCACCTGCCTCCAGTGCCTGCCTCACTGCCCCCCCCCCCAGGCCGGCCCCACTACCTGCCCCACACACAAGCCCCTCCCTTCCCTGTAATTAGTCGGCAGGTACCGACACCCACTGCTGACATTTATTAAACAACGTGCATCACATCAGGAGGGTCAGAACCTAGAAACACCCAGAACACGCTGTTCTAACAGCCAGGGAGGCAGACGTCCACCTGGCCTTGAGGAGCGTGGCCAACCAGGGGTGGGAAGTGTGGGATTCTCAACGAGGGCACGTCCTTCATCAGGCTCTGCAAGGAGCCGCCAGGCGTGTGCAGAAGAACCAGGAGTTATGGGCCACACCTGACACTCAGTCACGCGGTGGCAGCAGGCGTCCCTGCAGGAATGCCCGGGAGGACCTGCCATGACGCGTGGGAGGACCGACCGCGACACGTGGGGGGGGCTGTGATGAGAGGGAGGACCAGCCGTGACACACGGGAGGACGCTGAAGTATGTGAGGACTATGTCGCAGGGGAGGATAGCGACGCATGGGAGGACCGGCCAGGGAAGGACCACGGTCGGCCCGCAGGCGGCCTGCTAACCCTGCGTGAGCCCAGCCGCCCCACCTCAGCCCGCAGCCCGAGGCCCCAGGCTGCCACCGCACGGCTGCACCTCGGGAGCCCTGCAGGGACGCCCTGTCCCCCCGGCACGTGGTTTCAGGCCTCTCTCTCCGAGAAGAAGCAGCGAGCCAGGCGCGTCCTCAGATGTGGCCACGCAGGTCGGCCGCGGCTCGACCCGGAGGCCCTCTCGGGCGACGACACCGAGGACGGGTTACGACGGGTCGTCACAGTTGTCGGCACCGCCTGGGCCGGGCGGGCCACGTGAGGCTGGAGGGCTGGGGTGCTGGTTCCTCGCCTCCCCACGCCCCTGCAGGCCCTGCCGGGGAAGCAGCAGGGTCCTACCGGCGTCTCCTTTTGCACCAGCACACGCCCTGGGGCCCGGAGGACAGGACGTCGCAGCGGCATCTCCCAGACGAGGACTGGGCCCCGCGGGAAGCACCGGGCCTGTTCATGAGGCAGGTCCGGGGCCCGCCAGGAGCTGCTGGGTCAGAATCTCGGTGTGGCTTCTGGGCAGTTCTGGCCAGAGAAGCTCCTCTGGAGAAAACAGCGTGCAGGCCCCGGCGTCTCCTGGGGGTCGGTTCTCCGGCCTCTCCTCCTTCCTGGGCGCCCCTCTACCCGAATTTCTGTGTCGAAGCCCCAAGCCTCCAGGTGACGGTGTCGGGTGATGAGGTCACAGTGGGAGCCCCGTGTGGGATCGGTGCCCTGGGAACAGGGACCCCAGACGCCGTGCTTCCTCCCTCTCCCCGTGAGGACACGGCAAGAAGACGCCACTGCGAGCGGGGAACCGGGTCCTCACCGGGACACAGCCACGCTGGCGCCGGACCTCAGACTTCCGGTCCCCGGCCCTGAGAAGCAGACACCTGCTGTTGACGCCCCCCGCCGCGTGGTACTTACACTGGGAAGGCTCGCCCCCCCCTGCCCGTCCCGGCCACAGGGAACGAGTCAGAGCGCAGGGTCTCTCGCCCTCCCCACCCGCCGGCTGCCCCCCTGCGGGCCTCACCCTGGACCCGCAATCCCCGCTTCAGGCCAAAGCAGCCGCGCAGGAAGACCCATCCCTCCTCCGCCCCCTTCTGGCCTGACACCTCCGTCCTCAGAGCTGCAGGACATCTAGCGGGACACCGAGGCACCCCCTCCTCGTTCCCAGGGGCTCAAACCCACGCGGGGACGCGGCATTCCAGCCTGGCCCCTGCGCCGTCCCTCCCAGGAGCCCGGCGGCCCCAGTCTTCCGGGGTCTCCCCTTCCTGACTGCTTCCCAGGGGTCGCGGGACAGAGTTTCCCAACCCCGAGTGGCCACGCTCTGGCACCAGCATGGCCCAAGGAGGGCAGCCACTGGGGTCTGCTGGCCCTGCACACGCCCCGCCCCGCCCCCACCCCGCACCCCGACCCCGCGCACGCCCCCCCGGCCCCGCCCCCGCCCTGCACACCGGCCCTGCGCATGCACGCCCCGCCCCCACCCTGCCCCACCAGCCCCCAGGACAACCCTTGCAGCTCCTGCTCCACCAGGCTCCACCTTCTACCTAGAGGGGGCATGGTCACCCGGATGCTGTGTGTGACGTCATTCTCATCTGGGGGAATGAGGGGCACCTGTGTGTGGGCCGACGTGTCTGCAGCTCCAGCAGGAGGGGCCTCTGCACGTGTGCAGACCACCCACCCGCGGCCGAGGGCAGGCCGGGGCTCCGGCGGTGGCTGCTCCCAGCCCCCAGCCCCGCAAACAAGGACCTCACGCGCTGGGGCAGGAACCAAATGTGAGTTGAGGGAGAACCCTGGACTGAGCTCATCCTACAGGAGCAGTGGTCCGGGGGCCACGGGATGCGGTGGCGGCCGTGTCAGGCAGGGGATGCCAGCTCTGTGGGGGTAGAGTCGGCCGCAACGCTGTGGAGCCGCCTCCCCTCACCCCTGGGGTGGGGGTGCTCTGCCCGCTGGGTCGAGGGCAGGTGTCACAGCAAGGACACCCGCGGAAACGCTTTCCGACCTCCAGAGGGGCGGGGCTGATAAGGAAGGCATGGCTGCACGTCCTTGCGGTGATGTTTTTTAAGTTTATTTCTCTTTTGAGAGAGAGAGAGAGCGCGCGCGCGCCAGCTGGGGAGGGGCAGAGAACCCCAAGCTCTCTCGGCACCGTCAACACAGGGCCCAACACACCACGGTGACCTGACCCAGAACCACCGGTCGGACGCTCAACCGACTGAACCCACACCACTCCCTACCCACAGCCTGCCAGGAAGGGTGCCGCTGGGGCGCCCCTGCTCCCCTCCCCGGCCCACCCCACCCCCTCCGCTTCTGCACAGCAGCCTCCCGGGCCGACCGGCACCTGCTTCTCTGGCTACAAGTTTCCACTTCTCTCACCTGCTTGCCAGCCTCCCCGGGGCTGAGCCACCGCAGGCCCTCTCCTCTCCCTGCACGAGGGCACGTTCCCACTCACCACACGTCTGGTGCAACCTGGGGGGCGGCCGTGGCCCCAGCCCAGCCCTCGGGTGTGCGCACAGCTGGCGGCAGGGGCCGCACCCCTGCTGGTCCTTCCTCCCGTCCCCAGGGCTGTGCCTCACGCAGCAGCTCAATACACCCTTGCTGGATTGGATGGACAAGGCCACACGGCCACACGTGCCACCATAACTCTTTCCATACAGGCCGGGGAGAGGCGTGTGAGACGGGCCGTGGGGAGCCCAGCACCCGGCCCGGTTTCCTTGCACTGCAGGTGACAGGAGGGCCAGGACCGCTGGGAGGGGCCGGCGTCCGCAGAGGGCTGGGAGCACCAAGCCAGTAATGCAATACTCAACCTGGACGCCTATGAGCCGGGGAAGCGGAGGGCCCACCCACCACCCGATCGCTGGCCGGGGGCCCAACGTTGGCAGAAACAGGGCACTTTCCTCCCTCCTGCAAAAGCTCCAAGGAGCCACGTGGGCTTGATTCTGCGGAGGTCAGGGAGGCCTCCAGAAGGGGGACACTGGGGCTGGTTTTGCCAGATGCGGAAGGAAAAGCGTGTTCAAGAAGAGGTCCTGCAGCCCGACAGGGAGGCTGACACAGGACGCCCCCGAATGCAGAGACGCGGGACACCGGTGGACAAGCAGGCTGGGGTCGGAGCCCGGTGATCGAGGGTCAGTGGACTGATTGATTGATTGATTGATTGCATCGCCACTCTCGAAGTGCTCCTACCTATAAGGTGGCGTTTTGGGTCACAGCTTGCAGGCCGCGTCCCTGTGAAGCCAGCAGGACTCAACGGACACCAGCCGATCACCGTGCCATCATTTCCTGGGGCCGCAAAGTGCAGAATGGTTTCACCGCGTGGGGGATCGGGGACCAGCTCTGACCCCTGGGGGTTCTGGATTGCTTTCCTAGTTCTCTTGTGTTAGACAAAAGGATGTCACAGAAGCTAACAGGGGCAGATGTCAGCTTAGGGACTGAGTGAATGGATCTCATCTCGTATTTACTCCTGTTAACGCCCGAGAACCCCACTCCCACCCTACAACTGACTCAGCTCTGGCTTCCGACGCTTTAAGGGAATTGAGAGTTTGCATTTTTCACAAATGCCACAAAAACTCGACGTGTAATCAAAGTGGTATTTCAAGCATCCAGCCACGTGTCCGATGAGTATTTTATCTTGAGACACAAGATCGGTGTCCGGGCATTTGCTGTCTCCACAGAGACACGGGATGGAAGAACCCAGGGAAGCAAGACCCCCATTGCAGACCCCGCAGCTGTGCAAGAGCGCCAGGGCCCTCCAGGCTGCCGGGCCGGTGTGCCCCGCGTGCCCCCGGCACCTGACGGCGGGCCCTCCCCCTGCTTCACTTGGCCTCCGGGAGGTGCCACGGGCTGGATCGTGTGCACCTCCCCCAGTGCTCCCCCCCCTCCCCCGCGGGCCCCTGGCCCCCGGCTCCACGTGGGGCTCGGCCCTGGTCTTCCCCATCCCAACCCCACGGCGGGTGCCCCGGGGCGGCCGCCACGACAACAGACTCCGCTCCCCACGCAGCCAGCCCGGACCCCTCCAGAAGCTCGGCTCAAGTATCCAAATGCCGGTGGGCATGGCCGCTGGGCTCCACGGGCGTCTCGCGCTAACAGATCGCAGTCGGCAGGCGGCTCCCATCTCCGACCCCCACCCTGCTCCTCTCCAGGTCTTTCCTGTCCTGCAACCGTCCTGGCCGCTCTGACCAAACGCTGGGCCCTCCCTGGCTCTTGTCCTGGCCTCTCACCTACTTGTAATCTGTCAGCAAAGCAAACTGACGGCCCCACTGTAGGTCCATCCAGCAACTGACCCCCTCCCGGCATCTGACGCCACCTTGGTCAGCACCACGTGGCAAGGGGCCCACGTGTCCTCTTGAGTCCAGAGAGCTCTGGTCCCTGATCCAACGGGCGGCTCAGCCGGCCTCTCTCGGCAAGCACGGCCTCGCCCGGGAAGCAGGTGCACGGCACCCTGAGGGCCGCACGGAGGGGCAGGCACACTACGCAGAAGCAGCGGCAGCGAGGTTACCCTCCTGGCCCGGACCCGGCGCGGCCAGAACCTGCAGGGGGACGTCGGGGCAGCTCCGATGGGCCTTCTCGTTCCGGCTGAAGGACTCACACACACGTGAAGGATCTCCTGTGCTTTCGGAAAACGGGGGCTTGTCTCCTCGTGTCCCACCCCCACCAGGCACTTACGCAGGGGCAGGGTGGGCTGCACGCCTCCGAGCCAGCGCTCACGACCCGGGGGCAGCACAGACCCGTGGGCCCACGGCGGGGGACCGGGCACGAGTCCACACGTCCCGTGTCCGCCTCACCGAGGAGTGGGGGTCCGCACTATGGCACGGGATTTCACGAGGGCAGGCGTGTGGCTTTGGGGGACAAGAAGCTGCCTCCCCCGGTGCCATCGGCACCACGTGGGCAGGACCCGGGAACGGCGGCCAAGGCTGACGGGAGACACTCACTCCCGGCCACGGTCAGCGCCCCCAGCTGGCCACGCGGACGCCACGATCCGCGCACGGACGGGTCAGGCCCAGAGAAAATGAGCGGAGAGCAGGTGACAGGGCCACGCGGGGCAGGGTTCCTGAAAGAATGAGCCAGAAGCCCGGGCCGCGCGGCCTTGCTTACGTTACTTTTAATCTCAAGAGAAACAGGAGTTAATGTTACGGAAACAGATACTATTTTCTTTCAGTGACACTCCCGGCACCCTCGAAGAGACCAGAGAAGGCCAACGGTGACCGACGGGCAGCACGTCCTGGCGCCATCCCCAAAGATGGGGCACCTCGCCGAGGCCCGGCCGCGCAGGCGCGGGGGCTCCCGCGGCGGACGCAGGTGAGGCCGGTTCCCGGAGAGCGGCCTGTGGGGACAGCCGCCTCCGAACAGATGCGGGGGTGGGAGAGCCGGCCGAGGACGGCCGGGGACGCGCTACAGCAGTATGTGGTACTTCAGGGCCCTGGGCACCCGGTTGATGACGAGCCTCCCGTCGTAGCTCAGGGAGGCGAACAGCCAGGGGTCGGCGGACGACCAGTCCACGGCGTACACGCTGTCCTCGTGCTCCTCGTAGGTCGCGATGACGCTGTCCTGCGGGGGCTCCTGACTCCTGCAAGGCACCAGGGACACGCATGAGCGAGGCGGGGGCGCGTCCTGCAGGGGCCGCCGGGGCCGCTCCTCCCGGAGCACAGAGACCCTCACACGGCCGTGAGGAGCGGGCCCCCCGCGGAGGCGGACGGAATCCGCGCTACGCCCGGGGACACTCTTTTCTCTGGCTGTGGGACAGCAGGTGCCGGGGAGTCTACGAGGGGCCACGGTTCAGGGGACGGTGGCCAGGAAACAACCGTGAGGGCTGAGCGAAGGGTGACGAGAAGCAGAAAGGACCCTGGGGACTGCCGGCGCGGCCCCCTGCCAGCCGGCCGGTGTGGCTTTGCAACGCCCTCGGCCGGGGTTCCGTGTCACCGCCCTCTGAAGAGGGGTGACGGCTCTCCTCCTCAGGAACTCTGACCGGACACGCTACACGCGTGGGGAGCGCAGACCCTGCGTGCCCACGATGACAGGACGCCGCACGCTCTCCACTCGGAGGGGCCCCTCAGGCGCTTCTCTTCCCGTCTCGCGGGGAGCGTCTACTCGGACGGCACCCCGCGCTCCTGGACGCTGCAGGGTGCCGCTCCCCAGCGAGCAGCATCCAGCTCTGCGTGACCCAACCCCCCCCCCCCCTCCAGCCCGCTCACGCGGCAGCCCTGCCCGCCCTCCGGCGATGCCGACCCGCCGTGCCCCAGCGGGCCGTGTTCCACCCGCTGCAGGAAAGCCGTCCTGGGGATTCTGTTCTCCTGAGTTTAGTGAGCCACGCGGACGGACCACGGGAGCAGGAAGGCTAGGGGACCCTGGGGATGATGTCCCCGCGTCGGCCGGCCTCCCCGCTCAGGCGCTTCTCCGCAGCCGCCCGAGTGGAGGGCAGCACGCCGTGAGTCCCACCGGCACCGGCACAGCTGTCCCGGCGAGGGGCGCCAAAGCCAGCGGCACCGCGGTCGGCCGGTCCTTGCCCCAAACGACCGCTCCTGCGTCCCCGTAGCGCGGCTCCACGTGCCTGAACAGAGCACACCTGAAGCCACGAGACAGACAAAGGCGGGAAAGGCCCCAAGCACGGAGGTCTGGCCTCAAAGTGAAGTTAGGCCGAGCTCAGGTAGCTGCGGGAAGAATTCGGACGACGGAGCGGTAAAGGACCTCACGACGGAAGGGCCGGCCCTACTTCACGGCAGGGCTCGACGGGGCCCACTCCACACCGTCCCCCCCGGGAACCGGGACACGGGACCTCTGCAGGCAGCTCCCCGCACGGACAACAGTCTCCTCGAACAAGAGATGTCCCCTTTTACACTCCACGCGGCTGACAGAAGCCGCAGCCGCACTCCACTCACAGCCGGAGGCTCCGACTCGAGCCTGGGGCCGGGGCACCCCTGCTCGGCACTAACCAGGAGCGCGACCCGCGCGAGCCCCGAGCCCCCGGGAGCCGGGCCGCTCTCGGGAGCACGAGCCCCGGTCTGAGCAGGTGCAGTCAGGACTGGAGAACAGCGCAGGAAGGAGTGTTTTGGAAACGTGCAACCAGGAGGTGCGACTTACGAGGGGAATCAAGGTTGACCACACTCCGTGTGCAACCTCGGGCTGAAGCAGGACAGGGGAACGGCTGGGGTTGGGGGCCGAGCGCGCCGGCCTGGGGTCCACGCCCGCCGCGGCGAGGGCCGCTGCCACCAACTGAGCCACATGTCTCAAATCCACGCCAGGGGAGGGGACGCCGACAGCGATCTCTCGCTCACGGGGACGGCGGAGGGATCGAGGCCAGAGAGCACGCTTAAAGACTAGTGACGGCTGTCAGGAGACGGAAAGACACCGGAAAGATCTCCTCTAGGACCCACGCAAGGAGACGTCAGCCAACGTGACCCGACTCCGACTCCCCCGCGGCAGGTGCCAACATCCTCCAGAACCGTGACCCGCGAGCGGGCAGGAGCAAGAGCCTCCCCGACCACCTGCCGGACGCCTCCGCCACGAGCCACCCGGACCGCGCGGCGGTCGGGGAGAGGAAGCCCCGCGCCACCGGGAGCCCGTGCCCTTACTTCTCCTCCGGACGGCGCTCCTCCTGGTCGCTGAGGTCGTCGTCGTCCACCAGGTGGCCGAAGGGCTCGGAGGAGATGGACACCATGTTGGACAGGATGACCCTGCTGTCGCTGCTGCCCGTGAGCACGAGCTGGTCGTGCGAGTGGTTGTAGCGGACGCTCCACACCCTGCGAGGCAAGGAGGCGGGTCTAGCAGCGCTCGGACCTTCCCGGAAGGGGTCACAGCGGGGACGTCAGGCGGCCGACCCCAGACTGCATGGTGCGACGTTAGGAAGGTCCCAGCAGACGGCTGGGCTCACTGCGAGTTTCTCCCAAACCTTCTCTGAGCTCCCGGAAAACAGACACGGGACCGAACGGAAGCGCCCAAAACCCTAAGCTCAAGAGCTGCGCCGGAAGCAGAGGGCAGGTCAGCCAGACCCCAGGGCAACGTCCACAAACAGCTGCCACGGGGCCGCGAGCGTGCTCTGGGTCTGCGCCACCGACGTGCCCGCCCAGGGAGCTCGGTGAGCCGAGCCAGAGGACGGGCGTCCCCTCGACCACAGCAATCACAGCCGCTCGCTGACTTTGGCGAACTCTACTCCAGCGTTCGGGTTTTTAATTTTCTGACTGCAGAAACATCGTGGCTTCTGGAAAGTAATTCAAAGAACTCAGATACAGACCATGAGAAGCCAACTCTCCTGTGACCTGCCCACCCTGGCCTGAGCAAGGACGCCTGACAGCAATCCCGTTCTTCTAGATGCTTCTTCCACATACATGCACACACACACGCACGAAGTATAGAGGCATATGTCCACACAAGCGTGCACACACAAGAACATATGCGCACATGCACATACGTGAACACACAAGCGTGCACACACGTAGGCAGTCACACTCACACAGGCAGTCACGTGTACAAACACACACACGCCTCACTGGAATGAAAACTAGCTCACGGCACGCACGTTGGTCTAGAGCTGCTCTCTCAGTGCTCACAAAGTACCAGACACACGGTAAACACTAAACGCCTCGGGAACGACTGTCGGGCACCCTCGGTGCCCGCACACGCAGCTCTTCTCCTGGCCTCGCCTGCTGCACAGCCCCCAGCGGCCAGACTAACCGGCCCCCTCCTGATGGGCATTCGGGCGGTTTGCAGCTTCCCAGCACCGCAAACAACGCGCGTGAACAGCCACACACACCATGTTCGCGTGTCCCAACTGGCACTCCTTCCACAGAACACAGACGGAACGTTTTCCTTCTTTGCCTACATTGATGAATCCCAAACGTTCGGATCCGGGATGAGTGTTTCTTTAGGAAAAGTAAAAGCAGGTCGACTGAGCGCTTCACAGCGGCCTTTCCAAAGGGAGAGTACCCAGCGGCCAGCTCTCTATGCCCCGCCCCGCCCGCCCCGCCCCGCGCCAGCCAGTCCCTACCAGTGCGAGTGCTCCTCCAGGGTCTTCACAGGCTCGGTGACATTTCGGGTGTCCCAGAACTTGACCTTGCAGTCGTCCCCGCAGCTGGTGAGGTAGTACTGCTTGTTGGGGTTGAAGTCCAGGTCCCGCACCAGCTGCCCGTGGGCGTTCTCTATGCAGTAGATCTGACTGCGGGAGAAAGCGGGGGGGGGGGCGCACACGGAACGCGACGCAGGCGTGAAAACTCCACTCCGCGGACTCGCACCGCCTCCCGTTCCCCGTGGAGGGCCAGCCTCCCGGGACCACGGGTCCCGCCACGGGCCTGCAGGCCGGGGCTCCCCGCTCAGTGCCTCTCCCGGCGGAGCCCAGGCCGAGGCTTCCTCAGGAGCACACCTGTGACTCCCCCCCCGAGCTGAGGAAGGGACACTGGTTCACAACCGTCACAAAGGCGACCTAGCACCTCGGGAACGAGAGCGAGTCAGAGGGGCTGTCCCTGCCCTGAGGAGTGGGGGCAGACTGAGACGGGAGGAGAGCCGACCGAGTTCCGGAAGGACACAGAGAGAGAAAAGGAACAGGTCGGCGGCAGAGTGGGAGCACAGCGGTGCTGGTGGCGGGAGACAAGACACGGGCACGGAAGGAAAAAACTGGAAAAGCATAAAGAGCAGTGAAGGAGACAGGGCCTGTTGTGGCTGGGCTGTCCCTCATCCGCTCACAGCCCCTCGTGGCACTGACGCTGGGGGCACCTCCACCACGGCCCAGTGCCACACAGGAGACACGGGGCGCTTTTCACTTCGGTCACGCGGCACGCACACACATCTGTACACGCAGACACGCGTGCACCCACACATCTGCACGCGTGGGCACACATCTGCACACGTGCGTCCACAGTGTGCGTGCACTGACATGCACGCATATGTACACACATACACAGGTGCATCCACTCGTGTGCGCACACACACACATCTGTACGTGCAGACACGCGGGCACACACTCACGTGCATACACACACACGTGTATGCACAGACCCAACGGAAACCTGACTTCCACTGCTCCAAGCTGCTCCTCCCAGGGTGGGAAATGAGAACATTCCATCCACACGAGGAGTCCTTCTGATGTCAGACACCCAAAGGCGAGGGGCAGGGCATCCAGGGAGGCTGCAGGGTGGCTGAAACCACATGGACGCCCACGGCGCTCTCAGCGCATCCCCGCTTGGCTGTGACCGGGCCTCCCCTGCGACCACGCCCCATCCCCAGTCCCCCGGCTTCCTCGCTGGTGAGCCGGCGGGTGGGATCTCCTTGCGCATCTGGCAGCCATGCGTTCCCGCGCCCTCGAGGTGGGGAAAGTCATTTCCTTCCATCTACTCCCACGCTGGGCCTGCTGGCCCTACACCATTTTAAACCTTGAAACGGTTCCTGTATCCTGCACCTTTCCAACACCCTAATATTTCTTCCTAAAAGAAGACAGCCCACCCCGAAGACTTTCCACGTGCAACAGGCAAATGTATGAAAGTACAACCGTGGCAGGTCCTAGGGCGCTGCGGGGACAGCCGCACGTGCGCGGAGCCCTGACGGAGGGTTTTCCGTGTGCCCTGGTGGCAGGGATTTTGGCTCGAAAGCACAGTACGTTCCAAAAACAACATCAAAAGCACCCCGGCTAGGCGAACACCAGAGCCGTCGGCAGAAGGAGAACTGAGTCAGCAAGGCGCGGGGCTCGTCCCCGGAGAAGACCGGGGCGAGGGGGTTCCCATGAGGCACCGTCACCCACACCCCGCCTGCTCTCTGTCCGGGCTCTGCAACAGCAGCCGCGGAGTTTCTGGTCTCCAGAGACTGTCGTTCTTCCCGCCCTTGAAGGAAGAGTGAAAACAGAGGACGAGGAGGCCACGGGACCCACAGAGACGGGTTTCAGGCGGCACGTCCTTCGGCCGCCAGCTTCCGGCTTCAAGCAATATTCACACCCCGAGGAAGTGGCAATTGATTATTTATTAGCCCCTGAGTTTCCAGAGGGGCCGCAGAACTACATTCAAAGTTGTGCCCCACCCTTGAAGGCAACACAAGCTATTTCACGACATCCGTCTCTGCGCCTCGGTGATAAATGACGGTGTGCTGAGGGGTAAACTGTATCTTAAGAACGATTGCACGGCTCCCGTTGCCACGGCAACAGATGTGCACCCCATCACTCCTTTGCCTATCAAACCACACCTGGAACAGAAAAATCACTCTTATTTGTTCCATTAGAACCACTGGCTGCGGCGCATAATGACTTAAATGACAAAGTCGGTTACCCGGGAGGCGTGTGTCTTAAAGGCACAGACACGGTCACAGGCACCTCCCCAAACTGAACCTGGGGCTGCACCTGTCACCCTGTGCTCGCTAATCACGGGGACCAGGAGCCCAGCGGCCACCCTGCCCCTGGCGAGGAGCTACACAAGCCCAGTCCTACTTTTCAGTGCAAACTGCCACCAGTCAAGGGACGTCCACACAGAACAGTAGCAGCTGAGGAACCCCGTCCACTGTGATGGGCCTGCCAGCTCCAGGCGGGGCAGAGAGACAAAGCGAGAGCTACGGCCTCCCGCAAAAGCAAGAGCGCACACACGCACAAGGGCACACGCGCACACACACAAGCACACAAGCGCACGTGCACACACGCTGTGTGACCCAAATACGCCGGACTCAGAGTCGCCCCCTCGTGGATGAGGAGGGGAGGGGAGAGGGGGCAGGGCCCAGGGCACACCCACGAGTCACAACAGCCACTGACCTCATGCTCCGCGTGTCCCACCCTCGGATGGTCGTGTCATTCGCGGTGGCCACCTGGGTACAGGTGTGGTGAGGGCTCCACCGTCCCGAGGTGAACTTCAGCTGTCCCTTCCCTTCCAGGGACGCCGAACCGGCCAGCTGGGAATTGGGTGGTGTTCCAAGGGAAGAAGAGAAAAACAGTAACGTGAACCTTTTTTCACAAAGCTTGAGAGGACGTCCCGCACGCACGGGACATTATGGAAAATAACTAGGGAGTTCTGTCTTTGTCACCCCCCCTTAAAAGGCAAAAACGTTTGAACCTTATTTGGAAAAAGCTATAAAACCAAGCACGGCAAAAATAGAAAGCATATGAATAGCCCCCGTGCTGAAGGAGACCTGCCAGGGTGTGCCGGGCTGGCCTGCTCCAGCCCGAAGGCAGCACGGCCCAGCCACTCAGTCACCTGGCCTCCCCGACGGCCACGTCCCGTCCGGCGAGGTCCAGGCACACGCGCCCCGGCGCCCAGTGCCCGCTGCGTCCTGAGTCGGGACGGCAGGGGCGTCTCTAAGACAGTACACGGGCACGATGTCCCCCCGGGCACAGCCGGGCGGTCAGTGCCCGTGCTCCCCGCAGGCCCCCAAGCCGCCACCACTACCATGCGCCTCCCGGGTTTAGGGGAGGCCTTCCCTCGCCCCCACCCAGCTGCCCCGGGCCTGGCCCCCGCCCGCCCCCAAGCCCTCTCCTTGGCAAAGCTGGGCCTTTGCCTCACAACACCCCAGGTGAGGTCTCCGCTCTGCCTTCATGGGCAGCAAGGACAACCTATTAATCCTCTCTCGGCACATAGTTAAAGGGTTACTTCCGTTCCAGGCAAGAGACAGGTACTGTGAAAAAAACCAAAAATTTAAAAAAGGGGGAGGGGGCACCAGGGTGGCTCGGTTGGTTGAGCATCCGACTCTTGATCTCAGCTCATGATCTCACGGTCCACGAGTTCGAGCCCCGAGTCCGGCTCTGGCTGACGGCACGGAGCCTGCCTGGGGTGCTCTCTCACCCTCTCTCTCTGCCCCCCACTTGTGCTCTCTCTGCCTCTCTCGCAAAATAAATAAACTTGAAAAAAAATTTTAAAAAAAGAAAAGAAATAGGTACTGTGTCCGTCCTACTCACGGGGACGCGGTGCTGGCGAGGCGTGCACGAAGCAGAGCCACGACCAGCCCGGCGCTCTGGGGACAGCAGGACCACAGTCACGCGGCCGGAGGGCAGGACAGCACCCAGGGGGCAGCCATCTCCCAAGGAGGCCCGGGGCGTGCCCAGAAATGACGGGGGGAGTGGCTGGGGACAGAGGCCGAGGCCAGACGAGCTCACGACGGGAGAACGTGGAGAATGAACACAAGGCTTTCCCAGGCTGACCACTGCTGGTCCAGTGGACGCAGGCCCACACGTGTGCCGGGAGTTCTTGGGGGCCGTGAAGGGACACCGAGGGCAGCGGCTCGGGGCCACAGGCGGAAGAGCAAGGTCAGGCGAGGGGTCACGAGGGGCAGAGCGGTCCTGGGAACAGGAGGCCTTGGCTGAGCCGGGACCCGGGGCGTCTCGGGGCGACATCGGGAACAGCATCCGTGGGGACTCACACCAGAGCCCCTCACCCCTCACCCCTGTGCCTGTCCGCACCCGCTCTGAGCTGCTCTGGCTCCCTCCAGCCCCCAGGCAGGGGCAGCGGCACCCAGAGCAGACACCCACAGAAGACCAGGCCGACCCTGAGACTCTCTGAGAGATTCCTGGGGAGGGACGTGGCCCGGCCCAGTCCGTCAGGTGCCACCAGGACCAGCGGGCGGCGGCCAAGCAGGTGGGGTGACAAGGACAGGCGGACCGCGTGGGGACAACGGACGGCGCACTTAGCCGAAGGGGCGGGGCTCTGCCCTTCCTGCTCTGGCACCAGACCTCGCGGCCCATCTCGGGCCGTCTCAGCAGCCCGGGCGCCAGGGCCCCTGGGAACGCGAGGCCTGAGGGTCTGTGGGAGGTGGCCCCGCACGGAGCCCCCGGGGGACCCCGCAGGGCACGCAGGCCACCCCCACCAAGCCACAGACGACACGGAACGGTGGCGGGCGATTCACGACGGGGACCTACAGGCCGCGCCACGGAGGATCACGAGTAAGAACGAGGCGGGAGGCGAAGACAGGTGCCCGCTTCGCAGGGGGCATCGCGGCCTAGACGCTAAGGTTCCACACCAGGCGCCAGAGACCCATGGGGGCTTGAGCCGGGCCAGCCGGTTTCAACCGCCACACTCCCGGCACTGGCTAAGAAGTATGCTCGCAGTTTCTCCTTTAGGGAAAAAATAAATCAATCAAACAAGATTTCTCCAGGTGCTATTCCACATTGCCGAGGACGGGTTAGATCAGATCAGCAGGCAGGACAATGAACTCAACACACGGCTCCCTAGTTCTCTGTCACACAGACCGGCTCGTCACCGCAGGCTTCAGAAAGGTAAAGACACGAGGTCACACCTTCAGAAGAAGGGGATGTACGTTCGACAGGGGGACTTGTCCACAGGCTGGTGGGGAAGCGTCACCGCATCGCCCCGGACACGGATGACCCTTGAGCCTCGTCACCGAGCCCTCGGCACTCGTGTCCCTTCTGATTCCATCAGGGCCCCTCGGAGAGGTTAAGTCGGCAAAACTAACGAGCACCGTCTGCTTCCAAAGCTCACTCCGCAGAACCAGCCTCCGGCCTCCAGCTTCCGGACTCTTCCAGCTTTCTGAAGGCAGCTGGCAATTAATCCATCAACCAACCAGCAACCAGCGGTGCGGCCGTCAGCAAGCACATCGAGTGGCCCCGGCCACGCCGAGTACGGCAGAGGGACAGGTGGACAGAGGGCCGGTGACCCGGCCCGCACCACACCCCCCTGCTGCAGAGGTGAGCACTCCACGTGAGGCTCGCTCCGGTGGGAACGCTAACTGGTTATCAGCTACCGCGCGGTCCTGTCCTGGTGAGGTCACTGCAGCCGCACGACGTACATGCTAACAGACCCACATCACAGATGAGGAAACCCAGGTATAGACGGGTAATAACTGCAAGGAAACCCCAGCCAGCCCGTGGCAGGGCCAGGATGAGAGATTACAACGGAAATCCGGACATCCCAGAGGAAACAGCGCTGGGCCAGCTGGAGGGGCCAGGCCGGGCACAGTGAGGACCCGGGATGGCCTCTGAGGCCGCACACACCTCAAATCGGTGAAAGCAGAGGGAGGCAGGCACAGTGAGGCAGAGACGGGAAACATACACATCCTGACTGGACAAAGGGCAGAGGGGAGGCGGTGTAGGCTGAGTGGGCAGGGTCCGTGGAAGGTCAGCCCGATGGCCTGAGGGCAGGAGGCCGGACAGCCCGTGGCGGGCAGGGCCCTCCCTAGGTATCGGCCTTCAAACCGACGGAGCCCTCTGTGCCGAGGGGCGTCCTACACCATGTGAGGTTCCCCAGTGCCGCACTGGCTTCGATGAGGCTGGCGGCCACACTCAGAAGCCCGTGTGCAGGGAACCGAGGCCCCAGGCCAACGGTATCCTGAGCTTGGGGCACAACCCCCCCCCCCCCGCCCCGATCGAGTCCTCTGATGAGACCCAGACACTGACTCCTGCACGCGGCCCCTGAGAGACGCCAGGGGTGCCCGGCCTCCAGGTCCCTGACGGTCACAGAAACTGTCGTGCCAGGTGGGGGCTGCGGGAGGCAGCCACGTTCCCGGTCATTTGTTAGAGATAAGGGACATGAGTGCCTACCAGAGGAGAGGGGAGACCACGAGCGATGGGCCAGTCTAGCCCCCTGACGTCAAGCCGGAAAATCTGAGACCAGAGAGGGTGGGCGACGCCCCGTGTCTCACACAGCGGTGGGGCAGGAACAGGACCTGGGCGCTCCCTAGCACACGATCCGCCCAGGGCAGCGGGAACGCCGTGCCCAAGGTCCCTCTGCAAGACCGCCGGAAGGAGACCTCGCCGTGTAGGTTCTAAGGCTGACTGAGCACACGCTTAGGTTTCCTGGTGACACGGAGACAGAGCTGTGCAGGAACCCCAGAGTGCAGTTCACGCGGCACCCCGCTCTTCAACACTCACGACAACGACCCCGTCCCGAGCCTCCTGCTCCAGAGGGAGGGACTAGAGCCGCCCCCCACACCTCTCTTCACAGACGGAACCCGCCCCAGCGTGTGAACAAAACACCACAAGTCTGGCGAACAAAACTCTGCGACTCGCGCTGCCGTGAGCGGCCACGTGGGCACAAAGAAGAGCCGGCAAAGTGTTTCCAGGCACAACAGCCACACTGTCTGTGCCCAGACCCCGGGCTGACAAGGCGCCGGGCTCGGCGGAAGGAGCACAGCAGACAAGAGGCACGTGCGGGCCACCGCCAAAGATGCCGGGAGAGTGGCTGAGAAAGGGCCACCCCCCCCCCCCCCCGTGGAAGGAGGGCGGCAAGGGACGCAATGGCAGGGCTGCGGCCCCTCCCCACCCCGGGGACTAGGGGGCTGCTCTAAGGCACACGTGACGGGCTTGTGTCCCTGCCGGCGACTGGTTTCGGCAGGCGCACGTGGCGGTGTCTGAAGACAGGACAGAGGGACTTCCAGGAAGGGCTTTCCTTACAAACAGGATGCAGGCAAGAAGTCTGCTCTTTGTGGATGATGTGGGAGTCTGGATGCGATGGCTGGAGCCACCGCAGTCACCTTGCAAGCGTGACGGGAGACAGCAGCACCGTGTGACTGCAGCACAAGAGAAGCGTGCCAAGCGGCTGGGTCCTGATGCTATTGAGACACTGGACTGACAAACCCAGAGCTGCTTTATAGCCACGTTCCTTGTCACATCAGCCAGCAAACTCCCTCAGTCTTTAAGTCATTTCTTTTGTCCTGCAGCCAAACGCATGCTGGCACGCCTACAGTGCCCGTTTGAGATGACACCAACAGGGCATTCCTTCGAGTATCGGGTGTCCCCTGCCTCTCTCAGGCCGGAAATTCCAGCCCCAGCTTTGGGCATGAGCCCCAGCTGTGATTCCAAGCGACCTGGCCAGTGGCATGGTCCCCTCGAGCCTGGCTTCCCTCTGATAACTCTCCCATGAGACAGAGCTATTCAGGAGCCCACCCCGCAGGGCCGTGGAAATTAAATGAGAGCCTCCAGGGCCCGGACAATGCCCGGAGCCCTGGTCTGTCTTCAGGGGTGGACAGAAGGCGTGGGGTGAGTCATCAGGGTCGATGGGGTGACGGGAACGGGTTCAACAGGACAGCCCCAGCCGGTCACTGCCCTCAGACGTGGAAGAGGCGTGGGAGAGGAGGGCTGGCCGCGAGGCTGGTGTGCACAGAGGCCCTGAGGAAGGCAGAGGGGGGTCCTGCCACCCCTCCGCCCCAAGCTGTCCAGGGTCACGGGGGTGGCTGCACGGGCCCCACACTGCTGCGGGGACTCTGTTCCCCGGGAGAAGGTGTTCCAGGCTCTGCGGAGCTGGCCTCCTGGGAACCAGAGCCAGCCTGTCTTTGAAAATGCACACAGGGTATTAGATGCCAGCACCGGGGAGGGAATCTGAGGCCGTTTTAAAGTTATTTTTAGCGTATTGCAAACAGCACTCTATTTGCAGGAGGAACAGAACTACGAGGGCTTTTGCCCCTTTGCTGCTCTAAAACCTGAGCTCTCTTTGCAGAGGAAACCGTGCGTCCTGCTCCCACACCTGCAGGCTTGACCTCAGCCCCACACTCGACACCGCAAACGTTGTGAGTGCAGATTTCAATTTCCTGACCAAGACGAACTAGAACGTAACCAATGCTCCTGTCGCGCCAACCAGACTCCGGCGATCTGCTGGGGACAGAGATCTAATCACAGGCCGTTCTTTGGAGAGGGGGAAGCTTTTACGAAACGTGGGCTCAAAAGCCCGGAAGCAGTGCAGCGATCACACACGCGCCCTTCACGTGTGAGTTGTGATCCCCCCTGCTGGCTCTGAGGGGAGGAATTTAATTATCAAGTCAACACAGACTGCTTTTCGGCATCTCGGTTTCTCTCCCTGTACCTCTGGCCTTCGCACTGGGATCCTAGTCAGCGACTCTCGTTCACAGCCCAGGTTTAAGCACTGCATATTCTGGCCGCCGTACCCATCCACTCACCCAGACGCTCATCCGGCCCCCACCCCCACCCCCACCCCCACCGTGCGGCCAACAGGCGAGTGAGGCCTGTGTGCCAGGCACTGAGGGGCCTGCTGTCCTCACGTAAGGGCCACTTCATACGTGTGGAAACCGGTCCCCACTTTACAGATGGGGACACTGAGGCCAGTGCAGCCAAGCAACTCACCCGAAGTCACCCTGTGGGTGGCGGGAAAGGGACCTGACTCCAAAGCTCGGGAGGCTGCCTGGACCCCACCCCCACCCCACAGAGCCATGGCCTTCAGTGTGTCCTTCTTGTGCCTCGTGCCTGCCAGGGCTCCCTTCTGCACGGCTGCCGGCCCGCTGCCGGCCCACGCCCGGCCCAGCCCATCGCAGCAAAGCCAGCCTGGGAACTGAAACTCAATCAGCCATACACTGCGCACCCCAGAACCGGGCGGCCAAGTGCAGGAAGGCAGAGGCCGTGCGTCTGCGTTCAAAGCCCAGCCACGTGCCCCTCTTCAGACAGCCCCGGGCCGCGGCAGGGCTCACCGCCTGGCACCACTGAGGCACGCACGCCTCGCTCCCCCGGCCGCGGCAGCTGCGTCCCTTAAATACACCCGTGTGTGCAACATATTCTCCCCTCTATCATCCGCTCTTACTAGAAAGAAGTCTTTTGAGAACCTGGGAAGCAAACACTTTGCCAGACACCGATGCCTAGCTCTTTGTATTTGGCGATTTCTTCCAAGATCTAACTGGAAGATTAAAGAATATTAGCTGTCTCCGACATTTACAAAATCAAAGCCATATGTAGCTATTATGCCACATGAGATACGCAACTTAGGAAACGACTTGCCCCGTGTTTTCTTGAAGAAGACGGCTTTTTTCTAAAAACAAGTATCCGGAGACAGAAAGCGCGGTGACCGCTGCCTGAAGCCCCGCCCGCCCCGCCGACCGCAGGCAAGCAGCGAGTGCTCTCATCTGTGCAGGACCGCTTTGTATGAGGCTCACAACAAAACCAGCTTCCAGACTTGCAACCTGTGCTGCACAGGCCGGTTTTGCAAAGCCTGGGCAGCTACCTTATTTACGAGATCTTCCTCCTAATAAATCTTGACCATTTCCAAACATCACATCCGCCCTCGCAGACAAACCGCGACTGGCCGGTGGGGACAGCCAGGCGCCGAGGTTCGGGCCCTGGGGGGGGGGGGGGGGGGCGGGGAGGGGTGCAAACGTGGCTCAGAGGCACGCGCGCGGGGCCACGGCAAACACTTCGTGCGGCGTCACAACCGCAGTCCCCAATCTGCCATTCAAACCCTGCAGCCTCCACGACGTCCCCTGGCTCCCTGGGTCTTACTTTTCTCAACTGTCAAGTGAGGGCGTCGAATTCTGTGACCCCAAGGTCTGTGTCTTTCTTTACATGAACGTGGACTGCTTTACAATTAGCGAGGGGACAGAGATTTGTGGAAACACCTCGTGAGCCCTGTTACGGCTTCGAAGCCACGTGGTGGGTGTCTGGGGACCTCTCCAACCCTCCCGTGTGTCCTCAGCACCAGCCGTCCACACTTGCTGCGTGACCACAGGCACACGGGACGGATCCGCACTCTCTGGGCAATGGGTGCTCGACCCTCCTCTCTAATCAGACAGGGAAAGAGCCACCACGTCACCGGAGACCTTGGACACAGGACGAGGGAGTACAGCTCTGTGTAGCGGGCCCAGCGAGTGCAGCACGTGTCCTTCTGGGGTGGACGCAGATGGTGGGAGGTGTGCGTGTGAGGTCGGGGGGAGTGTCTGTTCCCTTCCCTCAATTTTGCTGGGAACCCATTAAAACCTCTCCAAAACTTAGGTCTATTAAAAACAAGATGACAACCTTCCGTCTGCAAGAGGTCCCGCTGACGACACGAAAGGGCAGAGAGCAAAGGGACACGGCGTGGGGCGGAGTGGCCATGTCTGCCTGCACCGCCCCGGGGGGCCGGGAGCGAGGTCCCCGTGCTGGGCCGCATCAGCAGAGGGCAGAGCCAGGACAGGAGAACGGGTTCCGAGGGGAGCCCGCTGGCCCGCGGCCTCGCTACTGCTGAGCAGTTGGCATCGGAGATGACAGTGGCCTCACAAGCCTCCTTCTCTGCTCAGGGACACGTCTGGGGACGCAGGCCGGGAGCAAGGAGGGGTCACAGCACGGCAGGGGACAGCCGGGCTCCCACGGGAGAGGGGGACCCCGGGGCCAGGAGTCCCAGGGCCCCGGCCACCTGGTGCGTTCGTCCTGAGGGAGGCCCAGCTGCCACCCGGCAGTCCCTGTCTCCCCGTCCCCAAGGACAAACGTGTGTTGTCTACTTCCTGGCACAGTGGACGTGCCCTGAGCTGGACCGAACGACCTTCCCGTCACCACCAGCTCCTCCCCCGTGTACGTGCAGGCGATCCTCCCGGTGTGTGTTCAACCTCAGACCACATTTCTGAACCAACACTGGTGTCCCTGACGCCCGCTCTCTTCCTGCAGAGAGGCACTCCTGAATGTCCGTGGCCCTGGGTGCATACAGACGAGCAGGTGACGCTGGGTTCATCCTCGAGAAGCCCTCACACGGACGCGCGGCCGGAAGGAAGAGGACAGTCAACTCTGAAGGCGCCCATCGTCCTCCTGCTCGGCCGCTCGCTCGCTGCACCTGGGAAGCTACTTGTTCCCACCACCGCTGGAAGCCACCGGGCCCTGGAGACAGAGGAGCGGGAACCAGAACAGGGAGGCGTCCCCTCTGCCCTCGGCAGAGCCGGGACCCCACGGAAGCTCCCCCTGCAGACCGCCCCCCCCCCCGGCTCTGCTAATGATTACAAATGGCAAAGAACCTCCGATTTAATTGCAAAAGGTAATGATGCAGCGAGCACAGGATTCAATTCACCGCAGCAGACGATACCCTCCAGCAATAAACACCCCGAGGAGCGGCATGTGAAGGTGGCCAGGATCCATAGGAAGGTTTCCGTATTAAACACCCGGCAGAGGGCCGCAAAGTGCTGTCGACAGAACTGCTGACGGCGGATAAAAAACGAAGCAGAGGAGCCTAAATTGGTCTCCGCAGAAAATAAGTCACAGATCAATCCCCCTACATGGCGTCATTCCGAGACGGCCGAGGGTCCGGACAGGCGTCCCCGTCTGGCTTCAGGATGGGCTGCCGAGGGGGCAGGGCGGCACCGAGTGCACGCACACACGCGTGCAGGGCCCGTCACCGCTCCGGCCTCTCCGGCCCCCCGCAGTCCAGCGGGAACGGACTGGCCCCTTCCTGCCCCCCGTCCGCTCTGCAGCAACGCCCACGAGAGGTGCGTGGGAGGGTCGGGAGGCAGCTTGCGCCCGTGACCCAGACGCCACAGCAAGGCCACAGGAGGGGGTGAGGGGCCAGCCCCCCGCACACCTGCAGGTCCACAGGGGACGGCCCCGGGCACGAGGTCCCCCTTGAGTGTCCCGTTCGGCTGGAGGACTCTGGCCGGTATTTGCATTCTGTCCCACACGTGCACGGTCTGAGGACTACAACCCGTGAGAAGGCGCGAGCACGTGTGTGAGCAGAAGACCAGCTGCAAGGCCACCGGGGGTCACAGGCCACAGGGCAGACGGGTCACAGGTCACCGTCCCTCTTTACAACTCACGCAGACACTTGACAGGTCACGAGCACCAGGAAATCAGCGTTTTATGACCGCTCCTACCTAAAAGAGGATTCCAACCAGACTTCCAGTGTCCGTCCGTGGAAAAGACAACACACTGGAAATGAGAAAATGCGTCAGGATGGCAAATGGGCCAAAGGGCAGAGATGTGTCAGCCTGTGGCTCTGAGTCTTACGTGTGCCCGGGTCCCAGACAGCGTTCACCGGAGACAGCCAATCACACAGTTCTCTGACTGCTGGCTCTGTCCGTGCACTAAGCGTTTCCTAACCAACATCAGGATTCTAAGCACACACGAACCAAGACGTGTATTCTCAATTCAGCCGATAGGTCCCATTAAAAACACACAACACGTAGAGGCCCCTGGGTGGCTCAGCCGGTTAAGCGTCCAACTTCGGCTCAGGTCACGATCTCACGGTCCGTGAGTTGGAGCCCCACATCGGGCTCTGTGCTGACAGCTCGGAGCCGGGAGCCTGCCTCGGATTCTGTCTCCCTCTCCCTCTGCCCCTCCCCGGCACATGCTCTGTCTCTCTCTCAAAAATAAATAAACATTTAAAAAATTAAAAAAAAAAAAACCAAAACCTTTTAAGGGGTGCCTGGGTGGCCCAGTAGGTTGAGCAACCAACTTCAGCTCAGGTCACAATCTTGCAGTTTGTGGGTTCGAGCCCCGCGTCGGGCTCTGTGCTGACAGCTCGGAGCCGGGAGCCTGCCTCGGATTCTGTGTCTCCCTCTCTCTCTGCCCCTCCCCGGCTCATGCTCTCTCTCTCAAAAATAAATAAACATTAAAAAAAACTTTTTAAACTAGCCCCGCATGGGGCTCTCTGCCGTCAGCACAGAGCCTGCTTCAGGTCCTCTGTCCCCCACTCTCTCTGCCCTCCCCCCCCCAGCCCCCACCTCCACCTCGCTCTCTCAGAAATCAACACTAAAAAAAATTTAAAAATAAAATATAATAAACATATAAAACGACACAACACGGGAAACCGTAGCCCTGTCACTCACCACGGCCTGGCTGGAGCTCTCCTGCAGGTCCCATAGCAGGATGTGGCTGTCGGCCAGCGAGATGACTCTCCTCCCGTCCCCCGTGGGCTCCCACACCACACTGCAGGAAGAGGAAGCCCCATTAATTTGACGCCAGAGGCCCCGCACCTGTGTCTGTGGCTGCCCCATACCCACTGCAAGCCACCACGCGCGGGCGCCCTCTCCCGCTGAACGTCCGTCCTCCCCACTCGGCCGCGGTTAGGGGGCCGGGCCTCCGGGCCTCCGGGGCCTCCGGGTACGAGGAGGTGAGTGCGGGCCGCGATGGCACCGGCACACGCGTGACCCCCCCACCGCTGCCTCTCCCTGTGGTCTCTCTCTCTCTCCCGCCACCTGAGCACACAGTTAGAAGAGGGCTCTCGCCGGGACCCGCACTGATGCCCCGACCTTGGACTCCAGCCCCCAGAGCCGTGACAAATAAGGTTTGTGGTTTCGGCCCCCAGCCTGGGCTGCTTCGTTGTGGCTGCCGGAGCCCATGTGTCTTCCTGTTGATGGAGGGACGGACAGATGACCAGCTGTGCCAGGTGGACAGGAAGCGGCCTGCTGGGGGCCGGGGCTCGAGGAGGCCCAGGATAGACACTGCCGTCTGGGGCAGGATGCCCACGTCTTTGGTAGACCCAAGGACGTGGCTGACACAGTGACCGGGGGGGTGGGGTGGGGGGGGGTGGGGGTGGGAGGTCCTGCCTATGACGTCACGTAATGTCATCACGTGCCGGCCAGTCTGAGCCAGTGTCCTGTCACCTGCAGCCAAAGCTACCCCAGCTGATAACACACACGTGAGTCACTGATGAAAGATCACAAACCCCATCACCTCCGTGGTAAAGCCGTGGAGATGAAAAGTGTTCAGGGTTCCTGTCTCCCTGATGAATCCCTCAAGTGCTTATACAGAGGAGAACGTCGCTGCCACGTGGGGGGTGACCGTGGACGCCACGTGGGAATGACCACGGACGCCAGGCGGGGGTGACCGCGGACGCCAGGAGACAGAGCACGATACTGACTGACGGGGGGCGGGGGCAGCCCCGGGTGCAAGTCCCTCACACCAGCTTTTCAAGGCCGTCAGCACAGCTATGATTACTTTTAATCACAACATTAACACAATTCAAAACCACAACGTCTTTCTCCTTTACAGTTGAAGAAACGCACGTGAAGTTCACAGCACTATGACCACGTACATCATTCCTGCATCAGACACGGCCTAGCACATCCTTCTAACACTACGGGCGAAAAATGCACAAAATCCAGCCCATAAAATTAAAACACAGCAGCTGGAAGAGACGCCAGGAAGCGAGGTTCTGAAATCCGCTCCGATTTTGTTGCGATGATGGCCAACCCGATCTCTGCATTCAGATGCTTCCCGAAGCAAGGTGGCCGAAGTCCGTCCTGGCAGTGCATCTGCACAGGTGAGCCCCTGCAGAGCTCACACGCCTGACACGGAGCGCCAGGGAAAACACAAACCGGGACAGAAGGCTGAAGGGGGCGGCGCCGGCCTGTCCCGGGAGAGAACACCGCACTTACCTGTGCCCGACAGTCCCCTTAGCCCGGGCTGCAGCAACAGATCCCTGCCGGCCCGGCCGCCTGAGCGGCACACATTTCCTTCCCACACTCGTGCAAGATCGGGGAGCCGGCGAGGGTGTTTCTGCCGAGGACCGCTGCTTTCTCGAGTGTCCCGGGTGCAGCAGAGAGGGAGAGGGGCCCCTATCCCACCCAGAGGGCTCCGCCCTCAGACCGCATCTACCTCCCGGGGGCCCCCCCCCCTTCTGATACAACACACCGGAGATGAGGGTTTCAACATACGGGTTTGTGGGGACAAAAAGATGCCACCCTCAACACGATATTCTAGGAGCGGTACACCTAGGAGGACTTACGAGGAGCTCCTCACCGGACCTCACTCACAGACTACATCCACCCCCCACCCCAACACACACACACGCACGCACACACAAACACACACACACACACACACAAGGGCAGGGCAGGGCCGCATAGCCATGGGGATGACCCATGGGGATGACCACAGGACAGGAACTGACCATCCAGGGTCAGCAACGCTACAGTCAGGAAGTTGAGTGACAGGGATTTGTGGAATTTTTAACAGAAACACCAGAAAGCCAGAGATTCCCGGGAAAGTAACAAATCATAGGGTAAGAGTCAGCCAATTCGATGCCAAAGACGGACCACGACTTTTCTGACCGTGGCTTCCCCGGCCAGGTTAAAGTCTGCTGGGGAGTAGCCCCAGGCTGTCAAAGCCCGTTCCCGTGTCCCGTCGTGACCAGCGGCGTCTGAGGCACACAGCACGTGATCAATACTTGCTCACAAGTTCAAGGAAGAGTGAAGAATCCAGGTAAGAGCAGAGAAGCCGCATAAAAAAACGAGACCATTTCAAAGTACATTTAGCTAACCGCTAGTGCGTGAGGGCCGGGAAAACAGCCAACAACCGTAAAACAAGAAAAAGCTTTAAAGGCATCTGCACAATCAAAATCCCTCCACTAAAGCTCATGTGCTTGTTTTATGTTTTAAATTGCAGTGTCTCTCGAGCCCTTACTCAGAGCCTCCCCTTCCCCATCCGTCTGCCCACAGTCCTAACACATCTGCTTCCGATGTCCAAGACCACAGAGCAAACACGTGGGCCGGACAGCAGCAGGGTGTTTGAAGGAGGAATGTGGGTCACAGGGCATGCTATAAAAACTGATACCCATGGCAGAGGGGAGGGGGGAGGGAGGAGGGAGGAGGGCAAAGGGAGGAGGAAGGAGGAGAGGGAGGAGGAGGGAGGAGGGAGGAGGGAGGAGGGAGGAGGAGGGAGAAGGGAGGAGGGAGAGAGGGGGAGGAGGGGGAAGGGAGGAGGAAGGAGGGAGGGAGGAGAGGAGGAGAGAAGGAGGGAGGGAGGGGGAGGAGGGGGAAGGGAGGAGGAAGGAGGGAGGGGGAGGAGGGAGGAGGGCAGGAGAGGAGGAGGGGGGAGGGGGAGGAGAGAAGAAGGAGGAGGAAGAAGGAGAAAGGAGGAAGGGGGACAGAGGAGAGTGAGGGGAAGAGGGAGGAGGAAAGGATGGAGAGGGACTAGAGAGACATGCGAGGGAGGAGGGAGGAAGTAAGGAGAGAGGAGGGAGAAGGGAGGAACGAGAGGAGGGAGGGAAGAAGGAGAAGGGTGAAGGGAAGAAGTGAGGACGGAGGAGGGTAGAGGGAGGGGAGGAGGGGAGAGGGGAGAGGGAGGGGAGGAGGGGGAGGGGGAGGAGGAGAGGAGGGGGAGAGTAGGGGAAGGGGGGGAGGGGAGGGGAGGAGAGGGGGAGGGGAGGGGAGGAGGGGGAGGGGGAGGAGGAGAGAAGGGGGAGGAGGGGAGAGGGGAGAGGGAAGGGAGGAGGGGAGGAGGGGGAAGGGGACGAGGGAGGAGGAGGGGGAGGGGAGGGGGAGGAGGGGGGAAGGGGAGGGGAGGGGAGGGGGAGGGGAGGGGAGGGGAGGGGGAGGGGAGGGGGAGGGGAGGGGAAGGGAGAAGGGGAGGGGAGGAGGGAGGAGGGGAGGGGAGGAGGGGAGGGAGGAGGGAAGAGGAAGGGGAGGAGGGAGGGAAGAGAGGAGAGGAGAGGAGGGGGGGGGAGAGGAGGGGTGAAGACTCATTTCCTAGTTCTTCCTGTTCAGCAAGGTGCATTCATACCCACTTCCTGGAGGATGGAGTCCAAACTGCAGAGAAGACTGTGTGGCAACTAAGCCCCGAGCGCTACCACAATCAGCCTTTGGAGAGACCGGGTAAGACTTATTCTTGGCGGACGTCCAGGAGACCGAGTGCCCGGGAGAGGCCCGCTAAGCCTGTAGAAAAGCGCGTCCAGGTGGTCATACGTCTTCCGAGGAGTGACAGGCGAGTCCCTAAAAAGTCATGGCTCTGCGATGCCCCCACGTCTCAGCAGAGGTAAATGTCAAGGCAAAGTGAGGAAGGGACCGGAGAGAAGATTCACCAGAATCTGAACACAGGAACACAGGGATCCTATCGATTCCAGAGACCCGAGGCTGCGTGCGGACGGCCATCCCTCCTCAAGGACCAGGTCTGAACCTGGAAAGAACAGGCCAGTTCAATAAAAAAAGCTGTTTGCAGATCAGGACCAACAGAGACGGGCTTCTGGAAGGCAGAAGGGGCTTGACTGAAACACCAAGTCCACCAGGCCTGACCCCCGGAGGCCACGCGGACTACCCTTGTCCTGGGTCAGCGACGGCCCCTGGTCATTCGTGGCTGGCTTCCCGGCCAGACTACAAATTCAGCACAAGCCCAGACTCGCCCACTGCTGAATACCAAGCGCCTAGCACAGAGTCTGACCCGCACAGGAGAGGCACTTAACAAAGAGATGTTGAGGGAAATCGTGAATGAAGAATTAATTACGCCCCCTCTCGGCATGTGTCCAGCGCACTTTAACGCGTGAAAGATAAAGCTGGGCGGAGAGCCTATTTATCAAGCACACGCAGTGAGCATCGGTCCATCTTGGAACCCATGCAAGAGGGTTGGCTACTTAGTCTCGAAGGCACCTCATCAAGAGGCAGTCTTGCTGGCTCCCCAACTCTCCCGCGGGCCGCTGCACACCCCGCGGGCCAAGTGCGGGGTGAGATCGGTGCCCGCACTTCCCTGTCCGCCCCGGCCGCCCCTCCCCCCCTCTCCGGGCGCTGAACTGCAGGGGGGGGTTCCTGCCCAGCAAGCCAAGACTGAGCCGCCCGGCTGCCCCCCCCGCAGCCCCACGCCTCCCCCCACGGGCACCTCTACCTGCAGGTCCACGCCACCCTAGACGCCAAGCGCACGATATCCACGGCACCCCCGCCCTTCTCCATCTCCAGAGTTACAATTCTCCTGCGAGCAAAACCTTGGGAGTCATTTGCTTACGTGTATCATTCTCAAATTCTACATAAAAAAAGCGATGAAGCTTTTGAATCTTATTTTTAATGTCTGACTTCTCGCTTGGCACAAATCTGACCGAGTTCGCCCTCGGCTTCACGATCGTCCAGCTCTTGCCTGGAAACGCCGTCTGCCTGGCTCCTACTTTCCTACTAACTGCCCCGTCAGCTGAGAACGTGGCCCACCAACAGCCCAAGTTTAGTCCCTCTCTGGGCCTGTGTGTGCTCTCCCATCGCCAAAATACAGACACCTGTCGAGGTCTTGTTCTTACAGGAACACCACTTTCAGCTGGGGCGCCACCGAGAGCAGGAGGGCGGCACGAGCAAAGCAGAACCAATGACATCTGGGGCACCCGTCACATGCCGTGGGACGCAGAAGGTTGTCAGGCTCGGGGTCTGAGCCGTCTGTCCAACCAGCCCACTTCCAACCACCGGGGGACTCCCCCTGAGAAGAGCCGCGCCACAGTGGTGAAGGCTCCAGGCCCCGCTGGCGGTCTCACATGGCCCAGTAGCACAGTCCGCCGTGCACGTGACGAGACAGGACGACACAACACGAGATGCACCTGCAGCCTCCACCAAGGCCGTTCCGCCCACGACGTCTGCTCCAGAATCCTCGTCCCCACACGCAGTCCTTCAGGTGGCCAGGCACGGGCCTCCTCGTGCCACAGCCAGCCCCCCTGCTCGCACTCGCCTGCTTTCACGATAGGTGGCATTTTGTGAAACTCTCGTCACAGCGCAGATGTGTGTGCTGGGGGAGACGGGACGGTCGTGACAGAAAACCATCTCCTTCTGACACCGAACTTTGGAGACTGCTGCTTCGGACCGCTAACCTTGGTCTCTTCTAGTCACCGCAAGCATTTGGGGTAGATTTCCTTTGAAGCGTACGCGGCATATCCCGTGGACCTTTTCTGCCCGTGCGGCGAACACGCAGCCTGGCCGAGACGACCCGTCCCCGCGCCCTGGCTGGCACCGGGCTGCATCCCTCTCCCTCTGTGGGACAGCGCTGGGGCCCGTATGAAAGGGCCCCAAGTCACTGGCCTTTTATACTGGGGTCTGCTTCGATGCCAGCGGAGTCCGGGAGTCTGCCGGCAGCTGCCTGCCTCCCTTCTGGCTACTGCACGCGTCCTGCCGGCACCTGCCTCACGCTCCCTGTTACCTGAGCTGCAGCAGCACGTACACTGGTGACTAACAAGTTCAATAATAAGTGGCCCTATGTGGGCGAAGAAGGAGCTCTCCCCTGAATAAAACACACGAAGCCATAGCCCCGGCCTCCCCGAGATCCCGTTTGAAGCTGCCACATTTTATACCCTAGCTTCAAGTCATATGTGCTCGTTAAGAGTGTTTAAACTTGACGGAAGTGCAAGCCTCTTGTGTTGCCCCCCAGCGGAGAGAACCCCCACGACAGAGGACAAGCGTCCAGGTCTCTGCCAATACACGTGCTGACGCGGGTAATACGACCCCAGTCACATCCGCAGACACGCTGGTGACATCACTCTGTCGCGTGCGGCTTTACTTTAAACGTGTCTTGGGTAAGTTTCCATGTGAAGGAAACGGAATTCTTCCCAAAGAATTCTTCCCAAAGGCCACCCAAGTTCCGTTGTATGCATGCCTGCGACTTCTAGTCGCTCTGGGCTTGAGATCCTCATCTGTCCGGGGGCTAACAGCGGTGCGCCAACGTCCCAGGTTCGGGAAGACAGGCGAGTCGGTATTGAGCACGGCCCGCACAAAGTCGGCGCTCCCTGAGCTCGACACTGTCGGATGCAGTCGGGCGTTGGCTGCACAGGGAGCGCCAGTGTGGAGGGCCCGGTGCTCACAGAGGCTGGGGGGATGCGGCCGCGGCCCGCAAACAGCCTTCAACAGCCAAGACCGGCCCACCCCAGACGCCAACAGCCTCCTGTCGAAAAACCCTAACCCCACCTTCCAACTTGGCCTGTGATAGTGAAATTACCCCCCTTACACACACCAAGAGAATGCCACCAGGATTTAGGAAAAAAAATCCTCAGGGAGGCCAGAAACTCAAATCCTGACCTATTCTGAAAGGCGCCAGAGCCCCATCACGTGTCGCTGTCCCGCCCACTTCATGCCCAGTGGCTTTGGTCCCGAGTCCCCAACATCACTTTCCGTGGCACCTGTGCTTCCTCTGGTGACCGTCGGTGCAGAAGTCAGCCAGGCATCAGGCGATTTTCCCCCTGGCATCTGAGAACATTCTGGAGTTCCCTGAGTTACTGTCACATGCACACACACCCCACATTCCCTACACACACGCACACCCCCCCACACACGCACACCCCACACACCTCACATACGTGTGCACACACACCAGCTAAGCTGGAGCTAAGGCCTTGACTTGGAGCATTAACACAGAATACACGTGGGAGAAGAGTCTCAGCCTTCCGAGGAAGACACACCCACACTAAGACTTTTGCTCCTCACAGAGGAAACGCCTCCCTGGGAGAGTTGACTGAATAAGCTACAGGACAGAACTAAGGTATGCCTCTGAGTATGTGCCATTCATTCCTGAGAGGATTTAAATTTGTAATCTCTGAATTACACGGCATCAGAAAGAAAGGGAACACATCTGCCTTTTACGCGATGCAAGAGTTAATCTCGCCATAGAGATTGGAGACCCAGAGATTCCTGAAGCAAAACCAGGAAGGAGAAAACAGGTTCTTTAGAAACTTCCATGGGCTCTGTCACCAACAGTTGGCTAGCTCTCCTGGAAAAGGCCTAGATTAAGGAGAAAGCCACCAACGGTGTGGCGTGCATGGGAAGGAAAGCCCCACACTTCACCGTCGTCGGGGGCGGCCCCAGGCCTGGGGAGTCCCCAGGAGGTCAGGGGAGGCAGGAAGGGTGAGTGTGCTCGTGCCCTGAGAGGACAGGACGGGGACCGAGGTGGGATGACAGATCGCCACACCCTCACTTCCCACCCCGGAGCGAGGGGGGACTGCCTGAGAAACAAGCCGTGGGCTCGGTTCAGGACGTGCACCTTCCCGTCCCAGCAGCACAGGGCAGGGGCGCGGCTCACTGTTAAAAACTGTAAGAAAAAACAAACACACACCCCCCTCCCCCCCACACACACAGAAAGGGAGGAAATACACGCTCCCGTCAAACAAGAAATAGCACTGGCGGATCTCCAAGTAAAAACAGAAAGCCCAGGTTCACCTTCTTGGCCGCGAAGCGGGCGACCACGCGCCCAGAGCTGCCGCCAGCCGCACGGGGCTACTCCGCCCCCTCCACCGCGCCGGGCGCCTGGGCCCCACACCCCGCGCTCCCCACTGGAAGCCCCTCGTCCTACGGCTCCAGTGACGACCGCGTCTCTCCACTCCTCTGCGGGGCCGCGTGCCACCGAGCGGGAAGGCTCAGCGACTGGACCCTTCCCAAGAGTGGGCCTTTCCAGGCGTTTCCTCGAACCTGCGGTAAACAGGTGCTCCGCAGCACCCGCGGTCACGCTGTCGCGGGGCCCGCTCCTGCCTCTCCCGTCACCACCCATCCTGGGCGAGCGTCAGAAAAATCCGCTGTTGGTTTATAGGTAGCAACCCCTAAAATCATTGGTGTTTGTGCCCAGTAACAGACACCTTGGGATAACCGGAGTATGCAAAGTGCAGTGAGAAGAGAGATTCTATTTTATCGTGGATCATCACCATGAAACTAACGCTATAAACATAAGAAAATAACCTAGAATTTCTGCCATACTTGCTGCTCCAAACGAAGAGGTTTATTTCTCTGTTCATAAAAATCATCCATTTCTCTGCTTTATCACACTCCGCCAGTGAATTTGAGAGGACATAAAATTACATTAACAAGTGGAGAACAAAGTAGCGTATACCTAATATAAGTGTGCGATATCCCCTCATAATCACGGAGAGGAAAATACGAGAAAAGGGCTGTTTCTGTAAATAAACCCAAATAAAAAATCTAAACTTCTTGGAGGCAGTTAACGAGGACCATAATGGCAGGAATGATGGTTCTAATTTGGCAGGTTTCATGCTGATCAAACAAAATACATGCCTCTGTGCTTCAGATAAGGGATTCCAAAATGAATGATTCACACTCTGGATGCCGGCACCCAGGGTGAGGGCAGCGCAAAGGACACCAGAAATTCTTAAAACAGCCTCAACGCAAATTTAATAATTGAAGTCCCCAGCATTTGCACACCTTACCTCCTCTCTGCAGCCACCGGGGGTGGGAAGTCCATGAAAGGCTGGATGCCCACAAGGCCGCAGCCTCACGCGGCTGGGACACAGATGGACTCTAATGCACAAGGGACGGCCGTGTGACCAATGTGGTTCCCGCCGCATTATACAACCCATCAGGGTTCTTACTTTACTGAAAAGAAGGAAACATATCTGCCAAGTCATTGGTTACAAGCAGAATTTCGAAAAACCCTTTTAAAATCCAATAAATTAGTTCCCCAGGTTCTACATCTCTTTCAAACACAGAGAGCTGGCAATCCAGTTAATGTCCTCCTGGTGGAACATACGGAACCGAACACACGGGCTCTGCACGGGCACCGCACGGATTAAGGGAAGGACACTGTAAGTCGAGAGGCACGCTTCGACCAGTTCTGTGGATGTGTGGGCTCCCGACGGCTGAGCCACGCAGATTCTTCCAGGGGCAGGCTGGCGTCCCGGCATGGCCCAGGCACCCTGGCAGGCCAGCTGGTGCCGGAGGGGGTGGCTTGCTTGCTCTGACACCCCTCATCTGGACAGACTCCGAGTGCCATCAGGTAATAACTACACTTCCGGTCAGAGCCAGAGCAGAAGAGCCACAGGCCGGGCGTGAGGGGGACGGCATTTTCCTCGGACGTTTGTCTCTTTTGTGGAGGCTGACGTCAGCATTCACAGCCCCGGTCAGCACTCTGACACTGAGGACCCAGCAAAAGACAGGCGTCCGTTTCCTGAGTGTGGACATAGGAAAACATGGGCGCTAATCACCAGACCGGCACCCCCGAGAAGCCTCCCCCGATGGGAATCCTGAGGTCCACGGGCTCCTCATAAGGGTGGACACGGCTGATGGGCACGCTGCCTGGACCTGCCTGAGCGTGGCTTCTACGCTTCTACGCTTGCCACCATCCTGTCCTTCTGCCCCAGAGAGAGTCGCGAGGCACAGCCAGGACTCGGTCCGTCTTCCACGTGACGGACCATCGCCAGAACCGAAGGCCCACCTGACACCCAGAGGTCACAGCTCTGCCCCTCCAAGGATACCCCGACACCGGCCCACGGTGGCCAGTGCCCCTGGGGCTCGGACAGGGGTGCACGCCGGACAGCACGGGGACACTGCTCCCTCCCTGGGGCACGTGCAGCAACCCTCCTGTGTCCCTGGGTCTTCTCAGCAAGTTCAAAGCGGACTTGTGAAGAAAAGCACGTTTTGAAATAAAACCGTCCACCCAAATCCCAAATAGTGGTTCAGGTTCTTCCTCCGCTTTTTGTCCTACTTTTCTTTCCTCTGCCCCACCCCATTTTTCAAACAGTGAGAAAATGTTGAAACATTCTCACCCACGGAGTTAGTTCAGGCTCGAAACTTTCGTATTTAAAGCTCACGTTTAAATCATCACAAATAGAACTAAAAGCTACGTTCTTCTAAACTAGTGCCTTGGACACACTGGCATCCACTGGGTCAGCCGACCCGTTCTGGGAGACACTGGTCGGGTCACACGAGAGTTCAACGAAGCACACTCTGATCCATGGTTTTCAGGGAAACGTGAACTGAAATCGTAGAAACGACATGAATTTCTCGGGTAATGCACGTGAATACACTTTGTGCGTGGCCTTCAGACGTCGGTGTTAGGACCGTCTAGTGTGAGCTGTATCGGCACGCTGCGGTCCGATACCGCTTCCACGGCCCCCCTAACACGTGGTCTTGCTGGCATGATGAGGGCAAGGGAGTCTGCGTCAGCCGTTCTCCGCGTGCGGGGAACTCAACAAACCTGAGACAGGAAGGCGTCTGTCTGTTGTCCTAGGACACCTGCACAAAGGAAGGGATGTGGCCCCGTTCTGGGCCTCTTCAAAAGCTAATGGACGTTAGAAGCGAGCCAGTGACCGGGGGGAGCACTCACGCCTCAGCACACCTAGGTCACATAAACCCAAAAGGCACTAACACAAGCCTCATAAAATCCGATAAACCTTCAGCGACGGTATCGTCACAGTCACCGGGAATTCTCCATCGCTGTTGACCGCAAAGTGGTCGTAAGATCTCTCAATTTCAAACACACGTTCCTACTTAGCCTCAGAGACGGCTTCTGTAAGGTGTCGCGGATACCTCTGAATTTGCATTTCTTCCACGGTTGTATCACAAACTACGATCAAAGAAACACGAAAAGAGAGATGAGGCCGAATCCTTTCTCTTCTGGCCAAAGTACCTCAGGAAGTGGCTCACACCCACTGCCCTCCTTTAATGAGAGCGCACATGCCCACCTTCCTGGGCACGTCCGCACCTGCTCAGCCCACTTGGCATTCCAGTGCCATGGCGACCCCCACCTCCCCCTGCCTCCCCCACCTCCCCCTGCACTCAGGAGGTCTGCTCCCCCCCCACCTCCCCCTGTGCCCAGGAGGTTGGCTCCCCCCACCTCCCCCTGTGCCCAGGAGGTCTGCTCCCCCCACCCCTGCACCCGGGAGGTCTGCTCCCCCCGCCTCCCCCTGCACTCAGGAGGTCTGCTCCCCGTCTCCCCCTGCACCCGGGAGGTCTGCTCCCCCTACCTCCCCCTGCACCCGGGAGGTCTGCTCCCCCTACCTCCCCCTGCACTCAGGAGGTCTGCTCCCCCTGTCTCCCCCTGCACCTGGGAGGTCTGCTCCCCCTACCTCCCCCTGCACCCGGGAGGTCTGCTCCCCCTACCTCCCCCTGCACCCGGGAGGTCTGCTACCCCCGCCTCCCCCTGCGCCCAGGAGGTTGGCTCCCCCCACCTCCCCCTGTGCCCAGGAGGTCTGTTCCTCCCCCCACCTCCGCCTGCACTCAGGAGGTCTGCTCCCCGGAGAGAGCTAGCTCAGGAAGTGGCTGTGGGCCAGCCACCCCATCCCTGTGCCAAATGAGTGACAGCAATGCTCCCTCCCCCAAGCCCATCAGGGTCTGGGGGTGGCAGTGAGCGGCTGCAGTGACTGTCATTCACTTCCCAGCCAACCCTGGAAAGCCTCTGGTTACTCAGTTTAGCAACTTCTCCTTCAAAGGAGATTTTCATTGTCCGTGACCCCAGGCGGCAGTAGACTCCCCCTGATGCACCACTTGGGAGACGGGGCCCAGAACAGACCGGAGCCTCTAATTCTTACACTTGGCTTCCACTCGCCGGCAGCAGGGAGAGTGGTGGGTGTGTGTGTGGGGGGGGGGGGGGTTCTTTGTGATCAGAAGGAGGTGGAGAAGCACAGAATTACCTGTGTGACTCATCTGCCCTGAGCCAACAGTGATGATGCCACAGGGCGGGCACACAGCGGGCACATGCTCATGGCGCCCCAGCAGGCCCGCACCCGGGAACAGCCCTCTCAGCAAATCGCTGCCTCCTTTCTCCTGACACTCCACCAGGGCCCCGATGACGCTGGTGTGATAGGACAGGGGGCCACACTGGGTCTGCACTCACTCCAGTACCGACCCCCACAGTCCACACTGCGGACAATGACGGACGCCCTGAGCTGCCGGTCTCGTTGCTGACTCACGGAGAAGCCCCACCTTTGTGGAAAAACCACCCTGTAAGAGGGGGTGCCGTGAAGAGCCCACCCTTACCTACCCCTGGAAAGTGGAAAAAGGGCCAATGACACGCATGCCCCCAGGCTCAGCTCTCCTACCTCATTTAACACAGTAAGGGGGCTCTTATTAATTTCACTGAGCTGTGTAGGTCCCTTCCCATCCCAGAACAACACAAGGCATCTGACACACACACACTGAAATGCGCTGGGGCCAGATGCCCTGTAGACAGTGAAAACATCACTTTGGTAAAAGCATCCAACCGCCCTGCAGGTGGCCGGCGGTGAGCCGAATGAGCTCATCCTGGGGCCATCATCTGAGGGATGTCACTGCGGCCTGGTCCCAGGTGAGGCTGCCCAGTCCCACTCCCTCCAGGGTGACAGGCAGAGTGGAAGAGGGTCATGAGCTATTGTCTGATTCACGAGACACAGGTATACCTGTGTATACACAGGTATACCTCATACCTGTGTGAGACGCCAGCATCTAATGAACACAGAGCTGGACAGCTCACCAGAGACCCCTCACAACCACCCCAGAAGGAGGCACACGCCCAGAGGGACAGCGTGACATACCAACAGATCGGAAGGCCACGTCTTCCACGCTTACCACACGCTCAGCACACACTGATCCACGGTCACCACACACTGACCACAGGAGCAAACCGGGGGTATGGGGGGGGGGGGGGGAGTATGCCAAAAAAAAAAGGTGGCTTTATCTCAAAATGAGTAATTCCCCTGGAAAGCACAATATATTTACACTTGTCGTCCACAAGGGACCAGCAGAAAGATGTGTGAGCATTCTCAGAACTTATTCTGATGAGGATGTATTTCTACTCCCAGCAAAGGAAACAACTTCCAAATCACAGTGTGACGACCACAAGTGGCTCCTGCTGCTCGCTCACTCAGCAGGGAGGCAATCCTGGGACACTGGTGTCGTTCTGGGGTCAGACTGCCTGGCTCTGAAGCCCAATCACCCCACCGAGTAAAAACGGCTGGATGCTTTCTCCTTAGCACCCGGACAAGTTACGGCCTCTGCAATGGTCCCCACTTTACAGGGTCACGTGGGAAATACAGGGGGCGGTGCGTGCAAACCTCAGAAGGGCCTGGTCACAGTCACTTCTCCCCTCACACAACACAGCATGAACGGTGGCCGGGCGCTGTCCTTGGTGCTGAGGACGCACCACTTCTCCCCTCACACGAGACAGCATGCACGGTGGCCGGGTGCTGTCCTTGGTGCTGAGGACGCACCACTTCTCCCCTCACACAAGACAGCATGCACGGTGGCCGGGCGCTGTCCTTGGTGCTGAGGACGCACCACTTCTCCCCTCACACAAGACAGCATGCACGGTGGCCGGGCGCTGTCCTTGGTGCTGAGGACGCACCTGCCCCTGCCAAGGCGCCTGCCCGGGGTCACAGGAGCATGAACACACACAGCAACGTCAGGCATGGTGACTGCTATTACACAGGATAAAACTGGGTGCAAGGACAGGAAGACGTGGGTGGGGGCGGAACAGTGATTATTTTAGACAGGATGGTTAAGAAGGCCCTCTCCGAAGAGGTCATACTGAACCAAGAAGCTGATGGCTCATTAATCAAGAACAGAAGCTACGAGGTAGTCCCTCTAAGCTCAACTTGGTCCCCACAGTGTGGATCTGAGAAAATCAGGAAGGGAAGGGATTGCTGCCTTATTTGTACTGTGTGTCCTAACAGACATGGGGGGTGGCGCGTTTCCAGAGATCCTGCCATCGAGCCACTGTAACAGCTGAAGCATTTCCTCCTTTTCAGTAATCTTCACTTGTGACTGAGAAGTGGGTGACTTTCCAGCAAACCTACACAGCCTTAGGGCAGTGCCTTGTCTCCCTCCATGGTTGGGAGCTCGGGAGCACCTATTTCACTCTCGAACCAGACACACTGGTGAATCTCTAGTGGAGGGTCAGCCTGCGGGCACTGCCCACCCCCTGCATGCTGGAGAGCCAAAGTGGGCATGTGGGGCCATCTACGCTGGGGCCCAGCTGCTCCACGGCAAACAGACATCGAGCGGCCCTGAGGACAGGAGCCCGTGCCAGAACATGGGAGGCACAGCAACGACCCGAGCAGACTGGGAATTGCGTGGTTTTCCAGGATGCTCCCTTTCGGCCAGCAGCAGGGCCGACACTCAGGACCTGGCTGGGAGCCCCTCTCCCAGAACTGCTCTCGGCCTCAATTTACAAACCAAAAAGCAAACAGACAAAATTAGCAGTTGCCTCGTGTTTAACCCCACACACAGCACCAAACTTAAATTTCCAAAAGGCAAATTCCCTGTCTGCTAAGACATCACTGAAGATAGTTTAAAAAAAAACAAAAAACAAAAAACAAAAAAAAAACACGCGCAACAACCCCAAAGGCCAGCGAGGATGCAAAGACTGGGTCCCCACACATCACTGGTGGGAACGTCAGATGCATAGTCACTTGAGAAGGCTGGGGCAGTTTGCACAAATCAAAACACTCAACCACCAGACGCCCCAGGAACTGCACTCCAGGGCATTCAGTTGAGAGGGAGGAAAACCCACAGATGTGAGAACACCTGTACGTGCATGCTCACAGTAGCTGCATCCATGATGTCCAAAACCCAGGGGAGGCCCAGCTGTCCCTCAATAGGTGAGTGGTGGCCTCTGTTTCTCAATAGGTGAGTGGTCACACAAGCTGTGCCCCATCTTCCCTTAGACCCCTCTTCAGAATAAAGGGAAAGAGCCACCGATGGACACATGTGACAACCAGGATGAGCCTCCAGGGAATCACGGTGAGCGCACAAAGCTACTATCGAAGCTTCCAGAGTGGACGATCCCATTCATAGAATATTCTCAATGTGACGAGTCTATAGGACAGAGCACAGACTCATGCCTGCCGGGGATTAAGGATGCGGCATGGGGAGGAGTGGGCTATGGCCACAAACAGGTAGCAGGAGGGATCCCGGTCCTGTGTCCTGGCCACGGGATGGCTGCACAAATAGACACACGTGGTGAAATGGCAGAGGACTGAAGGTACACCCCCAGCTCCCAACGGTGACAGTGCATGGTAGGAAGGCAACGTCACCACGGGGGAGATGGGCGACGGCACACAGGATCCATCTGTGTTGTTCTTACAATGCAGGTGGATCACAGCTACCTCAGGGAAAAAGTCAGCAGACACATAGTGATACAGCAGAGAACAAAAGGAATTCAAGAGACACTGTGAACAAGGGCCGCAGATTCAGGAGAGCGGACTTCCAAAGTGGATTTAAGGAAGACAGTTCATCTGCGTGTGTTTAAATGCCAACAATTATTTCCTAACAAGTTCCCCTTTCACAGGGGTGCAATCATAGGGGGTATGACCGCGAGGTGTGGTCATAGGGGGTGTGATAATGAGGTGCGCTCACAGGGGTGTGTTCATACAGGGTATGCTCACAGGGTGTGCTCACAAGGTGTGCTCACAGGGGTGTGATAACGGGGTGTGATAATGGGCTGTGCCACCGGGGCTGTGATGACAGAAATGTGATCATGGGTGTGACCCAGACTTAACATTTCACTGACCTTCACCTCCCGGCAGCACACGCAGACTGGTGTGGCCACTTTTGCCAGAACATTTTGGGGACGCAGACCAGCAGCCCCTCCCTCAACTCCCCTAAGTTCGGCCCATGTGTGCACTAGCCAAAGGCACAGACGCCCTCTGCACACGCCAAATTCCCCGCAGTCGCTGCTGGCCTGCACCGTGTCTTACGTGCCCCCCCCCGACACTCACACACATGCCTACGTGCACTCTCACACTCGCATCCACACGCGAGCCTGTGTCTGCAGCAACTGTAGCACTGACCGAAAGGTGAACTCCAGGCGTGCCCCCGCTGCCAGGCTCGCTCCGCACTCCGGTGACCCCTCGTGGGAGCCGCGGGGCTCCTGTGCAGCTCTGCTTCCTGCGGGGGGGGGGGGGGGCGGGGGGGGTCTGCCGGCTCCATACGGATAACTGACTGTGGACGTGGTGGCAGCCTGGCACCCACGAGACCACACCTCCCGCACGGGAGCACAGAGGCCTCCAGACCCGCAGGGGGCGCCGACGGGCAGGTCTGCTCCCTGTTCCCCGCTGATGCCGAGACTGGATCAGTCCCAGCTCCACGTGTCAGCTCCCAAGTAAATCCCTCTTCAATCCCAGCAGTAATCATTAATTCCTCTTTCCCCAGGGGGCTCAAGGGACACGGTTCACAACGATCTCAGCACATGCTGCGGCCTGCCCTGGGTCACCTACATGTGCACACCATGAGTGTCCCCTGAGAGATCATGCGTGTCTGCTTGGGGCCGGGTCCCCCCCACCACCTGGCATCCCTGGGGCCCAGCAAGTGCATGCAGCAGGTGCTTAGTAAAGATGTGTTGGATTAAACGTACTTAATCGGTAGATTAAACTAAAACAGCATTGGGTGTACAGAGGATACGGCTCTTTCTCACATGTGCACACGTGTGTGCACACACACGGAAGCATTGCTGTATTAAGGAAAACGGTAATCACCACTGTAACGGTAAACACCGGTAGCAACGTTACGCTCTCTCAGGCCCTTCTAGAAAGCATGGCCTTCTGCATTTGCGGAGGCTTCAGGATTTCGCAGCACTCGGCGGAGGCTCCCCTGGGGAACTGGCGGGTGCGGCTGCGCCTCCATCACAACACGCGGGCAGCGACAGGCCAGGCAACCCGGATGAACCGGGTGCGTGTCCACCCCCGGGCCCCACACACGACACGCAGGGGAACGAAGGCAAGGGTAAAGGCGTGGCGGCTCGGGGATGCAGCGAGGTGGGCACACGGCATATCCTCATTCAGGCCACAGAAGAAGGAACTGTGAGCCTTCAACCTAAAGACACAATTGATTGACGCTTAGGACCGCTGAATATGACCGTATTTAGAAGCGAAAGAGCGACAGAACGCCGAAGACCTCTGCGGCGCCCGCCTCTGCCACCCTCCCGGCACGGGCCTGGCCACACTGGTCTCGATGAAAAGGAGGCCTGCACACAGGCTCCTTCACGATGTTTGTGGCAGGGTTTCCGTGAACGTGTCCGCTCTGGAGAACAAGGACCAGGAAACGAGAGAGACAGACAGAAAGCCATTCACACCGTCTTTTCACAAGACAGCAGAGTCCCGAGCGTGCGCCGCGGGCCCTACCACGGGAGTCTGCGGCCGCACGCCGTCTACTGCAGGCTTGTCCCCGGCGTACGAGACAGGCGGAACCCTACCAGGCCACGCTGCCGTGGGCCGTGTCGTCAAGGTGACAGAGCAGCTCCAGGGTGTGTGCGGGGCTCGATGAGTCATCAGGGGACTCGTGGCTGCCGGGCTCCAATTCCTTCGGCATCCTCCACACGGCCGCACACGTCAGGACCTTGCTGTCTGAGGCTGGGGAATAAACAGAGGGTCATGTCAACAGAGCTTGGTTCGCGGCCGCGGCCCAGACGGCGCACCGCCATCCACACAGACGCCGAGGCAGAGCGCGCCTGCCCTTTCGAACATCTGAAGGGCAGGGAGCAAGCAGGGCGGGGGGCACACACCCAGAGTCAGCAAGCGGGACAGGCAGGCTCCCCGCCAGCAGCCGCCTAACCCCTGCCTCCCTGTTTTAAAACCACCACTCTGCTTCAGAAGAAAATTTGATTTTCCTCCAAATCGATTTCCTTCTGTGCTTCCTCAACGGTTCTTCACGACAGGGAGCAAAACGCGGGGGTGGGCGTGCGACAGACACCCCGTGAGGGCCGCTCGGGCGTAAGGCTGGCGGCGAACAGGCGCTCCTCACGGCTGTACGAGGGAATCCCGCACCGGCACCGGGCACCCTGAGAAGTCTCCGTCTGGAAACCGTGTCGCCAGTGCCGCCGGACCCCCGTGCGTGGAGGGGAGGGGACGGGCAGGTGGGAACCACACGCTGAAGCGCACCAGGCGTCGTGTCTGCTGTGCCCTGGCTCTCCAGGCAGCGTGCGGCCCAGTGCCCGCTGGCGCCGCGTGGACACAGCATCTCCCGCAGACGACGGCGGCTGCTCAGTCCCCACCACTCAGAGCCCCCGGGGATCTGTCGTGGAGCGCTCTGAAATGCCTCCTGGTGGATAAGGACACCAAGACAAGAAAGACCAGGGCCACCTGTTTCCAGGAACACGCCAGGCACCGGGTTCTGCCCCTCTGCACGACTGTTCAGTACGACAGGGAGACACAGAAGACCAAAACGAATCGGGTTTAACATTATGGGACAAAAATTAAATCATAAATCCCTAAATATAAATCCTTTCAAATATGTTTTCCGTTCAGTACCACATTGCATCTGTGCTAAACACGTTCCCTTTTAAAGGCCTTTTAGTACATGATGGTAAATCAAGGAACAGGTTTCAACATTAAATCACCAGGCTGACATCGAGTGAGGACCATAAAAGAAATGCAGAACAAGAGAGAATACCGCGTGCACAAGGTTTCCCGCATGAAATACGAAGAAGAAAGGGCCTCATGCCACACTGGAAAACGTCCCACTGAGCAGCTGCAATGGCCCTTCAATCCAAACACCAACTGATCAGCCAAACAACGCACCAGTGAACATAACAGGTGATGCCGGGCTTCAGGGGCAGTATTGCCACTGTCGGCCACGATCAAAGGACAGGCGGGAGGATAGGGGTTTCCACCAGGGCCTTCTGACCCCAAGGTCGGGGCTCACGTCCCATACAGCTTGCCGGGCCACACACCTAACGGTCACCTTCCCGTTTCACCTCTGACAATGCAGCGCACCATGGACTTTCTACACGAGAAACTCATTTTCTTGTGGAAGTTTCCAGCACACGGTCTTTCTGCAGAGCCTGAGAAGCGGCGATGGCATTCCTAAAATACGAGAATATCTAACTGGTGACTCTGAGGCAGAGAGAAGAAAGGAACGCCTGAGACATTCACCCCGTACACGCACAGATTATATCAGTCTTCCTAAATGACAGAAAAAAGAACTCTCTAATGCGAAGAGTGATGGAGCCACCCGCGTGAGAACTAACTGTAGCTTCTCTACAAGATGAGTGAAATGCACACAGCTCGTCTCTGGCAGAGTCCCCACAGAACAAATTCCTTCTCTGAGGAACTCTGCTCAGGTGTCTTTCCCTGTAACTCCTGCTCACCCAGCAAACACAGCAGTGCGGGAGAGATACCAAATGCTTTCCCCTTGAGAAAAGGAATTAGACAAGAAGGTTTTGTATTACCACTTTTACTTAACAATCTACTAGAGGTCCTGCCTACTTCATACGTCAAGGAAAAAATAAAGGTGTAAGACTGGGAAAAGAAGAAATGAAAACACCACTACTTGCTAATGATAATGGGTGTAGAGAACCTGACAGTCTACACACACTATACTCTTAGAAACAAAGCAGGGAATTTAGCAAAACTGTTGAACACCAAGGTGATATATAAAATTTAACTGGATACCTACAGATAACAACAACACTTTAGGAAATTTTTTTAAAAATATTAACAATCACATTAAAAAATCAAATATCCAATAAAATCTCAAACTACAGAGGTGTAAGGCCTCCTGTATGCAGCAAAATTAAAACCACTGCTGGGAGAAAGCACAGGCCTATCCAAGGAGGGTATACCATGTTCATAGATTGGAAGCTTCACTATTGTGAGGCACCCGTGAACCTTAATTAAAGTTCCAAAAGGCTTTCTGGATAGAAGCTGACAACCTGTTTCTGTACTTCTAAAATTAAATGGAAATGTGAGCTGTCCACACAGCCAAAACAGCCGGGCACAGGAACAAATCTGGCTGACTTACAAATCCAGGATTAACTTGGTATCGGTACACAGATACCTAGACCAAAGAAAGAAAATGCAATCTAGGAACAGACCTTATCAAGAATGGTCACCTGACTTATAACAAAAATACCACTGCACTGGAACGGTCAAAGCATGGTATTTTCAATAAAAGATGATGGATCAATCGTATATTCACATGAAAAATGAAGTATTATCCTATCTCACAACATACACAAAAACTAATTCCACACAGACTGAAGATAAAAATGTGAAAGACAAAATAATACAAATCCTTTCTACAACGCATAGTAGAATATCCTCACAATCTTGGGATAAGCAAAGATTTCTTAAGTAGGGCAGAATAAAACACAAATCATAACAGAAAACACTGATAATATAGACCACATTAAAATTAAAAGCTTCTATCTAACAACAGACATTGAACTTCACAAAACTTAAAACTTCTGCTCTTGGAAGGATATCATGAAAAAAACGAAGACTGGAAGAAAATACTCATAATATATTTATCTGACAGAGGGCCTGTATCCATAATAAAGAACTCTTACAATTTAATAAAAGAAACAACCCAAAGTTTAAAAATGGCAGAACACTGAATCAACACTTCAAGAAAAAACCTGAATGGGGGCGGTGCCTGGGCAGTTCAGTCAGTTAAGTGTATGACTCTTGATTTCAGCTCAGGTCATGAGCCCACGCGTAGTGAGACTGAGCCCTGCATCAGACTCTATGCTGACAGCCTAGTGTCTGCTTAGGATTCTCTCTCTCCCTCTCTCTCTCTTCCCCCCCCCCCCCCCCCGTCTCTTTTTCAATAAGTAAGTTAAAAAAAAAAAAAAGAAAAAGAAAAAAAAGAGGAAACATGAATGATTAACAATCACCAGAAAGGATGCTCAACATCAACGGTAACTAGAAAAATGCAAAATAAAACCAAACGAGATGTGCTACACACCTGCGAAATGGCTAAAATTTCATTTTAAAAAGATGAACAAAACCAAGCACTGGAAAAGACGTGGAACAAATGGGTCTTCTGCAGACATTTGGGGCTGGAGATAGTGTAACACGGTGCAGACGTTCGGGGCTGGACAAACCTTAACACGGTGCAGACCTTTGGGGCTGGAGATACCCTAACACGGTGCAGACATTCTGGGAAACCCTTTGGCAGCTGAGCATTCACTTACCAAATAACCCAACAATTCCACTCTTAGGAGAGGCTGTCACAGAGTGTGACTGGTTGATAACAAGCTTTGTGACCACTCCCGATTCCGGCAGCTAAACCTGGCCCCACAGCAACCGCAGCCTGGGGATGGTGTGTGACTGCCAGAAGTCGGGGGTAGCAATTATCATAATGACCAACAAGGCAGCGTGCCAGCTGGGGAAGGCCAACTGGCCGAGAGCTGTGGCGACAGATAACAAGAGACGGTATTCCTAGGAGCAAAACAGATGGTCGCTCAACAGAGCCCTGCCTGCCTAGTACATACGTTCATACACACATACGAATTCAAAGGAATTCAAAGGAAAACAAGAACAGATGAGCAGGAGGCTGAGGGAAGCCACCCCACTAAAAGTCACAATCCCTTACCCGGCACCGATCTGAGCCACTTTCAGACCTAAAACCCACTGACAGAAAATATGGCCAGATCTCCGGGAATTCGGAAGCCACAGTGATGGGGCAAGTGCCGACAGTGACCGTTACCCCAGCGTGCTCCCAAGAAGACCTACCGCGACTTACGTGGTGGTCGTACACTGAGCAAAGGGCAATGCTCAGTGGTTCAAGACCTGCTGAACACAAGGTCTGAGACCCCAAGTGTCATGTCCCCTGTTAGAGTGGGGACATTGGAGGGCCACGTAACAAAAAAGGCCCGGACAACGCCTGGTCACAGCAGATCTCCTGGCTCTACAGACCCACCCGGTGCTCGTTCCCATGGTCCATGAACGCACAGCAGGACTGACGCTGATGCTCCCACCCCATCACAGGTGGCGGACACACGTGCCTACAATAGCGATCAAGGGCATGGAAGGGCCTTGCCGCATCCACCTTCTGGCCTCCGCACAAAGTCAGCGGGTCCTGGAGACAGACCGCGGGCTCCTCTAAGCTCAACCGAGCTGGCGTCCCGCTCACAGCTGCGGTGCCAGACACGGGTCCCCGTCAAGAGGACCGCCACCAGCCTCAGGTACGTGACATATGGACGCTGACCTCCACGCGCCTTCTTTCCTATCCCAGTGAAGGCGGAGGACCCGACACCGTCCGCATTTCCACGAGGAGGAAACCACACGTGGTTCTGCCACAGGGCTGCGTCAGTGCCCCTGCTTGCTGCCAGATACGCTCCGAAGACGTGGGGACGCCCTGCGGAACGTGCACTGACGGCCCCACGCAGCGTGCAGCAGACCCCGGCCAGCAGGGGGAGATACCCCATGGAGACTCGGGCCCCGGCGCCGGGCGGGGTCTGAGGCCCAGTACCCCAGAGAAGCTGCAGGCTACGTGCCCAGAGGAGGAGGCACAGCGCCCGAGGACCTCTTCATCCCGCAGCGGACACGCTGCACCCACAACACCGGGCCAGCCCAGATGCCTGGCGACTGGAGGAGGCTGCCGCCTGCACAGGAGCCGGCGCCACGGGCTCCACGGCAAGGTCAGGCTGCAGACACGTGGTCTGCTGGCCCCGCTGTGTGAAAGGGGTCAGGGGGAGAAATGGGACCACGAGGGCTTCGTGGGGAGAATCTCAGGGTTCTGAAGAATCACATGCACTTTTAAAAACTGCTCGGGCCACGCCTCTGGGACCTGATGGGTGGCCCAAGCATCACTCATTTGAGAGCCCCATCACACCCACCAGGGCACAGTCAGGCAAGCCCCTGAGGCACAGGACAATTGCATAGACTATATACTCCTACGTGGTACTATGTCCCCAACACGGGACTGGAAACCGGATACTTCTACGTGGTTCTGTGTCCCTGACGCGGGAGCCCACAGCCCTGGCAACATGGAATGACAGCAGGGCTGAGCCCACTTACTCTTCCCCCAGGACCCACAGGCCTAACTCTGGGCTCTGCAGGGTTGAAGGTCCTAATTCCCCTGGGCGTGGTGCTCTTCTCAGAGACAGAGCAGAGATCCCCTCAAACCACAAGCGACAATGGTCAACAAGCCACTGAAATGATGTGGGTGTTTGTCAGGCCACAAGAACCTGCCTGTAACACCATCTAGCCACCAGGTCTAACCATCTCCACGCCTCCGTCTGGGAATGAGAACAGAGTCAGATACAGACCCTGTCGACAATGACGCAAAACAGTCAGATGGTTAACTGATACGAGGACGAGATCTGCGAGTGCCTTGAGAGACGTCCAGGTAGAGAGCTGAGGAAAGAGAGATGCCTTCCCAGTGGGGAGGACGACGAACCCCAGCCACGAGGGAGACTGGGGCGCGTGGAAGCGGACCCGAGGCATTCTGCGAGCAGGACTGGGGCCCGGTGGCTTTGCAGGACGGAGAAAGGCCAACAGTTCACTGTGGGGTAGGGTCACACAAATGAAAGCCACAAGAACTGAGGCTTGAGGCCCTGGCAGGACAGACCAGGAAGGGGCCTGAAGACCAGCGGAGGCGTGGGGAGCGTCTGCTCCAGACAACGGGGTGGAGGCCGGCCGGCCGCCCGGAACGAGGACACGAGTGCCGGCAGGGAGGGTATGCGTTCCATCAGTGCAAACACAACAGGCCGAGCGCCTGCCGTGTTTTAGAAGAAGAATCTGGCGTCAGCGTGTAAGACGGGCTGAATCCGAAAACAAGTTGGTGGCCGGGACACTAGTGTGGAGCATCCAACAAGGGCAAGAAGGGATAATGGCCACAAGGCCACCAGGGAGACAGCTGGGGACGACGACCCATCACTGCCGTTCTAGAAGCCCTGGATGCAGACCCATCGTGCGGCCCCCACATCTGCTGGGAAGGACAAGCCTCCAGCACTGACTGCCACGGCCCGTCCACACAGCACGAGGACGCCGTGGGACGCTCTAACCTTCTTCAATTTGCTCTGCGCACGTGGCTTGGGCCAACAGCGAGCAAAGTCTCTCCAGGGCGGACAAATGAGGGGCTGCTACACACCACGGGGGCGTGCCACAGGGCGCCGAGGCCAAGGGGGGGGGGGCTCCCTCCAGGCAGGACGTGCCTGGACAAAGAACCAGGACAGTGACGGAAACGCCCACCCTGGTGGTGACACACGAGTCCATGTGAGACAGAAAACTACACTGGGCGCAGAGAGCCATAGGTGTTTCTAAATATCGGTGAATAAAGGTAAATGGTTTAAGGAAATTTTCTAGCATCTGGAAAACTTATTTGGATTTTCTGAAAGATTATAAAATTTCCTTACCAGAATTTTTATTTTTATTTTTTTTAGAGAGAAACCGAGAGTGAGAGCGGGGTGGGAGTGGGGGTGGGGGGTACAGAGAGAGACAGAGAGAATCCCAAGCAGGCTCTACGCTCGGTGCAGAGTCGGACACAGGGCTCGATCCCAAGCCCCTGTGATCATGACCTGAGCCAAAATCAAGAGTCAGACGCTCAACGGACTGAGCCACCAAGGCGCCCCTTCTTGGCAGAATTTATTATGAAAACGTGATGGGTACAAGGTGAGTCCAAACTCGCTTCCTGAGAAATGTAACCTCTGAAAATCATCCTGAGAAAGACCAGAAAGTGACCCGGGGCACCTGCCAACAGCACCCACCCCAGAAATGCAAGAGGCGGCAAAATTTGCTGAAAAGAGTGCGCTTTAGGTCCAAGGAATGTGGCAGGCATTATCAGAAACTCTCCAAATCCTCAGGAGCAGATGAAATTGAAGGTAAACACTGCTGAATAAGAAACGCTGAAGCACACCCATCGAGACATGCAAATTGGTTCTGAAACTCTGAGGATTTCCATATCTGTATGAATCTCAACAGAGCATTCAACGCAAATCCAGCAGCTATCAAAGAAACTAAGGTGCTTTTAAGACGGAAAACCTGATCTTTAGAAGGAAAATGCTGTAATAGCCGGTGAGGCATTCTGCTTTTATCGCTGTTTTTAGGCCCATCCTGAAGCTAGGTCCTGTAATGTACCTGCCTGTGCTGAATCACTATCATGATGACCGGAGCCCCCGGAGGGCAGGGCCCGAGTGGCCGCAAGAAACCAAGCCTGTGGCAGAAACCACAGCCACGTGAGCGAGGAGGGAGCTCCCACAACACGCAGGACGAACCCTGCCCCTTCTTTCTGTGAAGGAGGAAACTGAGGCCAGGTAAAGTTAACTGGCCTCATTCGCGCCAGAGTCAGACAAGAAACCAAGGGCCCTGAGTCTCGACGGCCCACTGCTTCGAAAGAGAAGACACCAAGTCGGGTCTGTAAGGCCAGTGTGACACCACTGTCTATGTTTTACATGGAGCACTCGAGCTGAAGGCACTTAATGAGATAAAAAGATAATCGGGGCCAATGAATGGAAGAGGCGTGCTTGAGGCTGTGCAGACGGTGCCCGTGGAGCGTGCTGTCGCTGTGAGGGATTACCGAGTCCAGGCTTAGAGGAATTCAAAGGAGATTAGAGCCTTTGTAAGCCTGAATAGCGGCTCCAGTCAGCTCAGCTAAAGGGCTGGCGGTGCCCTGGCTGGGGACATAATCTGATCCCCAGCCCGAGGGGAGGAGGCTGCGGTGGGGAGCGGGACGCGGGAAGCAGTGGGCGCGTTCGGAATCCGAGGGCTATTTTTAGAGCTCAGCCATCTCTGAGTCTGGCGCAGGCTGAGCAGGACAAATGAAGAAGAATCCAGCTGTACTAAGCAGTCACCCGGGACAGGCAGGGCCTCCAGGGCTGGGCCTAAAAACGCCTTTCTGCACGGGCTGTTCCATGCGTTAGGGCACGCCATGGATAAATCCTGGAGGCCGGCATGCAGGAGGCAGACTGACGGCAGTGAGCAGGGCCCAGCCTGTCACCTCCTCTCCCAGCACTGGTGTGGGGGGTCCCACACACCAAGCAGCTCTGAGGGTGGTCAGGGCAGCAAGGGCTCCCCGACTGTAAGAACGAGGGTGGATGGGGGCAGGGACCAGCCGTGATCTCCAGACAAGGCAGGCACAGGAACCGAGGGCCAATCAGAGCGTGTTAGGCCAGGTGAGGGGAGAAGAGACCTTGCCAGACACTCAGGCACCCCCGATCCATGCAACCAACACGACGCAGCCCCGAGCAGAAACCTGACTTGAGCCACCAGTGAAGAGTCCCCACGTCTCACTCGGCTCTTGACCCAGAACAGCTCGCACACCTGCCCTTAGGGGGACCCAGGCCCCCTTGAGGAAGGACCCTATCACACTGCTGCAGAATAGACAAAGTTTCCTCCAAGCCTTCCCTAGAAAGAGCCAACCTCAGAGGTCCACGATGCTGGCACCACGGGAAGGGCAAGGAAGGGTCCAGACCTGTGAGAATGCACAGTGAGCCCAGGGGTACCACCCGGCCAACAGCCAGACCTAGGGACTCGTGGCCCCCGTCCACCTCGAAGAGGACCGGCCAACCAACCTGCAGCGATCGCCAGATTCCCGAACGTATCAAGGGAAGGGGCAGGCTGGGCAGAGACAGCAGACCCGGGGATGACGGGAAGGACCTTCCCTATCAGGATAGTCACCAAAGGCGGCACCACTGGCCGCACCAGTGGGAATGGACAGCTCCGCTCACCATCAAAGCCCTGGAAGGTGCTGGCATGCTGGTCTCTACCAGGTCCCACCAAGGCCCCGGCTGGGCCTGTGCAGCGGGAGAAGTTCTCGGAGAACGACAGCGGATTATGACAAAGGCTTCATGAGGCAGCTACTTCTGCTGTGCTGGTGCCACAGGGGCAACACAGAGCAGCCCCCGGCTTCAGAGACACAGATACGGATCGAGCACTCTCGCCCAAAGCCAGGCGCCGTCACCAGCTGGGGCAGCGGCCCCCACCCCGGCCAGCCCCCATCAGGGCTCTCGGCTCCCCACCTGAACCTCGTCCCGGGTGGGCCCGGCTTGCCCCGAATCCGGCTCCCTGCCCGTTTCTGCACAGCCCGCCCGCTAAGGATGGTTTGCACTTTAACGGACATAGAAAAGGAAAGGAAAGCATACGAGAGAGGGGCTGCACGGCCCACAGAGCCTGAGATGCTTACACCCTGGCCCCGCACCAAGAACCCTCGCTGACCTTCCTGCTCGGTGCACAGACCAGCTCCCAGCTCTGTGTGTGCCTTCACACCCTGCGCAGAGATAAACCAGGGCCTCCACTGCAATGGGGTCCCGTGAGCGGTGTGGTGTGAGGGTGTCCGAGGAGCGCGGCCCCTGAACGGGCCCCGGACCCTCGTCTGTCTATGACCTGCTGCCTCAGCCTGGCAACAGCCTTCCTACGGCCCTCCTGACTCAGAACCTCGGGGTAGGAGGCCGCACGCCCAGGCTGGCGTGCCGGTTCCTTCCACAGGCCCCTCCACGCCTGCCCACGGCCCTGAGGGCTCTCCCTCCACGCCCTGCCGTGGCTGCTGTGACCACCTGAGCCCACGGGTGGCCTACTCCTGCCCAGTGCTGCTCGCCAGCTCGCGCTGGCCAGGGCTGCAGGCTGGCCAAGCCTTTCCCACCACAGTCCGCCCCTCCTCCCCTCCCCCCCCCGCCCCGCCATCCAGCCGGCCGCACCCCTCCTCCCCTGCCATCCAGTGGCCTGAGCCATGCCTTCTCCAGCACAGTCTGCAACCCTCCACGTCCCCCTCCTTGGGTGCCCTGAACCCTCGAGTTACCATCCTATGAGGTACCAGTTACTCTTCTGTCGTAGTTAGTAACTCCTTGTACCAGATCCCCTGCTTGCCCTGCTAGCTGGTTTCCACCTCGGGACCCAGATGGCAAACACCGCGTCTCAGGGAGAATGAAAGGCAGGTGCACAGTGAGGAGAAAGCCTGTGGGGTTCCAGTGGCACCGCCTAAGTGACATTCCGAAGGGTCCAGCCATCTGGACCGTGCTGGGGCATCTTTGAAACGAGGAGACCCAACTTTTGGTGGCCTTTTTGAATCTGGGAAGCAATGACATATTGACCACGGGACCCTAACCCAGCGAACTGGCAGGCCGACGCCTGAGTGGAGCTTGAACCGAGAGAGGCCCAGGCGCAAGCACCCGCCGGTGCTCCCAGCGTCCACGCCAAACACGACCACCGTGGGAGCCCCTGGCGAGCCGCAGGGCAGAGGCGCAGGGCAGACCTCGGGCCCCGCTGCCCTGCGGTGCCCACTTACACACGTAATCACCCTGCTGTCAGGAACCAGCTCCAGGGGGCGGGAGGGGACTGCTTGGTCATGGGAGGCAAAAACCGCGACAGAACGGGTGTCACGTGACCCGCCTCACCACGAGGAGAGGCAGACGCGTCCGACGGCGAGCGGGAACTCTGTTCATTTCAGACAAAATCCGGTCCGGGCGGGCCCCGAAAGCACAGCGGGTTCCTAATCTGGTGGCTGCACGGCCTCTGCTCCCCAGGGAGGAGCTCCCGGTGCCAGCGGGAAGTGGCCTGCACAGCAGTGGCGAAAGGCGGCGAAAGAAGAGAACAGAAGCAAAGCAAGGCAGGCGTGCAGGCGGACGGCTGAGAACAAGCACGGAGAGTCCACCCGCCCAACACGGACGCTTGCTGTGGCCTCTCAACTACAGAGAGGCTCCCAAGACCTAGGGTGTGGACGGCGGCCCTCCCCCCAGCGCCCAGCCTGCAGAGCATGTGCCGGCAGGCTCCCGGGTTCCTGTAACATCACCGTGTGCCTTGGCCCCTCTACGGCGGGGTGCAAGCCGCTTCCTGTAGCGTAAGATCCGGGTCCCACCAGCATCCCCCCGTTTCTGCCTGAAGTCCCCATCCACACTGTGTGAAATGCCCTCCTTCTGGAACACCAGGTGTGGTGGGATGCCAGGGGCGGGGGGTGGCTCAGTCAGTTGAGCATCCAACTCTTGATTTCAGCTCAGGTCATGATCCCAGGGTCATGACTCCCATGCATGCTCACACATCGGCACTCTCTCTGTAAAACAAAACAAAACACCTGGTGTGGTTTCTTGACCCTCAAGGATAAATTCACCCTGATGTCTAAAAGGACAGTGGCATCATTCAAGGGTGAGTAACCTAGAAAAAACACAGTTTCGGTTGTGTTGCTCTGGAAAAGTTTAGGAGATACCCAGGTAACATGGCCACGAGGCAGTTTGATATTTATATGAGAAGCCCAGGAAGGAAGTAAAGAGTTTATTGTTCTCTCCCACTACGGTTATTAACATTTCCTTTCGTTTATCAACTTAATAGATTCAGGAACTTGATTCTAGCAATACAGCTAATTATACATCCCGAAAAAACTTACACTTCTGTAAAATATTTATCTGTATTTTTAGATGCACAGTCGTGCTTTCAGAAAGTACGTGTATATATATATATATATATATATATATACACACACACACACACACACACAATGTATATATATATACACAATGTATATATATATATATATATATATATACACACACACACACATATGTGATGATCAGGAGCAAAGACTACAGCTGTTGTTGGAACCAGAAAGGTCAGCTCAGGCTGCCCTTTCAATCCCTGTCTCCACCAGGAATCTACGGACGACACGTCGAACAGGAAATAGCCAGGAGGCCCACACAGGTACCGTATTGGGATTGGGACCTTGGCAAAAGTCTAGGCTCCCGAAGGGCCACTTTCTCTTTAAAAGCATGTGCTGGCACAGAGACACGTCTGCAATGCGTGTTTATCTCAGCTACAGCCCCAAGCAGACGGCAGTCCACCTGACATTCTGCACCCCGCCCCGGCCCTCACGGAAGTCACACCGCTGGTGTCCTGGACTGGGAAGTCCTAGGTCAAGAATTTAACCAGAAGTCCTGGCCGTTGGCAGCCGCAGGCGGTCTCCAGAGGATGCAAACTCTAGAAGAATATGCCCAGGGGCCGGCCCCTCGGGACTCCCACAGAACTAGGACAGCCCAACAGGGGCGAGCAATAAAACAGGATAAAATTCACACCAGCGGTACCGCCTCTGAGTGGGAGCTTGCCGGAAGGAGGAACCCCAGAGTGAGAATTCCAATGACTTCAGGCACTAGAATCTTTAAAGTACTCACCAAAAAATAAGAGCTGGAATCAAAAACGTGATCAAGCAAAAAACACCACCAAAATTGAGCCGGAAAATTTTTAAAAGAACTAAGTAAAATGCCTAGAAACAACATCCGGTTGGCAGATCAGAAACCCCCAGGAGAATCACCCACTGGGAACGAGGACGTAAAGGAAGTGGCAGGGTGGGGCGCGGAGGGACGCAGGGGTAGAGATGTCGGGGGACAAAGCACGGCCCCACGGCCTGGGGGTGCAGAGGGAAACAGCGTGGGAGCGGCCGGGGGGCGGGGCTCCACAGAGTACACACGGATTCTGCAGGCGGACAGCTCCACGGTGTCTGAGATGTTTCTTCGATGTCCTGAAACGAAAACTGGATATGGCGGAGGGCATTTTACAGGAATCATTCACGTAAGAAGGACGATACAGAAGAAGACTGGGCCCAGTGACAATGCCCTGGCCCAAAGTCGGAGACGGACAGCATTAAAGTAAGAAGTGAGGGGCGGCCTGAGGAGGCAGCAAACACAGCGCACTCATGCGGCGATCTCCAAAGTGCTTCCCAAACAAACACTGACTTGTCTGCCCGCCTAACATCCTTACAAAGCGGGGACACCCCTTCACACACGCAGTTTTAAGGGTTCCTTTCTTTTTGTGTAAGGGCCTCCCGGGTGCTCAGAGCAGACAGAGAGGTGTCCACAGGGTCACTCGGATGGGCTTTGCCACCAGACAGGCCCTGACCTGTGTCCCCACCCACCTTTTACTTGCTGCGCAACCCTGGAGAAGTAATCTGCCTTCTCGACACCGACACCCGCTCTATAACCCGCAGACTGTCAAAAGGATGAAAGTCACCTAAAGAGACAATGTGTTTACGGTGTCAGCTTGGGCACAAGCGTCTCCTTTCCCTTGCCGGGTGTGAAACAAGTGCCCGACGCTCCTGGACAACAGGCCCCCCGGCTAGGGATGAAGCACAGACACGTCCCCTCGTCCCAGAGGGCGGCCGGCGCCTGCCCTCCCAGGAGCTCCTGGGCCGTCCTCCGGAATGATTCCTGAGAATCCCAGGGACACGCGCACCTGGTGAAGGACACCCCCAGCCCCACCACTGTGCCCCTGGGCCCGGCACACATACATCCCCAGACCGATGGCCCCACTCTGCCCACGGACGCCAGGGTCGCTGCTGAGAACGTTCTGCAAGGGACCGCTTCTTTCACACGCTGCCAGGAACACACTCCACTCCCCTGTCAGCCCCCGCGAGGCTGCCCACGGCACCGTCCCCTCCAACACAGCCCTGCCCCCCAGGACACTGAGCACCGACACCCTGGCAGGACACAACATCAGGAGGCAAACGGCCCGGCCTGGACCACCCTCTCCATCCTGACCGCCGGGTCTGCAGCTGGGCCCAGGCTGCTCCACCAGAGGCTCCTCTCGAGGCTGCCTCCCTGAGGGGCCCTGGGCTCTCTCCCCGGCCGGAGTCACCTTCTGACCAACAGAGAGTCCACTCGTCTCTAGAACCCGACTACATGGTGACCGGGCTCTTTCTGGCAACCGAGCACTCAGAAGCCATGGCTGTGTGCCTGTGCCAGAGCCCTGAGAGATGCCAGGACAGGGTGCCTGCCCACCGCCCAGCCTCCCCGCCCACCGCCCAGCCTCCCCGCCCACCGTGCGGACCACCCAGCCTCACTGCCCACCGTGCGGGCCACCCAGCCTCACTGCCTGCCAAACGGCCTCACCACCCGCCATGAGGGACGCCCAGCCTCACTGCCCGCTGGACGGCCTCACCGCCCACCACGTGGAGCACGGGAACCCACAGCACTTTCCGCTGATACACGCATTAACTTGCACTCCGCATGCAGCCACACATTTTTCGGATCTACAAAAAGGAAACAGTGACACTTGCTTGGCATCCCAGTGTGTGCTTTCTGGACAGGGACCATCCACATTCTCATTAAAACTGAGAACACGGTGATTCATCAGCATTAGCTACAGCAAGAGTGGCACGAATCACTTTCGGTGATGGGATTTTAAAACCACCGTTATAAACTACTCTGGCACCCACTCGTGTCAGAACTAATTAATACCCCAAAACCTTCATACCTTCGCTTTTCGAAAAGCTGATGACTTGCTGATCGATGTGTTTAGGGTCTGCCGTGTGCCCCGGGCTGAAATATCAAACGCTTCCTGTAACAACACAATGTCTACACGGACACACGTTCCTCAGGAAGCACTGGGGACGGAGGGAAGAGTCTGCACGCGTGGAGCCCAAGGACACGGCGCCGGCCCCCTGGACCCCACACGAAGCGGCGCGGAAACGGGCCTGCGGCTCGGAGCCACGGCCTCAGCCCCGCTGAGTGGAGGCAGACACCAAGGAGACCAAATGGGAAGGCAAACTGAGCGCCTTCACCGTGCACCCGTGAGCACGGCGGTCCCGCGTGCTGGCGCGAGGGCAGGCAGGACGCGGGGCAGGGGCCGCCACGTCAGGCAGCAGGCACACAACAGCCGCAGAGCCCGGACAAGGGACACGTAGGGACCAGCACAACTGTGCGCGCAGCGCGGGGGCTCAGAGCTGTGCGTGTACACGAGCTCCCGCACCAGGTGCTCTCTGGCTGTTGTCTGGGTCTCTGAACACGAGCGGGAACAGGACCCCAGCTCACGAGTTGTCACAGGCAGCCTGCGGCTCGTCGGCTAAGTGTCCAGGAGGAGCAGAAAAGAAACACACCGTGACCCGTTCCCTGTAGCCCACCCTGGCTCACCTTCTGTGGGAATCACCCTGGACCAGGACAGGGAAGTGCTCTGGTCCACTCTCTAGTTTCTGGTGTTTTACCTTTGGCCGGGAAGGGGGTGGTGGTAATGAGGAAGAAGCCAGCCATGTTTGCAACACGTTTTCTTCCCATATTATCCGCCACTTTGGTACCACAGCGTTCGCAGAGCGCCCTCCTCCACCACCCCTGCGTGCGTTCTGTGCCTCTCTTACCCGCGTCTATGGATAAGCACGCATTTCCCCTGCTGCACACAGGCTGAACCAGCCACCCACCTGTGCGTCCCTCCCCTCCCCACGCCGCCCCAGGCTGCACCTCTCAGGGTCATCCTGCTACGTGCCGAGGACGAGGAGTCGGTGGGCCGCCGACAGACGGACATTTGGCTGGCCCAGCACTGACTCGCCTGCCTGTCCTTCCTCGTGTGTGGCTCACTCCCCTGATGGAAGCTGAGCTCCAGGACGGTCGGGCTGTGGCTGCCTGACTCACCACTGCACCTGCCTGGTAGGCAGTAAAGGTCAGCGGCCGCTTGCTGGGGAAGTCGGCTTGCCCTTCCAAATCAGCGCAAACGTCCCATCTGACTTCTCTATTAGGCAGCAAGCCCTCGTGGGAAGCCACCTGGCTCCTTGAGTGCAACGGCGCTCGGGCGCTCAGCAGAGCCACCAGACGTGCTCCCCCCAGCCCCTCAGACAAATCCAGCACAGCTCTGCGCCAGGGCCAGATGCTAAGGTCACGTGCTCCCTGCTGTCTGCAAGGGCCCTTCTGGGTTCCGGGTTGCTGCGGCCCCACTGTGTGCCCCCAAGCCATTCCTAGGAGCCACGTGCATGGTGAACGTGATCTTTCCGTGTCTCACAAAAGTTCTCTTGGGTGGCCAATGCAAGAGCAGAACCCACTTTCGTGAAGTTACAACACTCAACGCTGAACGGTTCCAATCTTTACCTGCCCAAACCCTGCAAATTAAAGTCCTACGCTGAAACCCGATTCAAATACAAACTATTTGAATTCGTCATATCTTTTCAAAAGTAATTGTGATTATTTCAAATTCCTACAGATGGGTCAGAAAAAGAGGGGAAAAAAAACAAACAAAAATCTTTCAACAGAAATGAAAGATTAAAACCAAAGCCTTGGGGCACCTGGGTGGCTCGGCCGGTTAAGTGCCCCACTCTTGGTTTCAGCTCAGGTCATGATCTCTCAGTTCATGAGTTCAAGCCCCGAGTCAGGCTCTGCACTGACAGTTCGGAGCCTGCTTGGGATTCTCTTTCTCTGCCCCTCCCGCGGTCTCTCTCTCTCTCTCTCTCTCACTCAAATAAATAAACTTAAAAACAAACCAAAGCCTCTATGAAATGTGCAGAGCCCCCATGTTAAACACCAGAGAATCTTGTACTCATTAAATTCAGTCCGTGTCAGATGGAAAGGCCAAATCCAAACACCAGAATGCTTTAAAAGGTGGAGTGCTCAAAAATGGGAATTTTGTATTCAATATGGCAGAAGACATGACCGGTGAGGCCCAGTGGGCACAGCCACGCTGGAAGGGGGAAATCCCAGCCAAGTCAACTAGGTCAGTTCACGGAAATGTGCGGGCAAACCCCACAAACACCACGACCGGTGAGCCCGCGCTGGATCTGCGCGACCACTCTAGGCTCCTGCACCCCCGCCAGGGAGCCCCCTCCCCACAGAGCCGCCACGTGGCCCCAGGCCCGCCGGCAGCAGCTCGCACAACCCTGGACGCGGCTAAAGGCTGTTCTTGGCCACACTTCCTCTCACCCTAGACAAACGAGGGAAGCCGTCCCCTCCACCTTTTGTCTGGAGCGGACACGAAACGTGACCGGCTACATTCCCTCCCTCCCACCCACCTCGTGCACACCTCCACACCCCCTCAACTGCGGCCCCTGACTATTGAGTCCTCCGGTTCATTCCCTCATGTTTAACCCTGAAACCCGGCTGCAAATGCTCCGACATCAGAGCCCGCAGACGGCGGTGGGCACAGCGCCGGCTCCTGGCGGGTGTGCGCTTTGATGGGCTTGGGGGCAGAGCCAGCTGGCTGCGAGACGCCGTTGCCCAGGGAACGGCCACTGAAGTGTGTGCTCGAGTGGGCACGGAGGCCTCTGCCGCCTCCACGGCCGCCGCTGTGCGCGGGGAAGCCCAGCTGGTGCCCATTAGTGCGTGTGGCGGGGATGGCGAGCCAGTTCCAGAAGCTTCGCTCTTCCCGCCGACGACCGGGCTTATCCCACTGCCTCCCTAATGAGCGTGCCATCCTGCACCCACCCAGAGGAAACGCAGTGGACGGAGAGGCGTCTCGGGGCTGCGCCCCAATTAACAGCTCTGGCCGACTAAACGTGAGGGCACAGCCCTGCGGCCCCGCCAAGATCCATCCTGGCACTTGCTGTCACCTTGTCTTTCCTCTCTTTACTTCACTTAAAATGGCTTAAAATACAGGAAGAGGGTGGGGGTGATTGCTGAAGGCACAAAAGTAAAAGACTCATTTTAAACATATCTACTCGATCACCAATCCCTTTCAAATGCGGAGGGCAACCGTCTTGAAATTCTGGGTCTCCCTGTGAAATGCAAAACAACCCAAGTTACTTGGGGGACTTAATAACATCTTCTGTACTTCCACACCTTTCACTTGACGCCTTCCAGGTGCTTCCATCTCTACAAACACCACAGGGGCCGAGGGTGGTCGACACGGGCAGTCTTCCCGTGACAGGCTGCTGCAGGCTCAGGACGGGGGGCCCGGGGCGTGGGCGGGGAGCTCACTGTGTGTGCGGGCCGCGTGTCCCCAGGTAACACCGTCTCCTCCACACCGGACCACCGCAGGCCTGCCAAGACACAGCCACGCACTGGCGCTGCACACGGAACTGAGCTGAGGGACCACGCGATGGGGAAAACGGACTCTGCAGCTGGAAGGGCCAAGTCTGAATCCCGGGTCTGGCTTAGCTACTCTGTGACCCTGGGGAAGAGTTTCCCATCAACGGCATCGGAGCGACATCTCCTCCGCGGGCGAGCCCGAGCAGGCAAAGACCTAGACGTCACCACACGGGACCAGCGAGCGCAAGCTCCCGCCTCGTGTCCCCCGGGTGCTGCCGTCAGAGGTGTGGACGTGCCGGCACGCACGCGGACGCGCCCGCCTGTACGCCCTTTCTCTTGCCCTGTCTGTCATCACATGCTCTCTGTCCTAACCTGGCTCTTGGGGACCCCCGGGCTCCCGCGAGCCCTGCCTCTGCTGCTCCCTTTCTGCACCCACCCCCGTGGCTTTCTGGTTTCTTTGTCTTCCCCTCTCCAGTGCTGCTCACGGGTTCTCCTTCCTTAGAGGGGCCTTGGTGGCCGGGGGGAGCCACTGCTTGCTGGCCAGCGTGTTGTAAGAGTGTGTCACCTCTGGATGGGAGCCCCTCCTGAGCTCTGCCCCCCAACTGCAGGTGACACCCAGGCGGTGGCTCCCCTCAGCCCGAGCAGCAGGATGGGAACGCAGCAGCCGGGCCCGGCCGATCTGCAGGGATGAGCAGCCTGAGCACAGGTGGCAGGAGTGAGAAGCAGGAACGGTGGCTGTGGGGGAGGGGGATAGGGTGGGAAACGGTGGGGGTGGGGGAGGTGAGTCCTGCAACCCCACCATGGAGAGACCGAGGGGCTGGCGGGGCTGCTGGCAGATACCTAGAGACCCGGCGTGTCTTCCTGGGGAAATTCTTCCAAAACAAAAACTCAGACGGAACAAAAGACGTGTACGTATAGATTTCCAATACAGCTTTGCTTGTGGAGCAAAATACTGAAAATAAATGTCCGCCGACACAGAGTTGGTCAAACGCACCGGATTCTCCACGCCAGGAGCGACCCTGGAAAGGACAAGCCCTGCCTCCCATGCAGTCCACCAGCGGGCCTCCTGGGTCGGCGCGACCGTGGCCCCCGCTGCCGACTTTCTGTCTGCTGCAGGCAGGGTGCCAAACGGCAGCTCAGAAGACGACCAGGAGAGAGGACGGGACGGTCCAACCACACTGCGGGACAAGCCCTGGAGGGGGAGCTCGGGCAGACGACAGAGCCGGAGCCCCCGATGCCAGACAGCCCCGTGCAGGGCGGGGACGCAGGGCCTCCACCGCTGACCTGCGCTGGCCAACACCACGTCAGCCTCTGCTCAGTCAGGACGCGGGGCCCTCGCGCCCGGCATCGGGGACCAAGGGCTCCAACGCGCTTGCCTTTCAGGACCGCAGAGCCCTGAAACAGAAAGGGAGCTGCCCGCCACACGGAGGCCAGGCTCCCGCGACCGCACTGAAGCCACGGCCATGGCCCTCAGAGGCTGGCCGCTCGTGGTTGTCTCCCCTGGGAACCCCATGTCGTGGCCTGAGGAAGCCGAGAGCCACGGCGAAAGGCCAGGGGAGCGTGTTCTAGGTGCTGCCGTTCAAGTCTTCCCCGCCAACGGCCACCTGCAGCCACGACACGGGGGGGTAACCAGCCTTCCCGGGAGCCCCCCCCTCCATCTTCCCAGACCCAGCCGCCCAGCACCAGGCGTTAGGGAGCAAGAAGGAGCCAATCCCAACGTGCCTGACTCCGGACCCGAGAACCCACACGCTCCGCAGAGCCTTGTTCTTACCAAGCAGACTCAACCCATTTATAAGGCAAAGGGTATCTTACAACTGCTGCAGTTATGACAGCCACGTGCACACGGCTCACGGCGGACACGGTCGCCGTTAACCTCCAGCTGCCGGATGCTAAGATGCAGGAAGCCCGGGAGAGGCCCACAGAAGCAGCAGGACAAAGACCATCCAGGAGGCTGTCCTGCCCACTGTGTCCTGGGGACATGGGGACACCTAGGGGTGAGGGGCATCTGGTGCTTGACTCTGGAAATGCCGCACATAGAAGGCGGTGTGGCCTCGGGGGCAGGGATGCCCGATACTCCCTTGAGCCTCCCAGACAGCCGTGCAGAGGACAGGCCCCGGAACCCCCCAGACCACACGCCAGCAGGGACCTCTGCGTCCGCCTGCCCCAGGGCGCACACAGCCAGGGGCAGACCCGGCCCCGCCCTGACTCCAGAACCACGGCCTCTGCCCTGGGCCTGCCGACGAGCGGGGGCTGCGTGGAGAGCCAGCGAGGGAAGACGCGCTGACCTGCTTCCGCCGGCACGTGAGCCCCAGGTGGGCAGGGGGTCTAGATAGCGCGACTCCTGTTTTCCCAGCATCAAGACACTTGCCTGGCATACAGCACGCACCCACGGTCGCGGCGGAAAGACGGACGGACCGACGCCGGCGGTCACCTGCTCTGGCAGCCACCGGTCCCCTGAGGGCCCGCACAGTCAGGCTCTCTGTCTCCTAAGGGGAAGGCAAGACCCGGAGGCCGCTCCCGCAGGGACGCAAGCAGGGAAGCACGGACGACTTCCGTCCCTCCCCCGCGGCCCCGCTCAAGCCCCGTCTGTTTGAACCCGCCTCTCCCCCGACGCCCCACCGCACTGCCTCCTCGAACCACTCCTCCGTCTTTTGTGTTTCTTTTCACCCAGAACCGTTTCTGCGTTTCTGCGTTTCTGCGAAGCGGCCCGGACGGGTTGGTGGGGGGAGGAGGCGGTCACGGACAGGTGCGTATGGGCTCCTAGCCGACTGCTCGGCCGCCGTTCCTAGGCGAGGCTTTCTGGCCAGAGTGTGGTGCTCTTCCCCCACCCCAGGCTGGCGCGTGTTTGGGATGCTCCGAGAATCCGGGGAGACGATGAACGTGGACAGTGAGGAGTCGGAGCCCAGGGGGAGGCGGCAGAGAGGAGGAGTGGGCAGCCGTGACCCTGAAACGCGGCTTTCATTTCTGTCTTCCAGCTCCCTCGATGGAGAGCGAGAGATGGGGTTTTTCACCTTCCACTTCTGCTAACTGGGGACAGAGGCCCCTGAGATACAGGTCACTGTCTCATCAAAAAACAAAAAGGCAATTCAAATGCTAAATCTTAAGCATGCTTTGGGGGCCACTTACTAGCTTCTGAAATTTCACTTAATCGGCAAACTCCTTGGGAAGTTACCAGAGGACCAAGAGATCACCGTCAAATGCCAAAGCGGACAGCCGAGGAAGGTGCCTCCATCGTGCGGTGGGCACAGGGGCGGGGAGGGTGGTCCTGCTCTCTGCCAGGCAGCACCACGCCATAGCAGCATCGGTGGTGGAGGGCACCACGAACAAGACACAGGAAGTACTCTCCATCACAGAGCCAGGCCTCCACGCGGGCCTCGGGAGAACAGAGCGGGCTGGACCGTGCTGCTCCTCCCCCCCCCCCCAGGGCTCCTCAGGCGTCTGCGATGGACCTGTCAGCCAGGGATGTCAGCCGCTCGACTCGAGAGCAAACGTGCAGATCCCGGCGGACAGAACCACCTTGGAACCGTCTCAGAGCAGAGCTGGTGGCCGAGAGCACGACCAGACTGCAGCATCGTGAGGGCACACGTTCACCTCTGCGCCCGACCTGGGGAAACAGACGCGTCTTCTCCAAAGCACGGAACCAGGATGTGCCTCACTGGGAGCCTGTGGGGAGGGGGCTTCCTCAACGAGATTCCGGCCCAGCCAGTGCTTCCCGGGACGGGCTGGGAGGGGCTCTCGCCAACATTCACGGCCAGCAGGGTCAACGCGGCCCCGCCCTCAAGGAGCCTGGACGTGCTGTGTCCTAGGCCACACGGAACTCGGACGCCACCCTCCTGCCCGCGGGGGCGGGGCGCTTTTTCAGGATCTCCTTCGGTCACAAGGTCGGGCTGCAAATCCACGGCTCTCAGGCACCGCCTGGCTTTCCCGAGCTTCGGTCACCCGCTTCACCGTCCTCCTCGGCTGTACTGCTCTGTTAGTGTCCCCACGGGTTCTGGGCGAGGGGCCAAGGACAGGCGCACCACCTGGCAGACGGCCTGCTTCCCTCCTTGCCTGCAGGGCCCTCCTTTCTCAGTGACCCCTGGGTCACCGTGTTCTTCTATCTGGGTTTCCTCGTACAGTTGCACAACAAGAACACCAGCCTTACAACGTTCTCCCTCTCTGTGCAGACAGGGCTGGGCGATGGGACCCAGGGACCCCAAGACGCCTGCCGGCCAACAGCAAGAACTGAGAGTGGGGCGAGTGATGGCAAGGCGGCCCAGTCCCAAGTGACCCGGGTCCTCTCTCCCCCGCCCAGTGCACCCCGCCTGCTCCCTGCTCTGTGCTGGCTCCCTCCGGACGTGGCCCCTCTTCTCTGTCACGTCCCGAGGTGAGCCCCTCGGCTCTGAGGCCCCCGTGGTGCTTCCGGCCCTCAGCCAGGCTCCCGTCACCCCGCCGGCCCAGGGGCAGCACACGCGGTTCACACCTGCGTGTCCTGTCTGCGACCCATCTCCGGAGACGAGATGGGTCCACCCGCGTCGCGGTGGACATCCCCACGTGCCCGGAGTGCCGCGTGCCCTCACAGGCGCTGCTGACCACAGCTCTGCCCCACAGTCCTCCACGGCCCCGCCACGGCTCTGCTCTGTCTCCGGCTGCCTTCTCTCTAGAGCTCGCTCCCCGCCTGACCCCCCACCACTGGTCCCCTGCCCACACAGGCCCCGGGGGCATCCTCTACGGGCTGGCCGCCCCCCAGATGGCAACCTTTGTCCTGCACGCCCAAGCCGGTGGCGGCTACACCCCGGGGCGGAAAAGCCCGGGCGGACGGACGGCCCTCGCCCCTCCACCTCCACACTTGCTCCCTCCTCGGGACCAGGGCCCGCAGGCCGACCCCCCCGCCTCTCACGCCAGCCTGCCTCCTCTTCGCTCTCGGGGCGCCAGCCGTCCGCCACCCACACTCCAACTCGCCTCACGCGGCCCAGGCCAGACCCCGAGCCGGCTCCTCCTCCCGAGAGGCGACCCCCACCCCCCCCCCCGCATCTTACCACGGGGCACACGCGCACACACACACGTGCATGCACACACGCACACGCAGCACGTGTGCACACTCTCCTGCACCCAGTGCACACTTGACACGTATTCACACACTCGTAGCACACGCACACGTTCTCACACACACGCAGCTCATGTACGGACTTTCTCTCACACACTTGGTGCGTACACACACTTATTCACACACAGCACATGCACACATGGAGTCCTTGCATACACCTTCTCAATCACAATCACGCTCGCACACGTGCACGCACACATACACTCATTCACGCGGCACGTGCACACCCTCACCCACAGCACACGCACACGCCCTCACAGCATGTGCACACGCACACTGTCACACACTCTGGTTCTCCCCTCCTCTGCAGGCACTCAAATCGCACTTCCTCAAACAAGTCCGTCCCAGGCGGTCAGCGCCCCGCCCGCTCAGTCTCCACCCTGGCACTTGCTTTAGTCTGTTCTCCTAACGCTTTCCTTCACCAGAGACCGTATTCACGCTGACGCACTGCCCCTCTACTCCCGCAGCCCCGCAAGGGCCCCCGTCTGGTTCACGGCCGCGCCCCCAGGTCCTCAGTGGTGCCTGGCGTGCAGCGAATGCTCAGAGACAGATGCTGAGTGAGCACGACACGTCATATGAAGAACACAAGAGACTGCTGAAACGCAAAAGGACACACATTCACGATCCCTTTTAAAGGTGCTATTTTACCGCTGAAACGCGACGGGAGGTTGGGTATACAGATTATAACGTAGGGAATCAAATGTTCCCGGGAACCACAGTGAGGAGAAAATCTTTCCCCCTGAGACTTGGCCACAGCAGTCAACTGCACCCTGACGCTTATTTAGGAATGTTTCCTAAAGGTTATTAATCCCGACTCGGTCTCTGCGGTGAACTGAAGGTGTCCCGGGCGGGGCTCCCCGGGGAGGAAAGTGACGGGGGCAGGAGGAAACGGAACAGCTGAGGGCGGGCACCCTGGGACACGGAGCGCAAGTCCCTCCGGTGAGAGCGGGCAGCGGCCTGCGGGACAGGGAGGGAGTGGTGAACAGGGGGCGTGACTCCCACGGGCCCTCCTCTGATGGGCCAGACCGACTGCCACCAAATCACACGTGTCAGCGGGTCAGACGGGCTTCTGTGTGTGCCTGAACAAAGCAGGAAGGACACAGAGCAAACCTGCCATTTCTCCCAAGGCTACAGGCAGGCCAGAGAGAGCAGGTGAACTTCACGCTCTGGGATCCGCCCCTCTGTTTTCTCATCAGGAAGGGAACAGGCTTGCACTTCAGCTTCTGCCCAAGTTCCTGAGAGATTCCCCAGTTCTGGCGTCGACGAGGACACCTGGTGGCCCTGACCCCGGGTCTCCACGCTACAGAACACGCCTCTGGCCACATCGGAATGCCAGTCCCCCGAGCGCCAGCCCCCACCGGACACCAGCCCCCACCTGGACGTGAGCCCCCCCACCTCAGCACCGGTGCCCACAGCAGTGAGGGATGGCGAGGGGTGAGGAGAGACCGCTCGGGTAGGATCACAGTCACTTGGAGGTCAAGAATTCAATTTTTTTGTAATTAGAATTCACATCGATGCAAAATGGGATGCCATCTTATGTGAATAGTACACAGTTCATTACATACCTGAATGCCTTCTCTGTATCAGATTCTGCTAGGCATTGAATATTTATAATTTATAACCTATCTCCTTTCAAAAAGGACCTAGGAAAGATGGCTGCTTGCTAAATGCATTATGATGTAGATCAAAATTATATCACAAAAAATAGGCGATGTCATATTTTTTAAACCAGTTTTATCTAAATACCTGCTAAGACGATAGTTTTAAAAGCAATCAGCATGTGTGCATGTTTAGTATTTAGTATATGGGGGTGACCCAGCGAAGGAATGAGTGTTAGGAGCTGGACCAGGAACCTTCCAAGCCTTCTCTCATCTAACGGACACAACAGATCTGCAGCGTACTATGTTTTATACTGGGGTGCTATCATTTTATAAAGAGCAAAACCAATGTTCTAGAGCGTCAGCCACCTTCCAGACTCCCCTGGAGTTGGATATTACACAGGGTGGCTGACGCAGTCACTGCCCACAACGTCCCACGGCTATAGAGTGGCAGTCGGGGTTCAGATGGAACTCAGCCGGACGCCAAAGCCTGTCTGCGCCCTCGTCCTTGGGCCATCACAGGGGCATCATCCCAGGTATCCATTGCTGGGCAACACGGTGGCCTGGGGCACCCTGTGTCCCGCTCTCTGAAGAGCGACTTAGGTCAACAGTCACAATTCCGGCCACCTGCTAAAATCACTCAGGGATGGTCTAAAACTCCTAATGCCAGCACGCTATTGGAAAACGTCTAACTCAAGGTGAGGCCCAGGGACAGGGACGTCTACAAGGAACTCGAGCGATCCTAGCACGTGGCCAGCTGGAGGGCCTGTCATTCACTTTATGTCAGTGGCTTGTCATCTCCAGGCGTGCTCTGTAAACCAACCATCCAGTGACGGTCACGCGCCTCCTACGTTCCAGACTCATGTCTCTTACGATGGTGATGGGGACCGCCGTGGCTCCTGTTCACAGCTGGCCTACTGTGTGCACCTCATGCACGAACCTCTTTAATCCTATCACAACCTCCCCAAGCAGGTGCTATTACCCTCTTACAAATGGTGAGAACCTGTACCTCAGAGAGCCGAAGGTCTGCCCCAAGGTCACTGGACCCACAGAGAGCTGGGACTCAGACCCAGGTGCATCTGGCTCTCACACCTACGTCCCACACTTCCTCCCAGGCCAGCCTAGGATGGACAGGTGAGGACCTCCTAACAGCCCTGAGCTGTGTGAGCACAGCAAGCACAGGACTGCAAGACGGCTTCTCTCGCCACCGTGGGGGGGGGGGGGGAGGGGGAAGGGGGCTCCAAGTGAAACCCGAACCCCTGGGGTTCCTGAAGGTGGGGCCTTCGGGAAGGCAGGGCTCCACCCTCATGATGGGTTCAGAGCCCGTGTAGGAGACACGCCAGGGTGCTCACCAGCCCTTTACCATCTGAGCACAGCCACCTATGAGCCAGGAGGGGGCTCTCGCCAGACACTGAACAGGCCCCGATTCGGGCTCCAGCCTCCAGAACTATGAGAAACACGTGTCTGTCGTTTGTAGGCAAGCCAGTCTGCGGTATTTTGTAGTAGCAGCCAAACGGGTCAGGACAAAGATTCGACTCTTACCAAAACTAATAAAATATGAGGCAGAGATGGACGGGGAGGTGTTTTGTCAAAAACTCTAAAACTAAATAGAAACCTGGTGGCTCGGTCTGGAAAAAACCATGCCATTAGTTGGCGAAAAAACGAAAAAGCGACAAAACACGAGAATCGCTTTTTCACAGCAAACGAGACATTCTGAACCAGCAGTGTGAACCCTTCCAGGCCAAGCACGGGCCCGCGGGCTAACAAAAGCCGCCCTCGGCTGCACCAGCCTTCCCAGGCCTTCCACGTTCCCTTCGTTGCCCACTGCCTCCCAGATGCCACCGTGGACAAACTGTACCACCACAGCCACAGCCTGGAGGCGTCATCCGCCCACTGACGCGGGCTCAGAGCTTGCTGATGGCCCTGTGAGCGGGCGTCACACCAGCGTCCATCCCGGGACTGGCCATGGGACGCACGGCGAAAGGCGCGGTGGCCCCGGCTGGCGGGGCTCACTGGAGGGCCCCCTGGCTACCCTTGTCACCGCGAGGCCACGCGCTCCGGGGGCTCAGAGGAGACAAGCAGACACACGGCCTGCCGTCCGCCTGGTCCGCGGGAACTGTGGGGCTGGCTGCCGTGGGCACCTCCGTGGTCTCCGCTGGGCCCTGCCCACGCTCGCTGTGGTGCCCCTGGCGCACAGGCCACAGTGGCGGGCATCCCACGCGGGAACTTTCTCAGTGCCACCCAGGAACACCCCCCTCCCTCCCCCAGCTCAGGAAACACCAGCTGCCATTCAAGGCCGTGTTCAGGTCTTCAACTTCACTATGGGCAACTCTGACTCTTGCCCAGGACGCCATCATCCATGAGCGTCCAGGTCTGCTTTAGCACGGGGCGAGCGACAGACAGCACGCCGGCCGCTCGGTGAGATGCGCCTTCTCTGAACTTAAAGCAGTGGAACCGGGGCCACTTCAGCGGCACAGACTCCAACTCGGGAACAGGTACCAACCACACTAGTGCTCTGATGATACCCACGGTGCAAACGCTCTTTTCACTCCTCCACTTCGAACATTTAATAAGCAATTCGTTATAAACAGCAAACATCTAAGAAATACTTTTAAGAGGAGAAGTAGAAGCGAGTTTCACTGTATGATGATGACCTTTTCCATGGGTCTAGCACCAAACACGAGACAGATCATTGTAACTGGGTCACTGCTCTCAACCAGTCGAGGTGACCTTGTTCACCTGGGTCTGTCCAAGACCTGGATTCCATCCTGCCCTCTGCCCTCTGCCCTCACACCCTCCCCCTGCCCACCTCCCCCTGAACACCCACGCCCTCCATCCAGCCCATTCCAGTCGTCCTTCCTTTGCATGGACCCCAGGGCTTTGACCTTTCTTCCACCTCCAATGTCTGGGTCCCGGCCCCTCACTGCCTCTGACTTGCCATCCTGGGGGACTTCCAACTGGGAGCCGACTTTGTCTCCTACCTCAGATGACACCTTCAGCCTCTCCCAGCACAACTGAGGGCAGGCGGTAGCAGGGAGAATCTGTCTCTCACGGCGTCCCCAGGGGTAGCGCAACACCCCTCAGTGTCCACGATCCTGGACACGGCACCAGGGGGGCCTCACTCGTCCCTTGTGGCTCCAGTGTCTGGGCCGGGGTGGCACGTGCTGGGAGTTCATCACGTACGTGTAATTGTACAGGAAGGACCGGCGGAGCCCGCGTGAAGAGACACCCCTCACTGGGCGTGTGGATGCAGCCGCTAAGTGAATAAAGGTGGTGGGGGTGACGGGAAAGGAGGGCGTTGGAAAGGAAGGAGAGGACGTGCAGAAACCACTGACCCGAGAGCCACGTGCGCTAAGACTGAGGCCCTAGACCCACAGCCACGAGTGGCACAGTCACAGCCCCGCTCTCCTCATCCGCGGGCCAAGAGACTCCACCTGTTATCACACGCTCACTGAGACGGAAGCTGAGCAGAGCCTGGTAAACAGTAAGCGTTTAATGAGCAACGACAGACGGGATCTAGACTAGCTGGTCACAGAAGTCTCATCCCTGTCGGACAGCCCCGTCGTGCGGTGAGCCACCGGACGACCTCCCGGCCCAGCCTCACGAGGAGGCACCAGACCTCCTCCCGTTTCCGAATCCAGGGACAACAAACTTCCCATGAAGGGCCAGACAGTCAATATTTTTAGCTGTGGGGGCCATACAGTCCCTGTTGCGATGACTCCAACGTGACATTTCATCACGAGGACAGCCGTGATGCCACGCGAGTGCGGCTGTGTGGCAATAGAACTTGATTGATGAGACCCGGCAGTGGGCCCGATTTAACCCATTAGCTCTCTGGTTTGCTGCTGTCCTAGACCATGAAAAGGTTTTGCTTCGTTTTAAGTGGACCCAGAACAGACCCTTCGTGCGTTTGCTGATTCACTACACCCAACAAGTGTTTTCGGTGCTTACTACGTGCCAGGCCCTTTTGAACGTGGGGAGCGGAGTGGTGAGCAATGCTGAGTCGTCGCCCGCTCCAGATGGCGGTGACCCATGGAAAACTCTCTAGTGTCTCGCTCCATTCGCTGTCCCATCCCCTCACCCCTCACAGACGCTGTCGGCAGAGATCGGCGGCTCCGGTCTCAGCCGTGTTATGGGCCGGGGTTTCCTGCAACAGGAAAAAATAGGTTCTGTGGCTTTAAAAAAGAAAGTTTTCAAATCACTGGTCTGCACCGGGTGTCACGGTTTAACGGGTGGCTGGCGTGTGGCACCAGTCCTGCTGACATCTACTGCCTGCCCTGCCGCGTCCCAGGAGACAACACTGATGTATGTGGACCGACGCATGGCTTCCAAAATCACCCCGGTCCCACCCTCGGTCCCACAGTCCTCACGGTGTTTGCAGACTGGTTCCCACTGACACTCAGGGCCACCACAGCCACATTCCGGGTCGCCACGTACCTTCACGGGCTCCTGGATCTGCTCTCCTGGGAGCACACTCAGGTGTCTCTGCGTGACACTGTGACTGAATAATGGCAGGCAGGGGCCAACCCCTCCAACGCTCTCTCTCTCTCCTGCAGGGAAAGGGGACCCCCAACCAGCACACTCCATGCAACCCCGGCAAGGTGGGCAGCCCCGCCCTCTCCCATGAGGGCACCCCGAGGTCCGCATGGATGCATCCCACGTGGGGCAGCGCACTGCCCTGGGGCAGCTTCATGGAGAGCTGGGCGCGACCTCACAGAGGGAGGATGTCACCGAAGCCAGGGCGAATGGCTCCCTCCGCCACCGCGCCCCGGGTCTGGGAAGAAACGCCAGTCCTCTCTGAACAGCCCTTCCCCGCAGTGACAGCCCCCGTTCTCATTGTTCACCAAGAGCAGGCGGCCGGCAGGCAGGCAGCCGGGTGCCGCGAGGCCGCATCGGCATCCGCCCCAGGCTACCCTCACGGGGTTTTCTGGAATCTTCTCCCTGCCAGCCTCCCAGGCTGGCCCGCCTTCCCGTGTGGCGCCTCGCCGCGCGGGCGGGCGGACAGCGCTCCTCTGACACGGACAGCTACGGGCAGACGTGAGCCGACCAAGTATTTCCTATTACGTGCAGGGCCTCGCAGAGTAGAGCCCAAAGATCCTATGCGCTTTCTGTCTCACGGGCAGATGACACTGCTGACTCTTACGGAGCCGCTAAAGCCACCATCTGCGGTTACGTTCGCGCGTCAGAACGAGACCCGCCCCCTGCGCACGCGGGGCGTGGTCACATGCCCGCCACCGCTCCCCCTGGGTCGGCCAGGTCACAGCCGACAGACGTCCCGACGGTTTGCCCTCAAGATGTCGCCCGGCCAGCAGTGCTCCTCCCGGGGACGAGCCGTCGAGCTCCACCTGAGCGCCGGCTTCTAGAGCAGGGACGGAAAGGACCCGGGCCCCCACTCTGCCACGGCACTTGCTGGTGGCGATGCCGGCCACCCGCAGACACGCCGTGGACGATCGGATGCCACGGCCTCCGCGGCGCCTTTCCCCGGAAGCCCTCCGGATCTCCGGCGCCGGAAAGGAGGAGGAGGCGCGGCAAAGCGTGGCGACGCCGCCGGGCAAGCGTGGCCGTATCGCGGCCTCAACAGCCGGAGCCACGCGGAACTGCCGTTTTTATAGGTCAGAACCATCGAATTCGTACAGCTGCGCCTGACCTCCCCATTGCACGCTGCAAAGCGAACGTCCTGGATGGCGCTAAGGTGGTTTACAAATGCCAGAAGTCCAGCGTCCTATTCGGTCTGTTCGAGGGACCGCGATCCCTGCAGCACCTGCGTTTTCTATCTGAACCGGGACAGTGGGTGACGCATGTGAATGCCTGGCGGCCCCAAGGCACATTGGCCAGAGATGCCTCTCCTTCCTGCCTCCTCTCCTCTCCCCTCCTCTCCAGAGATGCCTCTCCTTCCTGCCTCCTCTCCTCTCCTCTCCCCTCCTCTCCCCTCCCCTCCTCTCCAGAGATGCCTCTCCTTCATGCCTCCTCTCCTCTCCTCTCCCCTCCCCTCCTCTCCTCTCCAGAGATACCTCTCCTTCCTGCCTCCTCTCCTCTCCTTCCTCTCTCTTCTTCCCACCTCCTCTCCTCTCCCCTCCCCTCCTCTCCCCTCCCCTCCTCTCCTCTACTCTCCAGAGATGCCTCTCCTTCCTGCCTCCTCTCCTCTCCTTCCTCTCTCTTCTTCCCACCTCCTCTCCTCTCCCCTCCCCTCCTCTCCCCTCCCCTCCTCTCCTCTCCAGAGATGCCTCTCCTTCCTGCCTCCTCTCCTCTCCTCTCCCCTCCCCTCCTCTCCAGAGATGCCTCTCCTTCCTGTCTCCTCTCCTCTCCTTCCTGTCCTCTCTTCTTCCCACCTCCTCTCCTCTCCCCTCCCCTCCTCTCCTCTCCAGAGATACCTCTCCTTCCTGCCTCCTCTCCTCTCCTCTCCCCTCCCCTTCTCTCCAGAGATGCCTCTCCTTCCTGCCTCCTCTCCTCTCCTGTCCCTCCTCTCCTCTCCCTCTTCTCCCTACTCTCCTCTCCCTCCTTCCCACCTCCTGGCCTCTCCTCTCCTCGAGCTACTGGCCCGGTTTCAGCAGGGGGCACTCAGGCACCCACCCCCTCATACACTCCTAATGTTTCATAATCTGTTGCTGAAAACACGTGCCTAGGGGTCACTGATGTCTAGGGCTGTGTCCCTCCCCTCAGACTCTCCGACCTGTGTATCGTTTCAACTACTTCCCACAGATGGAGTCAAAAGCGCTTTGAGTATCTGCCGAAATGCCCTATCATAGCCCTGCTTGCCAGGACCAGTTTCCATGGGGAAAAAAAATCAACTAGAAACAAACAAAAAAAAAAGAAGCTGTATACCATCCGTCTCCTGCAGAACTAAGGTAGAAAGTCCCAATCGCAGAAACATCCGACCAGCCAACAGTGTGTTTGTAACCAGCTGCCATCCAGAGCACATACGTGCTCTACAGAGAGATGTTGTGGGTCACAAACCACAAAGGAGCAGAGTCTATCAACCCAAAGTGCAGTGGAAGTTCCTGCAGACTCATCCCAGAACGTTCTCCGTGCGCCCTGCATGGTAAGACCTTGTTCTCCGGGGTATATTTGAGTTTCCAAAATAGTCAAAAATCTCAGAATCCAGCATGACTAATGAGATGGGTAAGCAAACAGGACAGGGTCATCAGGGGCCAAAAAGTACTGTCTAAAGTCAGGAGAAAGATTTTCTTAGACAGCAATGAAGCGGGTTCTTAAAGCAAATCCCAAACGGGTCCCAAAGGTCTTGAGCATGGCGGTGACGGGGACCGGCAGAGGTCGCACTCAGCGGGAGGGGCAGGACCTACTCTACCGTCTCCGTTGAAGATGATACGGTTGGCCTTGCTCTGCAAGCACCCCCGGGAGTTAGCAAGTCCATTGTCAGTGAGGTCAGTGGGTGGCCGTGGAGACCACACCTTCTTCTGCACAAGCACTGGCGGGCATTCGAACTCTGAGGAGAACCGGACAGGAGTCGGCCACTCGAATGCCTGATGTCGGGGGCTCTCCCAGGGCCGGCTGCCGGGTCAGGGCCGAGCCAGGCCCAGCACTGGTAATTCAGGGACCAACCGTGGCAGGTGTTGCCGCTCCGGTGAGCACACCTGCACTGCGTTCGCTTACAAACAGAACAACTAGGGGGCAAGTATTTCTGGTCTAATAACCCCGTGCGGCCAATTCAAGCTTCTCACCTTCGACACGAAGACTGAGCTCGGGGTGGCGAAACGAAGTGATAAGATAAAAATAAAGTCACAAGTGGCAAAGCATGATTAATAATCTTGAAATCTTTGGCTACTCAAACTCACTCGGTGTGGGATGTGACAGGTGTTTCCACAGGGAACACGAGGGAAGGAAAAACCCCCCCTCTCTGAGCCGGGGTGAAGAGGCCAGGAGCGAGAGGCGCGCTAATTAGCCCTGACCAGGGCCACCTCACAGGCTCGGGGCAGGAGAGACCGCCCCACGCAGTAGGGCAGAACCCGAGAGGACTTCTTCACGGGCCTCCTGAGTCTACACAGACTGCAGCAAAACCTCCAGAGTCGGAAGGAACTTAGAACTAAGTCCCCGTGCGGAATATCCCACGGTGACTTGAGGAGGACTCTCGACTCGGCCATCTGAAAACTTCTGGACACGGTACAGCGAACCTCCCTGAACCCCACCAGCTCTGTGACGAGGGTGCCGGTGCCCCAACATTTGGGGAAACTCTGGCTGACGGAAAGCTCACCTTTAAAGCAGAGAAGAGAGTGAAAACTGAGGTTTGGGAATGTTTTCATTGGTGATTTCTAGAAGGATCTCCTTTCACGTTACTCAGAAGAAACTCCAGGCGCGCCTCGCTCTGCCGCAGACGCTGTTTGGTGCGGCCGGCAGGTCCGCGGCCACCCTGGCCCGTGTCCAGCACGTCTGTCGGCCACCATGCCCCGCGGTCACGTGCTCACTTCCTGTCTCCGAGTCACGTTTCGGTAATTCTCGCAGTATTTCAAACTCTCCCGTCACTGTATTCGTCACGGCGATCCGTGGTCAGTGACAGCTCAGGTGACGGTCAGCATTTTCTAGCACAAGAGTATTATTAAATCAAGGCGCGTACTTTTCTTCAGAGGTGACGCTCTTACACACCTACCAGACCGCGGCGCGGCGTGAACACAACGTGCACACGCACTGGGAACCACACGGGTCACCCGCCCCGCTCTACCAAGACACCCGCCTTCCTGGACGGCCAGAGCGGAGGCCACCGCGTCTTCAGCTCATGTGGCACACGCCAGGTCCCAGAGCGCTCACGGGGCCTCCGTCCTCCACATCGGGGACGGTGCCTTCCGCCGTCTCCTTCCTCCACCCCACTGGCTTTCCTGTTTTGTCCCTCCATCCGTTTCTGTGTGACTTCTCATTGCGCTGACTCGCTTTAGCAGGCTGCTCCTAAATGAGGTCGGTGAAAACACGCTACGCGAAAGGATGGTGACAACAATGAGACACTTCAGTGAGCAGGAGGGCTGTGCCTTGTCAAAGAGGCCGCTGTCAGCAGAGCTCAGTGGGGTCCCCTGGCCCCTTGAGGACTCATTAAACCTCTGACCCCCCTCCCCTCAGAACACCTGCCACGGGGCGATGTCACTTTGGGTGGATATCAGCTCAGTGTCTATCCTCCCCACACAGCTGGGAGCTTCCGGAAGGTCAGGATGGAGCCCCAGACGCTAGGGGCTCTGGCACATAGTGTACAAGTAATCCGTACTGCGGGAGCAGTGAGAGGGAAGAGCAGGCCTGCCGGTACCGAGGTCGACAGGAAGGGAGTGCCAGGTGACCGCAGGCAAGGACGGGAGCTGGGACCCTAACTGGTGACTGGCCGCCCGCCACCGTTCATGGGCAGAAGTGCAGCGCCAGCGCCGGCCACACTCCGCCCATGTTACGTGGCCACGGTCACTGCCAATTTATGTAAAGATCCCCGGTTTCGGGGTCTCAGACAGCCCCCTCTAGTGCGTACCTATCAGACCTCAGGTGCAATCCACAAAAGCAGCCTCTGCGGATGAAGAGATCATTTCTGGATTCAGGGGAAAGAGCCGGAATGGCGGTCACGCCGGAGGACCAGCCTAAGCCTAAGCCTTGGGGAGCAGGGCTAGAAACCACACGGAGGCACTGGCCTGACCGGAAAGCTGTGCAGTCCCCACCCGGCAATCACGAAGCCCGCCCCACAGCTGCCGCTGTCACACTCAGGCCACTGGCGTGTTCCCGGTGTGCCAGGAACTCACTACCACCTGGAAGTCACCTGCGATGCTGCCACCATGACCCCCACACCCCAAAGCTATCTGCAGCCACTCATACTGCCAACCGCTGTCCCGTGTGGCCCCCTGTGACTGGCAGCATCTCAGTCATACGCACGGTCCTAGTCACGGGGAAACTGCAAACTTGATTTCTTATTCCCATAATGGGAAATGGGGCTAATAACCTAGGAATTTCCCCCTATATAGGAGGGCTATTCAAAAGACGACGAGCAGCCACAAGAGTCAGATGTCCACAATGTAACTTCTGAGTGTTTCTCCCCCAGGCACAATGACAACAATGGGAGACGTGATTAATATCATGGCCTCCGAATCCCAGAAAAGCTTCGCCCTCTGCTGGCTAAGTACACCATTCCATCATATTATCTGACAATAGCTTTTATTCTATTTCAAAATAGTATGACTTTACCCAACACAGAAACACAGCTACAATAATTAAAAACAAGTATAAGACCCAAGTAAATAGTTCTTGCCAACTTTTAAAAAGAAGATTTTTTAAATCTTCTATAATCACATGGAATTAAATAATAGAGATGAGTTATCCTAAAACCCCATCAACCAAAACTGTGATTCACAGCAAAGCAAAAGACAACTATTAGCACTACACCAAAATAAAAAGCTTTTACACAGCAAAGGAAATCGACACAACAAAATGGCAACCTCCTGAATGGGAGAAGATACTTGCAAACAAGATACCCAATAAGGGGTTAATACCCTAAATATATAAAGAACTTATACAATTCAACACCAAAAAACAAATAAACTATTAAACAAATAATTTTTTAAAAAAGTAAAAATGGGCAGAGGACCTGAATGGACCACTTTCCAATGGCGACATCCAGGCGCCAACAGACACGAGAAGATGCTCAACATCGCTCATCAGCAGGGAAATGCAGATCAAGACCAGGAAGAGGTATCACCTCACACCTGTCAGAACGGCTAAATCCAAAAGACAAGAAACAACAGGTATTGGTGAGGATGTAGAGAAAGGGGAACACTTTGGAACTGCTGGTAGGAATGCAAATTGGTGCAGCCACTGTGGAAAATAGTATAGAGGTTCCTCAAAAAGTTAAAGATAGGACTACCCTGGGGCACCTGGGTGGCTCAGTGGGTTAAGCGTCTGACTTCGGCTCAGGTCATGATCTCCTGGTTCATAAGTTCGAGAATCGCGTCGGGCTCTGTGCTGATGGCTCGGAGCCTGGAGCCTGCTTCGGATTCTGGGTCTCCCTCTCTCTGCCCCTCCCCCACTTGTGCTCTGCTTCTCTCTCTCTCTCAAAAGTAAATAAACATTAAAAAAATTTTTTTTAATTAGAACTACCCTATGATCCATTAATTCCACTACTGGGTATTTACCCAAGGAAAATGAAAACCATTAATTTGAAAAGATGCCTGCAGCCCCATGTTTACTGCAGCATTATTTACAGTGGCCAAGATACGGAAGCAGCCCAAGTGCCCATCGACTGATGAATGAAAAAGAGATCAATAAATAAATACACACGCTCACACACACACACACAACCGTGAACTATTACTTGGCCATACAAAAGAATGAAATCTTGCCATTCGCCACAACATGGATGGACCTATCATGCTAAGTGGAATACGTCAGTCAGAGAAAGACAACCGTATGATCTCATTCATACGTGCATCTAGAAAACAAAGCAAATGAATGAGCAAACAAAAAGCAGAATCGGACCTCTACATACAGAGGACGAACTGGTGGCTGCCAGAGGGATGGGGGTGGGGAAGGGGGAAGACGGGTGAAGGGAAGGAGGAGACACAGCTTCTGGTCACGGAATGAGTGAGTCACGGGGATGAGAGGCAGAGCACAGGGAGCACGGTCGGCAATATTGTAACGGTGTCACACGGGACAGATGATGACTACACTTGTGATGGTCACAGTCCAACGTATAGAGCTGTCAGATTATTGTACTGCACGCCTGATGCTAATGTAACAACATTGTGTGTCTACTCAAATTTTTAAAAATGGTTAGAAGTATGAGTCACAAAAACACTTTTGTTGTTTAAAATGAAGACTTCTGGACGGCCACACCTTCCCTATCCTGTAACTCTGTAACTCTGACGTAAGAAAACGTATACCGTCCCCAAGCACAAAGGTAAAGACAGACCCAAACGGCTGAAGAGCCCCAGGGCATGAGGACAGGTGACCCTGCAGGTCCAGCAGGGCTGCGAGGCCCCAGGAAGAGCCTGTGGTGCAGTAGGGCACCATCAGGACAAGTACAGTTGACATGAACCTCGGAGCTCCTCAGACTCGCCTGCCCCACCAGCCCGAGCTAAGTGATTGTGGCGACTGAGATTCCACTTTCCGTCCCCATCCTGTCCCCCACACACTTAATAACTGGGGCCCCAGTCTCGGGCCTAGCACCTCCCAGGGAGAGGAATGGACAAGGGGAAGGAGAAGGCACCAGATGGACAGTTAACCTGGCGATCTTTCCTCCCTGCCGTCTGTCACCACCGATAACACCAAGGCAGCCTTTCCTACAATCAGGCTGAAAACAATCTGATAGTTCTGACCCACGTCCCTCCTTTATTTCAGTATCGAGATAGTCTTGTCAGTGTCTTCTCCATGGCTTGTAAATTCCCGTTCCCTCTGAGGGATCAGTGGGAGCCCCAGAGGCACCAAGAACACACTGTGAGCGCTCCAAAAACCGTCACTGGAACCCCAGCACGCGGAAGTGAGACAAGACCCACTCCCTAGACCTGGACAGGTTGTGTGCCTGCTCGAACAAGATCCACAAGTTCCCAAGCATTGGGAAAATCAGACCGTCAACACACACCAATGCCAAGAGGAAGCAAGGCTGGAATTACCTGACAGGGTTTTACAGCAGCCGTTATAAAAATGTTACAGTGAGCAACCAATACTCCAAACCAATATAAAAAAAAACAAAAAACAAAAAAAACAAAAACAGAAAACCTCACCAGTGGGAGAGAAGATATACAAAAGAACCAAATGCAAGTCCTACAACTGAAAAATACAGTAACCAAAATTTAAAAAAAAAACAAAACCCTCAGTGGATGGGTTCAACAGCAGAATGAACATGACAGAGGAAAGAATCAATGAATTTGAAGACAGAACAATAGAAAATACTCAACTTGAACGCTGGGTAGAAAATGAAGTAAAAAACAAAATAAACAGAGTCTCAGAAACCTGTGGGATGATAACAGCTGAGCCAACATTCATATCCGTGACATCTCAGGACAGGTGGGGAGAACAGGGCTGGAAAATATTCAATGTGCATACATGTGTATATGTGCACAAACATGTATATGTGCGCATACATGTGTGTAAGTGCACACATATGTATATATTCACACTCATATATATGTGTATGCATTTATACAAACACGTATATACACATATAGTAAAACCTTGGTTTGCAAGGATAATTCGTTCCAGAAACATGCTTGTAATCCAAAACACTTCTATGTCAAAGTGAATTTCCCCATAAGAAATACTGGAAACTCAGATGATCCGTTCCACAACCCTAAAATATTTATATAAAAATGATGGTGACAATATGGTAAAATAATACAAAATTTTTAAAAATACAAAATATAAAGAAAAATAATTAAAACAAATAACCTGCACTTACCTTTCAAAACCTCCGTGGCTGGTGGGAGGGAGACAAGAGAGGGGAGGGTTAGTGTGTAGGATGACTTTCTCTGTCACTAACGGAGTCACTGCTCTCTATCAGCTCAATGGAATCTTCTTCTCTTTGTGCAACTTTAACAAGGGACCTATCCAGTGACACTTGCTTTTGCCTCCTTTGAGGATTTTGCAGGAAAGTGACACTGCATTGACGATCATGCACAATCCCTTAGCAAGGGGGGGGGGGGGGTGGGAGGGGTGGGGAGAAAGACCACTGGCTCACTTGTGATCATGTGCCGTTCAGTGTCATGTACTACTCCTATCGCAAAATGTCACTCGTTTATCAAGTTAAAATGTATTAGAAACGTTCACTCGTCTTGCAGAACACTCACAGAACAAGTTACTCTCAATCTAAGGTTTTACCGTATATGTATATATGCACAGAGACACGTATAAGCACACATGTGTATATATGCACACACGTGTGTGCAATATATGTATATACACATGCACATACGTGTGTAGGCACGTGCATACACACATACACGCATATACATGTAACTACATATAAAACACTACATCTGATGATCGATGAATAAAGAGAAAACACTCAGATGATTATATTTGAAAAGTCGAAAGGGCAAAGGGGCCTAATAGCAAAAGGTTCCAGACGTCTTCCAAAGCAGAGTTGGTAAGTCGTGTACGTAGACTGTAATATCTAGAGCAAACACTACTGAAACTCACAGTACATTCACAAACACCGTACATAAATCAAAACGAAATTCTGCAAAACGTTCGAGTAGCCCGCAGAAGGCGAGGAGAGAGAAACAGGACCAGCGATAAGTGAGGAAAACAAACAAGATGCTGGGCTTGAGCCCTGAGCCACCAGAGATTTCAATGCACGTGATCTAAGTAGGTCGGTGCAAAGGACAAAGATGGGCCAAGTGACAAAACAAAAACTACACACACATACAACCCAACTACACTGTTGGCAAAACAACCCAACCTCCAAAGCATCGTCCAGAGCACCGTCCCTACAAGAGGCAGGGAGGGGCCCGCGTACGGCTGCTGCCTGCCCAGGACCAGGACTGACCCCCAAAAGGCACATCCCTCCCCCTGGGATGAGGATTTCACTCACTCACTCACAACTCCCTGCTCATCTAATAACGCCCGTGCGACTTACCACCAAGAGGGGAAATCCAGATGGAGACGCGCACACAGGGTCAGGAAACACACAGCAACGTGGGTAAAGCATCCCTAGAGACACCTCGGGACGAGTCTGTTCCTTGGACTGGACTGAGTGTGGCTGCACGCCCTCGTGCTGGCAGCTTGCACGGAGGTCAGGGAAGCTCCCTGGGACTCTCCGAACTGGAACATTCTGTCTTTAACACAGTCCCTCTGGGGACAGAAGCAGCCGGCTACCACCCTGTCTGAGTGACAGGTGTCAACCCACACATCACCACACTGTGTCAGAGAGCAGAGGTGAGGAGTGATTGAGACATTAGGAGTACGTGCTCAGTGCAGAACTAGGGGCAGAAAACAGGGTTTCAGGGGGCAGTGAGGACCGACCCAACAAACAGGTGTTTGCTGTCTCTTCTCCCCTAGAATCTAAAAAAAACACAAATGGTTTCCAAAGAATAGGATATTTAAGATATCGTAAAAACCATTCCTTTTTAACTTGTTAGTACAGAAGTATCAGTAAGTCCTCAAAGCCTTTTTTTTTTAAATATATTTTTAAATGTTTTTATTTATTTTTGACACAGAGACAGAGCATGAGCAGAGAAGGGGCAGAGAGAGAGCGAGACACAGAATCTGAAGCAGGCTCCGGGCTCTGAACCGTCAGCACAGAGCCCGACGCGGGGCTCAAACTCACAGGGTGTGAGATGGTGACCTGAGCTGAAGTCGGACGCTTAACTGATTGAGCCACCCAGGTGCCCCTGCCCTCAAAGCCTTTTAAAAGTCTTGATGACTCAAAAATAAAAGTGAATCTGAACTTTACAGTAAGTCTGTATGATCTTTAGGGCACACTTATACTTGGGTACAACATCTCTCATATCTCACACATATTTAAAGATTATTTTGGGGGCACCTGGGTGGCTCAGTCGGTTGAGCATCTGACTTCGGCTCAGGTCATGATCTCGTGGTCTGTGAGTTCGAGCCCCACGTCGGGCTCTGTGCTGACGGCTCAGAGCCTGGAGCCTGTTTCAGATTCTGTGTCTCCCTCTCCCTGACCCTCCCCCATTCATGCTCTCTCTCTGTCTCAAAAATAAATAAACGTTAAAAAAAATTTTTTTAAGATTATTTTTATGTATTAAACTTTGTTACACTACTAAATTTTATATTCTTTCCTCCCAAAATATATATTTTTTTCAAATTAACAAATCAGTCTAAGTTTTCCACACTTTAGGAGAAATCATCGTTATGGACGGCGGGGGGGAATGGTAGTTCTCTCTGGAAACTTTGATTCTGGTATATTATCTATGAGATTCCGGGCAAATGAATTCCTCTGAACCTCTATTTCCTCATCTATAAAATGGGTATATGAAGATGTCTACACTCAGAAGATTACCAGAAATATCACACTGAAATAGCGTGGCAAGTGCTGTGAAAACTGCAACGTAGTATATGACTGTAACCAGGCTACCACCTGTGTGCAGGCAGAAGGGTTTCTGGCACCTCACACGCTGACGGCCAGGAACAAGCCAGGATTTCACTCCCCTTGGTCTTACATTTTACACTCACAAATTCATCTGATTTTCAAACGGCATATATTGAATTAAAAAAAAAAAACACTATTAATTCCTTATCTTTTAGCAACTCTTCCCTACACACAGTGTGTTTTTAGATGCATTATCTGGGCTTTGTAACTTGTGTAGATTTTTACCGAAAGTGGATATGGGTTTGGAAATCTCTATAGATCTTATCCTGCTATACCGGTCCATCCAAGACCAGCTCCCGTAAACAGTCAAGGGGTCTGATGTAAGTAAGATACTAAAAGCAAGAGTCTTTATAGATTCTCCCTTCAAAATCAAATAGAAAATTCACTCAGAGACTGCAAATTCCCAAATTTTTCACGACATCATCAACTTCATATGAAAGCAACTTCATAGTCCTGACGTAGGCCAGGGAGCAGAGGAACGAGGTACTGAATGTACAAACAACACACTTTCAAGCATCTGGGGATTCTGGAAAGGATTCATTTTCCCATTTAAAAAACATTTCAGGGGTGCCTGGGTGGCTCAGTCGGTTAGGTGTGTGACTTTGGCTCAGGTCATGATCTCGCGGTCTGTGGGTTCAAGCCCCGCATCGGGCTCTGTGCTGACAGCTCGGAGCCTGGAGCCTGCCTCAGATTCTCTGTCTCCCTCTCTCTCTGCCCGTCCCTGGCTTGCACTCTGTCTCTCTCTCTCAAAAATAAATGAACACTATAAAAAACTCCATCGGGCCCTGGGCAGTCACTTCCTTCCTGCTGTGCCGGTTACTGGGTCATGCATGGTCCCCCTCTCCTACTGACGGGGGTCCCCCTGAAGGCCTCGTTCCTCTTCAGGTCCTCAATGACCACAACCTGGCCTACAACAGGAGGCCCTCAAAAGCTGCCGGTGGGACAACAACACGAGTGGGGCTTGGGCAGGCTGAGGGGACACCCTGTCTCTCCCTTCTCCCCGCCCGAGGGACTCGGTGACGGCCGGCCCTGCCAGGGCACTGAAGGGAGATGGCCCCAGCACGTCGAGTCCCACAGGCCGGACGGGGGACTGAGGTCTCTTTCCTTCTGAGTTTTCCAGCACAGCTGCCTGCAAGGCCACTCGCCTCAATGCTCCAAGGACAGGCTCTCCAGTGGTAACACGTCAAATGTCCAGGACAGATGGTGGAGAAGCCCCAGGGGCAGTGGGGCCTCCCGACCGCCTGCGGTCTCACGCCCTCCTTCCCCAGCCGCCCAGTCCCCAGTCTCACCAGAGCCTCGGGGCCTCTGAGGGCCTCGTTTCTGACTGCGTACTAGACCCAACAAGGGCTGTTCGGAACGTGTCGGTGGAGTGAGGAGGCCTCGTTCACACACATCTTCCTTTTCAGGTTTTCCAAGTAACTTGCGTGCTCTTCCCCACAATACGGCCACTCGAGATGACACCGCTTCCTTCTGGATGAGCCCCCCCCCACCTCTAACTCTGAGTTACTCGACCCCCTGGGGGTAACAGTGGCGCCACCAGCAGGAAAACGTGGGGCTTGGTGGTTAGGGGTGGAGGGGAGATTGACATTTTGCTGCACAGCCTTCTCTGCGGTCAGAATCGTTAAGCAGGCACATGACCACCTTCACAAAACCGTTTCCATGCAAAGGAAAACTGAACCAAAATCTAGACATCAGGCCTCTGCAGAGCCCCTCCGGGTGGGAGCAGGGCAGCCCCCCATGGCGGGCGCCGAGCCCACACGCCGGCTGCGGCTCCACAGGCCCGCGCGTGCCACCCACGGCGTCCGGAGTCAGGCGTGCAGACCTGAGCACCGGCGGGCTGTCCCGGGAGAGCAGGAAACAGGCACCGTGACCGCCACGGCCACGTCCGAGGGACAGGTGGCAAGAGGTGCAAATTAAATGGTGCGGCTGTGAGAAGCACCAGCCCGGCCGGGAGACGCAGTCCCCAGCAGGGCCGCCACCGGCGGAGACGGGGGATGGCTGGGGACACCCAACACCTGCACTCTGGGAGCCCCGGGAGTTCTTTCTGGTGGGCTGGGCTGAAGAAAGCCCTCGAAGGGTACAGCTGCCAGCCCACCTGCCTGCCACTCTGACAGCCACAGACCACTGCCTGACCAGCCTCCCCGCCGGGCGCACAGCGCCTGAGCTTCTGTCCGGAGCGTGTCCTCCGACCGGGGCTACCACACTGAAAAGTATAAAAACAGTTTGCACGGGACATAATCACACTAAAAATCACCCCTACGTGTCTGGAATTCAAGTTTAACGGGGTGTCACGTGTTTTCTGTCGGCCCTCCTGGTGCCGTACGCGCCTCTGTCAGCTTCACCACGGATCGCCGCCCCACGGACGCAGGACCAGGAGTTGGCTGAGCCACGAGTGACCGAGCTGGGAGAGGCTCCACCCACAGGGGCAGTGCCGTGCAGGTGCGGGAGGGGCTGGGCACGGAGGACGAGGTGGGCCCCTTGCGGGAGGACACCCCCGTGACAGGCGGACCCTTGCAGGAACTCCGGAGGTTGAAGGTGGAGAGGCGGCTGAAAAGCGGCCCGAGACTACAGAAGTCAGGGGGGTGGGGGGCCAGAACCCAGTGTGGAGGGATCCCCGGGACAGGGAGCCCACACACGGGGAGCCCAGCACAGAAAGGCCGTCCGGGGAAGCTAGGAAGACGCGGCACACGGGGGCCTGCTCGTCACGAGAGTCACGAGATCCCGTCCTCGCCGTCCCAGCCTGACAGGTACAGAAGGACGTCAGGGCTCGAGGCCGCGGAGCTGATAACCTCCAGGGCCAGGACGAGAGCCGGTGCCCAGACGGGACTTCGTCACACAGCTCACAGCTTGGGATGCGTTTAGGACTCGAATCACAAGCGCTGGGATGAGAAAGGAAGGCCCAGCCGGGCCTAGGGGAAGGGAAAGGAGGGAAGCAGGGAGGGTGGAGGAGGGGGCAAGGCTAGGACACGCTGTGCCAGCACGTGCGTCTGACCCGCACCCCGACTCTGGGGTTGCACTCGGCAGGGGCCACAGAGCCTCCCAGCTGCCCCCAACTCCCAGGCCCACGGAGTCCCAGCGACGGCTCGAGCCATCCCCATAGTGAGCCGCTGGGGCCCAGGAGGGCTGCACCGGCCACGGAGCAGAGCCGGGCCACCTGTGAGCAGGGGCAGGGCCAACGTGCCGGCCGTGCATCACCCAGCCCGCTGCTGTCAGCTCCTCGTTGTTCTGATTTCCCGAGGACCCCGTGCTGCCGTGATCGACGGTCTTCCTGACAGTCCACCTTCCTCTGCGGAAAACCGCCTCCCGGCCCTGGTGGGATGCTCGGCCCCACACACGGGGTGCGAGACTGACTCCCGCTGCGGTAACACCAGCTGCCACTCGCCCGCCCGCCACGGGGTCCCAAGGCAAGCAAGTCGCCAGCTACACGGGAGATGTAAAGAATCATAACTTACCAACCCCAGGCCGCATCTTTTCCCCTTTATTCTCCATCTCGGGCTTACGCTTCCGGTTTTTTATTTTAAAGACCCTCCTCTGGCCCGTCTCCCCTGAAATTGTACAAGCGTACTGGGAAGGTTTTTCTCCTTTCATAGTACTTGCAGCTTTTTGTAAGACTGTCTTTGCGTGATCTTATGTCTGGTAAGTCACAGGACCACAGAATGACAAGAACGACACGGACAGGCACAGCAGCAGGGCTCTCCCTCGGGCCCGGGCATCCCCTCCGGATCCAGGGTCATCTTCTGAAAACACAGCCTGGTCTGAGACCCACCCTGACTCTGGGGCCTGCACGTCTCACTCCACCCTGCCCTTTGAGTGGCTGCTCCCCCCCACCCCCAGCCCCCCTCCGGCTGAGGGAGGAGGACACCAGCCTTGGCCTGGGAAGTCCCACTCTCTCCAGGTACAGAGCACGGGTGTGGTCACCGCCCCAGCCCAGCTGTCCAACTGCTGCTGGCACAGTGCCTGCACCTGGGCTGCCCTGGCTGCATGCCACCCACCACCACCTCGCGCCTGTGCAGCGTGTTTTTGTCCCGGAGCCCCGGGTACCTGCCCGGGGACCTCCAACAAAGCAGGCCGCATGGGACAGAGGAGCTAACCCTCCTGGGCACAGATTTCAGCCAGGCCTCCGCGTGCTACACCCATGGCCACACCTCCTACCGAACTGTCCCCAGGCCGAATCCCCTGCCGGGTCCCTCCCGACCACACCTGTCCAATCCCACTCCAGTCTCAGTGGTGAGCAAGTGAAATGCCTCAGCCCAACAGGCGGCGGGCCTCCAAGGTCTGGCCTTTACTCCAACACACAAAAGCGAAGCTTGTGCCCCTTTCAAGGAACCGTGTCGTGAAATGACAGGAACGCAGTAAGGGCCGCACAGGTTACCCAACATTGGGTCTGAGAACCGAATCCAGATGAAACCCTCTCCCCAAACCTCCCGTGTAAGTAAATGGATCAATCAAATAATGCACAGCTGTTACAGGCTGAGTTGGGTCCCACAAAATTCACATGGTGCAGCCCTAACCCCGGTGTCTGAGAACGTGATGTATTTGGAGACACGGCCCTGAAGTTAAGTGAGGTCATCTGGGTGGGCTCTAATCCAGCGGAAGAGAAGACAAAGACACAGACACACAGGGGACGACCACGTGAGGACACAGGGAGCAGGAGGCCGGTCTGTCCCCGTGACCCAAGGAGACTAAGATACGGCCAGACGCCTTCAGACAGGAATGATCTAGAGGTCGGTCTGGCCTCGCCACCCGTGGCCGCTAACCGCTCCCTCTCTGCCACAGGGAGAAGGTGAGAAGGAGGGCGGAGAGCAGACCACCAGCCTGTGGAAGAACAAAGCAGATCGCATATCTGGGGTGGCGGCAGAAATGTGGCACAGCATTTTTTACAGTCTTACTGGAAAAATGAATTCAAACTGAGCTTTGTCTAAGCACCCCCTCGCGGTTTGGAACCCGGAGGAAGGACATAAACGAAGCGTGCTGATAAATGACGGGGCATTAAGCTGCGAGGAGGTGTCCAGCGGGCTGCTCTGGGGATCGAGTCTTATTTAACATCTTCATTAGCGATCTGGAAGGAGCAGTAAACAGCACATTAATTAAATTTCCAGATGATGCTAAATTTGGAGGTGCTACAGAAAGTCAATGAGGGCAGAGATACGATGCAGATGGGACCCAAAGAGGTTAGTCAGGAGTGTAAGACACAGTTCAGCACAGGATCTCAAAAAAAAAGAAGATAATTAAAACACGCCCTGTATTCTGGAATCCTGCCTCATTTCTAGAAGATGACTGCGTGAGAACAATGAAGGCATCCCGTGCTGTCCAGACCCTCAGCATTCAAGCCCTCACTGTCCAGGACCAGACATCTAAGGGACTCAGCCATGCTCAGAGGACCCTGACAGTCCGAATGTCCTGACCTGCTGTTCAAAACTCATAAGCTAAAACAGATTCTGGTAACAGAGTCAGTCACCTGAATCCCCAAGCGTGCGTCCAAAGTCAGACTGCACCGATAAACCTGTCCGAGTGCTTGGCAGCCCCAATCTGGAAGGACAGGACGTCCTGCTTACAGTCAGGGACCCTGTGCCGACAGGGATAATGCCAAAGAAGTGAGGACGCTGGGACCTACCCCAGCTACAAGACATCTGGGGCTATAAAATAGAACTATATTTCTGCAGAGACAAAGGGACCTGTGCTTAAGATCTTCGATCTCACTGGCCTCTAAGCTCTAATATTTGTACGTCGTTACAAACATCACTCAAAAGTGGTGACCACGATATCTCTATCCTTCATGACAAAACCAAGAAGTAAACACTTTTATAACAGGGCATGTTTACACAACTCTTCCCCCAGAAACAACAACCTTAAAGCCTAATAACCTGTAAGGCAGGTACTCTGGAACCAAGCTGCACACATCCAAATCCTGGTTCCACTACTAACAGGTGCTGCTAGCCTGGCAAATCACATTAACAAATTCCTCGCTGGAAACATGCGAACAACAGAAGAATAAACTGGATACTCTGCTGTCCGCATGTTCACTGCAGCTTGACTTCCAACAGCCCAGACGTGGAAACGATCTGTGTCCACGGAAGGATGAACGATGGATGAACGAATAGAGACGGTGACGTGAGTGTGAGTGTGTGTGTGTGTGTGTGTGTGTACCACAATGTGTATACGTACATTTATGTATATGTGTGTGTACCACAATGTGTTTATGTATATCTACGTATATGTGTGTGTTTATACCACAATGTGTACATGTACACCTACGTATGTGTGTATACCACAATATGTATACGTACATCTACGTATACGTGTTGTACAATGTGTATATGTGTATCTACGTATGTGTGTATACCACAATATGTATATGTATATCTACATATGTGTATATGCCATAATGTGAATATGTACATCTACGTTATATGTGTGTATGTGTGTACTTCAATGTGTATATGTACATCTACATGTATGTGTGTATACCACAATGTGTATATGTACATTTATGTATATGTGTGTGTACCACATGTGTTTATATATATATCTTCGTATACGTGTGTTTATACCACAATGTGTACATGTACACCTACGTATGTGTGTATACCACAATATGTATACATACATATATATGTGTGTGTACCACAATGTGTATATGTGTGTGTACATATGTGTGTATACCACAATATGTATATGTATATCTACATGTGTGTATATGCCATAATGTGAATATGTACATCTACGTATATGTGTGTGTATACCACAATGTGCATATGTACACCTACGTATGTGTGTGTATACCACAATGTGCATACGTACATCTATATATGTGTGTGTGTACACCACAATGTGTATATGTACATCTATGTATATATGTGTATATACAATATGTATATGTACATCTACGTATATGTATGTATACAATACGCATACGTATATGTGTATGTATATATGTATCTACATACGTGTGTGTATGTATATAGACCTCTATGTATGTGTGCATATACCAATGTGTACATGCACATCTATGTATATTTGTGCGTACACCACAATGTGTATATGTACATCTACGTATGTGTGTGTATACCGCAATGTGTATATCTACGTGTGTGTGTGTGTATGTGTGTATACACATATAGTAAAGCCTTGGTTTGCGAGCATAATTCATTCTGGAAACATGTTTGTAATCCAAAGCACTTGTATATCAAAGTGAATTTCCCAATAAAAAATAGTGGAAACTCAGATGATTCGTTCCACAACCCTAAAATATTCATATAATTTTTATTACAATAGCGTAAGATTCCTCAAAATAATACAAAATACAAAGAAAAACAACCTGCACTTACCTGGAAAACCTGTGTGGCTGGTGTGAGGGAGACAAGAGAAGGGAGGGTTACTGTGAAGGGCGACTTTCACCATCACTAACAGAATCACTGCTCTCTATTGGCTCCATGGAATCTTTTTCTGTGCAACTTTAACAAGGAACCTATCCAATGACACTTGCCTTTGTCTCCTTCTGAGGATTTTGCAGAAAAGTGGCATTGCATTGACCATCACCCCCAATCCCGCAGAGGGAGACAGAGACAGACAGACAGACAGACAGAGAGAGAGAGAGAGAGAGGGAGAGAGAACCATTGGCTCAGTTGTGATCATGTGACATTCCACGTCACGTACCACTCGTATTGCAAGACACCTTTCGTTTATCGAGTTAAAATGTATTAGAAATGTTTGCTCGTCTTGCAGAACGCTCACAGAACAAGTTACTCGCGATCCAAAGTGTCACTGAACATGTACACACACACCACATACAAGGAAATATGATTCCGCCATGTGTGACAACGCGGATGGACCCTGAGAGCGTTATACAGCAAGTGAAAGGAGGCAGACGGAGAAGAGCAAACACCGTACGATCTCACTTATCGTGGAATCTTAAAAATAAAGAAACTAGCTCATGGGTAGGAGAACAGACTGGCTGCTGCAGGCAGGGAGGGGTGGGGCGCGGAGTCCGGTGAAGGCGGTCAAAAGGACCAACTCCAGTAATGAGTAAGTCAGTCCCGGGGGGTGGGCGCACAGTGAGGGACTAGTTGACTCTAGTGCGCACTCCCCAGCTGCTAAGAGAGTAGATCTTGGACGACCTCATCACAAGACACAAAACAAAGCGCGTGTGTCACTGTGCGTAGTGACGGTGCCGAGCAGACTTACTGTGGGGACCGTGGGGATCCCTGCACAATACGTGCACCCAAGCGCACTTTCATACAGTGTTACACGTCCATCATATCCAAAAAGAAAAGCCGGGAAAACATTTTAAAGTAAACTTAAAAACTAGATAATCTACATGATGCACTCAGCCCCGGCCTGGTACCTAAACACTAAATGCTCAACGTCCTCGTCACCATCGTCCTCACCGTCCTGTGCCCACATGTTTACACGGGGACGGTGAGGGTAAAAGGCAAGTAATGACCCCGCGGCCCACGTACCCCACCGGCAAGGGGGGCCGGCCTGGCGCAAGTGTCTGGGCGGGGCCTCCCGCTCCGCCCACGCTCTACGCGCTCCACGCGCACTCTCCGCACGTTCTCTGTACACACAGCACTCTGCACACACACACTCTGCACACACACAGCACACTCTCCACACACTCTGCACACACACACACGGCGCTCACAGCTCACACTCTCCACAAGCTACATGCACAGCACGTACTGTCCACAGTTAGCACACACACTCCAGGCACACAGCATGAACACTCCTCCCACACTCCACATACTCTCAACACATTCAGCACACGCACACCATATACCCTCAACACACACCGGGCACGCACAGCTCGCAGCACACATACCACACACATAGCACGCTCCACCTGCACAGCACGCACACAGCCGATACCCCCAGTACACGCGGCGCACAGAGAACGCACGCGCGCGCACACATCCGGCGCACGCACTCAACTGCGAGCCCATCTGGGCTTCCGCCTCCAGCATGAAATCAGCAGCTGACACCTCGGTTAGCGCACAGCTATTCCAGCAAAGAGAGGTCCAGCGACTCTATTCTCGTCAGTCACAGAAGAACGGGAGCCCACAGAATGTTCAAGTGCTAAAATGGAACACAGAACGTCTTCATTTCAAAACACGCTTTACTTGGTACGGCGTGAAGACGAAAGACGGCTGCTCGTCCGTAGGACACCTGCGCGGACGCGGGACGAAGCCGGCCGGTCCCCAGCCCCGAGGGGCTCCCCAGGGGCGGTCTCTTGTGACCATCCCCAACTTCTTTCCTTTCTGCTTCTCCGCACCGGGACCACGAGAACACCTCTCACCTGTCCTCACCGCGCACTTGGGAAGAAGTGCTCCACCCCGTCCGCGCACAAGACAGAGTAAGCTCTCGCCGGAGACCGACAGCCCGCGTGCAGCCCGTGTGCCGCGGAATGACAGGATCTGGGGTGCAGGGCGCCTCCCCGGCTCCTCTCCTCAGCTGGCGCACCGCCTGACGGCGATCTCGGTGATTCCGCCCCGGCCTCTCGTGTGCCCCGCTCCTCCAGGGTCTCAGCCGTCATCTCAAAATTATGGTCTCCCACGGAGAGGCCTTGAAAGAATTCTTCTCCAAGGAAAACCTACTTCCTCCCTGAGTTTATTTTCATAAAATAGCCATTTAAACTCAAAAATGCAATTTTCTAATTCGACGCAGAGATAACTGGTAAACGGCAGCTTTCGACAGAAGCCATGGCATCCTGGTCCACGGCTTCCAGAAAGCCCTCGTTTGGAGGCTCAGGAGAGCCCCAGGAATCGACCAGTGCAGCGTCCTCGTTCCAGACAACGGGGAAGGTGACACACCTGGAACCAGGCAGGCTGAGGACACCGCCCACCAGGCTCCCCCGCGAGGAAGAGAAGGAACAGAAGCCAGTCTCAGTTTACTTCTCGGGGTGAAAATCTCAACCAAGCCCCACAGACATATGGGCCCTGTCTCGTAGAGTCCTCATCCGCGCCCAAAGGACACCGGTTCCTCTTAAAAACAAAGTGTCCTCACAGGCAATTATCCAGAGTGCCCAAACCGCGAGGGGTGTCCCAACACCCGACCCCAGAGTGGCCCACATCAGGGTGAGGCCCGGCCCACTCCTCATTCCCCTCCTGCTCTCCGCGGTGCCACGGCCTCAGGGCCTGCACAGAGCTCCGACTGTGCACACGTGGAAAGGATCCTGACCCGGTTTCGGAAGCACGCTAACCGAACAGGCCACGTCAGCACTGCCTCCGCGTCTGCCCCGTGGGCCACGGCTCTAGAGCCTGGTACCCGGACTCTCGTCTTTCCGTCCTCAACTTTCAGCGCTACGTCTCAAGCGCAACAGAAATTCCATCAATCAGTCATTCACGACAATTTTAAAATCTGGAGTGAGAACACATGTCCACGACCGGAAACCCCTCCTAAATTGATTTGTGACCTCGGGACAAACTAGGAGCATCCAAGCCCTTCTGTGCATCGAACTCCAACTTAACAGACGGGCTGTGTGCAACCGTGGGAGGTGCCACCCTGAGCCAGAATCCAGGGCCCAAAACAAGTGACACCCAGGAAGTGATCCGTGCCACAGCCTGTTACCGTAGGGGCTGCTGACGATGCAGGGACAGCGTGGCTGCAATGCTTTTCATTAGTTTAAACGCAGGCGCTCACAGTCCCCATACCCAATCTGTAAGTAGCGGACGTCACCAACATCCAGGAACAATGAATCCTACATAACCTCTGACTCTGGGAATTCAGACACTAGCAGAGAAGCTAAATCACACCACGGCTCCTTTCTACTAAAACTCCCTAGCCACCGAAGACCCGGGATAATCTCTCAGAATGATACACTCTCATCCCGTCGCTGCAAGGATTCCACACGGGCATGCCGGGAAGCCTGGAATGGAAATTGTGGGGCCGGAGAAACACCCCCCTTCCCCCACCCGGGTCAGTGGGGCCCAGGGTCCGATCCCCGAGCAGTCTCTGATGCACCACCATCGGTGATGCAGGAAGCATGTAGCCTCGAGGGGGAGAAAGGACCCCAGCAGCCCCTGCGTCTCAGGAAGCCCATCGCAGAGCCAACACCCACGGGGCGCCTGGGCTCTTCCTGGGCCGTGTCACCTGAAGGGCCGTGCCCAACACCGTCCTCACGCCGAATTCAAGCCTTCGTGCCTCGGCGCACTGGCCCTCTGAACGTGACACTGAGCCAAGTCTCCCCGTGCTCAGGCTTCCCGAAATAGAAGGGGACCGGCCTTTGCCAGAAACACTTTTCTCCCTGTGAAGAGTGCACTGACATTCGCCCTTAGAGGCAGGACAGGTGTGGCGGGAAGGTCTGCGATCTTCAGGGGCAAGTCCCAGGCACAGGGCACGGCGCCCACCCCCGGTCCACCAGGGTTGGTCAGGTGACCTCTGTAAGTCTGTTTTCTCATCTGGGACATGGGGACAGGGACAGAAGGCGCCTCTCGTCTTGCGGGGGGTTAGAAACGATCCAGGAGAGAGCTCAGCGTGGTGCTCGGCACAGAGAACGTGCCAGGCATTAGCACACAGCAGGGATCAGTCTGCACACTCTCCCCGGATCCCGAGTCAAGGCCTGAACATGAAAGAAAACTAGACGAACAGCACCAGGGCCAGAGCAAGACAGAACGACGTTAACAAGTTCCATAATGACACCATCGCAGACGATGCAATTCTCAGGGCAGTCCAGGGACGTCCTGTGAGTGCCAACAGCTCCGTGGAGTCGAGGAAGGAGCAACCCTCCCCATTCTAAGGATGAGGAAACAGAGGCTCAGAGACCGTAAACAGCCCTGCTGACGTGCTGACGGGGGCACCACACGCACATGAGCTCATGAGTCACTGCTCTTGGAACCATTTCCAGCTTCTCCGCCTCCCGAAGGTGCAGCCAAGCCAAAGTGGAGACAGCATCTGTTTCCAAGGGTTTACACTGACTCTTCGAGGAGGCTTCAGAGATTCTTCCAGAGGACACTGTCCTCAGCCGGACTGCCCCAGCCTCACAGCCATCCGCACCCTGTCGTGCTGGCCCCGCTGAGCCGTGAGCCCGGATGGAGGGTGGGGTGGTGGGAGGAGGGAGCTTTCATGAGGAGCCGTTTCCAAGGGTAAGCGGGAGCTCAGGATGTGTGGGAGGGAGGGAGAACACAGGCAGGTGAAGCATGGGAAGGCAGAGGCTCGGGGGGGACACTCGGGGGGACATGCCGAGATGCCCCCTCTAAAGGGCACTTACACCTGGGTCCCCACTGCCCACTGACACAGGTCCCCCAGCACCTGGGGTCTGGCCCTGCTCCCTGCTGCATCCGGGGCCTTGAGGGCTGAGAGAGTCCCTCTGGGAGCCTGGGGTCAGGGGTCAGGGGTCAGGGATCAGGGAACTGAGCTCAGTACCGGCCCGGGTAAGAACACCCGACCACCTGGGGCACCTCAGTGAGATGCTGGCAGGGAGCCCGATTCTGCCACGTGCTTTTCGAGCAAGGTCTTCGTATCTGTGACGGTATCTAGAACACCGTCTGCAAAGTGCAGGGAAGCTTGTAAATCGGCTGAGGACGCAGCCAACTGGGACCCGGGGTTGGGGGGGGGAGGAGGAGGGGGGAGAACCAGAGTGACAGGAGGACGCTGGTGCCCCCTGCTGCCCAAGGAGGGGCCCTGGCGCGCGCACACACACACACACACACACACCCCAGTGTAAGGGGACACACAAAAAGTACACACACTCACTGAGAAAACAAGGAAAGGAATGCAGCAAAGTCACAGTGTCTTTTTTTTTTTTAGTTCTTTGTGTTTCTTTATTCTTGAGAGAGAGAGAGACAGACAGAGCCTGAGTGGCAGAGGATCAGGGAGAGAGGACTCCAAAGCAGACTCCAGGCTCCGAGCTGTCAGCACAGAGCCCAGCTCGGGGCTCGGACCCACACACCGTGAGATCGTGACCTGAGCCGAAGTCGGCTGAGCCCCCCAGGTGCCCCTGAAGTCACAGTGTCTTAAACGAGCTGCGTGCTCAGCTTCTAGGCAGCGCGGGCGCTCCTTCTCAAGGAACCTTCGAGCACGTGGGTAAGAGCGGGACTCTGAGACAGGAGTCAGGACGCGCACGGGGCTCGTGCTCTCACGGAAGCATGTTGTCAAGTGCAGCCAGGAGGGGAAAGAGGTCAACGGAGTACCCGCAGTGCCAAAGGCAGAGCGCCACGAGGAAGACACATCCTGAGTGTTGTCCCCGTGTGACCAGGATGCTCCAGGCCACGGCAATACCGCCCCTCCAGGGTGAGCATCAGGGGGAGGACTGAAGGCGGTCCTCGTCTGCAGTGTGGCCCGCTGTCCCCCGAGGGGGCCCCACACCTACCGTCCGGGCTCTGCACTACAACCTCCCTCCTCCCACGTGCCCTGGCTGTGCACACGTGGAAAGCTGTCCCCCATGCTGACACATCCTCCCTGTGAAACTATCAGCAACGGAAGCTGGCGTTTTGTTCCCAGAAAAACAGAGAAAGACCCAGAAGAGCTCACTGTCATGCAAGTCTGCCCCCACCACCCACACTCCGAGGACACAGCTCCCTAACTGTCCCGGGTGAGGGCCACCATCACATCGGCGGCAACCACAGCTCCCTAGCGACAGTCCGTGACAGTCCACGCCCCTCGCTTGCTCCTACACGACACGGACGGAAGCCAGCACGGGTGGGTGTGACGTCTGGAAGCAGAGAAGCGGGAGTATTTACATCACGTTAGCCTACAGCCAGTCCACGGTCATTTGCTTGGACACCGTGAAGAGAATGTAACTCTGGAGGCTTCTGCCTGCAGTTGGTGGCTACTCGGGCTGTATGAGCAGAGCTGCTGTCTGGCACCGCTCCTGGGAAGCACAAGACAAGGTACGCAGAGAAGGTCCTCGTCTGCATGTTTTAAAATGAGCTGCGAGTCAATCCAATTCCGCACTTTCACTGACAAGGCCATTGTGATGTCCCAATGTGTGTGTGTGTGTGTGTGTGTGTGTGTGTGTGTGTGCACGCACACAGGAGTTCTACCACAGTGCAGACTTCCACCAATTCGAGAGGCAGTTCGCACGCCGCACCACGTGCGTGTAATTTAGACACAGTTGTGCACGACAAACACGATGCCCAGATGCTGCAGGAGAGGACACTGTGCCACGTGGGTTCCGTTTCCTGACGCCGCACACGAGCCCACTTTTGCCTGGTCCCTTCCTCCTCCACCCAGTAAGATCCACGGGGAAGAGTTGCAGGATACAAGTGAAGGGGACGCAGACAACAGCTTTAAACCGGGACTATTCTCTGCTAGAAACAGGTCCCCCCGGCCCTGGGACCCGCCACCTCTGCCCGTCAGCCCTCCCTCCCGCTCTCCGCCCTCAGCGGCCCCTCCACTGGCGGGAAGACTCAGGGCCTGGGGACATGGCTCGGAGGCCCGCGGTCTCTCGATTGAAAGACGCTCCCGCTGCCCAGAATGTTGCGGAGACTGATGGGAACAGAAAGAGGAACCAAGCAGGGCACGGACATGCGCGCGAGGGGCAGCAAAGGGCAGGTGAGTCTCTGCGATGTGGACACCCACAAGCCGGAAGACGACCACGACCGGGACACGTGGTGACACCTGCACAGAGCCCCCGACCAGCCCAGACGCTAACGGGGGACAGCACGATACGAGACCGGCATCGCTGGAGGTCAAAGGGCACGGTGCAGTTGCAGCCTTTAACCCAAGTCTGGGTCACCCTGGGCCTGAGCCACGCGTGACGCGCTGCGGTGCGGAAGCCTCACGGCCGGTGGGGAGCTCAGAGCGGAGCCCGGTCCACGCGTGTCCACGTGCAAGCACGCGCACGTGCACTCGCTCTGCAGCCTGCGCCGGGCACGAAGCCCGCAGGGCAAGCGTACACCCTGACTGAGCTGTTCCGGAGGCGTCTGACAGGAGCCGTCTGGGCCTCATGCCAGGAGCGGGACGTGCGCGGACGAGCGGTGCGGATCAGGTGGGAGCCACGAAGGGCTTCGGAGCTCGAGGGGCTGGGGCCGCGCGGGGAGGAGGGGAGGGAGAGCCGGAGAGCGTTCGCGGCATTTCTCGATGGCAATGAGCTCGCCCCGCGGGACCGAAACCTCGGAGACCTGCCTGTGGCGGGAGAGAGCTGAGCTCCCAGGACTGGGCCACGAACGCCACGAGAGACGGGTCTTTCTTCCCAGAGAGGCTGACGGATGAGGCAAGCACGGCACAGAAGGGCTGGCCGCCAGCACGGAGCCGCGGCAGAGCCGGCCGGGCTTCCGGAGGCCCCGACCGCAAAGCGCTCCGCCCCCGCCCGCGGACAGCCGGGGCGAGGCCACCACCAACCTGGGGCTTAACCCGACAGCTGCTCACAGCCCGGCTGACGGCCAGCTCCCGTCTACACCCGGGACCTGGGACCCAGTTCTGCCAGGAAGAGGACCCGACACCCGGGGCGCAGGCCTGAGGCCCCGACAGAGAACCAGCGAGGCCGAGCCGCCTCGCGACCATGGGGACGGTGCAGGGGACGACGTGCCGTGTCCGTGGCACCTTCCTATGCAGCGCACAGAACCACAGGGACCCGGGGACGTAAGTGCAGGCTGCCAGAATCCTGGGGAGGAGGACAGACTGCCCTGCACAGCCTGCTGGAGGACACAGGCACACACGAGACGCTGCCAGCGGAGGCCCAGACGGGGAACGTTCTGGAAAGAGGACGGAGGGGCCTCGTCACGAGGCAGCAGAAACCCAGTGCCGCCGCGGCAGACACGGAAGCGGCATGGCGGGCTGTACGTGCCGGAGCCCCGGGAGCGCACGGCAGCCCGGTCTGTGTCTTGCTGCCGACTCTGGAAGGGGAGAGAAGGAACCGAGGGAGGGCGGCCACAGTAGCACAAAGGAAGCCCGATCGGTGGCCGTGAGAACTCGGCCCCTCCAGGAGGAGCGGTGGCTAACCTCACGAGTCTCGCCGTCAGGAAAGCGCGGTAAAGGGCTCGGGGGGGCCGCCCCATGCTCGCCACGTCCAGAGGAGAACAGGCCAGAGCAAGGGGACAGGAGGGGTCCGTTCGGGAGGCTGGAGGGCGCAAGGACAGGGTGCGGGCTCCTGCCACCCCTGCGGGTCCCTGGCAGAGAAGGGACCGTCTCAGGGCGGCCTGTGCACACGGCTTGGTCTGACGGACTGCGGAACCCAGCTCACCTGCCAGCTTGCACCAGACGCAGGGATGGGCTGGCGCTGGTCCCCAGCCCACGTGCCCGTGGCTCCACCAAGCCGGGAGGACAGCCGGGGCGCAGGCCCAAGAGCCTGCGGGGCAGAGACGGACGGGGCGCCGGGCCGAACCCACCCCGGACCCTCCAGTGGCGTCTGCCTTTAGGAACAGCAGTGGCCAGCGGCTGCTGTGAGTTCCCACACTCCCGTGTGGACAAAACGTCAACAGCTGTTACCCCACACCTGTCCCAGTGCCCTGTGACGGGCAGATGACGTCACAGCTCCACGGGCCACAGATGGAGGGGAGCGTGGCTCAGGCGCTGACCCGACAGCAGATTACACCCAGAAGCCACACGCACGCCCAGAGCTGACCCCGGGCAGGGGCCGTCGTGGCCGAGGGTCTGAGGTGACAACCGTGCTCTGCCCAGGAGAGGATCGTGGCCCCTGGGGCGGCAGGCACTGCTCACGTACGCCAGGGGTGCATGACGGCCACCACATTGGGACACGTTTTTGCAGCCTGCTCCCCACGAGCACAGGCAAGATCAACGCCCTGCTTCAAAGGGACAGTGTAAGGTGCAGGTGCCAGGACAGCACTCCCGCGACCCTGCTGTGTCTGACGGCGGGGGCAACGGGGCTCGGGAGGTAAAATTAAGGTCAGCTGAGCTTAAGTTAATCAGAAGGGGAACCGGTCCCCTTTTGAAAGTTGGTTTGAAAGTCGCTTTTCTTGAAGAGGACCACCTCTGTTTTCACTTGCAGAAACTTCTAGCGATCTCCAACCAAGGCAGGATGCTCCGTAAGGGCGGTGGAGGCAGAGGCACAATACCGGGTGACGGGGACAACGGACCTGCAGCCATGTGCAGGGACAGCGGGCCTTACATGGAACAGCACCGGGCCGTCACAGGGAACGCACTCTGACCGTGAACACCAAGTGCGCTGGGGCGTGGGGGCACAGACGTAAGTACATCCCAAATGCACTCCGGGAGGACTCTGGCTCTGACAGCCGGCTGACACGATGACTTTGGCCTGAGATACGGGAACAAGAAGGGGGCCCCAGCCCAACACTGAGGACGGGGGAGGAGGCAAGGTCGGAGTGGGCTCTGGGCGGCTGCTCTCGGCGGAATGAGGCAAGTCGAAGCTAAGAGTAAGAGATAAAGAACGCAAGGGGCTCAGGGGGAAAAGACCTTTCAGAAAGCAACTTTTTTGCCGCGAAGAAAAGAAGTGTTAAACACAGGTGCAAGTGAAGTCACACAGAAAGACCCCTACGGAGAACCCGTGGGAACAGACAATCTAAGCAGAGGTTTCTGGAAGCAGGGCGTCCCGGGAGCCTGGCTGGTGACGGAAGAAGTCAGCCCCACACACTAACATCCGCGGCTGGGGCAGGAAGGAAGAAGGAGACAGAGTGTGGGGCGCGAGACCGTGGGGCGCTCACAGGTACCCAGCACGCTGCGTGAGCGAGGGAAGCGGTCTAGAGCATACACAGCATGGAGCACCCCTTATTCTGGCTTACGGAGAAACACGGAACGTGAGCTTCTTCCCCAAAGCCGGAATCTGAACACCACTTACTGACAGTGACAGAACGGACGATGGAGACGACGCGTGGCCGGCTGGGCGTCACAGACGTCTGGATGGACACAGACGTCGAAGGTCCCAGAGACGGGAGCGGCAAACAGCAGACCGGGCGGAAGCTGGTCGAGGAGCACGGACACCCAACACGCGTGTGTGCTGTGCGTGGGGAAGGCGTCACTGAAGACGACCGTCCTGCCCTCTCCTCACCCTTTAACGGGCGTCACACGCAGGCAACGAGGCACAAACCAGCTGCCCTTTGTGAGCAGCACAGTTAACTAACTTAGGAGCACACCGTCCTCTGCCCCTCGAGGACCCCCCGCACGTCCCTGCCCAGCCCCGAGGGGTCACAGTGCCGGGACGAGCCGGGATTCTGGGTCCTATTAACCGCGGCAAGCATCCACCTGCAGAAACACAACTTCTCTGTGAGCGCAGCACCCTGACCGATCATCACATCTCGTAAACCGTGCACTGATCCCCGAGCGACGTGAGGCCCAGCTCGCGGATGCGTGGAGCTCCCTGAGAATACTCACGTTTATTGTAGCAGGTGGCCAGCACGCCTTTGTCCGCAGGACTGGCGCTAATGTGCCAGATCTCACCCACTTGATGGAGGAGGACGTTCTTATTGATAATGTTATTTTCGTCATCAAAATCGATGATGTGGATCTGCAAGTACAATAAAGGAGCACATGAGCACCTCCCCTGCCCCTTAACTGAACACAGCAGTCCCAGCTAATCGAATGCATCTTTACCCCTGCAATTCACGGCTGTTCTTACCACACTGGGAGCACACACTTCTGGGAGTCCACCTGACTGTGCTTGCTCGAAAGACAAGTCTGAAACGCCTGCAGAGGATCTTTAAGATTGCAAGCTACGTACCACTGCCCCATCATTTCCAGTCCTAAAGAAACAAGACACCTAAAGCTCTGTCCCCAAGTGACTCAGTTGGCCAGCATCAGGCCCAGAGCTGTCAGGGGTTCCGCAAATGAGCCTCGAACCCTGCACGCGGCTTAGTGGAGGGGACGGGGCACAGGGAGCCACTGCCTGGGCAGAGCTGAGACGCCCACACCGTGCTCAGGACCGAGGGGGCAGCCACAGGGGTGGGAAGGGGTGAGATGGCGTGACACGTTCGCGCACCTTACACGTCCCACAAAGGAGTCCAACAGCTGTAACAATCACACGATATGTACACGAGAGTATTACATTTTAGCCACGAAAAGTTAAATCCGCTACCTCCGTGCTTTTCTGGATAAATTTTAGAGGAATAAAAGGATTTCCACATTCACACTTTTATCAGTACCCGTGTCAGTGAGAAAAATAAAACATTTGTTTGAAAAATAAATTTACATGAAGAAGATATTCATGGGTCTTCGTGAAGATTTGCGTCCAGGAGCGCTCACTGTGGCATTATCACGATGAAAAATTGTGAGTCACCTGATGTCTGGCGAAAGGGAACTGTTCACATAAATTGTAGTATCTGACTGTAACATAATACCGTGGAGCCATTCAGCACGCTATAAAGGACTATTTAGTGCCACGGAAAAGGGTCCATAACATATAGTTAAGGGGAAAGAACGAACCAAGAACTGTGTGCATGCTACATGCAGCTTTCGTTTAAAGAGCAAGCCCACCCAAACCAGAAAAGAACCAGGAGGTGAGCAGCGACCCCTGGGTGGGGGATAATGGCAGGTGTTCCTTTCCTTCTTTGCGGTTTGTTTGTGTGTTTAACTCCGTTTGTGTGTGATTAATATGTGTTACTTTGCAATCAGAACAAACATTAAACGCTGTTTTAAGAAATGTTTCCATGACATCCAAAAGCCTCCACATTCTGTACTTGTTCCAGAGAGCCTCGCTCTGTCCTTCGTGGCTTCCAGTCGCCCTGAGGGACAGCTCCAGACTCAGAATTCAAATTCCACCACCGACACCACAAGCCAGTGGGACCCCGTGCCTCAGTTTCTCACATGCACACAGAGGACAGAGGATCGTGGGAAACCAAAGCCATGCCCAGCTTGGCACAGTGAAGCCAGTGGCGGCTCGACCTGCCCCCCTCTTCTGGGGGGAAGAGGTTAAAAATCAGTCCTGCTGTTTTTATTTTTAAAACTACTTTCCGTAAGTTTCTCCTGCACTCAGCACAGTGCAGTTTTCATGGTGGGCTCAAAATTTACAGATTATATGTGTGTTAGATGTGGGGCCACTATGATATGTCACTTTTTTTTTTAATTTTTTTTTAATTTTTTTTTTTTAATTTTTTTTTTTAATGTTTATTCATTTTTGAGACAGAGAGAGACAGAGCATGGATGGGGAAGAATCTGAAGCAGGCTCCAGGCTCTGCACTGTCAGCACAGAGCCCGACGCGGGGCTCGAACTCACGGACTGTGAGATCATGACCTGAGCCAAAGTCGGACGCTTAACCGACTGAGCCACCCAGGCGCCCCTAATGTTTATTTTTGAGAGAGAGGGAGACAGACAGAGCATAAGCAGGGGAGGGGCAGAGAGAGAGGGAGACACAGAATCTTAAGCAGGCTCCAGGCTCTGAGCTGTCAGCACAGAGTCGAATGCGGGGCTCAAATCCACAAACTGCGAGATCAGGACCTGAGCCAAGGTCAGACGCTTAACTGACTGAGCCACCCGGGCGCCCCTGTATCTGATGACTTAAAAATTTTGAGGTAAGAATTCCGTGATGCCAACCGAGTGGTGACGACCCATACCGGCAAGGGTGTGGTAAAATCAATACATGTCGTACATCTGAAGAATTCTTTCAAAAGATGTATTACAAAATGTTAATAGGAACTATACAAATGATTAAATTGAAATAATTTGATTTCTTGAACTCTATCTCAAAGAATAAATGAACAAAAATTACGGAGCATCATGTAGCTTTAACATGATAAATGGGGTGCCTGGGGGGCCCAGTCCGTTGAGCATCCGACTTCGGCTCCGGTCATGATCTCACAGCTCACGAGTTCGAGCCCCGCATCGGGCTCGGTGCTCACAGCTCGGAGCCTGGAGCCTGCTTCGGATTCTGTGTCTCCCTCTCTCTCCGCCCCCCTCCCCCACCTCGAGTTCTGTCTCTTTCTCTCTCAAAAATAAACATTTAAAAAAAATTTTTTTTTAGTCATGATAAAGAGCAATTATAAATACCAAAAATGTTATGAAAGCATTAAATGTTACAAGCAGAAGAGAAAATGGCATGCAATTATATAAAAGTCACACGTGAACACAGAGGAAAATGCAATATACAAAATCAGGAATGATTCTTGTGTTGTTAGGGTGAACGGGAATTCTTTTTCTCCATTAACACTGAAACATGAACGAACACATGCACCTGCACTGTTTCCTGTTCTCTCATCAATCCCTCTGCCGTCCACTAAAGCGCCAGGAGCCCCTTGCAGTGACACCACCAGAGCTCTGGCTTCAGAATTCCCGTTTGCTGGCTCAGCTGACCCCTCCCCCGCAAGAAAGCCCACGCATCCGCCCCACGCCGGCTCCCGGCGCCCTGAGTGCTGGCCTTCTCCCCTTCTGCCCAGCACTTGTGGCCGCCCGGCTCTCCTGCCCAGGCCACCTCACCCGCTGCTACAGGTCCTTCTCATCTGGGGAAGGGTCTTCCCTCCCGACAGCTCTCCGGTGTGGACACGAGGCACATGCTGTCCACGGGCCCCAGCGCTTGAGCAAAGTTGGCTCCAGGCTCCTCTCTGCACTTCCGGGCACACGGATGCAGCAGGGAGGAGGCACGAGCCCGTCTCTCCCGCTCTGACACGCCGTAATACTACAGCCCTTAACCTTCATCTTCAAGCTCGATGGTCCTAAGACCCTTCCACGTATCCTCCTTTATGGTGGGTTCACAGGCAGGCCCAAAGGATACATCTTCACGGAAGGTTTTAATCTGGGTATGTTCAGAAAGGACACTTGAGACATCACCCCCGTAAACAAGTGAAGTAGTAATGGCTAATACGTACAATGCACCTGGCACTGTGCTCTTTCTACAGGATCCTTAAAAGAGCCGTACGTGATTATTAGCCACCATCTACAGGCGAAGGAACCCAGGTCTTGAAGTAGTGTGTCACATCCAGTTAGAAACAGGATTCCAGACCATGGCTCTGAACCCCCATTCTATCCAGGGTGCTTGGAGCGCCGTGCCCTCCCCAGGGCTCTGCACCGCAGCAGGTGAGCAAGGACGAGCCCCTGACGTCAGAGAAGGAGACTGACTATACCGTAAACGGTTTATTCTCAGGGCACCACCCTCTAGCCAGCTTTCACTACTGGACTTAGAAAGAAACATTCTGTCGAATAGACATACGCAGTTACGGGCCAGTTACGAAAAATTACGGTGAAGAAAACACTATAATTAGTGAGTGCAAAAGATTATTGAAGCACAAAAGAAAGACCGATTAATAATTGGATACGAAGGTCAGGCAGACACGTGGCTGTCTGGGGAGTAAAATGCTACTTTAAAATCTTCATGAGTGTTCAAAATGTTGTAATGGCTAATAATGAAGATCACACTCATATATTTTGAATTACCATTGTTAAATTTTTTAAAGTTGGATTTACTAGTAGGGCTAAGGGCACAGATGACTCTCTACAAAAAGTTAGGCATGAGAGTTATAAAATTTATTACAAAGCCCATAAAGATGATGCTAATCCTCCATCACTTTCCTAGAAGATCACAGTGTCCGTCTGAGCATGTGACTCCAAGCCAGGGCACTGTCTCTCCATTTCACCTCTCTGATTGAACTGAAGGTAAACAAACTCTTACAAATTTTAAAAAAAAAGAAGAAGAAGAATTAAAAATACGGATAAAATCAGAACTAGAAAATGGAAAGCTCCCCTTAGGGAAAGTTGCGGATCCAACGGCTTCCCCGGGGCACGTCTCCCTGCCCCTGGCCGCAGCCCTCCCCAGGGGTGAGCTGAACCACCGTGATAAAAGACTCAGCTCGCCCGCCCACGGGGGACTTCACGCCACGGCCTCACCGGGACGGGTCCCGGCCACGCTGTCGTCAACAGGCTGCTTGGAACGCCGCAGGGGCCAGGACCTGGATTCGGGTCTCACACCACCAGTTTTCCTCGCTCTGGGCTCGAGAAGCCCTGCAAACTCCGCTTCCTCTGCCGCAGTCCGTCTGTCTTCAGGGTGAAATACTGAATGCAAAGGGGTCCGACCAGGAGGCCCGTGTTCCAGTTGTGACTCGGCCACTTCTGGCCGTTTTACTCTGGGCAAGCCACCGACTTGTTCTGGGTTCTTGCTGCAGCGTAAGTGTATTTAGGAAGCTGGATTGCTAAGAATTCTTTGTTCGAACTGAAACATTTGTGGATCCCTTAGCTAAGACTTTAAATGATTAAGTGGAAGTTGTTATCACACATGTTCCTGTGCCCATAGGGCTGCCAGTTACCTGTCTGTGCTGACTCCCCTTCCTGAAGCAAAGAAGCCCCAGCACGTGAAGATCCTCTGTCCGTGAAGCCCAAAGTATGCCTGGCAGCCCAGGAGGGGGAAAAAAAAGACCCCACTTCCACACCTCTTGGTGCCCAGGGAGGGCGTTTCTCGTACAACCCGTGTCTTAGTCCATTCGGGCCGCTAGAACACAGAGCACAGACTGGGTGGCTTACAAACGAGGAATGTACTTTTCACGGCTCTAAGGGCTGAAAGCCTGAGACCAGGGCACCAGCAAGGTCAGGTCCGCTGAGACCCTCTTCCTAGATCATTGAGGCCATCCTCTTGCCGTGTCTTCACGTGGCGGGCAGGGTAAGGAAGCGCTGTGGGCCAATCCCGTTCATGATGACTCCACTGTGATAACCTGAGCACCTTCCAGAGGCCCCACCTCCTCACGCCTGGACCGTGCAGGTTAGGGTACAACCTACAAACCTGGGGGGAGACACACACTCAGCCCACAGCAACTGGACAAGGGGGACGTCCTTCGCAGCATCTGCTGCAGGGGTGGGGAAACAGCTAGAACCTAACAGCTCACAGGAATACTACCAGCTAACTGTCTCTTTATTAGCACACTTTTACATATAAATTCAAAACTAAAAAGCCATCAAGTAGGGGCACCTGGGTGGCTCAGTCGGTTGAGCGTCCGACTTCAGCTCAGGTCATGCTCTCACAGTTCGTGAGTTCAAGCCCCGCGTCGGGCTCTGTGCTGATGGCTCGGAGCCTGGAGCCTGCTTCAGATTCTGTGCCTCCCTCTCTCTCTGCCCCTCCCTCGTTTGCACTCGGTCTCTCTCTGTCTCTCTCAAAAATAAATAAACATTAAAAAAAATTTTTTTTTAATAAAAAATAAAAATACATAAAGTAGAACTCTATCTTTTAAAAAGAAATTCCGGGGGCGCCTGGGTGGCTCAGTCAGTTGAGTGTCTGACTCTTGGTTTTAATGTAGGTCACGATCTCACAGTTTGTGGGATCGAGCCCCATGTTGGGCTATGTGCTCACAGTGCAGAACCTGCTTGGGATTCTCTCTCTCTCTCTCTCTCTCTCTCTCTCTCTCTCTCTGCCCCGCCTCCGCTCATGTGCGCTCGCTTGCCCTCTCTCTCTCTCATTTATTATAAATGAATAAACCTTGAAAATAAATAAATAAATAAATAAATAAATAAATAAATAAAACAGAAAATCTGAGGTGTAATCAGTACTGGGAAGAGGGGGTGGGGAGAGGAGGGTGGAAGAAGAGGGGAGGGGGAGGTATTCAGGTTTCAGTTAGTCTGGGGTGGGGCTGAGAGTCAGAATTTCTAACCAATGCCCAGGCCATTCTGAGGGTAGCCAAAGACAGAGCCTGCAGCCAGATGGGGCTCACAAACAAAGCTATCCTTAATCAAAATACAAATACAGAACAATGGGGTTTACAAATTAAAAACGAAAGTTAAAACGGAAAATGTCTATCCAGGGAAAGCAGCCACTGAGTGGTCCACCGCCACCTCCCCCCCCCCACCCCCGCCCTCCCCTTCAGGGATCAGCGTTTCCACTGACCATGCTGAGAGAGGACAGGTCTGGGTCCTCTGTCACCCTGGCGCTCGTCCCCCAGCCACGTAAGAAATGGGAAGCCAGCAACATGCAAAGAAAGTCTTTGGGCAAAGCACAGCACAAAACAAACCCCTTGGGTCTGAAACCCCTTGTTGGGAGTCTGCCTAGACTTCCCCACTGGACAGCACAGGGCACACGGCCTCCGAGAGAAGGAACACCCCCCTGCCCCCTGAAGGAGAGCCCCAGACCTGCCCATCCTGCTCCCAGCACCCAGCCCCGTGCAAAGCTAAGGGCAGAAAGCAAAGCAGCTCACCTGACAAAGAAGGCCAGCAACTGTGACAGCTCCCAAGGTTTTCAGAAAATGGCACAGCTGAATTAAGTAGGACTGACTCGAGACTGGCACTTTCTAGGGAACTAATGACCCCCCCCCCCCCCAGGAGCTGATGGCCCGAGGGGAAGCCAGGGGCCATTAACCCTCACCAGCCAGTAAGCAGGAGTGGGGAGCAGCGCCACAGGCCAGGGGCCCCCAGCCCGGGCGTGGGCGGAGCGGCCTGACCTGAGGACACTCACAGCCCCGGCCTGCGGCCTGAGCTGCGGTGTGGGTGTCTGCAGGGAGGGTACAGGGAGCCCCGAGGGCGCGCACCCCTACTGGCCCCAGGGGACAGCGGAGGCGCTGGCAGAAGCGCGGGGGAGGGAGGACCAACCGCAGCTGTGCCTCGGCCACAGTCCGGCTCCGCCTCCGGGAAAGACCACACAACTGCCCAGGGCCAGGCCAGGTCTGTTCAGGCACGGGGTCAACGACACCTGTCCCCTGCGGCGGCAGGTGTGGGAGTCGCCCTGACCCGGCCTGCCCGGCTCCCCCACGTCCCCACGCTGGAAGCGTGTACCCTTCAGACGCTGGGTCCACGGGGAGCTCCTGGGGGAGGGGAAAGAACCCACCTGAGCGCCCCCCGTGCCAGCGCTTGGCCGGTGCCACGCAACACCCCACAGAAGGCTGCCGCGAACTGCACTGATCGTGCGGTTCAATGAGGAGCCACCAGGTGGGGAATCCCCATCCTCACTCTCCGGGAAGCACCCGGAGCTCGGGCCACCCTCCATCAGGAAATAAGACTGGGGACGGGCTGCCGGAGGCTGGGGTGTATAGGGGCAACTGCTCATCCCTTCCGACGCGCTGGAAAACCGTGCCCGCCGGGGACGTGGGGGACGCCGGAGCCACCGAGCTCCCAGATGGCTGTGCGCGTCCCGGGATCCACCCCCACCCCCCCCAAGCTGGCCGCGGCCCCAGGGAATACATCCCACGTGGAGGAAGCATGTGGCGTGTGCAAGGAACCGTGCACGTCACACACAAGAGAAACACACGCGGCGCAGAAGAGGAACAGGCGTGCCACGCGTGGGAGGAAGCCCGGCGCGCGTGCGGGGGCGGGGGGCGGGTCCAGGCCGGGGAAGGAGCCTGCGGCCAGGGCCAGTGACACAGCACAGCACACCCTCGGGCCGCCAGCCTTGGCTCAGGCGCCTTCCCGTGGGGGAGGCTGCAGTGCCACGGGGAAGGGACCCCGCGTCCTGCTCTCTCCCAGGACCACGTGCCGTGGGCCCGGTTCCCCATCCCAGTGGAAGCTCAGCTGCAAGCACAGGTCTATTAGCTCACTTGTGCATCTGACACACAACATGGTGGGGGGGGTGGGGGGGGGGTCTCATTAACATACAAAGTCAGCATTTGTTGAACGAAGGAGTGCAGATGGACGCCTTCCCCAGAAACAGAAAGGGAAGCACCAGCCTGTCACCCCAATCTTTTGGAGTCACACACCAAATGCCACTGCGTGTGAAGCCTGGGAACAGGGCGTCATCGGACTCCTCATTCAGCCTTCCGTTCAGCCGTGGCTACCAGACAAACTGAAGCCAGAGGCTGCAGCCTTCCCTAGCAGCTTGGCTAGGAAGTCCTGAAAGGAGGGGGACAGCAGGTGACACACGGTTCTGCAAGACAGCACCCAAGGAGCCGTCGTAAACCAGCGATTCGGAAAAGGGTTCCAAAGAACTACAGCCTCGATGCCATAAAATATAAGTTAAATATACAATTTTTCTGTGCCTACCACTGGAGAGCTAGGTCTCTCTAGGACTGATTATTAAGAACCACAGTCATTCAGTACAAAAAGGTTTCTTTCCCTAGGTCCAAGGACTGATGCCTGTATTCCAGAAACCAGGACTGTGTGTGCAAGAAACTACCCTGATACCACAGGACACGCAAAGCTACAAACGACGTTTGTCCCAGGATGCCAGTCTCACCCACCAACCCCGGGGACTCACAACTCACTGGACAGTGCTCCCCAAGAGGTGGTCCCAGAGCTTGCCAGAGATGCACGTGCTGGGGCCCAACCCCAACGTGCCTTGGCTCCAAAAAAGGATTTAAGATTAAAGTACCTCATGTCACTTGGGGCTGATCCCTTCTTGGTGTCATAACCAAATGGCATATAATTTTGGCTGAGAAAACCAGGTATAATGTAACCTATTCCCGTAACTTATGAATGCCTTCATTGCCTCATTGGTTTTTAATTCATTTAGCTTTTATTGGAAGCATCCCTCATTAGATAATAATAAAGTGTCCCCTATTCTCATAAAGTTAAAAAGCTGATAACTCCACCAAAAAGGTTAATGGGACAGCCTCGGAATAGAGCGGAACTAAAAAGCAAGTAGGTGAGAAAAGATGCTTGGTGGCCTGGAGACAGAGCCAGCTGGAATTCTCTAACACCTGTCCTGTGACAGATTCCGCACAGTCGGCCAGCAGACAGAAGCCGCGAGTCTGCCTTCAGACTCCCACCTGGGTCTGTCCCTCCATCACCGCAGCCCCAGACGGCAGGGTCATTACGCGGGTTCCTCTTTCCCTGCAACATGGCCACTGGAAACTGTTTTTGTTTGATTTGTAAATAAATCACTCGCATCTGACACTTTCCAAAAGTAACACACACACACACATTCAGAAAAATGAAAATCAGAAAGACAATTTACCTCACAAATGCTCAGATCACCCAAAGGTAACCGTGGCTCCAATTTTGAGGCCTTTTGACTAGTTTCCCCCTGGTCTTTTTCTACGTAGAGATTCAGTTTTGTATTTTATCCACTACTTGTCTAATTGAGGTGTAACTGACATAACATTACATTAGGTTCAGGTATTCATAGAAGGATTCAGTATTTGTATCTATTGAAAAATCATCTACTTTCTTACCACCACAGTGATCACACAATATGCACGATTTTAACATTTCACTGAACCGTCTAACGAGTCTTAAATTATGACGCTCACGAGGAGTTTATGACTTCATGAGCGCAGCGCGTGACCTCTGCTCCACTGCGAGGAACCAGGCTCAGCGGGGTGGAACCATGTGAATCTGCCCCCATCCACCCTCACACTGGCACATTTTGATTGCGCCTAACTGCTTCACAATTATGTGCACCGCTGCAGTAACAGTCCTTGTATATAAAGCTTTTTCCATGTTTTGGAAAATATAAAAACATATTATAAAACATAAAAATATAGAAATAATATAAACACTTATTTGTCAGGCTCTAGATACATGTCACCAAATCAGCTGCCTGATTTCAATGACTGAAAATGATTTTAAATGACTATGCCAATTCAAAATCCCTCATCGAGGCGCCTGGGTGGCTCAGTCTGTTAAGCATCCGACTTCGGCTCAGGTCACGATCTCACAGTTTGTGGGTTCGAGCCCCGTGTCGGGTTCTGTGCTGACAGCTCGGAGCCTGGAGTCTGCTTCCAGATCCTGCGTCTCCCCCTCTCTGCCCCTCCCCTGCTCGCACCCTGTTTCTCCCTCTCTTTCTCTCTCAAAAGTAAGTAAAAATTTAAAAATAAATAAGTAATAAAATCCCTCATCGATAATATGACAGCGGCTATGTCACTACCCCCTGCCCAGCACCAAATACCCTCCCGCAGCTGTGTTACAGCCACCTCCCCTTGTGTGACAGTGGTAACTGGGTGGAGACCCGGCACCGTGTGACACGGCCTTTTGCGCATTTCCCAAGGATCCAGGACAGTGCACATCTTCACAATGTCCTCAGCACCTGTGAGGTACAGAAAGTAGACGGCTTGATCCCCATTTTGGTGATGAGGATAATGAAGCCCGGCAAGGTTAATCCGTTCGGTCAGGGTCGCAGGTGGACCGAACACTGATCTGTGAGGATCCAACACTCCTTCTACGACAGTGGCCACAACAGCGGGGGCCACATCTTGCGTCTCGTGTCCGCCTGCAGTACGTGGCAGTGAGAGCCCGGAGCTCGAGGTTGAAATGGGACCGTGGCCTCATCCAGGCTCAGCCGGAACGAATGCTGTGAGCACGCAGCGGGGCCGTCCAGGGGCCCGCGTGGAAGCAGGGATGCCAACCACGTGCCCTGGCCTGCTTCTCGACCCCTCACCCGGTGAACCCTGCATCACCACAGACTAAACCACAGCGGTACCACCACGGGAGTTTAAGTCATTGAGCTCAATTATTTCATTCGGTTGGGTATTTAAATCCCAATGCAAGTTTTATTTTGTTTGTGTGGCATTAATTTTCTCAAATGGTGCTTGAAAAATCAAGAGCAAAATGGTTATAAAACTAAGAATAGGCTTAGTAATTAACATGTATACATTTGTCAAAAATAGTTACCTGATTATCATATTTAAGAGACTGCGTCCCAACCAAAAACCGAATGGCATCTGTTTCTGCAGTCTGAGGTGTCAGAGCACGTGCCTGCAGGGGGGAAGGAAAATGCACACACATTTATGAAGTTAGATGTAACGGTTAGAGATTAGAAAGCCAGTTACCTCCTGTCCCGCCGCTGGAGTATCCATTCATGCGAAGTGTCTGTAAGGCAACTGAGAAATACGTACGGACAGCCTTCAACTTGTGCCTGCTTTGTGACACAACAATTCCACCTCAGATGCGTATATGGAAACAACTGTAGACGGGCACAGAAAAATAAGCAGTAAAGATGTAAGCGATGTTTTTAATAAAAGCGCAATTTTCAACAGAAATAGATTGGTCGAACAAATCATCCTTTGACAACACAGCAGAAAACGGCCCCCAGCGATGGCAGAGCAGGTGGTTCAAACCACGTCTCCTGCAGAGGAAAACCGTACAAACTAAACGAAATACTCTGAATTTGTTTCAAGGCCTCCGGAAGCCAGCACAGCGATGAGTGAGTGCCAAGGTCTTGGAAACGAGGGAAGGTCAGAGAGGAAAGCCTGACCTCCAGCCCCCTTTCAGCTAGAGGCACCTGTCACTTTGGAAAGTGTGGTGACCGGCCGATGTGGAGGAGAGTTTGTGACAGGCTCGTGGGGCTGAGGGTGCACACACTGAGTACACAGGGAAGAGGTCGGCGACACACTAAAGTTCTGGGTTGGGATCCCTTGGGGATCAGGCCAGGCGTGAAGGTGGACTAGAATGAGGTCAACCCGGACACACTACAATCTGGGTCATCTTAGTCCTCGACTGGATTTTAAGTGATCTGAGCAGGCTGGTGCTCCTGGGCTGGCCAGATACCTGCCAGAAGTAACAGTAAATCCTCTGGAGGAAGACAGACATCCAAAGTTTCTACAGTTTTTCTCACAATGTCAAACACTGAATCAAAAATAACTAGTCATACAATGAGTCAAAATCATATGATCAAAAGCCAAACAACAAACAACAGAAAGGGGCCTGTCGAGCATTCAGATGATCAGGTTCTCTGGGAAACAAGCTCTAAAGCGTCAAGTTTTATGCACAGATTTTGTGGGAACATTCTCGGGAATGATGCCATGGAAGGAAGAAGGACTGTGCAGAGGCAAAGAGGAATCTCAGTGCCACAGGGAGACTGGAGCTGGGACAGTCCCTCAGAGTGGAGCCAACATGGCCAGGCCTTTGTGCCGCCCAGCCCCCACCCCCATCCAGCAGGCTGTCCCTGGAGAAGGGTGGGACTTCAGTGGGACTTAGGGCAAAGTGACTCTGTTCCACTGAGGGCGAACTCTAAGAGCAGGACCCACTGATTGCTCTCAGCCACCAACAATCCCAGAATCTGCTGGATTTTCTGACAAAGAAATCTGGGCAGTGCACCACAGCAGGGATCACAACACCTATGGTTAATATGCTCAATAATTAAAATTAAGAACTCCAGGTGAAGAATCTGAGGCCTAGAGAGGAAAAGACTGTGTACAACTGGTAAATATTAGTGTTGTGACTAGTACTGCAGGCTTACGAACTCAAACCCAGATCTCTTTCAGCACAACCACTAACTGCGCCTACATCAACTCCCTGTTTCCCTGTAGCTCATGCTCGGATGCCGGTGGGAGGCAGAATAGTGGCCCCCAAAAACGTCCGCATCCCAATCCCCAGAACCTGTGCAGAGAGACTTTGCGGGTGCGATTAGGTTAAGGATCTTGAGATGGAGATTATCCTGAGTCACCTAGTCACACGGGTCCTTACGAGCAGAAAGCCCTCCCTGGATGTCATCAGACGGATGCGTCACAGAAGAGAGGACCAGAGAGGTGGCGGCACGAGGGGCGCAGGAAGCCTGCAAGGGCTGCAGACGGCTGGGAGCACGTGGGCAGCGGCCGCTGCAGGCTCTGAGGACGGAAGGAGCCCACGGAGCAGGGAGCACAGGAGCCTCCAGAAGCTGGAAGAAGCAAGGTCACAGATTCCCCCGAGCCTCCAGGAAGCAGTGCAGCCATACCAAGGCCTTGATTTTAGCCCAGTGAGGCCCCTGTTGGGCCCCTGAGCCATAAGGCAGTAAGAGCTGTTCCTCGGAACCATTGAGCTGGTGCTGACTCGTTACGGCAGCAACAGGAAACTGATTCACTACGTGGGCCACACACGGTTCACTACATGGGCCACTGTCCACACGCGGCTAGAAACAGACGTGACGCCCCACTCCCTCCTCTGTCCCATCTAATCTCTGAATTTCTTGATTCATTCTTCTTAAAACGAGGTAAAAGAAACGGAAACCATTGTCCTGACCACCCAGTCTGTCTGGTTTTGATTTGGTCTCTGAGTATCGGTCACCAAAAGGCTTGGTGACAATTTCACGTCACGCTCCGTAGCACCTCTGTCCCCACCCCTCCTCACAAAGGCTTCCTGGCACAAAAATATCAACTACCAAAACACATTCCAGTAACACCAAGAAAATACATGTGCAAAGCAGCATTCACATTATTAGACATCCGGAGGGAAAAGTCTATTCTGGCCAATATGCCTACGACTTCTTCAGCAAAACCGGACTGGACAATTTTTAGAGTCTTACACAGATCTCTGTGCAAAACTGATGAACTCTTTGTGAATCTATATACCTTCTGCCAAAAATGTACATACAAGTAAATTCTGCACATAACATCAGCAAATTCAGACCCTCCAAATCCCAGCTACTTTAAACACCACGCAGAGGAAAAGGATTCTCGTGAGGAAGTGTCCACGCCATCACAGAGAGACAAAACCTCACCTTCTCCGAAGGCAGAACCCTGACTCAACAGAGGGGACGCAGACCTGGGTCCAGCTTCAGACAAGAACGCTACATCTCAAACGGAGGTACACGTCATCACCCCAGAGAGCAAAAGCCTGAAGATTCCCCCAAAACAGGACCCAGAAGTGGACCCAGCTGAAAGGAAATGATTATTTTCCATAAGACACTCGTCTGTGCTTCGAGTTGGTAATCACGAGTTGACTACATGACATTTGTGAGTGGCAGCTGCCGTGGAAGGTCCCACAGAGGGCAGGACATCGGCCCTGCCCTCAGGGCACAGACTTGCAGGGCGAGACGAGATCGGACAGAGCAGGTGGAAAACGACCATGTGACACAGCCACAGGCACACACGGCACGGGAGCAAAGTAACACTCGCCAGACCGCACCCACGCACTCAACTTCAGGTGGAAGGCAGGATCAAATGCCACCACCTTAGAGGAGAAGAAAGCCAGAAGGAAGGAAGCTGTCTCAGGCTGCTGGCCTGGAAAACAGGGCAGTCCGCGGCCACGGAGGCTGCTGGGTGCCCGTGGTGAGCCAGCACGCGGTCGGCCTCGTGCCCAAGCAGTTCGGGCCCCAGACCCGCACACCCGCGCAGAGACCACGGGAAACACGCAAAAAAGTAAAGTCCACGAGATCATCTGTTTTGCCACAGTTTTGGAAAAGCACTACAAATCTGACAGTACGCATTCTGTCACCCACAATAAGACGCTGCTTTTTTAAAAAACTGAAGAGGGGCGCCTGGGTGGCTCAGTCGGTTGAGCGCCGACTTCGGCTCAGGTCATTATCTTGCGGTCTGTGAGTTCGAGCCCCGCGTCGGGCTCTGTGCTGACAGCTCAGAGCCTGGAGCCTGTTTCAGATTCTGTGTCTCCCTCTCTCTGACCCTCCCCCGTTCATGCTCTGTCTCTCTCTGTCTCAAAAATAAAATAAACGTTAAAAAAATAAATAAATAAATTTTTTAAAAAAATAATAAATAAATAAATAAATAAAAACTGAAGGGCCGAATTATTCTTGTTAAAAAAAAAAAGTCTGAACTGAATCTTTAAAAATTATGGCAAAATCTCAAAAACAGTTCATCTAAGATCCTTCCGTTACATTACTGGGTAAAATTATGATCATAATTTAGCTCCGGCCATTCGGGTGACAGATGTGTACGTGTCCGTAATTCTGGTCCTTTGACGAAGTGAGTGATGAAATGACCTTCCGAGGCTAGTCGTTAATGATGGTTCTGAGGTGCTCCAATGACCTTGTTATGAGAAGATCAGATTTTAGGGTATAAAAGGTCACAACCCATCTGCACATATCGTAGCCTGATTCACCTTCATAATTCAATGAAGTAGACCCAGAGTCAAGATGGATAATGTAACTCCTACTCGGGAGATAAAGACGCCGAGGACCGGAGAGGTTACGGGACTTAGTCATGGTCACAAAGCTCCTAGAGGAAGCACGACACGCACTCCCACGCTTGACTCCGCTTCTCTCTGTTACGGGGATGCAGGGACCCGGCCGCACAGGTAAGAGATTTATCTATGGGACTGAAGTTGGAGCCTGGGTCACCCTGTTCTCAAAAGCAAGGCCACAGCCCTTTCCTCACGCGGCCTTCTCTCCGTCTGCCTGACCGCTGAGGGAGCCAACCCCGGACGAGGCAACCAGAGACGCCGAGAAGGGCTGGGGAAGGGGCGTCGGAAGCGTCAGGAAAGCCCCTCTGCGGAACGGGAACCACAAACCTCACGACCTTCCAGGACTCCCTGAGTACATAACCCCCCCCCTGGGAAACTCAGAACTGTTTTCCTTTTCTCACTAGTCTGAGCAAGCAAACGCTCACTCTGGGTAAACCCCCCCCAAGAAGAGCCACCCCCAGGTAAGCGCAGGGCCACCCCTGAAAGCCAGCGGGCGGAGCAGGACTTTGCTCTAAGAGGGGGGATCCAGGGCGGTTTACCCCTCTACCCTGAGCAGTCTTCCCACCCCAGAAAAGGCCTCTTTCCCAAGAGTGGCTCCCAGGTCAGTGGGGTGACAGACCAGGAAGCTAGCGGTGACCGGACACGTGTCTCCACGGCAGATGGCCTTCCACACATAAAAGCAAGCAAGGCCCCAACGTCTCGCTCAGTGCTGAACACCCACTTCTCGTCTCCTGCGCCCGGATCGCCCCGGCGGGCCCCCAGGCCACGAGAAGCAGTGTGCCTCACGAGCTACCAGATAACTGTGGCCACGACACCGCCCCTGGGGACCACGGGGCCGCAGCGCACAGTCACGCGCACGCTCACTCACACGCTCGCCCCCGTACGTGCGAAGGCCGGCCTCTCGGCTCCCCCAGGGGCTGCCGCCCGCCCCGCGCCCACCCTGCTTTGCCCTGCCGGCTCCGCTCCAGGCCCCGGTGCAGCCCGGCCCCCTCCTTCAGCAAACTCGACTCACGCTTGAGGCAACACGGAAACCATCGGCCGGCCTCCCGGAGACGCCGCCCCTGCCCGCCCGCCTGCCGGGGAGAAGGGGCGCCCCCTGCCTGCCTCACCACAGGAGGGGCACCCCGCCCTCCCGCAGCACACGACATTGGTCAGCCCTCTTTCTTCTCTTCCCTCTCCTCTTCTCTGGCTTCTTCCCCTTAACTGGGAAAATCAAATCACACGTCCCCTTGTCCTTTGAAAATACCTTGCCTTGACCCATCTACCTTCGTTCTTGCATTCACGGCAAGTTTAATGGTGGTGTAGACAGGAGGGCCTTCCTCGGCTCTGACCCTTCCTCCCTCCCGATAACCCGGCCTCACCACAGCCACCCCGCAGCACTGCCCTCCTAGGGCCCCCCGCGTCACGGCCACCAGACGCTCCGACGCAGGACCCCTCGGTCCCCTGGCCCCCCAGGACCCAGGAGGTCACCGCCCCGCCCTGTCTTCTCCCCATCCTCCCTTCTCACGCTGGGGCTCTGTGCCCACGGTTCCGTGCACACTCTTCCCGGCCCCGCGGCCTTCCCTTTCCCACGAGCATCGTCGCTGTAACCAGGCCGGTGATCTCGCCTCACTGAGCAGGTGCACAGGGGCACATCTGGCCTGAGGCCAGTCACCAGCAGCGCCTGACGCCCTCTGCCTGGCAGGCCTACCAGCCCGGACCTCCCGAGTCCGCACCCGCCCTCCCTGCTCAACATTCACACCCCACCCCTCCCCGCTCCTTGCTTAATCTACCTTTTCACAACCTCTGAAGCCGCTTTTCTGCCAGGAGCCTTTTTACTGCAGCTCACCCTCCACGTGCCTCCTCGTCAAGTCGACCCGGGACGGCGGGTCCTCCAGCAAGAGGCTTCGGGCTTCAGTCCCCCTTCCAGACCCCAGGGAATCACACGAAAGCCAGAAAGAAACGGGAACAGTGAGTGACCACAGAGCCACAGCCAGTGTGCAGAGAGGACCGGGCAAGGCGGACACGCTCAAGCCACCTCAGGCCTGAGGACCGAAGGGAAGCTCCTGGGGCGCCTGCGTGCAGTGGGGTAACAGAGCAAACCCCTAGAAGCAAATACACAGAACATTGCACTAAAAACGTCCCTGAAAAAGCTCTATGTAAAATATCAAACGGAACCCAGCAGAGGACTATCTCGCGACCAAGTGGAATTTGGTCCCAGAATGCCAGGGTGGCCCCGCAATTTGAAAGTCAGGGATTTAAGTGACCAAAGAGACCAAAAGGGAAAACTCATACGTCACATGGTCCGTTCCACAGACACGAAAAGCGTTTGAAAACCTCGAATAGCCACCTTTGACTGCAAAGCTCCTAACGGGTAAGACCGAGAGCCCTGCGGCCACAAGCCTGACGCCCAGGGACTTCCTGACCCGACGGAAGCAGCCCCGAGTGCTGACCGGCCCGGCCCTGCAAAGGCAGCAGCCCCAGCCCGCTGTCCCGGCCGTGCCCACCACGGGGCTCCCGGAGAACCTGCTGGCACAGGTGCGGCAAAGCCAGCCTCACTCACCCCTGCTTGTGTGGCTCCAGGCTCTGCAGGGCGGCTGACTAGTGCGGTGGCAAAGCCAGGGAAAGCCACCGAAAGGACCCCGCGCCACCTTCGCACAAGTTCTCATCCCCACAAGGCCCCTCCTGGCCGAGCTCAGCTGGTGAAAGCGTAAGGAGGGCAGCACCCGGCTTAAACGGGAGCCACGGGACATGCCCCCCCCCCCCCCGCCGTCCACACCTCCTCCACGGCGCCCACGGTGCCCCTCATTCATGCCCTGCTTACCTCTGCCACCCAAGTGTGTGCCATGCCACCACTAGCTGGAGTCGCCCCTCCAGCGGGGCACAGCGGTCACTGGCCCCCACAACTAGAGAAGGTCTGGGGCGCCTGGGTGGCTCAGTCGGTTAAGCATCCACCTCCTAGTTTCAGCTCGGGTCATGATCTCACAGTTCGTGGGATCGAGCCCCACGTCCGGCTCTGCGCTGACAGCACAGCCTGTTTGGGATTCTCTCTCTCCCTCTCTGTGCCCCTACCCTGCTGGAGCACACACTGTCTCTCTCAAAATAAAAAAATAAGCTTAAAAAAAAAAAAAAAAGAAAAAGAAAAACTAGAGAAGGTCTTCTTAACATCGAAAGTTTCAAAGAAGTAAGCATGCAGGAGAGAAACAATCTTGTTTGCAGAGACGTTTGAAATAGTCGTGAAGAACCACCGTTCTGTTAGCTGTGAACTGCAGGTTAAACTCCAGCTCAAAAAGTTGATTTCTCCTGCCCTGTGCCCTAAGAGTGCGTGTGAGGGCATCTCGAGTCCCGTTTACACTCTAAAAAGTTCGAACAGTGCTGGAGAGACATCAGCGACAAAAGTTACAATCACTGGTAAAGATTAACATGTACAATATTCTAATATGCAGCGAACGTGTAAAATGGAACTGTGAGATGGCCCTGTGCTAAGACGTGTCACTGTGAAAATGCAGTGTCTCTGTGCTGAGTTTGGGAGCGGCCAATCCATTTACCATGTGACCACGCTTATTTTATGTCCTGTGAAACAACTCTCCTCCCTTTCAGGAAAGAGCTCGAAAGCCCACCCGAGAAACGGTAGTTGATTACTTGTCTCATTAACGTCAACAGACTCCCATCATCACCTTGCAGAGCAAATTTGACAGGAATAGCATGCCTGGACCATCTAGGCTACAGTAACAGAAACACGAGCACGAGGAGTCCCTGGGGGGCTCAGTCGGTTGAACGTCCGACTTCCGCTCAGGTCATGATCTCACAGTTTGCGGGTTCCGGCCCCGTGTTGGGCTCTGTGCTGACGGCTCAGAGCGTGGAGCCTGCTTCGGATTCTGTCTCTCTGTCCCTGCCCCGCTCGCGCTCTGTCTCTCTCTCTCTCTCTCAAAAATAAAAAAAACATTAAAAAAATGTTTTAAAGAAAAGAAAAGAAACAGGAGGACAAAACGATGCAAGACCGGGAAGTGGAACGCCCGGATGGGAAACCAGCGTTTCTCAGGTACGTAGCTAGCGAGTGCAACACTAAGCGGGCGATTTGGGATTTACGCATACAAAAATCAGGTGTTAAACCTAAAACTCACGTTGTTCCTGCAAACATTCTGAAAAGCTGGGTAAACAAGTCTTTATATAATAAACACAAGTCTTTATATCTTGACTTCAGTGTTCTATGTATCTTAAGTTCAATGGCTTAAGTTCATTCTACATTCGCTAATGACCTGTCGATGTGAACTCACAGGGTGACGAGTCCCTAGACTGTCCAGTCCAATCTTCTGGCCGATGCAAGAATGCTCTCGAGGCACTGTTCATAAACCCCAAATAGACACACTCCTCAAAAACCAGGTTCTGACCACCGAGTACCACAAATAAATTCCACACTTTTAGCAGGGAAGTCAAGGACGCCTCCTGCCCGATCCCACCAAAATCTCATTTACTCTTTCCCTTTTAGCTCCACTGTCACATTACCCAGAAGGACACATCAACTTCGGTACACAAACCAATCGCCCAGGCAGCCCAAGAAAATGCAGATTCTGATTCTCCAGGTCTGCCTCTGGTGACAGGACAGCTGCTGGTGGGGCGAGGACACTCTGAGTTGCAAGGGTCTACACAGCTTTCCTGACTCTGCCCGTCAGAACTACCTGGTCTCGGTGGTATCAGAATCCGTTTCACTTTACAGAATAGATTTCAAAAGCCAGACCGTCCCACCTCTTTATGCCAGACCTTGTACCAACAGCTCAGGAGGGAACGGAGCTAAATTAGTATTAATCCAAACAGTTACAAAGCAGGATGTTAACTGCAACCCTCAGGACCGCCACGCTGCAGAATTCTCGGGGGTGGGGAGCGGGGAGCCGGCTCCTACCCGCCACCGAGGCAGCTCTTCCTTGCCCGGAAAAATGGGAGCAGGTACAACTTTTCTGGCAGGTTCTCCGGCCAGAGTCTAGGACTGGAGAGCACGCCAGGAGATGAAAATGCCCTTCTCCTTCCCTGTGCCGTCCCACACCCCCTCCCCAAATCTGCAGGCTTGGTCACATACAACCTCACCAGAGCCAAGGAGGAAAAAGAACTGAGGGGACGAAGTAAGGAAGTGAGAAGGAGCCATAATTAGGACATGAGGCGAGGACAAGGATGCCTGAGGTTCGGGAGGGTCCTACGGCCACGAGCCCAGAGCAATGTGCACCCAAGTACTCAAAACACGGCAAACACGGGTCCTGCTTGAGGAAAATTTAGCTGTAGAAATACATGCATGTATCTGTACAAAATACCTGTACACACAGAAGGTATATATGTACACAAATTGTACACGCACACGTGTACATACATATAGATCCCATCCGAGCCACAGCACTTGAGAAAGAAAAAAAATCAAGAAGACAAAAGCAAGCGCGTGAGTGAGCTGGAACAACAACAACAACAAAAAAAACGGGTGTGGGGTTCCTAACTCCACAACACAAGCAATAAGAAAAACCAATCATCAAAATTGGCTCCAAATTGAGGCTGAATCGGCGGTCCGCTTGGCTGCGCCCTCTAGGCTTCTCCCGAGCCTTGCTGTTTCCAGGAAAACATTCTCCCGTATCCCCCTTAACTACAGAAGCCAAAGTATGACCTTTGGTTGAAGACCAACCCTAAGTCAGGCCCCTGATTCCTGGACACAGGCAGCGGCCTTGGGTCACAAGCAGTTTGCAGGCACTGTGGAGACGGCCTCGCTCCCACCTGCCCATCACCTTGATTGACTCAGTGGCTTAGCAAATAGGTACCACGCACCTGCTAGGGGGCGAAAGAGAAGTAAGAAATAGCCCTGCTGTCCACTGGGAGGAAGGGGAAGTCTGCGCTTGACCGTTGGCCTCTGACAGCAGCGGTGTCCGAACCGAGGGCCTGACACGGGGGAACCGAGGTGTCTTGTTCGGAATAAAAGGCCTCGGGGCGCCTGGGGGGGCTCTGCCGGTTAAGCACCTGACTCTTGATTTCTGCTCAGGTCATGATCTTGCGGTTTGTGAGTTTGAGCCCCGAGTCGGGCTCTGTGCTCACAGCATGGAGCCTGCCTGGGATTCTCTGTCTCTCTCTCTCCCTCCCTCCCTCTCTCTCTGCCCCTCCCCCACCTGCACGCTCTCTCTCCGTCTCAGGAAAAAAAAAAATATATATATATATATACATACATATATATATATTAAAAACAAACAAACAAAAAAGGCCTCCAAGAGCAAAGAGGGCGCTGAACAGGAGGAACCCAGGCCTGAAACCAACTTCTCTAACAATTACAAGAGGTTTCACTGCTCAAAACCAGAGTGTCCTCAATTTTAAAACGGGAAGAACAGTCCCCGCGCCCAGGGCTGGTGTGACAATTAAGCGGCCTGTCAGACCCTGGCACCTACCACCCGCTCAACAAAAGTCCGCCACAAATGAAACCGAACACAAACCCCCACATAGGATGAAAGCCATGCTGGAGGTTTTGTGAGAAAGCGGACGGGCCTGGGGCAGAGAGGGACGGGCCATGGGACCCAGGTGTCCCGGAAAACAGACAACAGAACAGACAGCAACCTGGCCGGTCAACCTGCCGGAAGTCACCTGCAGGCTGCGGCCGGAAAGTCAACACCCACCAGCAAGACACGAGGGGAATGAGACAAATGGGGAAAAGGAAGCGTTTCCTCAGCAACAGAAAAATGGAAAGCTATACAAGAAAAATGAAATCGTAGAACCCTACTTGAATCAGCAGCCAGAAATATTTCTAGATCTAGAAAAATGAAGACCCTAAATAAGGATTTGGCAAGAAGTTATGATACAACTGTATCAGGAGTCTAAAGAAACACAGGGGAGAGCACAGAAAAAACTAAAAGCCCTTAGTGGCGACATCCAGTCACTACATGGTGTCCAAGAGGTAAAAGCAGATAGGTAAAGATGATAAGAAAGTTTTCAGTTGGATGTGGTTGTTCTCAGGGAATCAGATCAGGTGGGATGGGTGTGTTTAGGGCCCGCAGATCTTAATCAGCTTTTCAGCAATTTGACTTCTTGAAAGGCTTGTAAACGCTACTTGGAATTTTTTTAACTTTAAATACACAAAAATAAACACAAGTCAAAAGTCCCTTCCTATAAGCTAAAAGATGCTGATCATAGGATACGAAAATGTTCTGTAAACACTAATGCGCTTAGCATTTTTATTTTAACAACCCCTATATGGCCCTCAAGCCTCATTACCTTCAGTCAATGGTCAGTGACCAAATCCCCATCTTCTAGGGTAAACTGCTCTCCACGGTGATGTGAATGTCACTGACAACCAACCCTCCACTGTCACTTTCGGTACTTACCCTTTAAACTATAATAATGGTTCTTCGAATTCCGGAATGTCACGACCCACAAGCTGTCCAGAGTAAAGCGGCACAAAAATGTGCTACTTCTTTCAAGATAAAGGAGAAAATCAGATAAAATATTCGATACCCAGGGCAAGGATCCACTCCTTGATATTAATCCCAGGAAAAAACATGTCAAACTCCAGGAAATAACGTGTGTTATCTCAAAGATCCAACACGGAAGATCAAAACCTCTGGGTTACTTAGGAGATTTCTTAAGGAGATCAAAAGTTACGAGGTAACCAGCAGAAGACGCGCACTTCAGGTAGCACATGGTCAGAGAAACTTAGATCTCCCCGTGCGTACCCTTTGCATGTGCCCACACGTGAACTGTTTCCAGGAGAAAGCCGTGTAACTTTGTAGTTAGGGGCTTTAAAGTTGGCTTGGGTTTAAAGCCTACCTAGGTTAGAGTCCTAAATCTATCAGTTACTGGCTAGGTTGCCTTGGCCCACAGGAAGAAAAACACCTACAAGGACGATGAGAGATTAGAAATACATACACAGTCTTCAGCAGGGTGCCCAGAACACGGTGACCACTTTCAAAGGCTGGTAGTTAAGGCACAGTCTTGGGTGACGGAGCCCGCTGTCAAACCCTGTAAACTGCCCATTCCTCACAGGACACTTTGAAACTGCCTTGTATGGGTTTATCTGTAAGAATTTTGTCTCACTACAATAATTACACACTTATTGAATGCTTACCAAGGGCCACGCACCTTTCTAAGCTGTTGAATTAAATGTCTCAACTCATTTAATTGTCATAACAGCCACAGGGGATCGAGGCTCATTTTCCCATTTTCTTGGCAAGGAAACTGAGGCCCAAGGCCGCACAGCTAGTAAGTGCTGGAGCCAGGATCTACACTTCAGGAGTTTCGGTGGTGGGCAGGCTTTTCGCAACTAACAGTGCCACTTCTCTCACTGTAAGCTTCTTGAAAGCAAAGATCATTTCTATTTTAACACACATTTGGGGCGCACAATTATGTATCAGATACTTCCTAGAGCAATGAACAAAGGTTGTTTTTGTTTGTTTTCTTGGTATGTGTCCCTAAGTGCCTTAAGCAGGTTCTCAAAAGCCATCAGAAGAGATGAAAACCAACACAAGGCTCTACCAGGTCCTACACAATGCGACCCACCTGTCCTTCCAGCTCCTCCCTTACCCCCTCACTCCTCCACTCCATCCCTACAGACTTCCTAGCGGTCCTGCCAAATCGCACATGCATTCCTGCTTCACCGCTTACACTGTGGGGGCTCACGCACTTCAGACATTTACTGAGCACCTACTACGTGATGATCACGGTGAACAGGCCCTGGAGTACAGGATGAGGCAAAATAGGACATTAGTGGGAAAGAGGTGAGATCCGAAGAGAGTCTGTGGTTCAGTTCACAGGATTATACCAGTGCTGATTTCTACGCTTTGATCAATGTGCCATGGTCTTGCAGTCCTCAACATTAGGAGAAGCTGGGCGAAGGGTGCAACAGAACTTTCCGTTTATCTTTGCAACTCTTAGGTAAATTTAACACTGTGTCCAAATTAAACGACCCCCTCACCGCCACCACCCCCAAATCACAGATACGGCGCCAGCCTCTGGGAGCTCCAAGGCGGGAGGAAATTACACACAAGTAGCCAGCCTGCAGAGAGCGGTGGGAATCAGGCCCCAAACAACGTCCAAGGGCTGCCGGGAGAGGGGTGGCGGGGTGTTCCCCGGGGGTCGTGGGCTGCGTCCACCCTGCGTCACGCAGGCCCCAGGGCCTTCCTGGATAAACAAGTCCTGTAAAGGAGCCCCCCCCCGAAGCCTCCGGGTCCTCAGCGGGACAGGGGGAGCTGGGGGTGCAGGAGGGCCTCGCTCTACAAACGCGCGGCGCCGGGGGCCTTGCTGGGACTCACCTGGAACTCCAGCCCGTAGATCACCGGCGCGTCGTCCTCCATGCTGCGGCCGCTCACACGCTTAACGCCTGTCCCCAGAGCGGACGCGCCCCCAACTCAGCACCCATTCATTCCCTCCCGCCCAGGCGGCACCGAACCGGGAGCTTTTGCGGCCTAACTCGGCTCCCGTAGGCCACACTTCCTGTATTTTCCTGATGCGTCATCAGTACGCTCCTCGCCGGCGGCCAATGGCAGCGGCACCGGGCTCGTGCGCGTGCTCATTTGATTCCATCCGGGTTCTCAACCCTCCTGACCTCGGGAGGCGGACGCGGCGGGGAGGAGCGGGGACTAGAGCCAGTGGGATCGAGAGCCGGGCGGGTAGAGGGGTGGGGGAGGGTCCCGGCGGAGGGGAACCGGAGGTGGCGGAGGGGCGTGGGCGGGCTCCAGGGCCTCGCGGGGTCGTCACTCCGCCCCCAGCCCGTAGTTTTGGGGCATTAGACGTCCCATGCTGGGAGCCCTCCGCGCTCCGTAGCCCACAGAGAACCGCTCACGTGAAGCTGTGGCGCTGCCCTTTATTACCGTTAGTACTTTGCCCAGCGCGGGGACTGATGCTTTACATAAGCCGGCTTAAGGTTCTTCTAACCCTGCCACTAGGGTGTCATACTTGCATTTTAGAGATGAGAGGCTGCAAAAATTGACCAACGGTTGAGGACAGGGAGGTCGTAAGGTGGGAAGCTAGGATGTGTGCCCGGTCTGACTCACCTAGGCTCTGCCCAGGGTCCTCAAGATCAGGAGCCACGCTCCTTCAGGCGGCAGGCGTGCCGCAGTGTCCGCACTTGGGGGAGGGGCGGGGGGAGCATGTACTACCAGTGCCGCTGAGCGATGCCTGGCGCCACACCTCTGGCAGGATCTGACCTGCATTTGACTCTAAATGGGAGCCTGCTGGGAGACCCTGGGTTCCCTGGGCATCTCCAAGCATGGAGGACTTAGCACTTCCAAGGCACCTCCCTTGACCGACCGTGTCCTTGGCAGTCACAAGTGAAGCTGCATGGAGTCCCAAAGTGCCATTAGCAGAAGCCCTTTCACTAAGCTGAATTCCACTGGTTTAGAAGACCACGCGCTTCTACAACTGTGTGATTAATTTTTTTTTCTCTACTCTTAATCTTCTTGACAAATGAGATGTCACTTCACACCTGTAAGGATTCCTGGTAGCAGAAAGTCAAAAAATAGCACGTGTTGGCAGGCAGTGGAGAAAGGGGAAGGCTTATACCTGTTGGTGGGCATGTAAATGGATACGGCCACTGTGGAAAACAGGTTGGAGTTTTCTCAAAAACTTAAAAATGGAAGTACATACGTTCCAGCAATCCCCCTTCTGGGAGTCAGAGGAAATAAAACCACTATATCAAAGAAATATCTGCACCTTATGTCCAGAACAGCCTTAATCACAGTAGTCAACACGTGGAAAAACCTAAGTGTCAATAGACAGATGAATGGATAACCAAGTGTGGCATTCACACGTGCCCCCCCCCCCCGCACACACACACAGTGGAATATTACTTAGCCTTAAGAAAAGAAGGAAATCCTGTTATTTGCAACAACATGGACGAGTCCGGAGCACATTCTGTTATGTGAAAAAAGCCAAACATAAACAAATACTGCACGATTACACATACATGTGAAATGTGAACAAATGTGTGTGTGTGTGTGTATGACGTTGTTGGAGAGGAGTACCTGAGTGTCTCAGTGGGTCAAGCATCCAACTTCATCTCAGGCGACTATCTTGCGGCTGAGTCGGAGCCCTGCGTTGGGCATTGGGTGCTGTGCTGACAGGTCAGAGCCTAGAGCCTGCTTCAGATTCTGGGTCTCTCTCTTTCTCTCTCTCTCTCTCTGCCCCTCCCCCCTCAAAAAATAAACATTAAAAAAATAATCATTGTAGCAGAAGAATGGGGCTTACCAGAGGCTAAGGGGGTGAGAGGAATGGGGAGATACTGATCAAGGGATACAAGTTTTCAATTATGGTGAATGAGTTGTGGAGACCTACTGTACAGGTGTCTATAGTTAATAATAATGTGCCCTATACTTGACACTTTCAAAGAGTAGATCTCAAGTGTT